>NC_046325.1:34911040-35626689 GCF_009819535.1 Lacerta agilis | reverse complement strand
TCTCTCACACACATACACAAACCCACCCTTTTCTATTCCGCAGGCGGCACTTATACCATAAAACGTTTGCTTCCAAAGCCCACCCCACTCCCCCTGCTCAATGTATAGCTTCTCTTTGCAAAGCATTCTGGGAGATACACAGTCCTCCCTGCTCCAACTCACCTGCAGGGGGATGCCAAGCCGCTCCACCACTGCTTCCACCTTGGCTTTGAAAACTTCGGGCCTGAGGCGCCCACGGCTGATGCCCATCTGGTTGGTAAAGATCACAACCTGCCCGGTTAGAGGGGTGAGGAAGAGAGGGCAGAGATGCAGGAGAGAAGAACACAGAGGTGAGGTGGGGTGAGGAGAGGAGAGGAGAGGAGAAGCTAGAGCGAGTAACGTGGTTTGGGGAAGGTGCATTACCTTGTACCCCTCGCTCTGAAGCTGCTTCAGCTTGCGGGGAACCTCAGGGTACAGGATTCTGCAAAACAGAAAGGGGTGACGGGCAATGATTGAGTGCTGCTTTCCCTAACCCAGGCAGGCTGTGATGCCCCAGGGGTTGCTGGATACCAACTCCCATCAGCCTCAGCCAACCTGGCCATTCAGGGATGATGGGAGTTGTAGTCCAACTTCATCTAGAGCAGGGCTTCCCAAACTTGGGTCTCCAGCTGTTTTTGGATTACAGTTGACCATCATCCCTTACCACTTGTCCTGCTAGCTAGGGATGATGGGAGTTGTAGTCCAAAAAAAGCAGCTGGAGGCCCACGTTTGATCCCAGTGCCGATGGCACGTTGCGATAGATGACATTAGGGTGAGAGTGCAAAGCACAACGCAGAAACACCAGCACAAGCCCCTGTTTTAGTGCCTTCGCCCTACAAAAGAAGCCTGATGTCACTCTTTTAGAATCACAGGATTGTAGAGTTAGAAGGGACCCCCCAAGGACCATCCAGTCCAACCCCCTGCAATGCAGGAATCACAACCACAACCAGGGAGTTCTTCTCACTTTCCCCATATGAGTAGGAATATTCTTCCTTCTATTTATTACATTCCTTAGCTTGCCCTTCCTCCAAGGAGATTAAGGCAGTGTCCTCAGCTTCTTTTCATAAACCACTTTGAGGTTTTATTACAATAAAGTGGTATATACATGTTGTGAAATGGAATAAAAGAAGGAAATGAACACAGGTCTCCCTTGTCCGAGCCTGGTGCTCTAACCACTAGGTCACAGTCTCACTTTTATTACCCCCCCCCACTATCTTTCCTCCAAGCAGTCCATGGTGGCATATGTGGTGACTCTCCCCCCCTCCCATGCCTGTCCCACACATTAACTGTTGGGAGGTGCACTGGGCTGACAGAATGAGCTTCATGGTTGTGGGGGATTTGAACTCGGGCCTCTCTGCACCTAGATCAACAAAGGTTTTGCCATGGACCATGCTAGCCGCCCATAATCCACTCCCCTCCCCTGCCTCCCTGGTATTCCGCCCCACACTCACCTCCAGTCATCAGGGCTCGTAGGAAACACCTTCCCAGACTGTGTGGTGATTATGGTCCCGTCCAGATCGAAACCTGCAACCTAGGCAAAGAGGCAGCAAGAGGGTCAAGCCTCAACTTCCATCTATCCCGCAAAGCAACACTGCTTCCCCACTTCCTGGTTTAGAGTACCCCTACCAAGATCTCTAAGGTGAGCCTGCACAGGACACAGGACAACACGTTTTAAAAGGCTGCAGAATATTATTTAGCCAAAGGCCTGGTTGAAGAGTATATTGCCCAACCTGCCCAGATGATGTCCTGTAGATGTTTTACTTAAGACATTTGCATCACGTCTTTCTAAAAATAAAAAAAAAGTACCCGAAGAATCTTGTGGCAAAAATAAGCTACAAAATACAACAAACAGACCTCAACGTTAACAATTAGAGAGTTAATTTGACAGAGAGTTGAGTTTTATTCAGCGCTGGTTATTTGCCCCGTGTTACAATTTTACCATTTTATGATGTTTTAGTTATTTCAAGCTGACTTTCTGCTTACGGTTCCAGACAAGTGATGCAAAAAAATTGCCCTTCTTACATTAAAAAAGGGGACAGGGTGGGGGCGCAAGATGGAACCAGAACGTTTCCCCAAAGCAGCCTCCTGCCACCTGTGTTCTCCTGGTGTTTTGGACTACAATTCCCATCAGCCTCAGCTAAGACATGGCCCTAAACAACTCTAACACAGCCCACAAGAAGCAATGCCAGCTCCCGCTGAGAGCTGAAGTCCTTACTTTGGCACTGGGCACCACCCCTTTCTTTGTGAAGACCAGGAGCTTGCCATGGTCCTCCCAGGAGTCCTGAGGCTGGGGGGCCAGCTGTGAGAGGTGCAGCTGCCGGGGAGACCGGACCTGCGCCCGCTCCGCTTGTGCAGCTGTCTCCTGCAGCTGCCTCAATTTCTCGACCACCGAGGGGTCGACGTCGTCGTCTTCCTCGTCCTCAGAAGGAGAGGAGGTCTTGGGCCGCTTGGCTGGCTTTGCCTTGCCGTCCTCCTCTTTTTTCAGGGGGCGCCGGGGACTGAAGAACTCCACCAGGGTTTTCTTTGGGGAGCAGGAAACTTCCTCGAAGCGGATGCGATAGGGATACAGCCCGTTCACCAAGCACAGAGTCTCTCCCTCTTGGAGCGTGGTGCTGTCCCCACAACGCAGGTGTATCTCCTCCACCGATGTGGGGTTCACCCCTCGCTGCCAACACACCAATACATTAGGGGGCCCACCTGCATCCAGACACCCAGAAGCAGCTGCTTCACCCTCCTAGGGAAACAAGGCTCCCATACGAAGCAGAGCCGCACACACAAAAGGCTCGGAACTGGGACAATCTGAACTCTCCCCGTCTTACCTGCGTGACTCGGACGGATCTATAGGCATAACTGGCCAGCAACTCCACTGCGAGGAAACAGGAAGAGAAAACAGGGCTGGTTAAACCCGCAAGGCATGTCCAGAAAACCCAGATTTCACACATGGAATCAATCAGGCTGGGTACATTAATTCATAACACTAAATCAGAACTGGAAGTGGTGCTGCTGGTCTTATTTCTCTTTTTCCTTTAAAGGAATTATGGGTGGGTGGGGAGGGAGAGGAAGAAAGGCAAAAGGAGGAAAGAGAAAATGGAGGAAGTAATTTTAAAAAAAAAGCAGTATCAAGAAACCAGAGGGAAATGAAAATGGGTAGAAAGGAGAAATAATTCGAGATTATTGTATTCTATCTCACTGCTGAATCCTATCTTCACTCTTTTATATCATAACCATAATACGATAATCTCTAATTATTCAACAGAAATAAGTACCACGGAATTTTTTTAAAAAAAACAACACCACGGATAATGGGATGGGGAGTCGACAAAAGAAAAAAATATATTATGCACTGGGATTTTATGTGAAATTTGTGGAAATTTAATAAAACATGTTATCTACAAAATGGAAAATGGGTAGAAAAATGGGTAGAAAGCAGTGGAAAGGAAAAGTAAAGAAAGATGAAAGCCTCCCACTGGCAAAGCAGGCGAAGGGAAGGCATGCAGAGTTCCACTGGCAAAGGTACTGCCTGCTCTCCATCCCATCGTAGCGATCATTCCATTTCCTACAATGTGTGTTGTCAGGGTGGAGCAGCTAAGAATTTGGATCACCAGCTCAGAAGCAATAAGGTGGTGAAGTGTGTGTGTGTGTGTGTGTGCGTGTTGACAGGATTGTGGTTGGGAAAGTGCTATTGCTGCTTCTCCCGCTTCTGCCTCGCTTTGCCCAATGACAGGGCCGGCCCCAGTGGCTGGAAAGGCATGCACAAGCATCAGGGAAGGTAGCATTTCTAGAAGCTGGTATTGAAAGGGCAGGTATTGATCTCACTTGCATCCCGTTTTTCCTTCAAGGGGGCTCAAAGTAGAATATGTGGATTTCACATCTCCACCACCTCCATTTTAATCTCACAACCACCCTGCAGGGCAAGTTCTAGGCGGGTAAGTTAATGACTGGCCCAGCAGGGATTTGAGCCCAAGTCTCCTTGACCTGTCCAGCATGGCGGACATTTACACCGCACTGGCTCTCTGTAGTTCCTGATGCATGGGAACTTTTGCAACTACCTTCTCCCCCCGGGAAGTTCTCAGATTTGTCATCCGTATCTGCACTTAGTTCTGTTTTCGTTCTGTGGCTCCCGCAGAGCAGCAGACATTAAACTCGTGGGGTGCAGTTAGGCAGAACAAAAAGAAAAAAACCACATAACTTCACTTGGAGGAGTTCCAGGAAAGTAGAGCATTACTAATAAAGGAGTGTAGGCCAGGCCCATCCAATTCCCAAGAGACTGCGATCTACTCCCAGTGTAAAAAAACTGGCAGTGATCTACCAATTGTCACTGAGGATTGACCAGAATTGTTGAGCTTTCTTTGGGGAGACTAGAGTTCTTGAGCTTTTGTGGGGGAGATGAGAGTTGTTGAGTTTTTGTTTTTTTTAAGGGAGAATGAAATACTTCACTCATCTCACACTCCACCCATAACAAACGCACGCACCACTAAAGTCAATCACCGTATTGCACACCGTAATGATAAAACACTGAACTCCGCCCACTTGGCGCAACAGAGGGACAGAGTGAGGGGGGCGGGGGCGGAAACATTCATTCTGAAGTTTTTCTAAGCTCGCGATCGATAAGGATCCGACGATCGACCAGGATCACCAGGGGATCCACCTGTCTATCGTGGTCGACCAGTTGAACATGTCTGGTGTAGGCTATAGGGTCACTTGAGTTAGTCATATACCAGAAGCCTAAATATTTTTACTCTTCAGGCCACACATCTCACCAGGCCTACTGCTGTTTGCCTGGCTGGAATGTATCCTTCAACTCTCGACAAGACCTCTTGCTTGCCTGCATTGAGGAGTGTGAGCCTGCATGGAAACCAGCCTATTATACCTATATTATATTTGTTGCTGCATCTGCTTTTGCATCTGGCCCTGCCCACTGCTGACATGCGGAACGTGGAAGGTTGTGACCCCAAGAGTGACCCAATCAAAGGGATGAACAGGAAGGAGAAATCTGTCAAATGCTGTACAAAGAATCCCAGAAAGCTCAACATTAGCACAATGATTGGAGGGGATTGTATTAGCAGGAAAACAAAAATTCCTAACGAAAGAAAAATTACTCACCTTGTGTCCGGGAGCATTTTTTATCAGTGACGAGTGTCTCAGGTCCCCTGCCCAGAACCACAGTCACACCATCAGGCAGAAGAACTGGATCATGTCGCTTGTCTTGGCTGACGAGGAGGCACCGCATGGCACTGGGCAGCCTGCGGATGAAAAAAAATGGTTTGGGGTTTGTTTGGTTAAAAAAAAAAACTTTGATGATTCTCACAAATCTTCCCAATTCTCAATGGTTTATCCATAATTGGGGGAGGTGGGGCTAGAATTTTCCTATTTTCCAAGAGACAGTAGATACCACCAGAAACGTGTTCTACTGAGAAAACTTGGCTCCTGAACTCTAGACAGGAGGGCTGTGTTAGAAATCATGTATTGTTCTGAGAAGGTGAGAGAGATTGGTGAAATGAAAACAAGGGTTGGCATGTGAGAACTACCCTAAAAGTGCCAATAAGGAGAGGAAATCAAATATCTGAATCCCAGAGTTATCATGAGCGAACCTATATTTAACTTTGGGTAGTGGCAAGAGTTTAGAGGAGAGGAACATAAACCACACCCTCTCTACTGGGTTGTCTGTCTGTATGGGATGTTTGCTGAGGAAGGAGACCACTTCTCACAAGGAGCAAAAATTGCGCCCCACTGAAATGCACCTGAAACAGCAGGTACCTCAAAATGCCTGGTCTCTTTTAACAAATATAAGCTGGCACAAAAAAAGAAAGGAAGGAGAATTTAGGTTTGTATTTCTCAGGGGGTCCTCCTGTCCAGACAGAGGAGCTGGCCCTCCTGCACTGAAAGAGGAAGACCACCCCACTGTTGTTGCTACGCCCTGCAGAAGAAACGAGGACCCACATTCAGCAAGTTCGTCCCTAAGCAGGAAGTCTGAAGGAGGGCTATGACGCCTTTTCCGGTCGTATAACCGGAAGTGTATCCAAGCCCGGCCAGCTGAAGTCGAGGCAGAACGTTGCCCTGATCCGCAAAGCACGCGCTACGGGGAATAGAGACAGGAAAGGGAAGAGTCACACGAAGCGTAAACTTTCGGGTTTCGTTTTGAGTTTTGGGTTTTTGGTTTTTTTTAAAAGCCACCATTGGTCGGGATTCTCTCTTGGGCGCAAAGCGGCGCCGCTCTATCGTCTGTCATCTCTAAGGGTGGAATTGGAAATGAGAATGATATTCACTGCTAGAACGGCGGTGCATGGCTCCATGAGGCTGCTATCTTTCCTTGGTACCGTTGTGGTGGGCTGGTTTCCTTTTTTTTCGTCAAGAATTACCCACCCCTCCAAAAGCACAACTTAAGTTAGCCAGCAGCAAAGGTCAGTTTAGCGAGGCAACGGGGAAATATTCCAAACCAATCCGACAGCTCTCTGGCGGTGCGCATTACTCTACACTTTTTCTATCTCTATGATTTTGGAACGCGAGATGATGCTTCCAAGCGAGCGCTCTGCCGAAAGAAGTCCGACGCTGAGCGCTGATCATTGCGAATGCGTTCCGAGGACGAGTCTAGGGCAGCCTCTCTCCTCTCTTCTCCCCAGCGGGCGCCCAGTTGGAATCTGCTCCGGTGGAAGTGGCTGTGTGGCAAAATAGCATCCGTTGGTTGTTACTGTTATTATGCTTATTTAGTCCAGTTTGCTGTGCCTTGCTTCCTATACACTCCTCAGAAAGACCAATGGAAGTGTCAGAATGCAAAAGCAGCCTCTTAATAGGATCCCTAATGTTATGAGACCAAGAAAGCACCCCCTGGGAAACAAGAAAAGGAGTTATTCTGTATGGAGCCAACAAAAATGCTGCAAAAGCACAGGGCAAAGCAGGACCACGCCTCCCCCCCCCCTTTTTTTTGCTACCCAAGGCAAAAAGGTGCCCTCCCTCAGTGTCACATGCAGAAGCCAGCTGGACTATCTGCAGTTGACATTCACACTTCCCAGCAGGACAGCCAACTCCATCAAGCCATGTAACCCACACAGCTCCATCCTCACAAGGCCTTGATGTCATGCAAACTCGCTGCTCTGCCTGGCACCTACTCGGCTCACGGAAATGCTGTAATAATGCGGCAGCGGCTGGCAAGTGCCCCCATGAGCACTGCAACATGTGTGTTTGTGTGCAAGATGGCTGCTGGAGTATGTGGCCTGGGCTGACTGGTCTGACCCTGATGGCACTGCTGCCGGTGGTGTGTTGGGAGAATATTATTATTATTATTATTATTATTATTATTATTATTATTATACCCTGCCTAGCTGGCTGGCTTTCCCCAGCCACTCTGGGTGGCTTCCAACATAATATTAAAAACATGATAAAACATCAAACATTGAAAACTTCCCTAAAAAGGGCTGCCTTCAGATGTCTTCTAAAAGTCATAGTTGTTTATTTCCTTGACATCTGATGGGAGGGCGTTCCACAGGGCGGGTGCCACTACCGAGAAGGCCCTCTGCCTGGTTCCCTGTAAACAGCCAGAAGGCCCTCAGTGTCTGGGTTGAACGATGGGGGTGGAGATGCTCTTTAAGGTATACTGGGCCGGGGCCGTTTAGGGCTTTAAAGGTCAGCACCAGCACTTTGAATTGTGCCCAGAAACGTATACTGGGAGCCAATGCAACTAGGCAAGATAGCACAGCAACAACTAGCCATCATCACCCTGGTATGAGCGCAGGAGAATGTAAGTCAGCAAGGGGCTTCGGGGGCACAGTTTTGGGGGCTGCTGCTTCATTCTGCCTAACGGCGGGGCCAGCCATAGGGTAAATTTCCCTTTCAGGTTCATGGACCCTCCAAAAGTCATTTCCAAAGTATATTTCAACATAATTTCCCCAGTGTAATATTACCAGCATGACATGGTTTGGGGGAGAGGGAGGGGAGTCTTATGCTTAAAATGTACAGCGGTGTACACAGTCTCCAATGTGCTAGTACTGTATTGTAATACCTCAGGATTTAATTCCCTCTCCAGCATTTCTGGAAGTGAAATCTTCTTGAGTGGGTGAGTGAATCTTGTTTCTAGGGCACACAGTGTAAACATGCACCCAACATGAAGTGCATATGGCGCCTAAGGCTGCCTACAGTAGATCAGACTTATTTTTCTTTAACAAAAGAAAAACGACAGATTAATAGAGCATATGACAGGGTGCAAAGAGACACCAGCAGTCTCTTAACAGCAGAGGAGGGTGCGGTTCACAAACTGAGAATTCTGACGGTAGAAGCAGACTTTATTTCTCTCTTTTCACTGATTTTGCCCCATGTTCGAAAAGCTAAAGCCCTTTCTTTTTAGACTTCGGGGAAGTTTACCATGATGATTTTCAAGAACTCTAGTTCTAACATAGGCTTCTAGAACATGTTTTATTAACACTATTATTATTATTTTATCAAATGCATTTTAATCTATTACAAAATATCAAAATCTATGAAAGAGCACAGCAGTTTCCTTCTGTTATTTGCTGCAGTCCTGAGAACGATCAAACACCACTGCATAATACTTCTCTAGCAGCACTAGACAAAGTAGTAATTCTTGGACAATGAAAGCTGCATTTTTGATGGGGTTTGGGAGGAAATCTGGCTCTTGTTTAGGGTGTTTTAATGTGTAAATATCCTTCCTCCATTAACAGTTTTCGTTCAGGGAGGAAGGCCATTCACAAATCAAAACATACAAGAAAACATTCTTTTCTTTTAATCTGAAGGACACATTGCCATAATCATTCTTTCTGAAAGGGAGCTTGTCTTCCAGAAGCATAATGCAAGTATTTTATTTTATTTTTTTAATAATGAAAACAACAACCCAATTGTCCTACCCACCCTTGTTAATTACACACAAGGATAAAGAGCATGTCATTTAAAAAAAATCTAACAAAAGGAGTCAGCAGCTGATTGATGTTCTGGCCTGCATGTAAAATATAATTATAATATTGCACTTCCATCTTGCAGAGGTTTCTTTATACTGTCCATGTATCATTCATTCTCACAGCAACCCTGAGAGGTAGGTCATTCTTTTCCCCATTTGCAGAAATAGAAATTAAAGACTGAAACAGGCCAAGTTCATGACCAACTTGAAATCTGAACCATCTCTCTCTCTCTCCATAGTCTCCTAGTTAAGTTCTTCAGCCTGAGTGGAAGAAGTCCTGAATGGTTCAACAGAAACAAGAATTGTTGATTCAAGAACCTTAGCACGTCTGAGAAGTTACAGGTGTGTAGATAGTCTATAGCAATGTTTTCAAGTGAAAGTGGGTGTTGGTTCTGGGCTATCTTCTATTCCACTGTAAACATTGACAGGCAGACTGCCCAGGACAATGGGAAATTCCAATTTTCCCCATCATCTGTGGCAAAGCGTCTGGTACCCAAGGCTCTGCCCACTTCACCTGGAGTTCTGTGAGTGGCAATTGTTCAGAGCAATTCACCTCTCTTCAGGAAAAAGGGCTGATTCTTCTCGGAGGTTCCATGGAGAATTTTAGGCTGCAAGGAAAGAAAGCAGCATGTGAATTTCTAATTGTGATGGCTGCAGGTTCCCCACCCCAACCCCGTTGCACGGTTAGAATAGCTCCCAGCTGTCTTCAGTTTCAAATGGCAGATAGTGGTTTAAACACTGATTCCATTAAGTCTTGCTACCGTCCAGCAAGCTGTTCTGTTTCGCTTTTCTAAGCACCAGAAATGTTCACCTTGGTGCATCTAAAAAATAAAAAAATGCACAAACAAGTCCTAAAATGTTGTAACACCACTCAAGGGATAGAAGGATGGGTGGGACTGTGACATCACAGCCGCCAGGCAATCAGTGCTGTGCACAACTGGATTTTGCTGCAAAACAGCAGGACTAGGCTTCTTCCCTGAGCTCGCTTCTGAAGAACAATAGGATAATCTGATTAGAACATAGTTGATGTGCTTCCAGGGCACAACAACTACTGACTGAGCGTACATAGTGTGGATACAAATTTATATTTAAGCAGCAGTTGTTTTCTGCGTCTGCTGGGCAAAGTGTCTGCTTTGGCCTTTGGCATAGAAAGTCTTAACCCTCCAAGACTGTCCATATTTAAAAGAGAGAGAGAGAGAGAGAGAGATGCTTCTATGCATATGTGTAGTTATCCTTCCACTTGCAACAAAAAGTATTAAGAGCATTTTAAACCAGCTGCAAAACTCCACGGCAGCTGGGGGGATGGTAATGGTAATCGTTGGAGAGATGTGTTCGTAATGTCACGAGTGCTAGCCAATAGGCACCAAGCACAAGTCTACTTTTCCCCAACTGAATCTAAACCACATTGAAAATTTACTGAAATATGCAGAACCTTCCCAGAGTATTTCCCCCCACAGGACAGAAAAACATGTACATCTGTTTTAAGGGTGGTAACTTGGCTGGGAAGGGAAAAGAAAAAGGAAACGGTTCAGGCAATGTGGAAGCCATGTAAGTATGAGCGATAACAGAATGCCTACCAAGAACTTTGGAGGAGTTATCCAGCACTAAAGCCCAAATTACTTTCCCTCTACACCCCCAGCCACCCTCCCACATATAGAGATAGAATCGGGCTTTAGTGTACTGGCAGGATCATTGCATACTTACCCTTTTTCTGAGTGGGAGGAGCCTGCCTCCCTTTCGCAATGTCACTCTGGGCCAAGACATCCACCATCCACGACAGAGCATTGGTGCAGTACTCCATCTAGTGGAAGCAAGTGGAGAAATGGTGGGAAGATGATGTCACAGGGGGTGGGACAAATCAGAAAGCTGCTGTCTTAGGCCCTCAACACAAATACAGACACACCCAATCTCCCCCCTCCCTTTGCCTCAACTCCCCACCTTTTGGCTCCTCCCATTTAGAACAGCTGTGTGTCTCATCATCTCCTAGTGGCTTCCCATTTCCTTCCTCCTGTCAGGGACCGTGCTGAGGAGGACTGCACTGAAGAAGAATGGTGGGAGCCTCTCCCTCCCCTTGCTCCTGCTCCGGATCCTGAATCTTCCCAGGAGCAGGGGGGACGGTATAGATTTGGAACAGTGGTTTGCAGAGGGGCATGGTTCAGAAGGCAGAAGCTGGGAAATACTGGATAGGGAGCAGCTGGGAGAAGAAACACTGGAAGAGAGAGACTCAACAGATTCACAGTCTATGGAAAGCATTCACACACACCCTTCTCCAAAATCACAGAGAGCTCAGAAAGTGGCGGAACAGAAAGCACAGAGGGTACAAACTCAGATTACAAGACTAGGAGAGACATAGATTAATAGGGCCAGAAGGGGGTGGATTCCTTAACTGGGAGCACCACCATTTTTAGGGGATGTGTTCTTTGTTCTCTCACTGTGATTATTAATGTTTCTAACTGGAAAGAAGACTCCCTTTCCTTTGTTCTGCTTATCTGCTGCCATGGGGTAGGAAGCCCTGAAGCCTGAGACCTCCCAACCTTTCAGCTCCACTCTTCATACCTGCGTCTCGAGGGTCCTTAGCCGCCGCTCCGATTCCTTGATCTCCGAAAGCTGCTTCAAAGCCTGATCCACCCTGCAGGGTTAGAGGAGGGAGGGAGTTACAAGAGGGGTGTTTTTCGCCTGCCCGCCTGGAGCCTCTCTAACCGCCTCTCTCCCACCTTCTCTGACTGCTGCCTAGATCCAGTTCCCGCGCTGGTCTCTTCACCAGCACAAGAATGCCCAAAGTGCATTGGGATCATCTCTCCAAAAAGTCATAATGAAAACTCTTCAATAGCCATGCACAAAGTTGCATGTTCGGAATGTCCGGAGTGGAGGTATTGGTGGGAACCCACCAGAAGACAGGCAGAGTTCTTTCTGAGTTCCTCCTGGACCCTGCAGTCTTCATCAGAAGCTCTTCTTTGTGTGCCCACCATCGCGAAAGGTCCCGAGGGTGGCAACATGAGAACAGGGTCTTTTCTGTGGGAGTTCCCCATCTGCGGAATGCTCTTCCCAGGGAGGCCTGCCTGGTGCCTTCATTACATATATTTAGGCACCAGGCATAAACTTTCCTCTTCACGGAGGCCTTTAGCTAATTAAACAAGCATAGAATCATAGAATTGTAGAGTGGGGAGGGACCCTGTGGGTCATCTAGTCCAACCCCCTGCAATGCAGGAATCTCAACTAGATCATGCATGACAGATGGACATCGAACCTCTGCCATGCTATGGCTTTTTAAACTGTTTTTTTTTTTGCGGGGAGGTTTTGTTTCGTTTATTATATAAATTTAATAAACAATAATAAATAAATTTAATACACAATAAATAATAATAATAATAATAATAATAATAATAGTTGTACTAGAGCCTCCATCCCAACCTGACTGCCCTTTCTCTTCAGTTCCCTCCCACATTTCTTCCTCGCCTCCACTCCCCACAAGCCTTACTTTTGGGAGGTTCGCCGGAGCCTCTCTGTGTCACAATCGCGTTTCTGCCGGGCCTGAGCAACCAAGTAGTTTTCTTTCTGCACCGACTCCCACGTGAGCAGCTGTTCGTCTTGGATTTCGGAGAGATCCAGCACTGCCCAAAAGATAATTGAAAAAACAAGAGGAGAAGCGGGGAGACCTGCGTGAGAAAGCTGTGGATTGGGACGACTGGTACTTGTCAGCATTCATAAATAACCTAGCCCAAGAGCCAGGGGACTGAACAGGGAGTCTGGCTATCCAGCAACCAGCTACTGCTTCAAATGCAGGAGTGTCAGGTACCGTGCTGAGGAGGGCTGCATTGAGGAGGAATGGTGGGAGCCACCCCCTTCCCCTGATCCAGATCCTGAATCTTCCCAGAGGAAGGAGGACAGTATAGATTTGGAACAGTGGTTTGCAGAGGGGCATGGCTCAGAAGGCAGAAGCTGGGAAATTCTGGATGGGGAACAGCTAAGAGAAGAAACACTGGGGGAGAGAGAGTTAACAAATTCACAGTCTCTGGACAGCATTCAACCCCCTTCTCCAAGGACACGGAGAGCTCAGAAAGTGTTAGAACAGAAATCGCAGAGAGTACAAGCTCAGGTTACAAGATGTAGGAGTGACGTAGATTAATAGGGATGGGGGGTGGAGTAACTCTTAATTGGGAGCACCGCCATTTCTAGGAGATGTGTTCTTTGTTCCCTCACTGTGATTATTAAAACCGAAACCGTTCGAAAACCAAGGCACGGCTTCCGATTGACTGCAGCTTCCGAGAAATGGTTGCAAACCGGATCACTTACTTCCGGGTTTGTGGTGTTCGAGAGCCAAAACGTATGAGTACCAAACCGCCCGAGAACCAAGGTACGACTGTATTGCAATTTTATGTCATGGACTGCCCTATGGGTATAGGGCGGTATACAAACTTTAATAATAATAATAATAATAATAATAATAATAATAATAATAATAATTTGCTTAAGCAGCTGAGGCTTTTAAGCCAGCGGCATGAACGTGGCATGGTTTTTGTGGGAGTGCAAAAAAACAGACACCAAAAGGTGTGAGAGTGGGAACAAGGAAGAGGGTAACTGTGAACTCTTTGATTCTGGAGAAGAATGTCCCTTCTACCTTCCCCTTTCCCCTGCCTCCCATCCCAGCACTCACAGAAGTGTTTTCCCTTTGCCGACTGCACTTTACGGACGTGCCGCTTGAAGAAGAGGTGCAGGTGGCTGATCAGGATGAACGGCGGGGCCAGGGCAGGGCGACTGTGATACTCCAGGATCAGGTTGTAGCGCTGGGATTTCCAATAAATGTCGCTGTTGCCTTGCACTTTGGAGAACGTGTAGCTGTTGGCGGGGTGCAGGAGGGACACAAATATCACAGGTGAAATTGTAAGCCACAAACAGACAAACCTCAGCTTCCCCCTGCCTGAAATCCAGTAGAGGAGGCAATGCTGGATTGGACTTGGTATACAGGCATTTGCACGCAATCAATTTTGAACCTCATCTGCCCACTCTGTATGCGCCGATTCATGACAGGTGCCGGCGACCGCGGTAGGTACCTGAACATAGCGATGAGCAAGTTGAGAAGCAGAATATTGGCTACCAGCAGGAAGATCACGAGGAGAATGAGCACCAGCCAATTGGCATAGGTGTTGGTGCAAGGCTCTGCGTTCTCCATCAAGATGGCCACGGGATCGTAGGTGCAGTTTGACGCTCTGATCAGGGCAGCTGGAGACGGAAGGGAAGAACGAGGTGGGAGTTCCTTAGATACAGCTCTCTGCAGCCCCTAAAAGCAGGGGCATAGTGTGGGGAGGGCCGGGGGGGGGGCTCATTGTCCAAGCATTCTTTTTTTTCTGTGCAACCTGCACTTTCCCAGCAAACGCCTACTCTTTGCAGCTGAATCGGAGCAAATGACAAGGTGCGGGAGACCTAAATTGCTGTTCTGATTTAGCCTTAAAGAGTAAGTTTTCTTTGAGAAAGCAGCAGTGCAAATAGGAAAAAAGCTCTTGGATACAGAGGTTGGACTTGCGCCTAGAAAGCATGGAATGAAAAGTGAATCTGGATGAGCCCAAAGCCTCGGCAGTCTCTGACTCCTTGGTTATTTTGGTTGCGCCCTCCTGTGTTTCCTCTATTGCTTCCCTATCCCTTCTGAGTTGGCAAAGGTGGGGTGCCAGTCTAGAATGGAAGCCAGAGCCCCCTAGGACACCCACCGTCAATCTCATCCAGTGGGATCTGCCCAAAGATTTGCAAGTAAGGGCGGTAGAAGACACGGCGGAAGATCCAGGGGAGACGTCGGTCGTGGGGGAGCAGCAGCCCCTCGGTGGTGACCCCGTAGGCCACTAGCCACACCGCAAGGAAGAACAGGAAGAGGAAGACATCCTTCATCTAAAGAGAGACAAAGGAGAGAGCAAAAATCACCCTTTTGACAGAAGAGATGAAAGAAAAGAGGAGGCTGGTTTTTAAAAAATAAAATCTTCTAACACGAATCATTTTTAATTTCTCATCTGTATTTTGCAATGCACTCTGTTAATCAAAGGGAACCAATCTGTCCATGTGGTGAAGTGTACAGGGAAAAAGAAGCCGCCAGGGGGAAGCAATCTTTGCAACACACAAATGTGCGTAAAACAAAACGCATCTCCAAAGAACCTCAGAGATTTATCTCTCTTGCTCCTCCTTTCAACTTTCTAGTCCTTTGCACATTCGCTGCCTTTTGCATATTACATTCACGGCTAAGCCCAGAATCCTTTGCACATTCATTTGCGTTGCATCCTAATCAGGGCCGGATTTAGGTTTGATGAGGCCCTAAGAGGCTGAAGGTAATGGGGTCTTTTATATGTCCAGCTGTCGTTTGTCAACGACAAATTGTCGCTGTTTTTTGTCTTGAATATATGCTATATGGTAATTTACGGACCTAATAGGTATTAATAGGTATGTAAAGCCATTTGCACATAACAAAGAGGAGCCTACACATCACAAAACACTGTTGCTGCATGTAGGTTTTATTTTGTTTTTTATCTTATATTTTGGAAATGTACATCCATGGTTTTTTTCCTTTAAATTTTTTTGGGGCCCCCAAGAGAGTGAGGCCATAAGCTATAGCTTGTTTAGCTTATACGTAAATCCAGCACTGATCCTAATATCCCAAATGGGGGCAGCTGATCTTGCACACTCGAAAGGCACGCTGTTTGCAACATCCCACAAAAATCGCACGTGTGTCTGCTCACCATCTTGCCAACGATGATCATCTTGGGCCCCAGCTGCTTGTTGACAGCAAAGATGTGGATGAGACGAAGGGTGAATACCATGAAGTCCAGGCAGAGAATGGTGCGTCCAGATTCATATGACTTTGGAAACAGTCTGAGAGGCGTACAGTGGTTTAAGAAACTGATGAAAAAATGTTTCCTTCCCTGCAGACAAACAATCCCGTTTCCCTTCTCCAGAGCCAGTCAATTCCCAACCTCACAATCGGTGATGTAGCAGTGGTAGAACCACAGCAGCAGTTCACGGGGCGGGGGGGGGGCACACAAATTTTCAAAAGGGAAAAACATCACCATCTGCCCTTTCCAGAAACAACTGAAAATATTATAGTTCTGACAGGCTTTCTCGGCTGGATAAACAGGTCTTCATGGCACGCATCTACTTTGTATGGCTTTTGCATTGCTTTAAATATGTTTGGGGTTTTTAGGGGTTTTAACGGTTATTGTTATTATTGTTATTATTATTTTATTTTGACAAAGTAATAATCATACATAAATACGAATCAAAATGTGCACCCCATTCACCAAGACCATTCCATTGTAACAATCCAACTTCCTAAAATTTCAACACCTCTTGCGATGGTTTGACCCCCTTTCCATTTTAACAGTACAAATTCTACAAACACCCTCCATATCTCCTCAAAATCATTTCTCCTGCATATTCCCTGTCTTACCTTAATGACACATGTTCATTTATCATTAATAGCTATATCCCACACCTCTTTGTACCATTATTCCATTTCATATTCTGATTGTCCCCTTCCACTCCCTAGCTATCATAATTCGTGCAGCTGTCAATAAATTTGTGAGCAAGTCCTTCCTAGCCTGTGAACCTTCCACCCCATTGTAAATTGATAATAATGCTACCTCTGGACTTTTGGCCAGCTTTAACCTAGTGATTTCTGTTATCTCCTTAAACATCCTTTGCCAGAAAAACTGTACATATTTACACCCCCACGGTTTTTAATGAACTTCAGTGCAAACCGCCTTGAGGTGGTTGTTTAGAAGGCGATTAATAGAATGTATAAAAGGAAGGTTTACTCTACCTGGTTATTTTGTGGATAGGCTACAATAAAATATAACAGTCTTAGCAGAAATTGGCACTCATACAGCTGATGTGCAGGGAGAATGGAAGGAATATTATTGCAAATATAAATATGTTTAACTATGTTGAATACTGAAATGGAATGAAAGTTGGGATAGCTAATGTATTAATTTCACTGCACACAGGTGGTATAGTGACAGTAAAGGATTATTATTATTGTTGTTGTTGTTGTTATTACTACAGTATTTGGAGCTGCAGTGGGGGAAGGGAAGAAGGAGGAACATCTGGGGGATGGGTGGGAAGTCAGCTTTGAAATTTATATTCCATTTGTATTAATTTGGCAACAATTTGTTAAAAGTTACGGAAAATCAATAAAGATAATTGGCAAGCCGAAAAGAGAGAAGGCAATGAATAAACCGATTGTGATGATGATGATGATGATCATCATCATCATTTCTGTTTAATTCTAAGAGTATTGGGGAATGATATATAATGAATAGAAAAATATGTTTAAAGGTACCTTCCCAAAAAAAAAAACAGAGTCCTTTTTGTTGGGGATAATTCAGAGGGAAATTCCCAGGTGTCAAAATAGACTATTTATGTGTGTTACTACTGCAGCCTGTGTTTTGTTAGCCACAAAGTGGAAAACGAGCGAGGTTCCAACCAAAGAAGAATGGCAACTTAAACTGATGGAATACACACAGCTTACAGATTAACATATAGAATAAGAGAAAAAAGAAGAATGTACGTTTAAAGAAGACTGGAAAATGTTTACTGAATATATGGGTGAAAATTGTGTTCATTTAAAAACTCTGGTAGCATTAAGATAAATTCAACAGTGTAAATAAGTTTAGATGGATGTAACAATGGATTACTGAATGGTTTAGTTCATGTAAAATATGCAGGGGTGTATGGCATGCAAAATGAACCACAGAAAGAAAAGAAGGGAAGTCATTGATTTAAGGTTGTTTAAATGAATACAGTCGTACCTTGGAAGCCGTTCCGGAAGTCTGTTTGACTTCCAAAATGTTCGGTAACCAAGGCACGGCGTCCGATTGGCTGCAGGAAGCTCCTGCAGCCAATAGGAAGCCACGGAAGCTACGCCGGACATTTGGGTTCCAAAATAACTTTTGCAAACCGGAACATTCACTTTCAGGTTTGTGGTGTTCGGGAGCCAAAAAGTTTGGCTCGCAAGGCGTTCGTTAACCAAGGTACGACTGTATTTTGAAATGCAAATTAGAAAATTTAATTAAAAAATTATATGTATATATAATAATTTCTGCCCAGTGCAGAAATTCCTCTGACCTGCAGACGAGCCCCAGCATGAAAAGCAGAAGAGCCGTGATGTCAAGCTGGTTCCAAGTGTCCTGGAAGTACCGCCGTACCCTCAGCGGCAGGGGGAGGGAGCCCACGAAACAGCCTTGGCGCACCTCCTCGCAGACCAGCGTGAAGACCCAGATGTACAAAGCGATCTCTGTGCCGGAAGGGCCCTTGGGAGGCGGGGGGTCAAAATCCAGAAGCAAGACGTAGGAGAAGAGGAAGAGGAAGAGCAGGTACATCACGACGTTGCCCAGGAAGGCCGTCACGGGAGCCACCCAGAACTGACGCCACCGTCGTAGCCAGGAAGGGCGAGTGGAAAGAGGGAAGGGAGGATCTGGATTGCTAGGAGAGGGCAAGGAGCGGAAAGGACGAGAGGAGGTAATGAGTGGGATAGAATCGAATTAGGGCTGCCACCCAAATCCAGTGGTTCTCAAACTTAATCTGTTCTGGGAGTCCGTCCGACTCCCAAAACAGTTCAAAAACTAAGGCACAGCTTCTGATTGGCTGCAGGAGCTTCCTGCAGTCAAATGGAAGCCGTGTTGGATATTTGGCTTCTGAAAAACGTTCGCAAACCAGAACACTTACTTCCGGGCTTGTGGCGTTCAGAAGCCGATCTGTTCGGCAACTGAGCCATTTGGGAACCAATGTTTGACTGTAAAGGAATCTTAGTTGATTCACCATATGGGTTCTGGTCAACTAATCAATTCATCTATCAATTAAGCTGGCATGCCTGCAGCTGTGTTTAAAAGCCCCGGGTCAGTGTTTGCTAAAAAGTAATAATAATTTAAAAATGCACCAAGCCCCAGAGAAATCCTTTGGCTATGGCAGACTATGCTGGACACTCAAAGAGTTGACCTGGAATATCGCTAAATCAGAGACGGGGAACCCTCTCAACATCCCTGACCACGGATGATGCTGGCAGGGCCTGAGGAAACCTATAGACCAACAGCATATGGAGGGCCGCAGGTTATGCAAGGAATCCAGCCTTCAGGCTCCTTTGTGGCAGCAGCGCTGAAAGTTAGGGTCTCCCCTCCCCGCTCCCCACACCTTCCCAAGGACATGACCATTCCCCCTACTCAGATAGCATGTCTCCGATGGTACTTTTCACATCCGTGTCAAGGCTGTCCACCTCAGCTTGGCGCAGGTCCTCATCCAGGGCTCTGTCGAAAGAGGAAGTCACGCTCAGGTTCAGAGCAAGCATGTTTAGCATCAAGGCATGGTCCTGACGTCTGCTTGAATCCAAGTCTGCGGCTCCCAGAATGTTAATGCTGTGAGCTCCTCCATCGTAGGCTCACATTGTGTGTATGTGTAAATAGACCATATATAATAAAGACACCACAGTCTCTGCTGTCCCTCATTCCAGAGGAAACCGAGCCTTGAGTAATAGCCTGGAACCCCGAGAATCTCGCACTGCTCGGAGATTGGGGTGGCATGCAAAAACAACAATCTTTTGGGAACAATTTTAGTTTCAGACGGGGTTCACCCACCTGTACTGGATGAGGTCGGTAAAGATGAGGGGCGGGCAGAAGAAAGTCAGGAGGAGCTTCCAGACAGCGGTGCCTCGGTCCATCTCTCCCCACCAATTCTGGGTGAGCAGGGACTGTGGGGAGAGCACGGAAGAGAATTAGCAGGGAACTTGGGACCCCTCAACCTCCCAAGCCTTAACAACGTGGGACCAGTTTACCTACGAGATCATCGTACCCCACATGTGCCCACTCAGCTTTGATTGGCAGAACTGGCACAGCTACAGCTGCCACCAAACACCCGTTCCGCATTTGTAAGGACACGGCGACACAGCTTCCCGCACTACAGGGGTCGCTGTTGATCCTGCTAAACGTTATAGATGCTTCACAAAACTCTTAAAGGGAAAGAGGATTCAGCAGCGCTGCAGCGGACGCTCGAGCAAGAAGCAACCTTGCAGCGATCCAATGTTCTGGACACAACCATACCTGCACACCATCATGCGCAAAAAACAGGCGGGCGTCGGCCTGGTGAGCAAGCTGGAGGACAGTGGCTCCTCCCCAGAGTTCGGAGCGGCGCACCAGCAGTTTGTAGGCCCGGGGCTCCCCGTTTCGGTAACATTCCCCAAATACACCTGGAGTTGGGGGGGGGGGAGAGGAGAAAGTGAGGAGGAGAGGCTTACTTAAAATGTTGGTGGAAATGTCAAAAGATTTATGAATTTTGGAATATTATATATGAAAATTTGAAAAAAAATGTTGAAAATTACATTTGGGAAAAAACCTGAAATATTTCTATTAAGTATGACCCCTGAGAATATTCCTGAAGACAGAAAAAAAAACTTTTGTACGCATGTGCCGCAGCTAGGATACTTATAGCTAAAACTTGGAAAGGAGAAAAAATACCAACAGTCCAAGAATGGCAAATTAAGTTAATAGAATATATGAATTTAGCAAGGATGACAGCAGCAATAAGAGATATACAAAAACAGAAAACAAAAGCAGAATGGAAATATGTGGAAGAATATTTTAAAAAAGGTTTGAAAACGGAACTAATGATTTGCTTAGATTAAGTTACGCACGTGGGAGATTTTAATTATATACACATATATATTGTTGCCGTTTTTTTGTTCATTTGTAAGAATGAGAGTAACTAAATTATTAGTTAGAGTAATGAAATGAGTATTATACAGTACTAAGAAAACCGTTGTAGAAGCAATATGAAGTCATATTTTAAATTTGATGTATAATTTGAAAGAAAGTATTGTTAATTTAGGTTTATTATTTGTGCGATGCAAGATTTAATGTTTTGTTGTGTTTTATGTTTGAAATCCTTTTTTTAAAGAAACATAAATTTATGGTAATAAAGACTTATTTTAATAAAAAAAATGTCAAGAAATTTCCAACACATCCCACAAACAGCGCTCATTTATAATAGCCGTTATCGAGGCAGTAGACTTAACACTGGCATATCACTCTTGTGACAGTGCAAAAAAATGCTTTCCTCCATTCCCTCTGCTATCAAAATGGCGACGTTCAAGTGTGGGCAGCCTTTTGCCCACCAGATGTCGCTGAACTACAACTCCCATCAGCCACAGAAAGCATGGCAAACGGCGAGGGATGATGGGAGCTGCAGTTCATCAGTACCTGGAGGGCTCCTTGGTTCGTAACTAACAAACAGGGAGCGACCTAAATGCTCTTTAGAAATCAAGTTTCCCCGGAGTCTGAACCGGAAAGAATTGAGGCAGCTTCGCAGTCGTTGACTGCAAACGGCTAGCCTTCCCTTCCTGACCGTTCCTCTCAGGTCCCTCTTTCCCACCGCCCACCCCAGCCTCCATGTCCTCATCGCGTCCGCACCAATGGCCAAGTTCTCAAAGCGCATGGCGAGGTCCTTCATGGCTGCCTCTTCCTCGGCCTCCTGCTCCTGGTGCGAAAGCTCTCGGAGAATCCGTGCCGCTGCCAAAGCCCCAGCGACGGCATCGGGTGCCTAAGGGGGAGAGGAAAGGGTGGCCATCAGTGGAGACAGAGGCAAGGAAATAGCCCTCCAAAAAAGCTGCATGCAGCTGAGAGCCAGGAGGAGAATATACTGTTATCGTATGTGGCAAAAAGCGCTGCCTGGTTGCCCTGCATTTCCAGCCGGTTCCTTCTTATTTCAACTCTGGCTCCTTGGTTTCTCCCATTATGAACCCCATGCAGGAACCTATCTATTCGTTTGTTAGCTCTGTCACATTGAGGTTGCTATATAATAATATATTAATAAAAATGACACTTTTAAAATTTACATCCCACCCATATGGTTGGGTTTCCCCAGCTACTCTGGGTGGCTCCCAACAGAATATTAAAAACGCGATAAAACACCAAGCATTAAAAACTTCCCTAAATAGGGCTGCCTTCAGATGTCTTCTAAAAGTCAGACAGTTTTTTTTATCTCCTTGACATCTGGTGGGAGGGCATTCCACAGGGCAGGCGCCGCCACCGAGAAGGCCCTCTGCCTGCTTCCCTGTAGCTTCACTTATCGCAGTGAGGGAACCGCCCGAAGGCCCTCGGAGCTGGACCTCAGTGTTAACTATATTAATAACAGTCATCATACACACCATTTCCCAGAAATACATGGCCATCTCTCTGCGGTTCAGCAACACAGCCCATATGAAGAGGTCAGTCCAAGGGTTTGGCGAACGTTTGGAACGGTACATGGGATCTCCGTTGAGCAATGATCCTTTGCTCTTGGGAGAGGAGAGAGAGGCACAATTAGCAGGAGACAGAAAATGCTCACACTTAGCTTAGCTCCTCGGTTGATATTCAACAGCTGCCCAGAATCTATCACCCCACAACTTTAGCCTCAGCAGCTTTCCAAAATTTTACAGAGGACAAGGAAATCCGAAACAAATCATTTTGGTTGACAGGTGCCTTAATGTGTATACAGTATGTTGCTTCTGGTAAATGAGATACTGTAGCCGCTAGAGGACTGTGAACATTTGTGTCCCATGCTTTTTAGACTCATCTACCCATGTCTTATCTGAAACCAAAGGGGTGCATCAGTTGCCAGATGTGAACTCCCCCCACCCCGCCAGCTCTCCTACCCCGCTACAGAGACCCTCAGGGCCAGAAAATGGGGGAAACCACTGCCTGGGGTGAGGGATAGTTAGCAGAGACAAAAAAAGGCCAGAGTTTCAGGAGGGTGGGGCAGAATTGCGGGGGGCGATGAGGTATGCGAACAGGAAAAGGGTGCCCCCTTTGCAAGCTGGAAGGTGGGGGCAGAGAACGAGGCAGACAGTTTGTTTTATGCTGCAGAGATGGTCAGACATTATGCCTGGGGTCTCTTGGAATCTGAGGATGCAGCAATGGAAGGAACGGAAATCTCTTGGGATGTGAATGCTGTGGACTCTCTCCATCCTAGCTCAGGTTGTATATATGTGTAAATAAACTACATTTCATAAAGATATAGGGTTGCCACCTGTCCTGTATAAAACAGGATTGTCCTGCATTTCAGTGTAAAATACTACGTCCTGTTGTGTTTGTGTGTGTGTGTGTGTGTGTGTGTTAGGGATCTTCTCCAAATACATATGCTTGAAAGGGGTTGTGAAAAATCATGTATTTAAGCTCTGGATAGCCAAGCACAGACAGATTTACAAGTGTGTTTGTGTGTGTGACAAATTCAAGAGGGATATTCTGTTAGGCTGCAATAGATTGTAATGGATTGCTTTGAAGTCACTTCAGCAGAAGATTGGGGGGGGGGGAACCCAGCCCTGCCCTGCCTTATATTTTGCCAGAACAAAGGTAACAACCCTATAAAGATCCCACACTATCCACTGTGCCTCTTTGTTCCAAAAGGAAAGGCAGTCCCTGATAAGCGCACCTGGCAACCTGGAGGTTGGGATGGTGTGTATCAATATATTAAGGCAAAGCATGCATAAAATGCACACATTAGGAAAAACAGCATCCAAAAAAAGAAATTATGTCAGTTTGCAAAATGTGCACATTAGAAGGGGCACTTCATTGCAAGATGGGCCTTAGGCCTGGTTCACCTACCCCTGTCCCTTTGGCGGGGTGCAATCCGTCATAAAAGGGAGCACAGACATCCCCCAGCACATCATGGAGGATGTGAGCCACCTGGGGCAACTGGTACTCAGGCAGCGACCGATCCAGCAGCAAGTATTCAGCAGGTGAGGAGGGCTCGGGGCCTGAGGCTTGGCGCCGCTCCAGCAGCTGATGCAGAAGCGTGCCGCTCGGGGTCCCCGCGTAGAGCTGCTCCAGCTTCCCCCACGTCAGGAACTGCCCGATGTCCAGTCCGTTCTCCACAAAGAGGCGCACCAAGGCGGGACGGTCGCCCACCAAAGCGTCGTGCATCGGGCCAATCAGCAGGCTAGGCTGCAGAAGAGAGAAGAGAGAAGGGATGGCGGTAAAAGGGGGTGGGAAGATAAGCCCCATGAGCATAACTGATGGGAGACTCCTGTCGGTCATGTGCAACCTGCTATTCATATGTATGTATGTATGTATGTATGTATGTATGTATACCGTATTTTCCGGCGTATAAGACGACTGGGCGTATAAGACGACCCCGACTTTTCCAGTTAAAATATAGAGTTTGAGATATACTCGACTGCAGATTCTCCACCCGGCATATAAGACGACCCCCGACTTTTGAGAAGATTTTCCTGGATTAAAAAGTAGTCTTATACACCAGAATATACAGTACACACACACACACACACACACACACACACACACACACACACCGTTCTTATCCTGAGGTACCACTTTAGCTAATGGGGCCTCCTGCTGCCACCACCGCCGGCATGCTATTTCTGTTCTCATCCTGAGGTAAAGTTCTTAACCCGAGGTACTACTTCCGGCTTAGCGGAGTCTGTAACCCAAAGTGTTTGTAACCCGAGGTGCTTGTAACCTGAGGTACCACTCTCTCTCTCTCTCTCTCTCTGTGTGTGTGTGTGTGTGTGTGTGTGACAATATCTCCCACACATTGTCATTTGCCATTGTCCTTTACACAGCATAATTCACAATATATTGCCAGGTCAAAAATTATGCAACCCGATATCATGATACGGACTTCAAACTGGTTTTGGATGATATAATTGTTATAGGAACTCTAAGGTCTTATATATATATAAAATAAATGTTCATAAATGTACAAGGGAAACACACACACAAGTATATAAACCACGTGTCTGAAATAGTACAGGAGAACAATCCTGAAGCCATTTTGACTCTCCCAAATTTACCTCAAATGTTTCTCTGCAAGGAGGAAGGAAATGGGAAAAGCTTTCCAATTGTCTTTGGACTGTAGGGGCTTAAACCTCCCTGTAAATACAGTCTGGCAAGTATCTGTTAAGCTGAGCACACTATTAATATGGGTAAGAGATTCAGGAACTAAGTATTTAACATCTCAAAGGTATGGCTACCCAGAAAAGGCAATCAGAGAAGGCATTATCAGGTATCCTGGAAGACAGGAGAGAAGCAACACACTCAAATTTCTGCTGGGCACCACCTCTTTCTGTGATGTATGTATGATGTTTTGGGGGGTAGTCTTGAGCTACAGGGTAGGCAATTTCAAAAGTTTATATAAGAGCTTGCACAACAATGTTCTGGGTTCCTCTCCTCTCTCCCTGCGTGGGGTGAGTGGGGGACCCTGTTGCATAGCTGTCAACTTTTCCCTATTTTTAAGGGAAATTCCCTTATTTTGAATAGGATTCCTCACAAGAAAAGGGAAAAGTTGACAGCTATGCCCTGTTGCAACAGTTTAATAAAGATCCAGCTTACTAGCTGCTTTGCTTCTCAATATTCTCTGGCTGGCGTCTGTTATTCTCTCCTACCAATAGAGAACCTACTTAAGGACTCTATACGGGCTCTCAGACAAGGAAAAGGGAGCAATATTTTTTTTATAACATATTGATATATCACCCAGCCCTAGTCTGCACCCGGCCTCCTTGCTGCTCCCCAAAAGTCCCCTCGTCCACGTCTTCTCCGCCTTTGCTTTCATCCTCTCGCCTCTTCCCCTGCTGACTCACCTCCCAGTCAACATCCCCACGGAACAGCTCGGTGCTGGCAATGTCCACACGGTTCCAGGCCACGGCCAGGTGCAGCTCATCCAGGTAGCAGGTGGCCTCGCGCGATTGTTTACAGGCTGAAATGAGGGGAGAAGGAGAGGCCGCCTTAGCCTTGGCTCCCTCTGCAGCACCGTAAGTGGGGAGAGGGTGGCGGGTGCGAAGAGAAGGGTAGCCTTGTAAGGGAGAGGATAAATTCTCAGAAAAGGGAGATGAGATCTTTGCAAGGAGGAGATGTCTATGGGAAAGACTTGGTTTCGAAATGAAACGACAGGGTTACTTTGCTTGGATTAGCTACAGAAATCGAACCCCAAACTATATAATATGAAATAATAAGATAGGAAGAAAAGAAAAATTAGAAACCTTAAAAAAAAAGAACTGGGATGCATTCTTAAACTGTTTTAACAAATCTGATTAAAATGTGTATATATGGGACATTTTGGGTACTTTTGTGACTTAAAAAGGTAAAGGGACCCCTGACCATTAGGTCCAGTTGTGTCTGACTCTGGGGTTGCGGCGCTCATCTCGCTTTACTGGCCGAGGGAGCCGACGTACAGCTTCCGGGTCATATGGCCAGCATGACAAAGCCACTTCTGGAGAACCAGAGCAGCGCACGGAAACGCCATTTACCTTCCCGCTGGAGCGGTACCTATTTATCTACTTGCACTTTGGCAGGGGGACCGAGCAACAGGAGCTCACACTGTCGTGGGGATTCGAACCGCTGACCTTCTGATCTGCAAGCCTTAGGCTCTGTGGTTTAACCCACAGCGCCACCCGTGTCCCTGATCTTTTGTGAATTACATTGATATAATAATCGATGCTATGCCAATATAATGTTGCTTTGCAATGCATCAACCTATTTTTGTATTCATTTTAATTATTTTATTTCTGTATTGAAAGCAACATTTAGGGTTGGCTTGTCATCAGTGCTAGTCCAACTCAGAGTAAACCTATTGCAGCTTATGGACACGATCAACTTAGGTTCATTAATTTCAGTGGGCTAACTCTAAGTAGAACTTAGCTGGATACAACTCTCAAACAATTAAATGCAAGTTGGGAATCTTCAGCAAATCTCAGTCCTGGTTGACTTCCTTTGGTGATTCATATCCAGCCCTTTCCCCCTTAATGTTAATACAACTGGATTGTGGTCTGAAATTGTTTTTGGTTGCATTTCTGTCTTTTCAACTATTGTCAATAATTCTTTAGTAATCCATATCCCATCCAGCCTGCTAGCTGTCTGGTTGGGATGTGAAAAGTACATAAAGTCTCTTTCCACAAGATGTTTGTATCTCCATACGTCTATCAAATCAAAGTTTCCTGTTAGTTCAAAAAAACTTCTTGGTAGTTTCCCTTCCTTCCCTCCTCCTTTCTTGGAGGTCTTGCCAATCTCCAGATTTATTATACCATTCAAATCCACCAATAATATAATTATTTGATCTATGTATTCCAACATCTTCTCTTCAAGCATTTTATAGAAGTCAGCTTTTTTCCTCATTTGGTGCATACATTTCTACTATTATAATTTCCTCCCCTTGTAATGTTATTTTGATTATCACTATTCTTCCATTTGTATCCTTATACTGTATAATAATTTAGGTTCTAAATTCTTTTTTTACATAAACTACTATGTTAACTTTTAAGATATTGCAAGGGCACCACATCTGGAGGTTCCTTCTTTATGATGTTGGTGCCTCCCCAGAATTTCTCTCAACCATTGAGAGAAGGACTTTCTGGAATGTTAGCTAACTTCCATGATTGGGTTATTTTTCAGAGCTCAAGACTGAAGGTTAGTAGGAACCATTGACTGGAAAGGAGTTTGTATAAAACTTCTACAGCCCACTTTTCTGTTTAAGAAATATCCAACACGAGAAGAGGTTGATTGGGGTGGTAAACCCCAAAGGCAAGGATCAGCCAGAGATATCTGCGGTAGGGTATTCACCTTTAACCAACGCTTGGAGAAGGACAGTCTCAAACTCCTCGAGACCCTCCTGGTCTGAATAGACAGTGACCAGTTCCCTTAGAGCCCCAATTTGCTCCACCTGCGGAGGGGGAAAAAAAGAAGAAGCATTGTCTTGGAGATCTATGAGAGAAAACGAGATTCCCTTCCCCAGTGAGAGATTTTCAAGTGCCCACGACCCTGAGGACTGGTAATGGGAAGTCTCAAAACCCCATAGGAAGGAATGTGAGCTCTGGGAAGCCCATGGAGAAAGAATAATTTGTGAAGGGGCGGGGAGTTGCAGTTCTGGATCCTACCTCCTCTGCCAACTCCTCCAGTTCATCGGCGGGGAACTTCCCCTGCATCTTTTTCATCGCCAGGGCCTTCATGGGCTCTCCAGGCTGTGTCTCCTGCAGCAAACCAGCTAAGCAGTCAGCTGCTCCTCCCGATCCTGCCAAGAGCAGGCATGGGATGGAGGCATGTACCGCATCAGAGACGCGCTGGGGGAAAGAACAAGACCGAAGATGAGCCACTCGGGAACCTACGAAACCAGGGGCCGCCAAATGGTTTGGGCCAGTGGGCACTAGGGATATTTCAGGTTCTCTACGTTTTTCATTTTCTATGCTCTTGTTTTGTTTTTATTACCGTACTGGCCCAAATATAAGCCACACTTCCCCCCCCCCTGCGCAAATTCCGACCGTGAAAAGTTAAAGTGTAACTTATATCCACGACCTTACAGTATGCAGCCATTGCACAGAAAACAAATTCTTAAGGCCAGAATGTGCTCAGAGGCACACTGGTTTGTTTGTTTTTAAATTTCAGCTATGTCTTTTGCTCCTGGCTTGCAGATCCTGAGGTTCTAGTAAAAAAATTTTAAAAAATACAATGGAACCTCTGTTTTCGAGCATCTCGGAAGCTGAACATTTTGGTTTTCGAACCCCGAAACCCCATAAGTAATCGCTTCCGTTTTTGAACACGCCTCAGAGGTCAAGCGGCTTCCGCGGCGTGTTTTTCCATTTTCACCATTGAACTTGACATTCTCCCTTTGCGCCTCGGTTGTCGAACATTTCGGAAGCCGAACGGTCTTCCGGAACGGATTACATCCCACAACCGAGGTTCCAATGTAGATCTGGCAAACCTCGAGTTTGTCCACCTCACTTCCTATAGCCCCTTTTACCATGTTCACAGCGACCACATCATTTGCGTCTCTCCTTCCCAACAGCTCCTTCTTCAGGGCTGTGTGTCTCCTGCAAGCCCATACCCTCCAACAGGTCCAGTCCAATAGGCAGGATGCAGCTTGCGGGCCACGCTCCCGGGCGAGTCATGTGACCCCATGTGAGATTGCGGTCCTCCGCAAAAGGGTTCCTCCCCCCCCCAGGCAATATCACGGCGCCCAAAATGGCTGCCGTTCTCTCACACAAAAAAGCAGGGTGTCTTGGTTTTCCCAGGACAGTTGAGGGGCACGCAACCTTCCTCCCGCCCCACTTCCCTTCACAAGCTCTCACGCCCATTACCTTGAACATAGCCGAGTCCCCGCTGATGAGCAGCAGCAACACAGGAATCTCAATACTCCCAGCACCTGCGGGCGGCAGCAGTGAGATAAGGAAAGTAAGAGAAACCTAATGATGCAGGGCCCAATACTTGGGAACAACACTTTGGGATACCAGAACAGAAATATATCATGAGGGAAGTTGACCAGAGGTCTGGAAGTGTGGCAGCCACAGAATTCAGGGTAAACGCGTACAGTGGTACCTCGGTTTTCGAGCGTCTCAGAAGCCAAACATTTCGATTTCCGAATGCCGGAAACCCGGAAGTGAATGCTTCCGTTTTCAAACGCGCCTCACTCAGAAGTCGAACGGCTTCTAAGGCGCGTGTCTCAATTTTCTCCATTCGCTTTGCCGACCGCCCATTGCGCCTCAGTTGTCGAACATTTCGGAAGTCGAACAATCTTCCGGAACGGATCACATTCGACAACCGAGGTACCACTGTGTTAGTTAATGAGGCAGCAAATTCTGGCCTCGCTAAGATGGCAATACTGTGCCTGAGCCCTGCTATTTCAAACAACGGATGGGGGGGGCGGGGAGCACAAAATGAATATTCCTCCAATACAAACAACAACAACATCCTCCATGCAGAAACTTTTGATGTTAGAGAGTAAGGTCCTTCTAATCTTCAGACTTCTCCTGAGCTGACAAAGTAGTTTGCTCAAGAAAACATTCCATCATTTATGGGCTGAAGTAATACAGTCGGAGAGAAATCAGGCCTTACCCCCAGGGATGTGGGAGACAGGCCTTTTTCCTAAGGGGGGCACTGCACCAAACCCTCCCACCACCAGGTCTGGCATCGCTTGGCTCATTTAAGTGATACGAGGGCTGTCACTCTGTGAAGGACCGTGTTGCTAGGCTAGCATCAAACAGAAGCGGCAATAATAAGTGGTGCAGCTGAGGACACCTGGGGCAGGAACCTGAATAAACAGAATTTCAATTGGTCTACTCTGAGTAGGACCAGCTGTGCACGCAACCCATTGGCTTCCCCAATGTATTGCATTTGAATTTAAATTACAGAAACCACCTCTAAATCTGCAACCAAAAGGTATACAGCATCATATGCAAATGTTAACTGCCTTTAAAAAAAGAATTAAACTTGGCCTCATTTTTCCTTTCCCTCCCAGATGCAAGTCCTCTTTGGAGGCGGTGTAAGGTATAAGGTAAAAAAGGTAAAGGACCCCTGGACGGTTAAGTCCAGTCAAAGGCGACTATGGGGTTTCAGCGCTCATCTCGCTTTTCAGTCCAAGGGAGCCGGCGTTTGTCCACAGACAGCTTTCCGGGTCATGTGGCCGACAGGACTGAACCGCTTCTAGCGCAACAGGACACCGTGACGGAAACCAGAGCGCACGGAAACGCCGTTTACCTTCCAGCCACAGTGGTACCCACTTATCTACTTGCACTAGTGTGCTTTTGAACTGCTAGGTTGCCAGGAGCTGGGACAGAACAACAGCAGCTCACTCTGTTGCGGGGATTCGAACCGCTGGCCTGCTGATCAACGAGCCCAAGAGGCTCAGTGGTTTAGACCACAGCACCACCTGTGTAAGTTGCCACCCGCCCCAAGGAAATGCAATCCCTGCATATGGGGAAAGTGTCTTACCGCCAGCTCCCACTTTCTGCTGGGCAATGTAGCGTTCCAGGCGGGCACGGAAGGAGGCCTCGCCACCCACCCTACCCTGCGTCCCGTTGTCCACCAGGAAGAAGGCAGAGTGGTTGGAATCCAAAGGGCAGTAAGGGGCAGAAGGGACTGTCCTGGGATAAAGTGCTGGGAACAAACCCTGCAGAAGGAGGGAAAAACAAGGAGCAAATGAAGGAAGGTGCCAGGGTCTTTGAAGGTGACCCGGAAACTACAATTAATCCAGAATGTGGCAGCTAGACTGGTGACTGGGAGCAGCCGCCGAGACCACATAACACTGGTCCTGAAACACCCTACATTGGCTCCCAGTATGTTTCCGGGCATAATTCAAAGTGTTGGTGCTGACCTTTAAAGCCCGAAACCAGGCATAGGCAAACTCTGGCCCTCCAGATGTTTGGGACTACAATTCCCATCATCCCTAACCACTGGTCCTGTTAGCTAGTGATGATGGGAATAGTAGTCCCAAACATCTGGAGGGCCAGAGTTTGCCTATGCCTGCAAATGGTCTCGGCCCAGTATACCTGAAGGAGCGTCTCCACCCCCATCGTTCAGCCCAGACACTGAGGTCCAGCGCCGAGGGCCTTCTGGTGGTTCCCTCGCTGCGAGAAGCCAAGTTACAGGGAACCAGGCAGAGGGCCTTCTCAGTAGTGGCACCCGCCCTGTGGAACGCCCTCCCACCAGATGTCAAAGAGAAAAACAACAACTAGGCTTTTAGAAGACATCTGAAGGCAGCCCTGTTTAGGGAAGTTTTTAATGTTTAATAGACTGTTGTATTCTAATGTTCTGTTGGAAGCCACCCAGAGTGGCTGGGGAAACCCAGCCAGATGGGCGGGAAACAAACAAACAAACAAACAAACAAACAAACAAATAATAATAATAATAATAATAATAATAATAATAATTATTATTATTATTATTATTATTATTATTATTATTATTATCCTCCCGAGCTGTTTTCGCTGAAGGTGGGGGGGGAGCCGTGGAAGATGAGGGCCTAAGGCACGCCCCCTATCGGTGGCCCCAGGGCGAGTTCCAAGCTGCATCAGCAGGGCTCCCCTATCGGTGGCTAACCCTTCCTGGACTGCCAGCACAACGGACTGGAGTCAGATATAGTCGGTTAGGTCCAATGCCTAAGCCAATACCGCTCAGCATCAATAACCAATAAAGTTGTGGCCTTTTTATGCCCATTAACCTTACATATTGTGTCTTGTGTCTTTATTTCACCACGGGAGGCGTTGGGATATCGCCACGCAAAGGAGAGTTCTCTGACACCATGTGAGTCATGGCTGACCTGCTCTTGACCCCCCCCACCGCCCTGACAGAAGGACCAAAATAACCTGCTGTGTCTTCCACGCCCATCCCACCACCTCTGTACCCCTTTGCGGTCTTTTCTGTCAACCCCCCCCCCAATACCTTGGGGTTCACAAGACATTGGCGCTGCTCGATGATGCCCCATGGAGCAATGCCCATCGCCACCACATGGGTGCTGGGGTTAGAACTAGCGGTTGTGTGGTCCCTCACAGCTTCTCCAACATAGCGTCCGATGCCAGCCTGGAGCCCACCTGTCATGATCCAGGCACCTGTGTAGGAGCAGCAAAGCGTGTGTGCATTACGAAAGTGGTGTGTTTAACCAAGAAAATAAAAATAAAGCATGGTCTTGGAAATAAAACATTATTATTATTATTATTATTAGTAGTAGTAGTAGTAGCAGTATTTTTCATTTTGCAATTTTACAAATAATTTTACACAAAGTTACATATCCAAAATTGCCTATCTGTCCCTATAATTGGGGAATTATAGGGACAAAAATGTACAGTAACTTACTCATGTTTGCTACTACTGTACAGTGGCAAGAATGTTAAAGGTAAAGGGACCCCTGACTGTTAGGTCCAGTCGCAGACGACTCTGGGGTTGCGGCGCTCATCTCGCTTTATTGGCTGAGGGAGCCAGCGTATAGCTTCCGGGTCATGTGGCCAGCATGACTAAGCCGCTTCTGGCGAAACCAGAGCAACGCACGGAAACGCTGTTTACCTTCCCGCTGGAGTGGTACCTATTTATCTACTTGCACTTTGACGTGCTTTCGAAGGTGATGTGCTTGACTGGGACCGTTGAAAGCAGCCGTCACGCTGCCTGCTCCTAGGCCACCCCCTTGCTAACAGGTGTAACCTGTTGTTATATTTGACAAATGACCACAAAAGACAGAGGATGCCAATCATTTCACTTGAGACACACCTATTGGACAAAGATCAACCCCGGGACCCATACATAAACTGATTATCTCACAAAGTACACGAACACACAAGCCAGGCTTGTAATATCCCACTGTGTACCCAGGCCCTCTCTCAATAACCCACACCCATGCAGAGTGCCTGCAGTACGCTCACAACTGCTGCTATAAACACACCCCAAAACAGCACTCCTTCTCAAACATAAACACTGGCAGGAAGAAGAATAAGAAAAGCACACGAAACACCCTTCTGGAAGCAGCAGCTGTTGCTTCCTTCTCCTTCAGTCATGCAGGAAAGCTTTCTTTGCAATAATCACACCTTCCACAATGCAGACAGGTCTCCCCTCCTTGTGAAATGTACAAAAACAACCTCCTGTTTGAGAGCACTTCTGCAGCCGCAGAAACACATACTACCGCCTCCAAAGTACATCCCAAGTACAGTGGTACCTTGGTTCTCAAACGCCTTGGGACTCAAACAACTTGGAACCCAAACACTGCAAACCCGGAAGTAAGTGCTCCGGTTCGCGAACTTTTATTGGAAGCCGAACATGCTCCAATTTGAGTGCCACACTTCCGTTTTGAGCGTTATGCTAAGGTGTGTCTGTTTTTGCTACAGCGGTACCTCAGGTTGTCTTTGTCCCTGCTTATTTAACTTATATGCAGAATTCATCATGCGAAAGGCTGGGCTGGATGAATCCCAAACCGGAATTAAGATTGCCGGAAAAAATATCAACAACCTCAGATATGCTGATGACAACCTTGATGGCAGAAAGTGAGGAGGAATTAAAGAACCTTTTAATGAGGGTGAAAGAGGAGAGCGCAAAATATGGTCTGAAGCTCAACGTCAAAAAAACTAAGATCATGGCCACTGGTCCCATCACCTCCTGGTAAATAGAAGGGGAAGAAATGGAGGCAGTGAGAGATCTAACTCTCTTGGGCTCCATGATCACTGCAGATGGTGACAGCAGTCACGAAATTAAAAGATGCCTGCTTCTTGGGAGAAAAGCAATGACAAACCTAGATAGCATCTTATAAAGCAGAGACATCACCTTGCCGACAAAGGTCCGTATAGTTAAAGCTATGGTTTTCCAGTAATCGTGAAAGAAGTTGGAGTTCTTATTGCCAAATAAATTGTAATGAAACCAAATAAGAACTCTGGCCAAAGTTTTAACAAAAAAACATGCGTTTACTCATAAGTAATTCCAAACGTATTATCAATTCTGTAAAGAATTACAGTCTTAAACAACAAATAGTTTCATATGAAAGTTTTCTTTAAAGTCTTTTAGAGATGGCTGTCAGGGCTTCTCCAATGCGTGTCAGGTGTAAACCAGGGAGACCAGGACAGGGCCCCGTTTCGGCATGGATGCCTTCTTCAGCTTGTTTTTTATGGTAGAAGTATGTGAAAAATAAAAATGGTGTGTTTCTTTGATTCCTAAGAGGATATAGCGTCTTAGAAGTTTTGCTGTATTTTTCTCTGTTTTTTTCGGGCGTTTCCTTCCAATCGCACAGGCGCGTGATCAGGTCGTGACTGTCCGCAATGCCACCTCCTGCGCATGCGCGGAAGTGGTCTAAGTAACTTTCCCTTTCCTTTTGCCACTCCCCAACAATTACTTTATATAAAAAGTAAACTTTGCAGCCTGATCTAGGCTGAATCTCAACACAAGAGGGGAAAGCCGCTATAAATAAGTCAGAAATTAGATTGTTAAGTGCTTAAAAAAATGTTTAGGGGTACTCTCATTTTGACTCAAGAAAACCACAATTTTATAGTTCAAATCGGGAAAAATAAATGCAGCAAATGGACAAAAGTACAAAGGACATGCATTACCTCATAGTACACAGCCGACAGCTCACATATAACACGTGCAGGCCCGCAGCTGTCGAAACACTAATAAGACCCACGTGCAAAAACGGCATGAGCACCTTGCCTTTTTTTACAACGTTTTGCTGCATGCACAGGAGGGGGGAACTGTGTGGGAAACTGGCGCTGCATCTTTCAAGCTATCTTTTAAAAATACGTCTATAGCTGCAGCTACACGGTGCTTCCAGGACAGCCCCACAGAGTTTTCCAAGCACGAATGGGCCTTGAGGGAAGGGGGGGGGGAGCTAGCGGCACACGGCTGGGAAGGCTCTGCTTTGCAATTGGTTCCCGTAGCGGCAAGGAAGCCCGGGCTGCAATTCCCCCCTCCCTCCTGCCTTTGCTGTTGCTGCTGGAGGAGGCAACGAAAATGGCATAGACGAGCGCACCGGGTCCTAAGAAGCCTGCTCCTGCGACTGAAAGCGGCTTTGCTTCTTCGCAGAAAGCATGTCGACGAAAATGTTTAGGGGTATGCGTGCCGCAGTGTCAGATTCACAAAATGTTTAGGGATACGCGTACCCCTGCATTCCCCCACTGGATTGATATAGCAAAAGAAAGAAACCCCTATGGAAAAGCGTGTTTTAAAATTTCCTGCCCTCTGGCGCCACCTGGTGTTGCATGTTTATAGCGCATCCAACTCGCTGTTTCTTTACTAACGTCGACGATTCCCTTAACATTTTTTTAGTTTTATATGCAGTACAGAGCAGGGGGCAGCAAACTTTTTCAGCAGGGGGCAGGTCCAATGTCCCTCAGACCTTGTGGGGGGCCAGACTATATTTTGAAGAAAAAATGAACGAATTCCTATGCCCCACAAATAACCCAGAGATGCATTTTAAATAAAAGGACACATTCTACTCATGTAAAAGCACCAGGCAGGCCCCACAAATAACCCAGAGATGCATTTTAAATAAAAGGACACATTCTACTCATGTAAAAACACCAGGCAGGCCCCACAAATAACCCAGAGATGCATTTTAAATAAAAGGACACATTCTACTCATGTAAAAACACCAGGCAGGCCCCACAAATAACCCAGAGATGCATTTTAAATAAAAGGACACATTCTACTCATGTAAAAACACCAGGCAGGCCCCACAAATAACCCAGAGACGCATTTTAAATAAAAGCACACATTCTACTCATGTAAAAACACGCTGATTCCCGGACCATCCGCGGGCCGGATTTAGAAGGGGATTGGGCCAGATCCGGCCCCTAGTTTGCCTGCTCATGGTACAGAGTATCAGCAGGACCAGGAATCACAGTGGCCCCAGTGCAGTGTTTTGATCACACGAGTCTGAAACACCAGCAATGAAAGCGCAAAGGTGTGCAATGAAAACGGGCCACAGGGTGGTCCTTACCTGTGCTCTGGGCGGCTTTTACGAGTCCTTTCCTCAGCACATCCTTAAGCCAGGCCCTGACCCGTACCTCACCTTCGCCCCCTACCACTGATACCACCAGGTTGGGGCGCGGAATTTTCCAATGGTGCATTACCAGGCCGTAAGCAGCAGCGGGGTCAGACGTGTCTGAAAGGCGTATGAACTGCAGTGGGAAGAAGAGTGAGAATGTCGGCCTCGAGATCTTCGCCCACAGCTCTGCCACCTCTGCAATCTATCCCCTTCCAGGACAACCTTACCTTGCTGGGTCTGCGGCCGGTGCCCACAAACTTCACCTCGCCATAGGCATCGGTAGGCCCCTCTGTTGTGTGTTGGGCCGAGTCCCATTTGCTGACAATGGCTGCTCCAAAGGCGTCTTCCGTGGCTACGGAGATGTGCTTGCTGCGAGGGCTCCCACACTGGCACAAGCAAGAGCCCCTGCGGAACGGAAAAGCACAGAGAGATCTGAAAAACTTTTACAGGTTTTGTGCAAAATCTGAGGAGAGCATTCCATAAGCAGGAAGCCACTGCAGAAAGGCCCTGCTCCCATGTTGCCTCTGAATTCTGCACCAGCTGAAGTTTCCAAATTGTCTCTCGTGTGTGTGTGTGTGTGTGTGTGTGTGTGTGTTCTGTTTTACAATTTAAAATGCTCATTTTACATCCTTAAGATATCAAAATGACTTCCCTTTTTCTCTTTCCATTGTTCATTTTACATATCATAAATCCCTGCATATTTTACAAAAACTATACCATTGAGTATTCCATTATTGCAGCCATCAAAATTTATTTACACTGTTGAATTTATCTTAAAGCTGCCAGCGTTTTCAGCTGTACACAAATATTTCCTATAGACTCAATAAACATTTTCCAATCTTCTTTAAACGTATGCTCTTCTTATTCTATACAGTCATACCTCGGGTTGCGCTCGTCACCGGATACGAATGCGCCGAACCCGGAAGTACCGGAACGGGTTACTTCATTGTTTGTCGCTCCGTGCATGCACAATCGCAACCCGCACGTTTACAGACGGGTTATGGACGAAAACCAAGGCGCGGCTTCCGATCAGCTGCCGTGTAAGCCACTTCCAACGTTCGGCTTCCGAATGCCGTTCGCAAAGCGGAACACTCACTTCCGAGTTTGCGGTGTTCAGGAGCCGACTTGTTTGGGAGCCAAGCCATTCAAGAACCAAGGTACCACTGTATTCTGTCAACTTAAGTTTCCACACTGTCTTCAGAGGCAGCCCCACATGTAATGTGGTGCAGTAATCTAGCCTAGAGGCTATCAGAGCATAGATGACAGAGGTTAGGCTATTCCAGTCCAGATAGGGGTGAAGCTGGGCCACCAGCCAAAGCTGATGAAAGGCACCTCGCACCACCAAGGCCAGGGGTCAGCAAACTTTTTCAGCAGGGGGCCGGTCCAATGTCCCTCAGACCTTGTGGGGGGCCGGACTATATTTTGAAAAAAATAATAATGAACGAATTCCTATGCCCTACAAATAACCCAGAGATGCATTTTAAATAAAAGGGCACATTCTACTCATGTAAAAACACGCTGATTCCCAGACTGTCCGTGGGCCGGATTTAGAAGGTGACTTGGCCAGATCCGGCCCCCGGGCCTTAGTTTGCCTACCGATGACCAAGGCCTTCTGGACAGGAATGGATTCAGAAGTACCCCAAGCTGCATACCTGCTCCTTCAGTGGGAATGTAACGCCATCAATAGCAGGCAACATTCCTATTCATCTGATCTAGGGAACCACCCACTAACAGTGCCTCCCGTCTTATCTGGATTGAGCTTCAGTTTATTGGCTCTCATCCATTACCAAGGAAATGCCTCTAGGACTTAGGTATCTTGTGCGGGGACCTGATATATCTTGTCTTTAGCGCACACATGCATTTTCGTGTACACGAACACTAAGTATGTACTCTCCAGTCATGTGCAGCCTTTCCTTCTCACCCATTGGCGAGATTCACATTGAACTGTTAGCTATAACAACACTGTAGGAGAAGTTTGCTTGTTTAATGCTTTGGAGTGCAATTAGTATCAGATCTAGGCTGTGTGCCTAGGCAAATTATTTCCTAGCTTAAGTGCACAGTGCTCGCCTGTACCACTTCCCCTCAAGTCAGCTCATAGCGTACTGAGACACTGAACGTAGAAAAATGTGTTTTGAGTTGATACAATTCTGCAGTGGATGCAAACAGAGCCAACAACGTAACTGGTGAAAAATGGAAACTCTTGCGATCAAATTACTTGCACCAGTAGTGCAAGTCGGTCATTTTAGACTATGGACTTAATAGTCTTAGGTCACATCCGCAGCATATATTTAAAGTGCTCTGATGCCCACCTTGACTGCCATGGCTCCATCTGCCAAGAATCCTGGGAACTGTAGTATGCTGAGGGTTATTAGGAGACGTGCTGCAGAGGGAAGCGAGGGGGAGATGGAGCTCGTCCACCTAGGAAGGTACCCCATCGAGGAGAAGGAATACTCTGATCCTAAACCTTCACTTCCTTGCAGGATAATCGTTTGGAGAAGAAAAGGCAAAGGAGTAAACCCTACCCAAATCTACAGGTGAAACTCGAAAAATTAGAATATTGTGGAAAGGTTCATTTCTTTCAGTAATTCAACTTAAAAGGTGAAACTAATATATGACATAGACTCTTGACACGCAAAGTGAGCTATGTCAAGCCTTTATTTGTTATAATTGTGATGATTATGGCGTACAGCTGATGAGAACCCCAAATTAACAATCTCAACTTGGGGGTTTTCATCAGCTGCGCGCCATAATCATCACAATTATAACAAATAAAGGCTTGACATATCTCGCTTTGCATGTCATGAGTCTATCTCATATATTAAACTCCAGCATCACCTTGCCGACAAAGGTCCGTATAGTTAAAGCTATGGTTTTCCCAGTAGTAATGTACGGAAGTGAGAGCTGGACCATAAAGAAGGCTGAACGCCGAAGAATTGATGCTTTTGAATTATGGTGCTGGAGGAGACTCTTGAGAGTCCCATGGACTGCAAGAAGATCAAACCTATCCATTCTCAAAGAAATCAGCCCTGAGTGCTCACTAGAAGGACAGATCCTGAAGTTGAGGCTCCAATACTTTGGCCACTTCATGAGAAGAGAAGACTCCCTAGAAAAGACCCTGATGTTGGGAAAGATGGAGGGCACAAGGAGAAGGGGACGGCAGAGGATGAGATGGTTGGACAGTGTTCTCGAAGCTACTAACATGAGTTTGGCCAAACTGCGAGAGGCAGTGAAGGATAGGTGTGCCTGGCGTGCTCTGGTCCATGGGGTCACGAAGAGTCGGACACGACTGAACAACAAGCTAATGAAAACAATTGCTTACATAAATGAACTTTTCCACTATATTCTAATTTTTCGAGTTTCACCTGTAAAGTGGAGTCCCTAAGATGATTGGGTGGTGCCTTGTAACTAAGCTGGTGCCAAACGTATTGCGCTGCTTTCCTTTGGACCACACCAGCGAGGCTGAGAGGGGGGGGGGTCTTGTCATCTGGGCAGCCCAGACTTCCCAGCCTTACGTCCCAGGGAGGTCACTTGGGTCCTGCTCATGCCGCTGTTTGACTTCACCCCCCGGAGGCGCACTCCATTGTCTCTCGAGACAGACAGATGCCAACAAAAAATTACATGGAGCTACGATTCCCAGCATGCTTAACAAACTGCATTTCCTATTATTATTATTATTATTATTATTATTATTATTATTAGGCAGCTGTTTGTGTGAGCCATGACAGCTAAAATGACATTAAGAATGCTTTAAATGTCCTCTTTCGCCTCTTCTTGAGCGCCGAAATGACTAAGAAGAGAAGGAATAATGGCCGTGCCAAGAAGGGCCAGGGACATGTCCAGCCTATTCGCTGTACCAACTGTGCCCGCTGCGTCCCAAAGGACAAGGCCATTAAGAAGTTCGTCATCCAAAACATAGTAGAAGCAGCTGCAGTCCGACATATCTCAGAAGCAAGTGTGTTTGACTCATACGTGCTGCCCAAACTCTATGTGAAGCTTCACTATTGTGTTAGCTGTGCCATCCACAGCAAGGTGGTGAGGAACCATTCCCGTGAAGCCCGGAAGGACTGTACCCCTCCACCCCGGTTCAGGCCTGCTGGTGCTGCACCAAGACCACCCCCTAAGCCTATGTAAAGAGATGGTTTGAATGATGCCAGTTTCTACTATTGACACAATAAAATTACAGCTGGTCTTTCTTTTTTTTTAAAGAATGCTTTAAATGTGCAATGTGGGTGTGACTCTAGGCACTCATCACAACCTTTAGAAGGTAATGTCACCTCCTGGCCTCCTGCTCCAAAGTCCTGCCCTGGTGGCACCAAGGAGTCTACTAATCCGTTTGCTAACACACGCCCTTCTTCAGGAATCAATACCAGCACTATTACAGAGGAGGCTACATTTTTAAGCAAGCTGTTAACGGGCTGTGTGTGGGAACGGTGTGCAGCACAGCCACAGTTCCTTGGTATGAGAGTTGCAGCGTTGCAAGCATAGACAAGTTCCCCAGTTTTCGTTTGTAAAATGTAGGAAAGGGGTGCGACATGTGTAAAGGGGAGAGATGATGGAAATTGGTGTATGCATACATATACACTGGTCCGTGGGGTCACGAAGAGTTGGACACAACTAAACAACAACATACGTATTACACACACATATGTGTGTACAGTGGGGTTGCCATGTGTCCCACTTTACAGGAAGCAATCCTCTCTTGGAAAGGCTACCTGATCCAAGTCTGAATTAAAAACAAAGAACTATAAAAAGGAAGAGAAGGAGCCTTGAAGCTAACCATCATTAGTTATCAGCACTTAGATAGCGCAACAAGCAAGCACTCAGGTCACCTGGTCCCATTCCCCCTCACCCTCCGCATCCTGTGAAATGCCCTGCATTTGTATTTAAATTGTAGCAATTATTTCCAAATTTGCATCTAAACCTAAAAACCCAGCCTGCACAAATTATGTGCTGATTTAATACAGATTTGTGTCCTTTTTAGATGCATTTCCTCTCTGGTTGTTGTTGTTTGGCGATGTGTAACCGGTCATCCTAACACAGAGAAACCACTGGAGGAAACTGGTGCCGAGAGCTGTTAGGCAGAGAACGCAATGGATTGGGAACAGGATGTGAACAGGAGGAATCGCAGAGATGCTGCTAATATCTGGCAGTGCTTGGAGGAAGCAGAAAATAAGCTAGGAGTGCAATATAGGAGTGAACAAGGAGTAGGTAAAGTAAATATGTCTGTTTCAGTTTCTCATCTTTCTAGTCTTAGGTTTGAACATCAGTTTTGGGGGAAAGAAGTTTTCAAAAGTTTCCACGTCAGTTTTTAAAAGCCCTTATCGGCATTTTAGAGCAAATATTCAATTCATCAGAATTTTAGTGCAATTTTCTCCCAAGCTACACATGCTTGCATGCAACTTCCCCTAAATATTCATTTTTGCAAAGCAGTTTTTTTAGTATGTCATTTTCACTAACATAGGCATTCACGTGTGTGTGTGTGTGTGTGTGTGTGTGTGTGTGTGCGCGCACACACACACACACACACTTTGTATGTGCCGGAAAACTGCATTGCAAAATTCGGAGAAGTGAAAATTCTGAATGACAGCTGTGCTGTGGTTCCTACTATATTGTTTTAGAAAGTGCGAACCGGCTAAGTTTGCCACTTAAAAGAGAACAGAATCAGATCCCTCTCCCACCTGTAGCAGAGGCACAGGAGAAGGGGAGGGTTATGATAACACAAACCCTAGGAGCTAGAAGTTGGGGTTTCACACCCTTGCCTATTCTGAATCTTGCGGAGGGCGATAAAATCACGGCTTCACTCACCCAAGTTCCCCCGGTTGCTCGATAAACGTGGTGCAGACTTTCTTCTTGAAGAGTTTGGGGATCCATGCCTACGGAGAAATTGGGAGTTATGGACACAACAGTCCTGGGAAACCAACAGCCCAGGCCCATAACTTGGATCGCCCACAAAACCGGCACGGTCTGAAGAGGGATCTGTACCTGGTCTTTCTTGATAGAATTGGCCATGGAGCGGAAGAACGGGGCACGGCCGCTGCCAGGTTGCAGCCGGCGTTTCTCCAGGCACTTTCTCTGGTGTCTCACCCGGAATGAGTAATTGAAAGACCGAGCAAGGTAGAGACAGCTTCAGATCCCACCCACAGGCGGCGGCAGAACCCCACCCTACCTTGGAACTTGCCTGACCGGAAAAACGCTTCAGAGAGAAGTGTGGAGTTCACTGGGGCAGATATTGATCACAGTTACTTTCACAGCAGTGCTTGAATTATTGGGGTGTGCGTGTGTGCTTACAGTGAAAGCCGCTCCTTTAGTCCTCTTTGTTTTCGTCACAATCATATCTCCCCTCCTGCTGGCCATGTTCGGTTCAACACATTCAGCCAGGTTTTGAGAAACGGAGATAAATAATAATTGTGTGAGCCAGTGTTCTTTCATAATTAAGTTTGATGTGCACTTTCCTACTTTTCCACCACCAAACCCCATAATTTGCTTTAATTTGACGTGGTGTGTTGTGTTGAGAAGTGGCCGAGTTTCTAATTCTTTGAATATATCTCAAAGCCTCTGGCCGTTGGAAGGCTACTCCTCTTCCAACCAGGAAGAATATAATGGCATGGTAAAGACGAGGCTGGCCCCATCCACTGGCTATATAAAGAACAGCTCGCTTTCCTCTTCCCTCCCCAATCCTTTTTCCTTTTGTACTGTATTCACAATGATGCCATACATTTGAAGCACATGACTTCTCCCAAATAATCCTGGGAATGAGAGTTACAATTCCTAGCACACTTAACAAACTACAGTTACCGGGATTCTTTGGGGAAAGCTATGCAGATGGTGTAAAGCAGTCCCTTGTCTCACCTTCTTTCACAATCCTATTAGCCTATTGCCTTTTCCACTCTGCTGATAACTTAAAGGTAACCCCTGACCATTAGGTCCAGTCATGTCCGACTCTGGGGTTGTGGCGCTCATCTTGCGTTACTGGCCGAGGGAGCCGGCGTATAGCTTCCGGGTCATGTGGCCAGCATGACTAAGCCGCTTCTGGTGAACCAGAGCAGCGCACAAAAATACCGTTTACCTTCCCGCTGGAGCGGTACCTATTTATCTACTTGCACTTTGACGTGTTTTCGAACTGCTAGGTGGGCAGGAGCTGGGACCGAGCAATGGAAGCTCACCCCATCGCGGGTATTCGAACCGCCAACCTTCTGATCGCCAAGCCCATGGCTCTGTGGTTTAACCCACAGCGCCACCTGCTGATAACTTAGGGTTGCCGTATTTCAGGAAGTATAAATCAAAAGTTGTTGAGCTTCTCCCCATACCCTTTTCAGGGGGCAAAGTTGTTGAGTCCCCACCCCCAAAATGAGCTTTTTTTGAAAAATCTCTCCCCCCCCAAAAAAGGTTGTTGAGCCGTTTTTAAACATTTCCAGCATAAAACCCAACTTCCACAATGGGTTGCAGGACATTTAATTCAGCTGACGAAAATTCTGCCTGGACGTGACTCTTGGCAGCCAATCCAAAGAACTTTATCGTACTTAGCCATTGGCCATGACAAATTTGAATCAAAAATAAACACAAACAAAAGTGGTGTCGCTCCACAAATAATGGTCTCTATTTAGATATCTGCGCCTCCCTTACAGTTCACCGCTATATTGTCCAGGGTCTTCTTTCAGATCTTTTTGGCCACCAAAGCAAAAAAGGGCAGCTTTATGAGTCACTGAAACACTTACATTGCTGAAAAACCATAGGAACTTCTCTGCCGGGGAAAGACATCTTTCCTGTACAGACAGCAAGGTGAGAAATTGCCTGCTGGGTCCAATGTATAGTGTGCAATATAGTAAAAAGTGCAAGAAGTCTTCCACCTGCGGTTGCCCACATATACAGAGTCTGTCTTCGTACAGCACCCTGTTATATCGTCCGTCTAGGATGGCGGAAGGCATAGCTTCAAAAAGCAGCTCAGTAAAAGCAAATCTAAGTGAGGCTAGCTGGAGATTTGACAGGGAACTTGTGGGGATAACCAACTTCCGGGATAAGCCAGTAATTCTGGAGTGCCTGCTCCCACTGGTTATGATTATGTCCGTTGGTTATGAAGCTGAAGGTCGTGAGGAGTTGTTTGGAGTTCTGAAGGTTTCTGAAGGTTCCGGAAAGGAAAAGATAGGCAGAGCAAAAAGGCGCGGCCAAAAACAAGGCGGCCGCCAAATAAGAATAAAGAAATAAAAGAATTAAGAGACTAAGAGACTGCAGTCAATGGTGGAGTTGCGCTCTCCCAACTACTGCTCTGTGCGTTGGTTTCTCTTTCGCTTTCTTTCTCTCTTGCTTGTCTCGCACGGTTGTTCTCTCTTGCTTGTCTCGCGTACTCTACACCAGTGTTTTTCAACCTTTTTTGGGCAAGGGCACACTTGTTTTATGAAAAAAATCACGAGGCACACCACCATTAGAAAATGTTAAAAAATGTAACTCTGTGCCTATATTGACTATATATAAAGTAATTCTCTTGAATAGGAATCAAATAAACACAATTTTTCCCACGGCACACCAGGCAACATCTCGTGGTACACTAGTGTGCGCCGGAACAGTGGTTGAAAAACACTGCTCTACACAACGCTACAGAGAGCAGGGGCCATTTATTGATAAACTGAACAACGTCACAACATTAACATAGACCAATCACAACACTGTATTTGGCTGAGTTTCCGGGCGGGAAACTGCTTTCCGACAGTTACTAAAGGCTTTTCTGGCGCGCTTTGTTGCAAGCGCGGAGGGATCCAGGCAATAAACCTTGGCCGGATCTCTTTGCCTTCCGTGCATAGCGCGGAAGGTTTCTGTGCTGCGGCAAAGTGCAGGAAGCACCACAAACGTATTCCCACAGGAACTGGCTCTAAAATGGGCTGTTTTTAGAAGGGGAAGCCAAGGAGCATTTAGAGGATTCGATTGTTTGCATATCACATAGTGATTCTGTCCACTTTCAGCAGCCAAATCCCGGCATTGTGAGGGAAATTCCAGACGTATGGCAGCCCTATGACTTCTTCCGTCTTCACTTTACCTTCTCACACATTTCAAGTCGTTCAAAGAAGCAAAGAGAAGGTAGAAGGTGAGAAGTAAAGATTCAAACAAGCCCCGAGCCAAACAGCATATTTGGAAGGCCTTGGGCCTTTGTTGAGTTGGGTACACACAGCCACAAACTGATGTGATTCTGGTTTGATTGGCCCAGAGAGATCCATGGCTGTAAGGGGGCTGTAAGGGGGAAAGGAAGGAAGGAAGGAAGGAAGGAAGGAAGGAAGGAAGGAAGGAAGGAAGGAAGGAAGGAAGGAAGGAAGGAAGGAGAGAGAGAGAGAGAGAGAGAGGCAGGCAGGCAGAGCAAGAAAACCACACAAAAAGACCAAGACTTACCTGACCAGCTGTTGCATCTTCCTGGAAGGTAGGCCCAATATTGCAGCTCTCATTCCTTATCTGATTCGTTGCCCTGCAGGTTCAGTGCCTCTGCTTGTGGAAAAGCACCACATAGGGTCATATTCTCCTGCTTAACTCATAATAAATCTTGGTTTGAAGTGCAAGAATAATAACATTTGTTAGATAGAAAACCAGGCCCAGCAAACATGTGGGCATTTGTGAACCTGATAGATTGACATATGGGCCTCCTAATTTTGAGGTCCGGTGACATCACTAATAATTGTAAGAAGTAATTTTAAAAAAATACCATTCTCCTCCAGGAGATAAAGCCAGGCTGGTAGATGCTTAGTTTAAAAGAAGCTCGCTTGTGTCTCAAAGTAAAAGGTAAAAGGTAAAGGGACCCCTGACCATCAGGTCCAGTCGTGTCCGACTCTGGGGTTGCAGCGCTCATCTCGCTCTATAGGCCGAGGGAGCCGGCGTTTGTCCGCAGACAGCTTCCGGGTCATGTGGCCAGCATGACAAAGCCGCCTCTGGCGAACCAGAGCAGCGCACGGAAACGCCATTTACCTTCCCGCCGGAGCGGTCCCTATTTATCTACTTGCACTTTGACGTGCTTTCGAACTGCTAGGTGGGCAGGAGCCGGGACCGAGCAACGGGAGCTCACCCCATGGCAGGGATTCGAACCACCGACCTTCTGATCAGCAAGTCCTAGACTCTGTGGTTTAACCCACAGCGCCACCTGGATCCCGTGTCTCAAAGTAGTTGGGATCAAATACAACAAAAGGCAAATGGATACCTGACCCGGATGTAAAATACCAGAGAGGCTGCTAAGAACATGCATTGACCTGGTCACAAACATCCTTTCAGCATGTTGCCCACTCAAAAAGGCTGATCAAGTTAAACTTCAGAGCACAGCTGAAGAAATCTGCACAGCCAAGTCAACGCCTGCTTGCAGAATGTAGTGGGAATGAGGTGAACTGGACTGCGCCACATCAGATTGCAGGTTGGCAAACTGCATTTTTTAATGCTCCCCCCTACATTAGAAGCTTAAATAAAAATGTAGAGAAGAGAAGGCTAGAGCAGAACCATTCTCCTTGGTGGGCTCGTTTTCCACTTGCAGGGAGCTCTACCATGAGGGAACATTAAAAAAAAAAAAAACCTACCTTCTGCTTGCAAGTCTGAAGTGGTGCAGCCCATTTCCCTACCCCTTACATGTGTAGACTGGGTCTTAGTGGATGAATCATACGGGTTTTAGTTGATTGATCCATTAAACCTGCATAAATATGCATGTACATTTTTAAAAAGCCATCATTGTAGGTGACACAATGCTTCCTGTGCGAAGAGAGAAAGGAGCACGTCTCTTTCTTTTTAAGAATCCCTTGTTGTTGTTTTTAATCTGCTTCTGCTCAGTCAAAAAGCCTTTAAAGGATTAACCGAGTCATTGACTTGCATGCCGCCTCCCTAATTCAAAGGCGTTGTATCGGTATAGTAAAGTGTTCTGGGCAGAGTACATTTCCGCCGTTACTGTTTTCAAGAGCGACAAGCCACTGAGGCAAGGCAGCGGCCAGTGCTGAGGTACCTTTAAAATACATGGGAGCGATTCGTTGCAATTAAATGGTCGCTTCCTTCTGCTGCGCAGGGTGCCCTGGACTTCTTTTGAAAACCAGCAGTGACACTCCTCTCTTGAAAAGAAGACTCACAGTGCAATCTTATACAGGGAGGAGTAAGTAGGGTCCTGTTCTGTAGGAGCCTGCTCGGCCATTAACCCCATAGCACTTGCTCCCAGGTAGGTGTCCGAAGGTGCCATCCTTTTTGGTAGCCCACTAGCCCCTATCCTCATTGTAGCGCGGGTCTCCTATCAGATAATCACTCTAGGGATCAACGTGGAGTCTGTAAGTTTGGTGTGAATTTGTAAGGCCGGGTGTGCGAGAGGGCAGAGTGCTGTGGACCTGCATGTGTGCTTGTGAATCGGTGTGCGCAGGGCCGGATTTAGGTTTGGTGAGTGTTATGTACTGAGTTGAATAGGATCCAAACTGCAGCAGTCTGATTGGTCCTAGAACAATAGGATTGAGATTGCAGCAGTCTGAATGGTCCCAGAACAATAGGATTGAGATTGCAGCAGTCTGATTGGTCCCAGAACAATAGGATTGAGATTGCAGCAGTCTGATTGGTCCACAGGAGCCACCCAATCCAGCTCCAGGTGGAAGTGAATCCGCACTGCGATTGGCATACAGGAGTATCCCGGAATTAGCCAATCACGTGGGGCCCATTGTGTAAATAGTGTATATAAAGCAAACGTTTTGGGGAAACTGCATTCCTCACTACTATGAGCTGAATAAAGAGCATGAAATTCACACTTGACTCCAAGTATATTTCAGTGAGGCCCTAAGCTACTGAAGGTAACGGGGCCTTTTATATGTCCAGCTGTCCTTTATTGTGTTGAATGTATGCTATATGGTAATTTGTGGACCTAATAGGTATCTAAAGCCATTTGCGCATAGCAAAATATCTATTTTATCAAAGTAATTGTTGAACTAAAATACAATTAATACAGTCTTTTCCCCTTGAATTTTTTTTGGGGGCCCCCCAAGAGAGTGGGGCCCTAAGCTGTGAATGCCTATGTTAGTGAAAATGACATACGGTACTAAAAAAAACTGCTTTGCAAAAATGAATATTTAGGGGAAATTGCATGCAAGCATGTGTAGCTTGGGAGAAAATTGCACTAAAATTCTGATGAATTGAATATTTGCTCTAAAATGCCGATAAGGACTTTTAAAAACTGATGTGGAAACTTTTAAAAACTTCTTTCCCCCAAAACTGATGTTCAAACCTAAGACTAGAAAGATGAGAAACTGAAACAGACATATTTACTTTACCTACTCCTTGTTCACTCCTGTATTGCACTCCTAGCTTATTTTCTGCTTCCTCCCAGCACTGCCAGATATTAGCAGCATCTCTGTGATTCCTCCTGTTCACATCCTGTTCCCAATCCATTGCGTTCTCCGCCTAACAGCTCTCGGCACCAGTTTCCTCCAGTGGTTTCTCTGTGTTAGGATGACCGGTTACACACTGTGGTGGTGAATGAGCGAAATGTGAGAGTGCATTTACATTTTGCCATTTCGACAATGATGATCATCCTTGTGGATCGAGAAAGGTACGCAACTTCTGTTTCATTGTGCAACATCGCAGCCTTCACTTCCTAGAAGCGTTTAGCACACAGCTCAAATAAAACACTTGGGTCTAGCTCAGTTCTAACACTCTAAGCCTTAATTAAATTCTAACACTAGCTTGATCCGGAATTCAGGGTCTCCTGTGCACCCCACAAACACTTAACAGTGGGTAACCTTTGTCTCTGCCTTCACTTCCTAAGCTCTGTTTCCTTTCCTTGTATCGCTTGATTCCTCATCATACAATAGGGTGGCCTGGTGCAAAGGAGAGATGGGGCTCCTACACCTTTAAGAATTTTGCAGAAGAGAGATTTTTCGAGGGGATTTAGGTGGTCACGCAAAATAACACCTGCTGAAATTCCCTCCTCTGCACAGCTGTGAAAGGTGCAGGAGCTCATCCCTGTTTTGCACGTGATGATTCCTGGGTGTCTCCCAGATAAAGGTGCAAACCGATTCTGTTGGAAAGCGTTGCCATTCGAGATCATACGGAGGTGTAAATAAAGTTGCAATTCCCCCTTTTCCCCTCAACCACACACACACACACACACACACAATTTTATTTATACTTTTCAGATATATACATTTCACTGATTTTACAATCATTTTGACATTTTAAAACTTGACTTCCTTCCCCCTCTTTCTGTGGTTCCTTAAATTTATTTTCAATATCTTCTGCATATCCAAATTCACTTACTCATTTATTTATCTTCTTTAAATATATACTCTTACGTAACTGCAGGTTATTACTATAATCCTGCCAGTGTTTTTATATGTTTGCAATTTATCTGTAAATATCCAATAAACCATTTCCATTCTTTTGTAAAAAGTTTGTTATCTTGATTTCTTATTATTCCTGTAAGTTTTGCCATTTCTGCATATTCCAAAAGTTTTTGTTGTATCCATTCTTCCTTTGCTGGAACAACTTCTTCTTCTTCTTCTTCTTCTTCTTCTTCTTCTTCTTCTTCTTCTTCTTCTTCTTCTTCTTTCCATTTTTGGGCAAGTAACATTCTTGCCGCTGTAGTTGCATTCATGAATAAATTTCTATACAATTTAGCTAGTACTGTCCCTTAAATTTCCAAGAGGAAAGCTTCTGGGTTTTTTTTTTTTAAACAAACGTTATTTTAAACGTCCTTTTCATTTCATTGTATATCGTTTCCCTAAACCCTTTATCAACCCTTTTGACTTATTTATTATTTTTACGTTTATGTCTTACCCGCACGCACACACACACACACACAGCTGCAAGTTAAGGCAGGATGGCCTGTATGACGCCTGAGACCAGAGGTGCCATTTTCTCCAGAAGATTGAGCACTGAGGGGGCTCTTCACCTCCCTGCCCTTCAACCAAGGCCAATCCAGGGGGCCTGGGAGGTGAGAACAATCTGAGAGTCTCGGGCATCCTAGTTTTCCTTTGCTCCCATGTGGGGACCTCGTCTCCTGATGGCTTCTTGGTGTGAAGGGAAAGAGGAGGGCCTTTGCCAGGTCTCCAGTTCCTTAGCACCCTCCTTCGTCCCCTCACACACTTCTGGCTGAGTCTCTCAATATTGTGGTTGTGTGAGTGCAGCATCCCCGACTGAACAGTTCCCAGAACTTGACGTGCCTCCAAGAGTCCCGTTCGGTTCGGCCTGATTGTTTGCGGCGATCACGATGGACAAATCTGTCAATTTTGGTTCTCTTCTATATCAATCTTCAGTTACCCATGTTTGTGCATTGGATTGCATTAAAGAGGGAGGATAAATCCTCTTAAAAATTAGTCAGCATTTTAGCACTCATTTCTCTCAAGTGTGTGTGTGTGTGTGTGTGTGTGTGTGGAATTTCACCTCATGTGCATATTTTTGCAAGCCATATTCTCTAATATAACTCCGTTTAGTACATGCCCCCCCCCGAATATACCGTATTTTTCTGTGTATAAACTAGGTTGTTGTTTTTAAAGTTATGCTAAAAATTTGGGCTCATCTTATACGCAGGGCAATCTCCCCCCATTTTCTCAATTTTTAGTCCCCAAAAAGAGGGGGTGTCTTATACACGGGGGCGTTCTATACATGGAAAAATATGGTATATGCACCTGTAGATACACTTTCCCCTAATATTCATACATATTTTTTGCGCACACAGTTGGAGTAGTGCAGATTTCTGGTTTGGGAGTGCATGCTGTTTCTAGATAGGTTCACGTTAAAAGTTTGACAAAACCAGGTCTCACACCCCCCCCATCCTCCTCCTGGGGGGATTGTGACCTGTTCAGGGGCAGTTCCTGCACTGTCATCCAGAGAACAGGACACCAGCAGGAATGATCCAGGTCACTGCAGGGCTGCGCAGGTATTTATAGATCTCGGCCAGCTCTGTGGATTCGGTTTCAACCGCTGGGACCCATCAGCACATTCCTGACGCTGCAAGGAACTCTGCCTCTTAAAAAAATGCTCTGGAGCATCACCTTGGTTCCTGAGTCGCTCCTTTTCCTCTTAAAAAGCAGGAGTCTGTCTTTCCTCGTCCTATCGCCATATCCTTGGGCTTTCTTTTAAAATTGATTGGGCTGCTGCCTTTCGTAAAACCCAGAGATGGCATCTTTCGTGGTGGTGGGGAGTTCGGCCTAACTCCACTTTAACCATCCAAAATCAGACGGGATAGATAATAGACTGTCTGTCTGTCTGTCTGTCTGTCTGTCTGTCTGTCTGTCTGTCTGTCTATTCATAGCAGCCAACTCCTAGGGGTCAAGTGATCTTCACACACACACACCCAAGTTGATGGGCACTGAGATTTAAATGGTGTGTGTGCACTGCATCCACACAATTATGCGTGGCAGGGCTTACCTGGGCCTCCCAATATTTTATTCAAGTTGGCACCCCTGCATCTGTCTGTCTGTCTGTCTATCTATCTATCTATCTATCTATCTATCTATCTATCTACAGGTATATGCTGATTTGTTTCAGTGTATGCACAAGATAAAATTGCTCACTTCCCAGAGTTTATACTGAACGAAACAAACAAATGAACATTGCAAAGCAGTTTCCACCAGCAAATAATAAACCACGTGGATTAAAATGCACATTTTCTGTCCTCCCCCTGCTGTTCTCCCGCCACACCTCTGGTCTGCCTGATTCAATAATATCCGGATATCAACCCTCAACCCGTTAGGCCTTCCTCTCCTTTCAGGAAACAGGGTCTTAGGCCTGTTGCTCTAGCTCCTAGGTGCCAGATAAACCAAGATTCTGAGCTTCCAGTTTCTCTAGTGCACTAAACTACACGTGTACACATGCATATGTACCCTCTCTCTCAGAGAACCCAGGAGTTCTGGCTCTTATTTCTCCCTCCTCTGAACTGAAACCCTGCTGGCTTCCCTGTCACATTGAGGGAGTGAGGCACAGTTGCTCCTAACGGCTAAGAATAGCCTGGCACTGTGGCAAGCAGCTTAGATACCTCTCCTTTCTTCCCCACCCCCTCCAGCCCAGCCACTTCATATAAGGGCACAGCAGGGCCCATGACTTGGTGCTCTCATCTATCTTGGAGGCTGGGCTGGGCAGCCATTGGCTGTTGGCTGAAGGGCTAATCTAGGCCAGCTGTAGACGTCGCTCATACAAACGGTGGGCTGGAAACTGTATATTTCTACCCCTTAGCTCTCCTTGCGGGCTGACGGCCTTTCCGAGTTGCTTGCCTCTGAGTCTTCTGAGTGTGTTGCTTCCACCCACCCCCTTCTTCCATGGCTTCCTGGAAGGCCCTGACAATGGGCCTCCTTCTGGTCCTGCTCTGCTCATTCAGGCTCCCTAGAGCCCTGGGAGAGGATCAGCACCACCATCATGACCACCACCACGGAAGCCAGCATGAGGACGAACACCATCACCACCACGGACAGCATGATGCTGATGACGAAGATGACGACCATTATCACCATGCCAGCCACCTTCACGAACCAGGGCATCACCAAGGAGGCCACCATCCTCACCATGATGATGATGATGATGATGACGATGATGATGATGAGGAACACCATCACCACCATGGTGGACATCACCATGCAGAGCACCATCATCACCACAGTTCCCACCACGATGATGATGACGATGATGATGATGACGATGACCACCACCATGACAAGCATCATCATCACCATGAACATCATAGTAACCATCACCATGACGATGACGATGATGACGATGATGACGATGATGATGACCACCATGACCATCATGGCAAGCATCATCACCATGAACACCATGGTAACCATCACCATGATGATGACGACGACGACGATGATGATGATGATGACCACCATGGCAAACATCACCATGAAGACCACCTTCACCATGATGACGATGATGATGATGATGACGATGATGACCACCATGGCAAGCATCACCACCATCACGAACACCATGGTGACCATCACCACCATCACAAGAATGATGATGATGATGAGGAAGATGACGATGATGATGATGAACACGACCACCACCATCAGAAACATCATGGTGGCCACCACCACCATGATGATGATGATGATGACGATGACGATGACAAACATGAACATGATCACCAACGTGAACATCATGGTGGTCACCACCACCACCACGGTGATGATGATGATGATGATGATGATGATGATGATGACGACGATGACGACAGTGATGAAGAGGAACACCATCATCATGAACATCATGCTCACCACCATCACCATGAGGATGATGACGACAGTGAAGAAGAAGAAGAGCATGTCAGTCATCACCATCACCATCTCCATAAGGAAGCTGACGAGGGCAAAGAGCACCGCCACCATCACCATGGTGATGAGGAAGACGAGTCCGATGAAACGGCATCCAAGGAAGAAGATGAGGATGAAAGGCACAAACACAAGCACCCCAGGCATGAAGGCCATGACAAGGCCAAGAAGCACCACAAAGAGGGAGAAGGTGAGAGAAGCTTAGTGGGTGGGGTGGGATAAGGAGGGGGGAATGAGTCCATGTTGGCTTTCGTTAGGGGTAACCGACCCCTGGCTTTCACAAATGTCCCCAAGGGCCCATAAATTGTGGCTGTCCTCCTTTCCTCTCGAAGGACCCTGTGCTTTTTGCCATCTAGGCCGCACAGAGAAGCTCTTGGCTTTTCCGGCACACTTGACGTCCCTCTTTGCTTATCTCAGGAGCCCAACTTTCTCTCCTCTAGCACCAACATGCTGGGCCCCCAGAACCACCTGGGGGCTCCCAGCTGCCCTCTAGAACCTCCTCCCTCCTCCACCGGGAGGGACCCTTCTGGACATCAGTATCTATGTCTTTCTTTTCCATTGAAGAAGAGGAAGACGACGAGGATGACGAGGACGACGAGGAGTACGAGGCAGGCTCTCTGTGCCATTACTGTGCCTTCTGCAAGGTAACGAAGGAGAGACATTCGCCCGCAATCCTCCAGGGTGGGATTTGACCACCCAAACTGTTTGTGGTCGAGCCTTAAGGGTCTCCTCTTGCATGCCTCACATCTTTGCCCGTTCCTGCTTTAGTCCGGTCGCCCATTAATCCACAGCATGACTGCTTTCCCTGCTCCCCCTGAAGCAGGCATAAGCTTCCTTCTCATTGTCCTCTGATGAGACACCCTGTCGGCCGGTGTGTGGATTTTGCAATATGTCTCTACACTTTTCCTTTCCTTTGGATCTCTGAAAGAGGAAGGGGAAACTCTTGCCTTCATCTCTCCATGGAAGCAGCCTGAGCTCAGCTCTGCCATGGCTTTTCCCTCTTCCTGTCCTTGTTTGCCGTTGATGAGAGTCTGCCTTATTTTGGCACATCCTATTACAGTGCAGCGCATGCTTGTTCTGAAGGTCTGGCTCAGAAATGGGTTGTTGTTCCTGTGTTCTTCTTTGCCTGGTCCCTGCCTGCAACCCCCTCTTCCTCCCCAGATTTATGGATACAGTGCTAAAACTATACATGAGATAGAGATCCATGATCTAGGGAGTCCACATCTTCTACTTTACAGTCTTCTCCTTGAAGGTATCCTCTGTTTGAAGGGCTGCCTGGTCCAGGTCTGTTTTAAATATACAGAGCTACAGGGCCTTGGAATTGCCCATCAGTAGTTAGTACAGCTAACCTGGGCCTTCCCCACCATGTTAAGATAGAATCCTAGAATTGTAGTGTGGGAAGGGAATCATCTAGTTTAACCCCCCTGCAATGCAGGAATATTCAGCCGTCCCACAGAGGGATGGAAAAGAAGTTGGAAAAGAAGATTACGAGCTACAGTATGGGAAATTTAACCGGGAACTCTGAGCCTCCAGAATAAAGGGCATGAGCATTTGCAAGGGGCATGTGCAGAGTGCACCTCCCTTGTAACTCTGTATTTAATATGACAATTTGGCAATACAACAGTATTCCTTCGGGTAGAGGGGGACGAAATATTTTATGATTCCTCCTGGTATTGGGTGCACGATTAATAAATGCTGATTATATATCAATATTTCTTGACTCTGTTTGCAATCCCTCTGAGTTTGGCTCCGATGACAATTTATCTGCTCACCAAGGGGTCAATGAACTCAAAAAGCCTGCGCGAGCATGGGCGCGATTGGGCTAGTGGTGTGACAGTTTCGTATGTACGGCTGTAATATAGTTTCATAGCCTGTTGACAAGGTGACGGAAAGAAACCTAACCCACGGGTTTTCTGCTTTGTTGCGCCTGTTAAAGACACAGGAGGCTTCATGCGGGATGGGGAAGGTGCCAGGCGTATCTTGAAGACTAGGCAGTTGGGGAGCAGGGAAGAACTAGGAAAGGGAGCGTACGTTTTGCGAATCACAGCCTGTCTCTAAAAAAAATTAGAATTGCACCTCCGTGTCACTTTCTCCTGGAACTTCATGTGACTGCAGGAATTCTACATACAGTACAAGTCTGTGCCCACCTGACGCTGATGAACTTCAACTCCCATCAGACCCAGAAAACAGGGCCAGTGGGCAGGGCTGATGGGAGCTGTAGTTCAGCAACACCTGGAAGGCCGGAAGTTATCCCATAGAGAGGGAGAAGCAAAAAAGGATGGATGCAGAACTCAGTGCAGGAAAGTGAGCTGTTTTGATTGAGCAGCCAACTGAAAGCAGCTGAGGAACCTGTGATTTGGCAATTTCAGATCTTTTTCGCAGGGACAAACAGGCTCAGAATCCAGAAACTGAAATATAGACTGAACTGCAAAATAATATTTTCAGTGGGGTTCCGGTGATGGTGGTTTCCTATGTGGTGATGAGATGGATAACTATAGTGTTGAGGGACCAGGATGAATCGGGAAATTGCCACAGAACTTCTTGGCATGCAGATGGTTCATTCTCCCAATAGGGTTGGCAAAGACCCCTTGCTGACACCCGGAAGAGTCACTGCTAGTCAGGGTAGACCATACCAATCGAAATGGACCAACAGCTCCTTGTGTTTCTTATTGGGACCCTCCAGGGTTATTGTTCATTCACGATTAGTTGTGCCCATTATGATATCGGGGCAGTTATACGTGGCCCTGCCTTCAGTACTGTTTACCTCTGCAAAAGTTTTGGAGAGGTCATACTGCATACCCCGCAAATGTCCTGGGAAAACTGGGACATCCCATTTTTCCCCCCATGCAAGTGCATGAGGGCCATTTTGGGCGCCGAGATCTTGCCACGAGAAAAGTGCTTTTTTTGGGGCCACGAATCTTGCGCAGAGCCCCAAAACGTGCATTTTGGAAGAAGCGCATCTTTTGGGCTCTGTGATCTCGCACGAGTCGCATGACTCATGCACAGCCATGAAGATGCACATCTCAGTTTGGGGATTCAACATGTTGGAGGGTGTGATACTGCTTAATTGATTTCCCCCTTTTTTGGCATAAACTTTATTGAGGTTTATCAATAAAAATACAAAACTTAATATCAAATATATTTTCTTCTCCCTTTCTGTCCAAACTAAGGCTGTATTCTAAATACCATAAAAAACCATAAAGATACTGCTTCATTTCTTTTCTTTTTTAAAATTTATTAAACAAATTTACTGCTTCATTTCCAACCAGTGCATGCCCTGTAACTTTTCATACTGCAAATGTACTTGTTTGGAGTTGTTGAAGTAGTTGTTTTTGGTCCTTCTTTTGTTGTGCTATTGCCAGCGCTTTTTCTGGGGGGGACGGGTACCCCTAAACATTTTGTGAATCTTTGTACTTTTGCCCATTTACTGTATTTATTTTTCTCGATTTGAACTATAAAATGGTGGTTTTCTTGCGTCAAAATGAGAGTACCCCTAAACATCTTTTTAGGGGGGGGAAGCACTGCCTGTAGCGCAAGGTTGCACCTTCCAGAATGCAAGAATGTCAGGGAAGCATAACGGAACAACTAATAAAGGGAAATGTTGTATGAATTTACCACTAAGGCACTAACGTATTGCAACCATGACATGCTGCCAAATAATGCCTGCAAAAAAGAAAAGAAATCCACCACTCTGAAGGTGTCACGTGGGCAGAGTGGTTTGGTGTTGGCATGCAGGACAAGGAGAGCTGTGCTGAGGACTAGCCACCCAAACAGACCCAGCTAAGTTTTCCTGAATTTCCACCCCCAGGATTGCGACAAGTGTGACAAGTGCCCCTGCAAAGAAGGTGACAGCAGCGAATACTGCGCAAGCTGCCAGGTCGGTGCCGCGATCTTACCCCTCCCTCCTCCCCACCCCTTCCTTTGCCCCGGACTTGCTACTCTGGTTTCATGAACCTTAACCACAGCAGTGCCCTGCTGGCGGTAACTCCTTCTATCTCTCTCTCTCTGCAGTATTGCCATTTCTGTTACGTTTGCCCTGTGTGCGAGACAGCCTGTGCACCCGGTGAGTTGATTTCCCGCTTTGCGGCTTTAGCGTTGGCGTGGGCAGGTGGGATCTACCGGTAGACCTCTTGCATGGTTTGTAGGAGATCCTGCAAGTTAGCAGTGAGGAAAAGCCTCTTTTCTAAGTTCGGCTGCTGAGGTGAAGAAATATATGGGTAGGGAGGAAGCAGGAGCGGATTTTTGTATGGTAAGTCAGTGGCCAGTACAGAAAACAAAGTCCTTGGCTAAGAATATGTTCAGAGGTGGCGCTGTGGGTTAAACCACAGAGCCTAGGGCCTGCCAATCAGAAGGTCGGCGGTTCGATTCTCCGCGATGGAGTGAGCTCCCGTTGCTCGGCCCCTGCTCCTGCCAACCTAGCAGTTCGAAAGCACGTCAAAATGCAAGTAGATAAATAGGTACCGCTCCAGCGGGAAGGTAAACGGCGTCTTCATGTGCTGCTCTGGTTCGCTAGAAGCGGCTTAGTCATGCTGGCCACATGACCCGGAAGCTGTACGCCGGCTCCCTCTGCCAGTAAAGCGAGATGAGCACCGCAACCCCAGAGTCGTCCGCAACCGGACCTAATGGTCAGGGGTCCCTTTACCTTTACCCTGTTCCTTAAATTTAGGCTACATGCACACACTGTACATTTAAAGTACATTCCCCCTCTCCCCACAAAAAGAATAATGGAAACTGTTGTTTGTGAAGGGTGCTGGGAACTGTAGCTCTGTGTAATTTGAGAGAAAGTAATTTAAATGTGCTCTAAATGTATGGTGTGTACTCAGCCTAAGGGTATGTTTGCACCTAGCTCCAGTTTGTGGGTCTTGGGTTTTTGAGTAAAAATTGAAGTAGATCCCAGAAGCCTGCTGTCTGACCACCTCTGGGTTAGCGGATCGAGTTTCAGACTTGGACTGGGTGGTTGGGGGTGCGGGTGGCAGTGGCTAGGAAGGACCTGGGTTCGAATCTCAGCTGAGCCATCTAGCTCACTGTGTCGTCTCGGCCGAGCCACCACGTCGCCACATATTCCACTCGGCCGTTCTCCACCCCCAGAATGATTGTGAGAAAATAGGCTGAACGGTCTATGTCCCTCATGCTCCTTGAAGGACGGCTGCCAAGAAATAAGCAATAAACGCAGCAATAAACAACTTCATAAAGCTTGTTTTAATGGGGAGACATAACCTCAAGATGAGCAGATGGTTAGTGCCCCAGGAACAGCAAAATCCTGATTTGTTCTGTTTTGTGTTTTGCAGGCAGCATCGTAGATGAATTATCTGGAGCCTTATTTCAGTAAGTAACAGCCCTTCGTCCCATTCGAATCCTACAGAGAGGCAGCAGCTGAGCTCCAAAATCTATTTCCTCCCCTTTCCTTGTGTTGCAGCCTCTCTATCCCTGGAGAGAGGACAGCTAGGATCCAGCGGAGATCCTGCAGCTTTAACTTCCAGTCTTGTCTCGGCTTGCCACATAAAGCTGGGGAAACTCTTTTCTTTCGGCCCTCAGTTTTCTTCGTCTGTGAAATGGGAACAATATGAGCCCCCCCCCTCTCTCTCAAGGCATGCAGATCTAGGACAGGCATCTGTTTGGAAAGGAGAGTGCCTGCTCATTCCATGTAGGCAGCTATGGCCTCCTTGGAGAAAGGATAGATGACTGTTGACCAGAAATAAGCAAAAAGATTGTAATGAAAGACCCTAATTTAAACCCTTTCTTCTCTTTTTCTTTCAGGACATTTGCCACCATCTTTGAGCAGCAGGAGCATTGAAGCGCCCCCTGGTGGAGAAACCAAAGTTAGGAGGGGGAGGGGGAATCAGGTGCCCCTTGATTTTCTAATTTTTATTTTTATTTTTTGAGCCAAACTGCGTGTGATGGAAGATTCCACGATTCTTTCTTCCGGCGGTTGTTTCCCCACCCATCATTGTCCTCTCAAAAACGTACCCCTGTTGTTTTTCTCCCATGGCGTCCTATTTATCCCCCACATCTGTAAAATCTGCTGGGAGTTGGTTTTGAGAGGATATCCGATAGCATGAAGGGAGAGGGTTAAGCAGCTCGACTTTACCCAACCCCCTACTTCCAACTTCTGCCTCTCACGGGACTTTTGATTCTTAAAAAAGCAGCTGTTGGAAGACACACAATTCCAGAACTGGCAGTCTTGTGTAGTCTGGCTTTTATAATTAGCCAGGAAGCCATCCCAGGTAGGCTGCGGCCTGTTGAGCAAGAAGGGTGACCGGCATTTACTGAGCAAATCCACCCTGGGGCAAGGGGATTACCAACGCCTCAGTGATGCACGTTTCCCCAGCCTTTGAATAAGTTTGAGCTGGGTCATACCGGAAGCCTTCTCCTGAGCAATAGGTTTCCTGCTCTTGCCTCAGCCCCTAGGCAGGGAATCTGTGGTTCTCTGGATGTTATTGGACTCCCAACTCCCATGATCCCTCAAATTGACTCTGCTGGCTTGGCGTTGATGGCAACTGGAGTCCAGCAATAACAGTGGGGCAGCTGCAATTTCTCCCTCTCGGCCTCAACTGAACAGGCAACGGGGCAACTCACACTGCGCAATTTTGCTGCAGAATTGCAAACTGACCACGCTTCTAGATGTTTTCCTTTGGAATGTCTCTTCGGAAACGTTTGTTTCAGAAACCTTTGAAAGCTTGATCTGTGGTGATGGTGTCGCATTGCTTGTTCACAGATGGGTGTTGCATACCCTGCAACATTTCTCTGATGAAAATAGGGATGTATTAATTAAATAATAATAATAATAATAATAATAATAATAATAATAATAATAATAATAATAAATTCATTATTTATACCCCACCCATCTGACTGAGTTGCCCCAGCCACTCTGGGTGGCTTCCAACATATATAAAAACGTAATAAAACATTAAAAACTTCCCTATATAGGGTTCAGATGTCTTCTAAAGCTTGTACAGTTACTCATCTCCTCTGCTCAGGGATCATTTAACTCCATACCCTCCAACATTTCTCCAATGAAAACAGGGATGTCCTAAGGAAAAGCAGGGCATTCCAGGATCAAATCAGAAACCGGGACGGCTTCTGTAAACCCGGGACCGTCCCTGGAAAATAGGGGCACTTGGAGAGTCTGGTGTTGATAACTTGAGTCATCAAGGAATAAACGCAGCTGGGTGAACCAGCTTCTTTACAACAGCCTCATCACTCGCTTCACTGCCATTTTCTCCCCAAGGAATTCTGGGCATTGTGGTTTTTATGAAGATGCCAAAGAGTCTGTGGAGCGTCGCATTGTCGCCATAGCATTACCACAGTCCCTTTCTGATAAACCACGGGTGGGAAACCTTTGGCCCCCTCCCCCCCAATTTTACTCAACTACAATTCCCATCATCCTTGGCCATGGGCTATGCTTGCCGGGGCTGATGGAAGCTGGAGTTCAGCCACATCTGGAAGGCCAAAGGTTCCCAATTCATGCAATAAGCCATACCGTGGCTCAGGCTACACTGGACTTTGCTAGAAACCCCAAAGCTGGTTTTTTTTAATGATGTTAAGGGCTCCTGTGTATTTAATAAATTCTCTAAAGCAGGGAATTTTTAATAGGCGTATGATAAATTGCCCTGCCTTTCGAATGTTGTTGGATTTTGGCTTCCATTGGTCCCAGCCAGCATAGCCAATGATCAAAGAGGATGGGAGTTGTAGTCCTTCGATATCTGGAGTGCCGCATCTTCCCCATCCCTGCTGTCTTGGCCATCTGTCTTGAATGCTTTAGTTGAGATTCCAGCATGACAAGGTGGGGTTGGACTAGTTGACCTTTGGGGGTCCCTTCAAACTATGTGATTCTGTGGTTCTATTCTGCACTGGCCCCTTTTCTCCTTGCACGTCAAACTGTGCCTGGCGAATTTCCTCCGTCCACACCAACTGCTAGAGATACAGAAACATTCTCTGCTTTCAAATCTGCAGTTTTGTACAGATGCAGAACATTTTGCCAATCTTCTCCTAGGGCAGAGTAAGGCAACGTGAAGGTGCCCCCCCCTCAGCTCTCTCATCTGACCAGCATGGCCAACAGTCAGGGATTTTGGGAGTTGGGATGCCAGCAACTTCTGGACGGAGCTCTGCTGACTTACACTAGGGCTGTGGTCTAAACCACGAAGCCTCTTGGGCTTGCCGATCAGAAGGTTGGCGGTTCGAATCCCTGCAACGGGGTGAGCTCCCGTTGCTCTGTCCCAGCTCCTGCCAACCTACAACCTAGCAGTTTGAAAGCATGCCAGCACAAGTAGATAAATAGGTACCACTGCGGCGGGAAGATAAACAGCATTTCTGTGTGCTCTGGCTTCTGTCACGGTGTCCCATTGCACCAGAAGCGGTTTAGTCCTGCTGGCCACATGACCCGGAAAGCTGTCTGTGGACAAACGCCGGCTCCCTCGGCCTGAAAGCGAGATGAGCGCCGCAACCCCATAGTCGCCTTTGACTGGACTTAACAGTCCAGGGGTCCTTTACCTTTTTACCTTATTAAACCATTATGGGAAATCCCAACTGAAATCTGGGTTATTATTGCTGTGCAGAGGAGGATGGAATGCAAGTAAGAATCTGCTAAGCGATGCACGTTTGGCAGCCTCTTTTAGGAGTTCAGAAGCAAAAGATGAAGGGCACTTTCCAGACAACCTGTTTATTGAGTTTATTTGCTCAGATTTGTCTGTGGGAAGGTTAGACGATGTCATCGCCTTGAAGTGTGCGTTATCCCACGCTTTGCATTGCAGTTTCCCTTCATCACGAAAGGCCGTTTTGTTTTGTTTTTGTGGGGAAGCAGGTTTGTTGCACAACACCTTCCGATCAGCGGAAATTGTGCAACCCGAGTTTGCCATTATGTGGTTGAGTCCCACCTGGAACTTGTGAGAGAGTCTGGAAGTGCCCTAAAGGTACAAGCAGGATACTACCTGGCTGCTTATTTTTTCCAAGAAGCAAATTCTGTGTACACGAAGCCTGAAGACAAAACTGCATGTGGAAAAACACTGATTTCGTATTTTGGGACTATCCTGCTTTGGCTCAGTCCAAAATCCCATCTCTCCCCCTCTCCTGTCACGGATACTCCACCTCACCTGCCTTTTTTATTCTTAATTTATAGCCATTGCTTTGTCTTGTTTCCATGGAAAATAAAAACACTTCTTTTTTTTTGCTTCCGACATAGTTGCTGTTTTCTCCAAAGTCTCTACCTATGGTAGAGTGAGAAACTGGGGTGAATGGGAGGATATTTATCCGGGTTTTAGAAAGGTTGTAATTAGCCCACCTCCCCCTGGCTCTTCCCCTCCGTGTGTCCCCTGCTCCAGTTTTTATCTCTTTGCTTCTTTACCCCAGATCTGCCAGCATGAACCCTGTCCACCCTAGAGCCTTTTAGTCGTGTTCAGACACTGCTATCCCACAATAACCCGGAGTAGAATTCTGAACACCATGCACTCAACACATTCTTATGCCACTCCCTAAAGAATCCTAGGATCTTTAAGTTAAGGGTGCTAAGCACCGTTAGGAGACCCTCCTAAATCCCCTAAAACAAAACAAAAAAACACCTACAATTCCCTGGGAAGAGGGATTCATTGCTAAACCATTCCGGTAAATGCAGGTTTCCTAGCACCCTTAACAAACTACAGCTCCCAGAATTCTTTGGGGGGAAGCCATAACTGTTAGAAGTGGTACAAGCATGCCTTAAATGAAATGGTGCAGTTGTAGTTCCAGCAGTGCTTTTTTCCCCCCTGGGGGTACGCATACCCCTAATATTTTGTGAATCTAAGTTTGGTCTCACTGGGGGGCAGTATGTCAGTAGTATGAGTAGGAAAATGAGAGTGCCCCCTAAATATTTTTTTAAGAAAAAAAGCACACACTTGAGTTCCAGACATACAATGCTATATCCTTGTTAAAATCTCAATATCCTCATTCACACGTCAAAGGCAATAGTAGGCAGTGCTTTGCTGACTGGGACATTTAACGGTTTCCCAAAACATTTTCTTCTGCTAGATCCCCCTCACCCCCTTTTAATGGCTTGATTCCAATGTCTCTGCACTCCCCCCCCCAAAAAAAAAACACAACAGGAGATGATAAAAAAGGTCAGCCTTTTATAATGGAGACATACAGAATGCCTCCACACTGGTATGTGCCTGGTGGGTCAATTGCTGGGTGCGATCCTAATCGCTGTCTCTCTGGCTCACTCTTAACCAGGAGTTCAATAATAAATGGAGTACTGCAAGATTCATTGGTGGATATACTGCTCTTTGAAAGAGGCAGGGCAAAGAATTCAGGAACAACAGCACCATTCCTGTCCCACCACTGACAAAAATTGCCAAATTGAATGTCTTTTTCGAAGGCAGACAAATTCTTTCCTCAAGCAAGGTAGGAGAATATGGGAGAGCCTCAACTTTTCTCCTTCATGTGGTGGGGGGAAAGCAGACAGGGGGCTCATCCAGACTTCCTCTTGTGTTGCCTTTCTAGGCACGGGTTTGCCCTTGAAAGAGTTGTGCCTGAGCGCTTTTATTTATTTGGTCCTGGCCCCTTCCCTGTGGTCATTCGCTCTATACCACTGAATCAGAGCAAACCGCATGCCACGGGAAACCCAAATTGCCATTCGTTCCAATTCAGAGGTAAGGAGAGGGTGTTTTCGTGGGGAAAGCCTCGGGGTTGGGGGGAAAGTGCTCAGACATAGAGCTTTAAAAAGTGGGCTGGGAAAATATAACTGTGGATGAGCCCAGGAAGTGCCGTAGTTTAGTCCCCTTAGTGTAAATAGTACAGAAGTGAGGTACTTTACCACTGAAGTTAACACAGGAGTAAACTACCACTGTTGGAAGTGGCGAATGTGAACACACCTTCCTCTTGGTAATTTAATTTAGGTTCTGCGGGATGCGAGCTCATTCACCTTTGCAACTTGTGTCAGATCAAATAGGTTCCCAGGTGCTGATGTTTCCCCAGAGGGAAAGAGCCGGAGCAAGTCTCAAAATCTGGGCTGATTTTGGCTTCAAGTCACCTCCCTCTCCCTCCTTCCTTCGTTTATTCTCCATAGGATCTTGAATCCGTGCAAGGCCCTGGCAGGGGGATGGGGACACGCTGCAATGGGTTGTTGCCCCAAGTATCCTGCAAATGTTCCCTAACTAAGCAGACCACATGTCCTTGATGCTACATGGACCCAGAAGACTCGCTGTGGATTGGGCAGACACAATCCCAGTAACTTCTCTTTATAGAAAACCTGGCAAAACGCTCAACTTCCTTATGGACAGAGGAGTGGTTGCAAAGGGAGGGGCCTTTAAGGTGCAAAAAGCCTGGGGCGGATTTTTATTTTTATTTTTGCAAAGCATTATCTGTGTACCTTGGCAGTGGAGGCTATTTTCTGCTCCTGTGGTGATGCGGTTTCCAAGGGCACAATTTTATTTTCATTTGTTTAAATCCAAATAGGAAGGAAAAGCAGCTGTTCATTAACAGGGGAGGAAATAAAGGTGTTTGTTCGGGAACACAGCGAGGAAAAGTTCAACCCAGTTTCCTGGGTGTTGTTGTTGTGGTTGTTTTGCACCCTCAGCTGTGTCCTAAAATGGAACCCGTTCCTATAGACTCCAATGGGAGCTGCTGAGAACTGAACCAAACTCCCGGCCACAAAGCCCCATCTCAGGTACTTCTTGTTATAATGCAATCCTGTGGCCCAGTTATGGCAGCTGGAGGTAGGATACCAATCAAATGAAGTTCATTAGGCAACCAAATGCAAGTTGTAGCCAGGAGTTGGGATACCCCCAAACGAGGGCAATATTGCACCAATGACAGGATCGCACCGTTAAAAATCACAATGCTGGCGCTGTCATAAGAGCGACATTGGTGGTATTGCTGGGGGCCCAAATGTGGTTGCTACCAGGACTCACTTCCAAGTAGACAAATAGTTAGGGCTGCACTGAATCCACTGGTCTGACTCTCAGGCAAGTAGGGTTAGGATCGCAGTCTCGACATTGTAATTTCCCTCAGACTTTAGCTGGTCTCGCTAGAATATAGAAGATTTGGGGGCTTATAAAGACGGTGACAGAGAATGAGATTTTGGGGGTGTTGCCCAGTAAGAGAGAGAGATACACCAGGCAGTGTTCCTTGTTGTTCAGACGTGAGTGCTTGCTGTCGAATTAAACAAAAATCTGGAGATCCTAGAAAATCTTTTCAAACTTTTTTTTCTTTTTCTTTTTTGAAACATTTCCTATCACTCGCTCCACTGTGGCCCCGCCATCCTCTCCCCTTCACCTTGAGGTAAACTGGAGTTGAGGCGAGCAGGAGAGTTCTCCTGCACCACCTCCTCTTCCTGTTTGCCCCTCACAATCTCCCTGATAAGAATTATTTTTTTAATTATTATTTTTTTGTCAAGGTTGTATTTTTTCTTCTTCTTCTTCTCCCCCACCCTCCCCACTTTCATGCAAAACAACCCCCTTTGGTTTGCCCCTCACCCCCGCACACCCTCCCCAGGAAAAAAAAACAAAAACAGAAGGCAGAAAATATAAACATCAAATGAAAATTATGGGCGTGCAGGGGGGAGGGGGTGGGGGGGAGAGAAGGGCACATTATTAAATTAACAGAGAACTTGTAACGGCGGTCGAAAAAGAAATTCAATTTACACAAGATTCCACAGCACAGATATACACAGAAAATACAACTCTTATATTACAGTAGTCTTGGAGGGAGGGGTAGGGGGGGTCTGTGTGCCATATTGTAAAAGTCCAGAGTTCAATTGCCCACCCCAGGCTGAGATCTCCCTCTTCCGGTTTGAGCATCTCAAACCTGAAATCCTGACTCCCTGCTCCTCTTAGAGAAAGAAAGAAAAGAGCTCATTATTGGCCAGGATACTGTTTTGTCCTGCCACTGAGCCGGGATTATAGTGCGGATGGTGTGTGTTTTTTTTTGGGGGGGGGGTCCCCACCGCCCTCTCCATCTCACATCAAAATCTCAGGCCCTTCCTCTTGGAGGGAAAGGGAGCTGCATCTTGGTGGCGGGGTGAGAAAAAGAGGGAAGCTGTTTTTAAAAGGGATTCGCCTGTGCCAAGATGCAGCCGCTTCTGGGGAAAGGCAGCGGCAAAGTATACAAGCGTCCCCAGCTCAGAGCTCTGCGATTCAAGTAGCTGCTGCGGGTGGGTCCTGGCTCTTTATCCACCAGTGCTTCTCTTCACATTTCGCGTCGTGAGTCCGGAGCGGAGGGAGGGAAACCAGGCACCCCTCGTACCTGTGCCACCACCCACCCTCCACCCTATTCGCCCCCCTCTTGTTGAGAAGAGGCACGGCGAGGGGCAGGAGAATTAATGTGAGCAGCAACCTCCTCCCGGCAGCCGCGAGTGGGACCAGGTACACCTTTGTAGCAGCAATGCAGAGGAAAAAAACCCAAAAGTAAAAAAAAGTGCCAATTGACGTTTAGCACCCTTAGGAGGGCAGGGAAAGGAGACGGGTCCCCAGGGCAGGTGGGCCGGTCAGTCCGATCCGTGGCAACAGGAGGGCGATGCAAGATGCCCCCCTCCGCTCCCCCTGGACCTACTGGGAATCAGGACAGGGAGAAGCTCAGGCTGCCGTGGAGGAGTGGGGTGGGGAGGGGTGGGCGTATATTTTCATTCACATTCTTATGCCCCTGCCTGGAACGACAACAACAATAAATAGACACCAGAGGCGGAGGCCCACAGCCCCTGCAGACTTGGGGGAGGGCCCCCTCCTCAGCTTAAGTCCCTCGAGAGTTTGCCAGAGAGCACAAGCCACTGCTGCTAGGAGGAAGGGGTGGGGTGGGGTGCGGGGGGAGCTCGTTCGTTGCCTCTCCTCCTCTCTCTCCAGCCTCCCCGCGTGGTCCCATTTTCTCCTTCTTTACAACAGCAGCGGCGTCGACTCCTCGCAGTCTGGATTGGCGCACACGATGAGGAAGGGGCAGCGGTGGCGGGGAGTCCTCCTGTCCAAGGCGTGGTGGCGGCCAGATGCACTCGGGGGCGGCATCTGTGCGGAAGGAGAAGCAGCGTTATTGCCTCGGGGGCGGAGCGCATGGGCGTCCACGCTACAGAAACAAAACGGCAAGTTTCCTTTTCCTAAAGTAGCAACGGGGAGCCTCTGGCCTGCAGGCCTAAGCCAACCTGCCCGCCCTCTCGATCTGGCCCCCCACCAACACGCTCCCGACGCTACTTCGCCCTTGCTGACTCTGGGCTCGACATCGCCAGCCTGTTCCTCTCCTTTAATGTTCACCCCAGCAGCTGCGAAATGGCCCCTGGAGACGGTTCTGGAAGAGGGGTGTTTTGTTAATTTATCAGATTTGCTTTTAGCGCTCCTCCAAAGGACTTGTGGCACCACAGAATCATAGAATTGTAGAACTGTACAGTTGGAAGGTTCATCAAATCACAACCCTGCAATGCAGGAATCTCAACTAAAGCGTCCCTGACAGATGGCCATCCAACCTCTGCTTAAAAACCTCCAAGGAAGGAGAGTCCACAATGGTCCCCTAGGGAGACCATTCCACTGTCTAACAGCTCTCGCTGTCAGAAAGTTCTTCCTGATGTTTAGTCGGAATCTCCTTTCTTGTAACCATATATGGACCTGTCCTCCACCCCCTTTATTCTCACATCAAACCTCCAAGGCAGGTTAGGCTGGCCCAAGGCAGCCCTGAGTGCTCTGGGACTGAGGAGAGACTTGAATCCAGGTCTCCCTGGTCTACATCGGATACGCTAAGTCAGGAATCAGCAAACTTTTTCAGCAGCGGCCTGTCCAATGTCCCTCAGACCTTGCGGCAGGCTGGACTATATTGGGGGGGGGGTGAACGAATTCCTATGTCCCACAAATAACCCAGAGATGCATTTTAAATTAAGCACACATTCTACCCATGTAAAAACACCGGGCAGGCCCCACAAATAACCCAGAGATACATTTTAAATAAAAGGGCACATTCTACTCATGTAAAAACACGCTGATTCCCGGACCGTCCGCGGGCCAGATTTAGAAGGCGATTGGGCCAGATCCGGCCCCCGGGCCTTAGTTTGCCTACCCATGCGCTAAGTGCTACACCACATTAGCTCTCGAGCACGAGACTCTGGTTTGGCACGTGTTGCTTTCACTGTACCCTGCAGCCAGCGTCAAAGAGCAATAGCGCATACTGACCTTAGTCATCTTGGCGTTAACAGGAGTACGTTCGCACTGACATACTGTCTGCCCGTTGGCTACCTAATGAGTTCCCTGTGAAAAGGACCAGGGTGGGGAGATGAAGGAAACAAAAAGCAAGAGATCAAACAAAACGGCCCTCACGCTCCTGAGCTTTCAACGATCACTCACTGGCTGGCCACATGTGCAGTACCTGGGTGTTTTGGCACAGGAAACTGTCCCCACCCATCTCTTCTCCTACCACCCCACCCTGCATCTCTGAAAGGTACACCCTCCAACAGGTTTCCCATATGTAGGTTCGCCATATTCTGAAGAGCAAAAAAGAGGGTGCTATGACAAACTCTCATTCCAAAAACCCCTACTCCAGGCATAGGCAACCTTCGGGCCTCCAGGTGTTTTGGGACTACAACTCCCATGATCCCTAGCTAACAGGAACAGTGGTCAGGGATGATGGGAATTGTAGTCCAAAACATCTGGAAGGCCAAAGGCTGCCTATGCCTGCCCTACTCTATGTAGGCTATAGAAGCTGTGATATATTGCTGAGGGAGGCAGGAGAAGAGAAGAAGAAGGAAGCAAGTCTTCAGCCACCAGTTATGTCTATGTCTCATCCAGAAAGTATAGCCAGAGACATTTTGGCAAATTTAACAAATCCACCTGGACGGAAATTTTACCCCTGGAAAAGAGGACGTGTCCTGGAAAAAGAGGACACATGGCAACCCTACGAGCACCAGTGACCTTGGTGACTCCAGTGCAGCCTCCTGTTTTACACTTTGGTCCCTTTAAAATCAACATGAAATCAAAGTCTCTGCGATTCCAGTGGGAATGAAGAATGGACTGGCAACAATTGGGATGTGGCTGTCTTGGAGCAGCTAACTGGGCTTGGAAGGGTATCAAAAGGTGTTGCAAGGAGAGAAACCTCGTCTCCTTTCATTTCATATGTAAGGGAAGGAGTTAACAATTCTCTGCCACCAACTACTCAAATTTGCCTGCGGAGAGGCTATATTAACCACTAACGTCTTAAGAATATGCTTGAAATGACACTAAAAACTCAGTGTAGTTTTTGTGTGGAGATTATATAACTGGACTTGTATCCCGTCACTGTTAAAAGTTCTGTTACAGTAAAAATTTCATTGCAGAAAAGAAGAAGAAGAATGGGCCAACTTACTCAGTGCTCAGCCCAGTGGTTAAAACTGTAAGGTGCTAAATGCACAAGCCAGCTTTGCAAGTTGGGGTTATGGAGCAAGGATTAGGGGGTACAGGGATAACGGTTTAGTAGTGAGGGAAGCATTTTACACATGCTCACAAGCGTTCTTCTCGCCTGGTGGCAGCCTGAAGATGCAAGGGGTGGGGTGGGGGTGGGGACAGCAAGTGCTTAATTTTGTCACTGTTTTTCTAATGTTCTTTTTTATTTCTATCATGTAAACCTGAGGAGATTTATACTGAAAGTGCAGGCATTTTAATATGCAGATAGATAGATAGATAGATAGATAGATAGATAGATAGATAGATAGGTAGATAGATGGATAGATAGATAGATAGATAGATAGATAGATAGATGGATGGATGGATGGATGGATAGATAGATAGATAGATAGATAGATAGATAGATAGATAGATAGATAGATAGATAGATAGTTGGGAAAGAAGCACAAGGCCTGCTCCTGCCATTTTGCTCTCTGGCTCATAACCCAGCTCTGCCCACACAAGGCCCCTGCGCAGGGGAAGCGGGTTTCTCCACACAGCGGCTCATGTACCCTCTGGCTGCATCTTACGAAGCTGCACCCCGGGTGAGGTAATGGAGGCCACGGAGGCTGTGCGGAAATTGGCCGGCAGCATCTCGGCCGAGTCGGGGCTGACACCGCGGAGGTCTTTCTCCCGGAACATCTTCCGCCAAGATGGGGAACGACTGAAGGTCTTGGCACTGTCCTGTGAAGCAGAGGAGATAGAAGACGGCATGGGTGGGTGCACACAGTGAAGGTTGGAATACCTCGCCAAGCCAGAGGCTCTGGAAGAAGGAGATGCTCACCTCATCCAGCCGCCGGTCGGTTCCCATAGTGATGAGGTTCCCAAATTCCTTTTCCAACATCTGCCGAGCCTAAATCGAGAGGGGAAAAAAGAAGGAAGTCCTTTCAGGCTTGACCCCTTGCAACTGCTCCACAAGGTACTAGTCTCCTTTGGCCCTTCTCTGCTCGCAAAGCATCAAAGGAGAGGAGAAACAGAGTCTGGGGATCTAGTTAGCCAGGGCATTATGGTCCCATAGAGAAGGTGTGGTGAAGCTTTCACCCTCCAGGTGTTGCTGAACTCCAGTTCCATCAGCCCCAGCAAGCACGGCCAAAAGACCAAGGATTATGGGAGTTGTAGTTCAGCAACGGAAGAAGAACAGGGTGGGTGCCACTACCGAAAAGGCCCTTTGCCTGGTTCCCTGATACCAGAAGGCTGTCCAGGCTGGACGATGGGGGTGGAGACACTCCTTCAGGTATACTGTGCCTAGGCAGTTTAGGCCTTTAAAGGTCAGCACCAAGACTCTGAATTTTTTTATATATAATTTTAAAATTTGCTTTTCTGTTATATCTTGCCATCAGTATGCACTCTGTTACATTCATGCATAAAATGTATAACATAAATGTAAACATGGACATATAATAACAATGGCAACATATCCAAATTCCTCCAGGTTGTTTAATCCCTATATATCTTTACTTGTACTTCCACTCTTTCCAAGACTTTGAATTGTGCTCGGAAACGTATTGGAAGCCTGTGTGGATCCTTTAGGACTGGTGTTCCCCATATCTGCCACAGAGACTGATGAAGAGGGACCGTGTGTGTGTGTGTCTCTGTTAAGTCAGGGGGTCAGGGGAACCCACTTGCCACACTGAAGGCATCTAAGTGAGGTCCAAGGCCATGTAAAGCCAAGGCTCCAGGATTTGTCCCCTGCTTGAGACACCCTTCATTTTGCCTCGTCCCTCAGTCTCCCCCTCAGTCCTCCCCTTCCCTCATCCGGCCTTCCCAGGCCTGCTCCTCACCTGTGTGTTCTGGGTAGGGATCTGCAGCAGCAGGGCCAAATCGTTGCAATCAAAGGTGTCGTCCAGGGCCAGGAGGGCCCCGTGCACCCCGCTTTCGATCAGGTTGTTGGCGAACTCCTTCAGCCCAATCATTTGCACCCAGCACATCACGCGCTCGTTGGACCACACCATCACATCTGGAAGGAGGGGGGAAGAGGAGGCAGGCTTAGCAGCAAGCTCAGTCCCGCACACCCCACAATCCGTTTGTCGCTGTCCCAATTTACACTATTTGCAGACACTGCCTGAGGATGACCCTGGGCCTTTGCTTCCTGCTACATGCCTACCTTTGATTAGGTTCTGGCTCTCTTCCCGTCTTCTCTCCAGTTCCTTCCGGTCATAGTTCAGCCGCTTCAGGCACATGATCCCATAATGGAGGCTCACCCTTAGACAGATAGAAGCAGAGGTTACACCTGAGATGTAAGTGGAGTGGAGTGGCTAAGACAGGGCTGGCTCCGGGTTTGAGGGGCCCCCTTTACTGGACTCCTTCCTGTGTTGGTGGGTGATGGTGGGTTTATTTGGTGGCAGCGGCAGCAACATTCTGTTCAGTACTGGGTACAACGGAACAGGGAGTTGCCATTTAAATTTCCCACAATGCCCCTGGCACATCATTGCTCTAGGGCATTGTGGGAAATGAAAATGGCGGCTCCCACACCTGGCCGCCCAGTACAGTTTGGGGTGCTGAAGTGCCACAGGCATCAGCGATGGGATGTGCTGATTGCTGGGGCCTTGGTAGCCACCCGTGGGTGCCACATGCCAATTCCAGCTCTGGACTACGAGTGGACAAATTCTTGGTTCAAATCTAGCCTCTTGTCAAATGCTCAGAGAACCCCATTGAAAGCTTCCAAGCTTTAGGTTTTAATGCAGAAGACAGAAAACGATTTGGGAGGTGGGCACTTTGGTGCTTGCTTATCGCTATTCTCAGCACCCTCGCTCTTCCCAGAATCCCCTGCAGCGGGTGTGTGGAGCCATTACAGGAAGCTTTATTCGCAGCAAAGGCTGCAATCCTTTGCTCTCTCGTGCAGGAGTAGGCCCTTGCTCCTGAGCAAACAGGTGCAGGACTGCTCTGTAAAACTACATTTTCAATGAGGATGCACACGTCTTAGCTGCAGAAGGTTCAATCAAGCCTTTGAGTTTCCCTTCTTCACCTGTGGAAGCTGTCCACCATTTTGAGTTGGCCCCGCAGTTCCTTCTTGTTGAGGTGGTCTAGCATTCGGGCATCGACGAGCGACTCCATGAAATAGCTGCGGTACTGGGGCAAGCCCAAGCTGGGCAGCCAGTCGTTCCCCACCCACTCGTGATTCATGTCACCATATGCCAGGATCTTTGGAAACAGAGAAGGGAGGAAGACAGTGTGAGTGAGAGGCAGGTGCGCACAGACAAACACACCATGTATGTTTTGGGCTTTGAGCAATTAGCGATGCTTGTTTAATTAACACAGTTACAAACCTTTCCCCAATCCCCCTCACCTCTCTCAGGACAACCCTTACTTCTGAATTCTGTGCATCTACTGTATTGTATTTATTTAGTTAGTTACTGCATTTATAATCTGCCTTTCTTTCATGGAACCAATAAGCTGAGATCTTTGGATGAAGGGTGGTATATCATCATCATCATCATGTTGTTGTTGTTGTTGTTGCTGCTGCTGCTGCTACTGTAAATAATGTCCCTTAGGGAGCCTCCCAAGCCAGATACTGTACTGGACCTAGACCTGCCCAGCTTCAGCAAAGTTGCTGCGCATGTCCTGAGCATTAGTTTTCCCATTTCAGGACAAAATGGAACCAGTAATTTAAAAAGTGCAAATTTGGAGGGGGGGTAGGAAAGCAGCAAAAAGCCCATCAGGCCCTCCACTCTCCATCCTAAAAATGAGAAAACTAAAATTTCTGCCCACTCGCTCTTCAAATCAATTGGTTCTCTAATCCCCTTTCTTTTGCACCTTATAGATTTAGTGGACATTACGGTGCAACGATGGTGGCAGATCCCTGAGCAACAGACATTAGTGCTTTCCCTAAATTCTAGTGTGATTCCCGGAGAGCAGAACGTGCCCCTCTCTTTTGCGACAAATGGCATGGGTTCTGGGCACTGTTGGAACTTCCGCATCTCAGCCAAGGGCAGATAGGCAAGTTCCCCTTTCACCCATTCCCCAAAGCAGATTATTATATGTCTTGGACCCCACAACCGTTTCCCCTATCCCTGGTGATGTGTGAAGCAGCTCTCGCGCCATCTCATCACAGATGGCCTCTTCCAAAAAGCATAGAAAGAGCAGGCGGATGCTCTACAATGAGAGGGACAAAAGAAAGAAAAGAGTGCAAACAGATCTCTAAAGCTCTTTCTCTGTCCCAAAACACAGCCATCCCAGATTAAAGAGACATGGAACACAGGGCACCTGTGCTAATAATTTTGTTCAAATAAAACATCATACAGAACTTCCTTAAACGCGTTGTACAATGGGAAGTCCTTTTGGTTTAAGGGGAGATGGCCATTGAATTCAGTGGAACTGTTGGTTCTGCCACAGACTGAAACAGGAGAATCTACACAATGGGGAAACCACCCATTCTCTTGAAGTTTTGCAGATTCCCCCAGCCCTATGCTCTCCAATAACAACAAAAAACAACCCGCACCCCCCCCCTCTTCCACAGACAAGTAGGCATGCAAGGACAGAGAGGGCTATTGTGCAGATCCCTCTCATACCTGCTCCCAGCTGATTTCCTTTGTCTCCTGGATAGAGGTTAAATGGAAAGCAGGAAGGAAAGCAGAAAGGAATTGTTAAGGCAGGGTTAGACACAGTTTGCTTGCACATGTGACCACTGACAGCTCCGAGTTAGGAATTTCTCACTTGATCTCTGATCAGGCGTACTCTGCACATGCAGCAGAATAAACTGGAGTCCTCATTTGGCAGAATAGGTTGCATCACTTAAAATACAGCTTGGATAATATTTTGAGATTATTCTGTTTGTTCACAACACACATACATGCCACCAGCTCCCTACAAGCAGAAACCTAGCACATGGTGCGCTAACCTGTGACCTGCAAGCTGTCTTTATTTAAAAAGCACACCCAAGCATTAAAAGTGGCGCCCCGCAACACGAAATGACTGTGGACTTTTCTGATCTGTCCACCCGCCTGGATCTGTACCAGAAATAAGCTAGAGTGCCATCGTCAAGCGCCCTCCACATGCCTCTGTATGCATGAAGGAAGCACAGAACCCATCTTGCAAAAGCAACAGAAGGAGAGAAAGGGATAAAAAGTGCCAGCTTTCAAGAAGGACCCAGTAAGTCTCCAGAAAAATAGGCAAGTGCCATCTTCTGACCTCCCAGGTGCATACAAATGCCATCATATGCACACATAGGGCCGGCCCACCTATTAGTTGGGGTGAGCCTCTTGCCTCAGGCAGCAGGTGGAAGAGGCAGCAGATTGGTGCCCCCAGCTAACCTGTCTGCTTCTACAGCCTGCCCAGCTGCCTACCACCTTTTTTGCTGGCTGGCTAGCCAGCTGACCACCAACACCACTGGCAAAGCAGCCACCATCTCCAGCTCCGCAGCTGCTCTCCTTAGGACTCTTAGAGTGTTGCCGCTGCCCTGCCACTGCAGCAAAACAGCTGCCAGGCTCCTAAAGTGCCTTCCATATCACTCAGCTGCATCTTAACATGCGGAAGGGGCCTTCCTCAGAGCGAGGCATGTGTGGGCAAGGTGGCCTTGGGGAGCGCCTGTTCAAAAGTTTATCTCTCTGAAGCTTTTCAACAGTATCTGCTGCCGCAAACGTGGCAGCGGTGCAGGCGTTCTCCCAAGGCCACCTTACTCACAATGCCCCACTCGGAGGAAGGGTCTGCAGAGTTCCTTGGAGCAAGATGACCCCAAAGGCAGCAGGCAGCAGAGGAAGCTGCATGGGAGGACCTTGGTGATACAACACCACCCTGTACAAGGCCAACATTTGATGCCCTCCCCACGGCCCTCATGGCACTGGCTTAAGCCCGGTAAACATATTCCAGGCTTTGGGGAGGAGGCGCAAGGCTCTGGCGGGATCCTAGAGCCCTTCTTCATCCTTCCCAAAGCACGCTTTCTCGACTTTGGGAGGGAGGTAGGAGGGCTGTAGGATCCTGTCAGAGCCCTCACGCCTTCTTCCCAAAGCCGGGCGAGCATTTACCGGGCTTTGAGAAGGTGCCCGCCTCAGCTTCATATCCAGTGCCACCACAATGCCCTAAAAACCACCTCTGGAAGGAGGAGGAGGAAGAGGCAACTGCAGGAAAGAGAAGAGGAAGCAGTTTTGGTGGCTAAGGTCAGTGCAGAGGAAGAAGGCCGCTGCTAGTCTTGCCTGCTGCTCAGGAACAGCAAGGTAAGATCCTGGAACAGGGAAACAAGTGGGCACAAGGGCAACATGCACACAGCTGCGCCACTTACTGGCTTTGTTGTGGCGGTGAGAGATTCCATCTCTTCATGCGTCATCCACACGTTCCCAGTAGACTAGCAAGAGCAGCAGCAAAAGAAAGGAGATGGCTATCAGTGTTATTATTATTATTTAATGAAGGAAACTGTTCCAAGCTCACTGGTCTCAGCTCCTCCAGCAGAAGGGGCGACGGAAGAAACAGGCCCTCACTCACCGTGCGGGAAGTGGCGGGGGCCGAGGGGCTGGTCAGCGACACCATCTCCTGAATGGCCAGTCGCAGCTTGAGCCGGTGCAACGGGTTGCTGATGCCAATTTCCCGCTGAATTTCTGTGTCCGACAGGTTGGCCATTATGGCACCGCTCTTCACATTGGCGCGGCAGGCGGCCACGTACCAGGCCGGCATGCCAACCCACAGCTGTCGAGAGCAAATGGGAGAGAAAGGTGGTTAAGAAGAGGCCATGCTTGTGAAGCTCTGGGGAAAGCAGAACCTCTAAAATCTCTCTTCTTTTGCTGTGTTTGAGATCCCCACACCTCCCCTTCTAGCAAATGTCTGCCTTAAAAAAAAAAAGTTAAGAAAATAACTGACCTACTAAGGACTAAAACTAGCAATGGCATCATCATCATCATCATCATCATCATCATCATCAAAATGGCAGGTGCATTTTGGCCCTACCAGGGTCTCAGTCTGAATTGTGCTCAACACATCTACTGTTTGCTCTAAAATTGCTAATCATGTGAAGAGAACACTCAGCTTGGCCCTACTGAAAAATACAGGTGGCAACCATTTGGGGTGTGACCAATTGATGCGCCATCACCGCATTAATTTTGGACCCGAAAGAATGCAGAGCGGGGAGTGGGGCGGAACGGGGAGTGCTCATACATGCACTACCAACACACGTGGGGGCTGGGAACAGAACCCCCATGCGAAATGGTCACAGCCTGTACAATACTTGGAAGTTGCAAGTGATCTTTTTAAAAACGTAAATACTGTGCGCTGGAGGAGAAGAGAGAGGGAAATCAGGAATGGGACTGGAGGCAGGCGAGCATCCAGAATTTCCTTATGTGCTGCTGTCCCGACAACCGCCCCCCACCTACTGGCGGAGTTTTATGTTCTGGCTCCAGAGGGGCGGAGAGCAGGCGGGGGTGGGGGTGGTACGCATCCCGGGGGCGTGGTGCCCCGCCTGCAAGGGCGTGGCTCGTGTCCTGGGGGCATGGTGCGCCGCCTGCAGGGGCATGGTGCCCAGCGCGGGCGGGGGGCCAGCCATGATGGCACCCCACTGGGATCGCGCTGCCAGGGTTGATGCGCTCCCCCCGCACTCCTCTTCCTTCACCAGTGCCCTCACCCCACCCCCAGCAGTTATTTGGCTGTATCTCTTTGTGGAGTGTATCTGTTCAGTGGCAAAGCAGGGTTTGCCGCCATGCATTATGGGAATAAGGCCTTAAGCCATGCTTTAACTGGTGCCCAAAAGATTCTGCTGGGACTGGGGCTGGTGCCGTTTTTCACTTCTGCGTCCCATGATTAAACAGCTGACTTCTCTGCCCCATCCGCATAGCTCTGTCTTTAAACTCTCCTTGCTGAAGCCTGCATTCCCTTCCCTCCTCATTACCTCCAGCCACGAGACAACAGTGGGCCCGTCCCAGGCAGCGAAGGGCAGGCCTTGCCGGCAAGCTTCTTCTAGCAGCTCATGCCTGCGAGAAAGAGAAATGAAGAGATCTGAAAATCCAAGGGGTGTCTACATCCGATCACATATTCTCTATTGGTTGTCCCACATGGCTCAGACCTACAGCCTGTATGTACCTGGAGCTGTGTGTTCGATATTGTGTGAACTTCTGTTGCTTGATAAAGACTTTTAAAATTATTTTACCAGGCATTTTAAGGACCTTTTTCTGCTTCTATTATGATTTTTAACTGGATTTTCTCTACAGTATTATTATTATTATTATTTAATATGATTGTGCGCCGCTTCAAAACCATGGTCTTAAGAGAGAGAGATACACATTGTTGAAATAAACAATAAAAATAATTAATTACACATTCCCCCTTTTCCCAAATCCAGCCATCAATGCAAATGTACTTGGAGGCTCCAAGCGTTCCTTTTGGAATTTTAAAAGTTCAATATTACAGTCGTACCTTGGATCTCAAACACCTTGGCTCCTGAACAAATCGGCTCCTAGACTATTGAAACCCGGAAGTGAGCGTTTTGGTTTTCGTATGATTTTTGGAAGCTGAATGTCTGATGGGGCTTCCGCAGCTTCTGAATGGCTGCAGGAGCTTCCTGCAGCCAATCAGAAGCCGTGCTTTGGTTTTTGAACGTTTTGGGAGTCGAACGGACTTCCGGAACGGATTCCGTTCAACTTCTGAGGTATGACTGTACAGTCCTTGTTCATCAGCACAACAAGCCCAAGTGAAAACTTACACTCATGCTCAATTCACAGGCAGGAAGCTGAGGTTAGCAGGAGTGTGGTGTGTGTGTGACTTGACTCATCCGCAAACCAGTGCAACCAGGTCTCGCAAGCCCACGTTCTGAGAAGCTCTTCACCCTGCTAATCTCCCACCCCTTTGCCCCACCCCTGCCACCTACACCCAGTTACCCCTGCCCGCTTCTCACTTCTTTTTGTTCCTACGGTCTTTGTCCACTGGTCCCGACAGCTTGGAAAGGCCCAGGGGATCTGCAGGCGACATCTCGTCTGACGGTGTCCCAGCTAGGGAGAAAGATGGGCAAGTTACGAACAGAGAATGGCACGGGAACCCTAGACCATCCGCTGTGGTAATCTCCTCCATCATGAGGGTAGTAGCCCCATTCAGGCATTCCCAATGAATCATGCGAGAGAGCTGGGGTGGCAAAGGTGAATGTGCTAGTTCTGCCTATACCCCAAACTGCTGTTGTTGCCCCCAAGTTGGAGGGATGACATCTGTCACAGGGAGCCTTTCCAGCTCATGTGGGTTCCCAAGGGTTCTATATGGCATGGGGGCAGTGGCATAGCATGGGAGCACAGAGGTGGTTGCACCAGGTGCAAAATGTCAACGCTCGGTACTGTTGGGAGATTCATTCCCCGTGTGCAGTCATGGGTTTTTTTGTCTATCACATGACTGGGTATGTGTTTTGATTCCACAGGAATGGGATGTTCGGACTGAGGAATGCTTTTGAAGCTCCCGAACGATCGCCCAGGAAGGAGGGAACATGCTAGTCGGGCATGTGTCTCTGCCAAGCTCCTACTCGTATGTAGGACATCCTGACAGTACTGCCTCAATGCAGCTGTGTGCTTCTGTCGCTGGGCTCCGTTGAGAACAGCTTCTCCATGTGAACCAGGAAGTGACCTCTCCAGAAAATGGAATAACTCTTCTTTTCTTACCCCTGCGGCTGTGATGTCCCGGGCGATGTGGACGCTGTTAGGCAGTTGAATGCACATGCGTATTCCATCCATTTCCCTCCAATCTCTGTGCAGCCCTGGGGCACTGGCAACCCACGCTACGCCACTGCACAGGGGGTGGAACTACAGGAATGTTCTTCACTTAAGAAGTTATCCCTCCAACTTAGGGACAGGGATGGTGAAGCACATGCTGAACTAGCATGCTCATCTCTGCTCCCTCTCACTGCCTGAGAGATTTAGAAGACCTGAACAGGGCTAGTATTTCTGAGTGTTCTGGCACAAGCACCATCAAAGGCCAGAGGGAGCTGCAACTATGGGACAGAGGATCCCTGGACATTTTTGCTATCATCAGTGCCAAGGTTTTTTGGGCTCCAGAGGCAAGAGATGCATCAGCGGGCAGAATGGGGTTGCTATGAACAAGCAGTTCCCTCCACCTGCTGTCCACCGAGTCCTCTTGTGTTGCTCTAGGACCCTTTGCATGACACAGAGGTTGTGTGCGAGTATGGTCCCTTATGACATGGAAGACTCTTGAAGAGTTCATAGACAGTGTGAATCTCTCCTGAGCTCCTCCAGAAGCCTTGTGCAAAGGAACAACATTCTTCTCCTCCTATCTGTGATGAACTGATTATTTGGAAAGGGCCTCAGGGACTGGGATTGAGACCTACAGAACAGCGGCGCTCACAAGTGAAGCCCAGCTCAGAAGGCCACAGTGGTTATCCGAGGCCTGGCATGTGCTGAAAAAACTGCGGAATTTTTGGTGCCAGGCCCAACACTGGAGTAAAAAAATATTGAGGGCTAGAAACTTATAGGATTCTATAATAAGTGCACAAGTGGAGGTTACTGAGGAGCAGGATTCTTGCAGGGAGGCGGAGGGGCAAGAGGTCTCTTTGTGATTTCCTAATACTGAATGTTGGTGGAACAGCCAGGTTCCACAGCAGGCAAGGCTGCAATCAGCCTTAGCTAGCTAGCATGGTCAGTGTTTAGTTATGATGGGAGACGCAACCCAGCAACACTGGGAAGGCCACAGGTTCCTGATGCCTGGTTCCACAGGGACATGTCACATAATTCTTTTTTGAAGGGAAAGGCAGGAAGTGGATGTGGACGGCGGGGGGATGGGGGACAACAGAACCGAGGCTCTGGGTTGGGAAAGGCATACCAAGTGAGGGGGACTCACGGCCCAACTGCCCCAGCCTCCCTTTCTCCTTCTTGCCAAAGAGACGCCCGATGGAAGATTTGATGCTCTTCTTCTTGGTGGATTTGTGCAAGGAGTCCTGGCTGCTGTTGGTGACATCGGACCCCATGCTGTGACAATGGAAGGAGGTGGGTGGAGAGAGAGAGAGAGAGAGAGGTGGGGGGGAGGATAAGAAAGGGATTATTTCTAAATAAGAAAGGCTGCTCCTCCAGAGAGACTCCTATCCTAAAAGGAGATCTTCCTCCATGTCAACTGGCCTCATCACTCCAACCCCTGCTAAGCATAATCCACCAAAAGAGGTGTGCTTTTACCTGGCGCCAAAACCACATTAATGATGGTGCCAGGTGGACCTCACTGGGAAGAGCATTCCACAAGCAAGAGAGCCACAACTGAAAAGGCTCTCTCCTTCGTTCCCCCCCCCCAAAAAAAAAACTCCATGAGAGGGGGGGGAACCTGGAGGAAGACGAAAGGCTCCAGTTATGTTCATACTGGGAGAAGTGGCCTGAATAATATATGTTCAAAGATACCTATTGTCCTGTCCCACCCCTTGCAACCTACCTGGTCCTCAGGTCCCTCCCGTCTTCCAGGGAGCTAGCCTGCAGGGCTAAGGCTTGGGTCATGCGCTCAAGACGCATCGTGCGGGGGGTGGAAGGAGCCGGGGGCTCGCACAGGGCCAGGGCTTTCTCCTCGGACACTCGCCCGTCTTCCTTGGCAACGTGGTTCTGCTGGGAGGGGAAAGAGGCAGGAAAAAAAGAGACTTGCACGGCTCTGCTAGGGAAGAGGGAAGGCCGCAACTCTGGGAATCTCTCAAGCCAAGAGAGGCTGTTGTGGAAACCCAGACAACTTTATGACCCTCCCAACCTGAGAACTCCAGCAACCAACCAAAGCACTCGAGGAACCTGTGTGCGCCCCAGACTACCTGAGCACCTGATTGTGCCTCAGCGGACTGCTGCAAACATTGTGGAACCCACTCATCCACTCACCCTCACTTTGCTAATCTTCTTCCTACTCATGTCCATAATGAATGAGCAGGCCCACTGGACCACCCTGTTTCCTACACTGACCACCCAGATACCTCCAAGAAGCCCACAAGTCGTTAAGTCAGCCGCCACCCCGGCTTCTATTATTCTGAGGCACACAACCCCTGAGCGGGCTTCATTTTCTGACACCTTTAATTGAAGGATTACTGGCAGAAAGGCCCAGAAGACCCTCGATCTGAGGCCTTGAAGGGCTGCTCTGCTGACACCATACTGGACTAGAAGAGCCAATCATTTGCGAAAGAGGGGCTTTCATGTGTTCATTTAAGAATAAACACACACAACACAATGATTCCTGAGGGGAAATCTTTCAAAAACGAAAGCGCAGAGGAAGCGGACAAGGCCCACCGTGTCCCTGGCCCACCTCCCAACACACCATTTTTTCTCCATCGCGAGCAGGGCTGTGGGGCGCCAAGCGGGGAGTAGAATGGCCGCTGCTGGGGGGAGACGGGCTGGCCAGAGTGGAACTGGTGACAGAGGGAGGGATGGAAGTGCCCGAGCGGTAGCGTCCCAGGGACCCGTCCAAGCTGGCGCTGGTCACCCGGCTCTCAATTTCCTCTGCCCGCTGTTCTGTGGATTCCTTTTCCTCCTGGATCAGCCTTGCAAGGAGAGCAGAGGGGGAAAGCATGAGCAATTTCAGGATAATCACAGCCATCTGTTCTCTCTCTTTGTACCTTGCCCTTGTCGAAATCTTCACTCAGTAAACAAAGTGGATCTGAATACCTTTTGCTTCATTTATTGTGCTTTCCTAATCCAGGTTCCCAAATAAATTTGCAATCATGAGGTCTAGAAACTTACTGCTTGCTCAGCCTTTGCTGGTGTGTGTGTATAGTGCTTGCCAAATTCAGCACCGGATAGGAAATTCAATGCTTGCCAACAATGCGCAGGTACAGAAGAAGCACGCGAAACCAGCCACAACTGGACAAGTAAACAAGGCTCTTATTAACTGTCCATAAAGAACAGAACAGCTTACAGTGTATCAGTAATCTACGCTAAAATGACCTGAATAATGTGCATTTTAAACAAAAATCAAAACTTCTAGGTTGTATCCAGACTAAGTTAGTTGCACTGAGGTCCCACTGAAATCAATATGAAAAGTTAGTCGTCATGACTAACAAGCCCCATCAATTTCCTGAACACCAAATTAACACTGTCTGAATCAAATACCCCAAATTTAGGAATAAACAAGGCATTATCACAGACACCCCCCAAGTGTCCCTATTTCCCAGGGAAAGTAGCAGATTTACAGAAGCCATCCCAGTTTCTGAATTGATCCCAGAATATCCCACTTTACCTTAGGACATCCTTATCTTCATCAGAGAAATGTTGGAGGGTATCTCCCCAAGCCAAGGAGATAAGTAACTATACAAGCTTTAGAAGAAAGACATCTGAAAGCAGCCCTGACTAGGGAAGTTTTTAAATGTTTAATGTTTTATTATGTTTTTATACAGGGGTAGGCATACTAAGGCCCGGGGGCCGGATGCGGCCCAATCGCCTTCTCAATCCGGCCCACGGACGGTCTGGGAATCAGCGTGTTTTTACATGAGTAGAATGTGTCCTTTTATTTGAAATGCATCTCTGGGTTGTGTGGCCCATGTGGTGTTTTTACATGAGTAGAATGTGTGCTTTTATTTAAAATATATCTTTGTGGGGCATAGGAATTCGTTCATTATTATTTCCCCCCTCAAAATATAGTCCGGCCCACCACAAGGTCTGAGGGACAGTGGACCGGCCCCCTGCTGAAAAGGTTTGCTGACCCCTGTTTTTATATATGTTGGAAGCAACCCAGAGTGGCTGGGGCAACCCAGTCAGATGGGCAGGGTATAAATAATAACATTATTATGTTTGTTATTGTTATTATTATTATGGAATAGGACTTCCCTATTTTCATCAGAGAAATGTTGGAGGGTATGCAATTACCGTATTTTTCGCTCCATAAGACGCACCTTTTCCCTCCTAAAAAGTGAGGGGAAATGTCTGTGCGTCTTAGGGAGCGAATGCATGGTCCCTGGAGCCGAATTGCCTAGGGGCCAAAAGCAGATCGTGCTCTTTTTTTTTTTTTACAAAGAAAGAAGGGGATGTTGAAAGGAAGCCGCTGAACAGATGTTCAGCAAGTGATCGGGAGAGAGATAAGGCTCCCTTTCCAGCCCCGCCCCCTTGCCCAGGCCTCCATTGTTGAATGTAGAGTGAGGCTGTTTGTTTCCCCAGGGACATGTGACTGGCTGATTAGATTATCTGTCTGGAAACTGTAGAAATGGCCGTAGGACTAGAAGCTGCAGAACTGTGAGTTGAACTCCATAAAAACGGGGCTTTTCCTCTTTGCAAAAAAAGCTGCACCACTTTTAGCTGATCCTCAAAAAAAGCAGGGCTTTTCCCTTTGCAAAAAAAGCTGCACCACTTTCAGCTAATCCTCAAAAAAACAGGGCTTTCCCCCTTTCCTCCTCTAAAAACTAGGTGCTTCTTATGTTCAGGTGCGTCTTATGGAGCGAAAAATACGGTATCAGTGTTCAATGGCAGCAATGCAAAGAGGTGCATCATGGGAAAATACTTGCGCAGGCTTGCTGCAAAGGGCTGGGCCGAGAAAACTCACTTGATTTCTTTGTTGATGGCTTCCAGCTGCTCCTGTAGCATAATGGCCAAGGTTTGCACATCAGCCTGCCCACTGGGGGAGAGCAGGTCGGCTGAGCTGAAGAGAGGATCACGCTCATCTTCATCCGAGCCGTCCAAGCCGCCTTCGAAAGGGCCTCCAGCTGCCTGTTGAGCGCGTTCCCACTCCTGAGGGGGTTCCACCTGCAGAAGAAGAGCAAGAAGAAGTGAAATTGGGGGTGGTGGTGGTCCATTTGGATATCCACCAGAGAGAACAGCAAAACCCCTCAAAGGCAGCACAGATTTCAGTTGGGTAGTGATGGGACCATGGTTGCTATGGAAACCAAGGCCCTCGCATCACCTTACCCCCTGCCCTGATCCCTGGGCATTGCACTGCTGTGAGCTCAGCCTTTGCCACAAAAACGATGTCAAGTGTGAGACTCACCAAGCGGGTGTCCAGTAGAAATTGAGGTTGAAAAGAGAGAGAGAGAGAGAGAGAGAGAGAGAGAGAGAGAACAAATATGAGGGGAGAAAGTAAAGTAATGTAACTACTGCTCTATACCATTTGCCCTACCACAAGCAACAGTTCCTCCTGACAGGCCCCATTAAAAGCCATGCATCCACAAGAGTGTCTAGTTCTGGCATTTTTCTTTATTTCTGCCCCACTTTTCTGTTTAGATCATGCACACACATACACAAAGAAGCTTATAAAAACACGACATAAAGAATAGCGACATGGACAAACGTTAAAAAATAATGTTTTGACGTATGTTAAAAAGCACACCAGAATAAGAATGTCCTTAACGGATGTCTAAAAGCTAAAATAGAAAGAGTTTGGTGGGCCTCCACATTTGGAGATGGCATTCCACATTCTCAGTGCCACCAGTGAAAAGGCATAGATGAGGAATGGAAAATCACAGGCTCAAGAAGGAATGGAAATTAATTGTCGAGATGCAGGGAGGGTGGTAGGCCCTGGAAGAGTTTACGGCAGCAATAGCTTTGTTGCTCTGGAAATCTCCTTTGCCACCATTGCCAATTGTGGCTCCCACTGCAATGCAACTGGAATGTGTTAAGTGTTCTAATCCAGTGATACAAGCACTAGACCTTTGCTGGTAGCATCCCAGCACTCCAAACCAACACATTTCTTTCTTTTTTGGGGTGCCCCCGGGGCCAGCCCACCCATGAGGCAAGGTGAGGCAACTGTCTCGGGCAGCAGGATTCGCAGGGGCAGCAGATCCAAACTCCAAGGAATGCATCACCCACAGCCACTGCCAGTGGCAGCAACAGCTGCGGCACACTGCTTGGAGGTTGGATCTGCCACCCCCTTGGCAGCCCCTTCTCCCAATGCAGCCTCTACAGCGGCCTCTTGGTGAATCAGAGGCGCTGATGGCCTCTTCCCACACTTGTTCCTGATGTTGATCTTCTGCCACCCCCTTCTTCCCGGCTGGGTGGGGGCTACCATTTTGTGATTTGCCCCACGTGCCAAAATGTATGGGGCCAGCTCTGAGTGCCCCCTCCCGCCCTCTTCAGAGCTCATGCCCAGCCCTACACAGCAAACCCCGTACCTTGGTAGCCTCGTCCTTGACGGTCCAGCGGCCCTTCTTTGAACGTCTTGCCACACCAGCACTGCTGTAATGGTCCACGTGAGACCCCACGGGCAGCGTGGGCGCCTGGGAGTAGCGTAGCTCCAACGCGCTGCCCGGCAGGGACCTCCGTGGAGCAGGAAAAATGAGAAGAATGAGCAAGGATGGTCAGGAAGAGAAGAGGGTCTCTACCTCGGTCCTGTATACCTGAAGGAGCGTCTCCACCCCCATCGTTCAGCCCGGACACTGAGATCCAGCGCCAAGGGCCTTCTGGCGGTTCCCTCACTGCGAGAAGCAAAGCTACAGGGAACCAGGCAGAGGGCCTTCTTGGTAGTGGCGCCCGCCCTGTGGAACACCCTCCCAGCAGAGGTCAAAGAGATAAATAACTATCTGACATTCAGAAAATACCTGAAGGCAGCCCTGTTTAGGGAAGTTTTTAACCTGTGATATTTTAAATGTATTTAATATCTGTTGGAGGCCGCCCAGAGTGGCTGGGGGGACCCAGCCAGATGGGCAGGGTACAAATAAATTATTATTATTATTATTATTATTATTATTATTATTATTATTATTATTATTATTATTGCCATGCAAGTAAATGGGCTTTATCCCACCAGTCCCCCCTGAACCAAATAAGACTTTCCGGTACTCAGCTCGTTGGGAGCCATGTAACAAGATTTTCTTGAAATCCTGACATTTTGCGGGTAGGGCTGCACTAAACCGGTTAATGTAATTTGAGAGGGGGAGGGGGCTTCTTACCGGGAGTAGGTAGAGACAGGTCGCCCGCGTAACTGGTCTATCTCCATGTGCATCCTCTCAATTTCAGTTAAGAGTTGTTCCTGTAGGACATGTGCAAAGAAGGCCATCAATACTTGGAAGCAACCTATTGGCTCTGCCCAAAGCATGATGGAGAACAGCAACAACCAGGAAAAGATAGACATAATATTTTACAAGGAAAAGAAGAAACATCATGGGCAGAATAATTACCACACACAGGAAGAACAACGATATCATGCATGTACGTTTATAAATCATTTAATGTGTCAATACAAATGGAAGTCATTAGAATTGCAGTTGTTGTATAAGGGATTGTTATTTTGACTGGAGTGTAATTGACATTAATAAGATTTTGGAACGCAGAAATAAAGTAAATCATCAAACCATCAATTCTTGCACGTGGGGGGCCACCTAAATTATATAATTTGGCATCTGAATGATTGGTATTAGTAATTGTATTATAATTTGGCATTGTTATAATGAGGCTATTATTGGATTATTGTAATTGAAAACTAATAAAAATTATTATTAAAAAAACCAAAAACCTGGAAGCAACCTAGCAGACTTCAAAGCCCTCCATCATATTTTTTTAAGATATAGTATTTCTAAAATATATTTTAGAAATCATATTTTTTTAAGATATAGTATTTCTAAAATATATTATTTTATTCCTCTCTATGCAGCATATAGCAGCTGAACACAGAAGAGTGTAATAAAAGGCTAAGGGGTGAAACTCTACAGGAATCCCGAGTCCCTAAGATCGCTGGACAGTGCCTTGTACGCCTCCTTCCGTCAACACCTGCAGCCAAGCTGGTACCAAAGGTATTGCTCTGCTTTCTTTTGGACCACATCGCTGAGGCCGAGAGGTGGGTCTTGTCGTCTGGGCAGCCCAGAACCTCCATACACACTGCCCAGGGAGGTTACTTCAGTGCCACTGACGCAGAAGTTTGACTTCACCCCCCGAGGTGCACTCCACTGCCCCTCAAGAGAGATGGATGCCAACAACATATGGCAGAGGAAAGGGCATTACACAGAGTGTGGGCAATAGTGGGAAATGGCCATTTGAGTCTCAAGGGAAGCCCCACAAAGAGTGCATTACAGTAGATCAATCGTGAGGTTACCAAAACGTGAGTCGCAGTGGCCAAGCTATTCATGTTCAGGAAAAGGTGTAGTTGGCATACCAACTTAAACTGATAATAGGGGCTCCTTGCCACGGAGGTTACCTGAGCCTTCAATGAAAGAGATGGATCTAGGAGCACCCCAAAAACGATGCACCTGTTTCTTCTGTATGCAAACTGATAAAACTATCCAGCTTGCAAACATGCAAACCACTCACCCACAACGCCTCCATCTTAGCAGGACTCTGCCTCAGTTTGTTAGCCCTCAGGCACTCCCAGAAGATTCCCTTCCTCTTTCTCTAGCCCTTAGCTCACCCCGCAAATTCAGGACATTCTCCTCCCTTCTGGATTTCGTGACTAGTGACTTTCACCCTCTCTGATAGTAATTCCGCCACCATTAGCCTCACCTTGTTTGCCAGTAGTTCATCCTGAACCTTCTTCATGTTGGCTATTTCTTCACTCAGTGTGTTCTTGATGGGGTGGGGGGGAGGAGGAAGAAGGAAAGGGTTTAGTGAGAGCAAGAGAATGAAAGTAGAGCCCCTTGACAGAATGTTCCTCCCTCCCTCCCTTCCTGCATGCCCCATATTCTCCATCACCCCACATAGAAGGCTCAACCCAGGTGGGTTTTCTGCATCAGGTGACTCAAGCGGCGCTGAAGGGCCGCTGCCTCTTCTCTGCAGTTGCCTCTGCTGTTAAGACCAACCCCAACAGCAGCCAAAACCACCACAGCAATTGCCTAACATCAAGAGTCCTAAGTGTCCTTCACATGAGGGCCCTTGGTGGAGAACCTCCTGGGCTCCCTTCTGGCTTGGCACCTGGGTGGGTGGTTGCCATGATGGTAACTAGCCGTTATTTTCCTGAAGTACATGGGAACGGAACTTTTTGGTGCATTGTGGCTAAAAACACATGGCTGCCATCATGTTGTGTGTTTTTTTGTGATGGTGGCCATGCTTCTTTACTCACAGTAATCCAAAAACCAGAGTTCCCAGTAAAAGGACCCCTAGATGGCTAAGACCGGTCAAAGGCAACTATAGGGTTGCAGCGCTCATCTTGCTTTCAGGCGGAGGGAGCCGGTGTTTGTCCACAGACAGCTTTCCAGGTCATGTGGTCAGCATGACTAAACTGCTTCTGGCACAACGGAACTCCGTGAGGGAAATCAGAGCGCACGGAAAGGCCGTTTACCTTCCTGCCGCAGCAGTACCTATTTATCTACTTGCCAGTGAACTGTATTTCAGAAAACCAACATGGCTGCCATAGCTGTGGTTGCTGAGGGAACATGAATAGGGCTGGCTGGCTGTTGGCCTTTCACCTGGTCAAATTGTTAGGGCAAGGCTTCAGATAGTACCACCTTTCAAGACCTCAAGGGGTTCGAACAGGTGAAGTCTGTGCTCCAGAGACACCTTATCTTCTTGCCTTCCGGAGGGCCAATCCTTATCTCCCCGCCACATTTCCTGGCTCTGACAGTTCCTCCCTTTGATTTCCACCCACCTGTTGAGCACAGGGACAGCAGACACATGGCTGCTCCAGCTCTCCCCAAACCACGTTCCTACCTCTCACCACAAGCCCATAAACCCTACCTTCTCCTCCAGGGCCCCCATCCGTTCCTTGAGGTGCAACTGGAGACGTTCGTTGGATTCCGAGAGCAGCTTGTCTACAGTTTCCGAGAGGCGTTTGTTGTGTTCGTCGTTCATTTTCTCCCTTTGGCGTGCCTGTTTGTTTGTTTGTTTTTAACAAAGGAGGCAGCAGACATTGGAGACAGTGCAACAACCCCTGCCTCCGTCTTTCTCACTCACCTCCCAGAAACCTTCACCTCTGATTCCACCTCTCACTGTCTTGCCTTGCTCACATCCAACAGCCCCCTCTTCCTTACTTGTTTTTACAATGTTTTATTGCCTCTGTATCCACAAAAGCTCTCTAAAATTGGATTCCAGGAAGCTGTCTTATACTGAGTCAGACCACTGGTCCATCTAGTTTGGTGTTGTCTACACTGTGTGGCACCAGCCCTCCAGCATTTTAGGTAGGGGCTTTTTCCAGCCCTACCTGGAGATGCCGGGGGTTGCACCTCGGCAGGGGCGCCAATTTGAACAAAATATTGGGGGGCCCAACCCTGCCGGAAGGTTGCTGGAAGGAGGGAGGGAGGCAGGCCGGAGCCAGGTGAGCGTAGCCCAGAGTGAGGGCCCCCAGCCTGGCAGAGGCTGTACTGCTTTCCTCCGTCCCTTGCCCAGCACTTCTGAAGCCCAGGCAGCTGGGCTCCGGGCATGGGAGTTAACGTTGCCTGGGCTGGGGATGGCGCTGAGAGGCTGAGCCAGGGGACTCACCGGGGAACGATGGCAGACACAAGCCCAATCCCTTCTGTGATGGGGCCCCGTAGGGTGAAGGGTTCTGGCTAAGGCCATCAGAGGGGAGGAGAGGAGGGAGCACACCCTGGGAGAAAGGGAGTCAGGTGATGATCGGGCAGTTTACCTGCACTCTTATGCGGTGGTGACAGAGAAGGAGGCTGGGGCATCCCATCACAGTCAATTGGGGAGGGGGGCTGAAGGGGGCTGGGCCCCTTCGAGTTGGTGCCTATGCACCTGGGCTGTTTTGCACACAGAGCAACATGTTCCACCAATGAGCTACTGTATAGTCTTTCTTCCAGTTCCTGGTACCCCACCTTCCCATCAAACTCCATGGCCTCACCCGTTGGAGCTCCTGGTTTTTCTCCTCCAGCTGGGCCTCAAGCTGACGCAGGCGCTCCTCAAAATTCCCGTGGCGCTCCTCTGCCTAAAGAAGAGAGTGAAGGGGAGTGTTAAGCCATGGCTCCCATTTGATCCCTTTTTCCTGATTCCAGCAGGTGTGCCTCATTGGCCACTTCCTCCACCAGCCATGTGGCGCGCTGGCCCACTTCCTCCCTGTCGCGCAAGTACCTTGTTGAGGGCTGCCACTCGCTGGGCCAGCTGGGCCTCTATCTCAGGTAAGGTCTCGGCCTTCTGGAGGGTCTGCTGGAGCTTCTGCTTGGCATCCTCCAGCCAGTCTTGTAGCTGCCTGTTCTTCTCTTCACTCTGCGCAGGGTAAAAGGTTACGTCCAATGGCCTAGTCAATGAATGACTTCCAGGCAGTGACCCCAAACAAACTGTGATGCTTTGGACAAGGGAAGGGCAGGGAGAGAACCAGGGAATCTGGGTGCATTATGCACCAGGGGGAAAACTCAAGCCAGCCTCAGACGCCTGTGCAGCTATGGAAGGTGATAAAACAGCCCGAAAATGAGATTTTCCAAGTCCACCAAAGGTGGGCTAGAGGAGGAAGCTGTAATGAATCTCCATAATTTGGAACCGCATACACCAGCAAGGACTCGCTGGAAAGAGATAGGGGCAACTTCACAACCACCTGCATGCATAGGAAGAGTAGAGAGAGGATGCCTGGGACAACCAGGTTTAAGGAGGGAGGTGCTGGGAACAGCCAAGTTTACTCAGCCAGGAGAGGACACAGAGAGACAGGAAGTAAGGGACTCACTTGTCTGTACAGGGATTCCTTACTGGCCAACTCGTTCTCCAGCTTGTCGTTGACATCGTGGAGAGAGGTCGCCTCCCTCTGAGCACTCAGGTAGCGTTTCTCCAGAGTAGTGATCCGCTCTTCCATGTCCTCCCGCTGGGCTAGAGCCTGTCACCCCCCACCAGACAAGAGAAGGGAATGATGGAGAAGTCACACTGGGAACTCCCACACATCTCCTTTAGTTGCCAGTTGTGGAAGAAATGAAGGCTCTTGGTGCCTTGCATGCACTAAATAACATGTGGGGATCTCTCTCTCTCTCTCTCTCTCTCTCTCTCTCTCTCTCTCTGTGTGTGTGTGTGTGTATTGTCTACTTGAGGGAGCAGCAGTTTGCTGCATTCCTTTGTTAACCCCACCCAGCAATCTTATTTCTGGAAGCTGGAGGTTTTAGTGTAGGGATGGGGAATCTTTGGCTTCCCAGAAGTTACTGGGGTACATCTCCCATCATTCCTGGCCATCAGCCATGCTAGCAGGGGCTGATGGGAGTTGGAGTCCCACAACATCTGCAAGGCCATAGGTTCCTCATCTCTGCTTTAGTGAAACATAGGTTTTAGTAGCTTTGAGAGGGAGTACTTATTCGCTTTCCCTACACTGTTCATAATTTCACCGACTTCTGCATTCCCCACCTTTGTGGTCTTTTTTTTTCTTCTAAATCAAAAAGTCCAGATCTGTGAAGCAAGGGATGACCAAACCTTGTGCTCTTAGGAGTCTGCCCTGTTTATTTAGGCAGTGGTTTGGGGTCCAGAGTTGTATTCTGCTGCAAAAACAGATCCCCCTCTGTGATTTTCCCTGATCTTGTTACTGTTGTTTTTAAGCTGCCATGACAAGCTCCTCTTTCAGTGGTATTGGGGGCAAAACAGTGGGCAATGTGAAATGCTCCCCCACCCCCCATTCCAATTCACTAGTTGACAACAGGGTGGCAAATTGAAAGAGGGAATTCTGAGCCAGTAGCTCCCAGAAAAAGGACTTTTTAAGTAATAGCATGCAAGTTGGGCACTGGCTTCCCCAGAAAGGCTTGCCTGGCCCCTAAGTTGTGGCATTTTTTGGCACTGGGTGAAGACTTTTCTTATCTTCTCCGGCTTGACGCTTTTAAAATCACATTGTAGAGCTTTCAGACCTTGGACATCACTTTCCCCACTCTTTCACTGAACTTATTGTGTTGGACCTCAGAGTCTGGGCTGAATGATGGGGGTGGAGATGCTCCTTCAGGTATACTGGGCCGAGGCTGGTTAGGGTTTTAAAGGTCAGCACCAACACTTTGAATTGTGCCCAGACATGTACTGGGAGCCAATGTAGGTCTTTCAGGACCGGTGTTATATGGCCTCGGCGGCCACTCCCAGTCAGCAGTCTAGCTGCCACATTCTGGATTACTTGTAGTTTCCGGGTCACCTTCAAAGGTAGCCCCACGTAGAGCGCATTGCAGTAGTCCAAGCAGGAGATAACTAGAGCATACACCACTCTGGCGAGACAGTCCGCGGGCTGGCAGGGTCTCAGCCTGCGTATCAGATGGAGCTGGTAGACAGCTTCCCTGAACACAGAATTAACCTGCACCTCCATAGACAGCTGTGAGTCCAAAATGACTCCCAGGCTGCGCACCTGGCCCTTCAGAGGCACACAGTTACCCCATTCAGGACCAGGGAGTCCTCCACACCTGCCCGCCCCCCTGTGAGTTACAATGGCTATTCCCCCCAATTAGGGTGGTTTTTAGATAATCAACAATACATTCTGAGCGGTGTTGTAGTGGTTAGAGTGCTGGACTAGGACCTGGGAGAGCAGGGTTCAAATCCCACCCACTCAGCCATGAAGCTCACCTTGGGCCAGTCACCATCTCTTAGCCTAACCTACCTCACAGGGTTGTTGTGAGGATGAAATGGGGAGGAGGAGAACCATGTAAACCACTTTTGAGATCCTTGGAAGATAGCCGGTATATAAATGTAATTTAATAATTATTATAATAATATGTATGGAGTGTTCCAGCTGCAGCCGTCTACCTCCTTGAGGTCCCGTTGCAGCTTGGCGTTGATCTCTTCAGACTTGATGAGGTCCCGCTGGGCTGTAGCCAGCTCTTCCTCCAGCTCTGCCATCTGCCGGCAAAGCATGGTCAGTCGCTCCTTCAGCTGAGAGAGCTCTCCTCGCTGGCGCTCCAACACCTCCTCTAGCTCGGATTCCCGGCCACCGCGCCCCAACTCCAGGGATCCATTGGCCTGAGAAACAGAAGGAAGGGAAAGGGATTATAATATGGCATGCCACAAACACTGTCCCTGCTGACCTCACTGAAACAAGCAAGCATCTATATCCACCACCCACAGGCAAACAAACCCCTCACACAAGAGAAGAGCTGGCGATAGCCCATGCGCTTTGCCCATATTTCCCTTCCGCACCACTTACACAAATCTGGGAGTCTCCCTCTTTGCTGGGGTCGTCCAGGCCAGATCGGCGTCGGGCAAGCTGCTCTCGAAGGGAAAGAGACTGCAGACAGAAAGAGGAGGAAGAAAAGGAAGGAGAAAAACAAGAAGATGCACTAGTGTTTAAAATGAAAAATAAAAAGCCGTTTTTATTTTATACGACTATTTATGTATGCGACGACAGCAGCGCGGATACTACTGGCCCACAGATGGAAAGACGACAAAGTTCCGACCAGAGGCGAATAGCTGATGAAGATGATGGACTACGCCGAAATGGCAAAATTGACCAGGAAAATCAGAAACCAGGAAGAGAAGAACTTTAAGAATGAATGGGAAAAATTTATAATGTATTTAAGCCACAAGGACTCTCCAGCTCTCTCCCATCATTTTCGGGTTTGAATTTAGGTATTTCCTGGCACTGTGCATATATGCGATTGCGCTCGAGTAGAATGCATGTAAATGGGGGGTGGGGAATGCCTGCATCTACTTTGGACCTCCATCAGCATTTGTAGAGAGTCTGCGTGCAAGTCAGTAAAGGACCATCAGGTATGAGAGGCAGGGCCTGCTTGGTGGTGGTGCCTGAACAGCAGGACTCTCTTCCAAGACAGACTCGCCTATCTCCTTCATGAATGAGGCAAGGAATTTTGTTCCAAGACCAATCCCCCACATCGACTTGCAAGTTGCATCCAGTTATACCCCCTCCCTGCTTATCTCTGGAGGCTGCCGTGTCAGTTACACACACCAGCATCCACAAACCCACGGTACCCTTGTGGGGAATCTCAACTCGCCAACCTCTGGGAATCGCCGGCTGAGTCTGGTTCACGGTAGTGCCTGAGGGTCACAGCACACATCTCAACCAACCTCCCGCTGCAGGCGGGAGCAGAATCTCCTTCCTACCTCCTGATTGGACATCTCCAGCTCCTCCTCCAATACTGCAACCCGCTCTAAGGCCACTCGCAGCCGTTCTCGAACCTGCCGTGCACCAGAGAGAGAGTCCAAGAGGCGTTAGTCAGGCAGGAGAGAAACAGCCAATTTCCTTTAACCCCAAAGTCCCTGCCTCCCCCAGTATGCAAGTCTGCTAACCCTCCACCCATGGCATTTTCACACCTTTGGCAACAGACCAGATTTCCCCCTAACTACGTAATGCTTCCCCCATGGTCTCGTGCTGGCTCCTGCACATTGTTCAAGCCAGCAGAAATAGTGGCTGGCAGCAGAATAGCTGCAGTTATGATTTAAATATGTCACAAGTGACACTTCCCCTAAAGCAGGGATGGGGAAGCCTTGCCACTGCTGTTCAAATACAACTCCCATCATTCCTGGCTATTGGGTCATGCTGGCTGGGGCTGATGGGAGTTGAAGTCCAACAGCATCAGCAGGCCGCAGGTACCCAGTGTTCAAAATGAGCCAGGTGCCAAGCACATTTTGCACCTGGCTTTCGACCACCTGCAACCAAGTGAAGATGCCTGGGCACCGGGATGGCGGCTGACATCTCCACCATCAGGGGATCATTGGATCTGGTCTGTTTTCACACACTAACACCCCATCCTGTGGAATTCTATCCATTATATTTTATCTGTACAATCGGAAGGAATTTCTGGAACCAAATTGTTTTTTCTGTGCAGCCTGAGCAGGAGCAGTGGCTATTAAGGAAGAGAAGTCGGAATAGGCCAGTATATATGTGGACTTTCCCAGAATCAAGTGACTTTTCTTCTTTAAGTTCTCAAAGCTCTTAACCTAGCTCAAGGTTGTCGTCTGATCTAGCCAGATGTTTAACTGAGAATCCAATCACAGTCAGTCCATCGTTTGAAAAGCAAGACTTTAGAGCCGTTTTACCCCAAAATGGCAACTTGACCTTATGTTTTGGCAACTGCAACCTTGGTTTAAGGAGCCATTGTTGACACCTGGCTTATATATCTGAGTTTCTAACACTGCAGGTACCCAAGCTTGGCACCTGGGACAAATTCCGAGAACACCCCCACCAGCCCAGCTCCACTGCCTTGTCAAGAGTTGCTCTGCCCTCTCTTCACCTTCTCATCCAGGGCCTTGTGATGCTCAAAGAGAGACTTGAGGGCCTTCAGCACTTCCACCTCGCTGGAGACACCAGCCGGCGACTGGGCCTGCCGCTTCACCACCGTCATGCGGAGGGAGCGTTCGTGTCGCGATACAAGGCATTCCAGGTGTTCTAGCAGCAACTAGGGAGAAGAGACAGACAGACATAGCGTTGCTTGAGGATTGATGGAGATATAGTGAGGCTGCAGGTACATAGCTAGGGATGGACAGGGACACAAATCTCAACAGCCACAGATTGTAACGCAGATCCTTCTCTGCTTTTCTAAAATGGCCTCGTCTGCCAAATGGCCACTTTTGTGCCAAACAGGGGTGCAGGGAGTGAGTTCTCAACAAGCAGAGATGGGGAGAAGCAGTCTTGCTATCAGCGAAAATAATAACAGAAGGGGGAATGAAAGAGCGCTCCTACCCTAATGGGGGGAGGGAGAACCAGACCTTGCAGAGAGAGAGAGAGAGAGAGAGAGAGAGAGCGAGAGAGAGAGAGAGCACCCCATAAGGAACATAAAAATAACAGGCCTCTAATTTAATGTAACAGACCAAAAAACAACAACCCCAGAATGCTTAGTACACAAATTATGAATCTGTCAGAACATTCAATAAGCAGTGACAAACACTCAAGTGTGCTGTGAAAACCAATCTGAATGTGACTGCACACATGATCCAAGTTCATTAAACACAAATGCATCACAGAAGAAGCAAACAAAAGAATACGCAGCTGGAAGAAGGTTGCAACTGGAAATTGCGACAAACTTCACATGCTCCAATTACAGAGGTAACTTAAAAATTCTCATAGGCAAACCAGAACTCAAGAGTAGTGAATCAGGGGAACACTAAGGGACCAGAACAATGAAAATCTTCTCAAAGCAGTGCCCTTCAAAGTAAGTGCAAGAAAACCTATTTTGCTTGTCCCTTTGAATGAATCAGAGAGATCAAGCAATCACCTATGGTCAGGTTCTGACTGACAATATGGCCTGACTAACACTCAGCCACAGTTTAGTCAACTATGGTTTATTAAACAATGGCTTAGTGTTATGAGTGAGCCCTGCCTAGTAGCTTAACTGAAACCATGGTTTACAGTTGGCTTATGAAACTTGATTCAATACAATACAATACAATACAATACAACACAACACAACACAATACAAATACCTTTATTGGCATTACAAGTTAAGACATTTCAAATCACTGGGATAAATTTAAAAGGGACAGGAGTGAGGCTGTTGAGGGCCACAAGGCACTCAATTGTTCTCCTTCACCCTAGAGGGATGATTCATTAAGAACCCTTTTGGGTAAGATGGAGATTAAAAAGGAAGCCACTGAGGCAGCAACATTCTCGTCCCTATCCACGGCTAGGAGGAACCTCATTTGGCTTTCTCTCAGAGCCATGGGTCACAGGTCCAACATCTTGCTCAGCATCTGTTTGCAGAGTCTGCTGTGCAAAGGGCAGTCCAAAAGAATATGGCCCAGTGAATCTGGTACTCCCTGATTGCAGGCACACAGGAGGGCTTGATAAGGAATTTGCGAGTATCTAGCTGTGGTGACTGTGGAGGGGAAAGCATTTAGTCTTGCGAGCATAAAACCTCTTCGTTGGGAAGGAAGTAGTAGGTATTTTAGGTAATTCATTTAAACTGTGTTTAGGAAGATCCCAAAATTGTAGGCAGCCCTACGTTGCATGTGAACTCACCGGACTGCAAAGGCACAAGGCAAGAGAAGCTGGAAATCAAAACAAGCTTCGAATAAACAAGTCATTTTTTTGTTTGATCATCGTGGGACAACTCATGCTTAACTCATCCCTTACATGTTATCTGTGAACCAAGCCTATGCACAGGTGGATCTACTGTAAAGTACCTTTATGGTTTCATTAGCAGCTTCCTTAGAATGATTTCTTCCCTAGTAAGCTTTCCACAGCTTTGCTGCAGAAGAAGAACTTACCAGTGAGGGGTGGTGGCGGAAGTACTGTACTAGGCTCCACTCAATTAAAGTTGCCTGGTTGGCCTTGAAAACAGGCCAGGTAAGTGAAATTGGTAAATCCACAGCACACTTATTCCTATTCCATCTGAGTTTTGGGCCCAAGCCTTCTGTTTCCTGCTGCAGCAAACAGTTGAGCAGGAGATACCTCATCTCTACATTTCTACAGCCATCTGTCCAAAAAGGATGCTTAACTGTTGCCCAAACATCAAGATCCCACCATCCTCCCACGTCCACCTCTTAAAAATCTCACATGGACCAGTCTTCCCCAACCTGGTACCCTCTGGATGTTTTGGGGTGAGGCAAATGGGAGTTGTATATCAAAATGTCTGGGTATGGCCAGGTTGGGGGCTCTGTAATATGAACACACAAAATGCGACACTGTCAGGCAAGTTCTGGATGTCAAAGCAAAGTTGAGAGCCTTCCCCAGCTCACCCGTGTGTTGTTCCGTTCTGCCTTCAGCTCCGAGATCTCCTCCTCTCGCTCTGACAGCTGTTCCCGGCATAAGTTCAGCTCCTTGGTAAGCGCTGCAAATTCCTGGTGGGGAGAACAAGTGGTTGTGAGGTGGAGAGACAATGGGAGGAGAATGTAAGGTTCTCTGGCCTCTATTTGCTGCATTAATCTGGAGTGTGGCTTCCCCCTTTCTTCCTTTAAAGCATTCTGAGAACACTGGCACCACTGGAATTTCCATTTTGGACAATTACGGTATACTGTTCAACCGCTAGATGGAGCCAGCCATATGGACCAAGTACTGCGTGCCATATCAAAGCTCAGACTTGGCAACTTTACCTGAAAGCAGTGGTATTTATTAATATTTTCAGGGTCTCCTTTCAATCCCAGTAACACACCACACACTTCAAATTTGGTTGTTTTGCTTTAAATCTCTAAGGCTGAAACAGATGTGACACAGGAGATTCAAGTACCGGCCTTCTCATGTTTTTTTAAAAACTTAACAGCCAGTGGAGGAGAATGAAAAGACAAGAGGACAAGTCAGATTAGGGCAGTGGTGAGGTGGTGGGTAAGACAGCCCCTCCAAGTGTCCCTATTTTCCAGAGACGGTCACAGATTTTCGGAAGCCATCCCGGTTTCTGATTTGATTCTGGAGTGTTCCACTTTTCCTTATGACGTCCCTATTTTCATTGGAGAAATGTTGTAGGGTATGGAATAGGACACCCCTATTTTCATCTGAGAAATGTTGGAGAGTGTGGAATAGCACAGGCATAGGCAAACATGGCCCTCCAGATGTTTTGAGACTACAATTCCCATCATCCCTGACCACTGGTCCTGTTAGCTATGGATGACAGGAGTTGTAGTCCCAAAACAGCTGGAGGGCCGAGTTTGCCTATGCCTGGAATAGGATGCCACTATTTTCATCAAAGAAATGTTGGAGGGCAAGGGAAGGTGATATTTAACCATTTCCCAGTTGACAGAGGGCAGGTGAGAACCCCTAAATAAACTAATAAATGAGGACAGAGACAAAGTGCTAGTCTACCCTGTCCCAAACTGAGGCAGAAATATTGCCATCAAAGCTGGGCTATCATCTCCTATTGGGCCATCTTCATAAAATTAGTTATCCAGTCCAATCCACTGGTCTAACACAAGGCATCACTATCCCTAACCCCACAATACACCCTTCTAACACCTCCAACGTTTTCCTTTAAATCCCCCAGGACAGTGAATCTTCATACTACCTAGGCAGCTCCTTGCTTGCACTGCTGAAAACCTTAAGGTGTGTGTACAAATATACCTTAAAGTGAGACTCTCTCCATCCTCACTTCATCTCCACAAACAAAATCTGGGGAATAGGTTAGGACTGAGAGACAGCGGCTGGACCAAGGTCACCCAGAGAGCTTCATGGCTGAGTGGAGATTAGAACCCTGGTCTCCCAGGTCCCCATCCGACACTAACCACTAGGCCACCCTGGCTCTTTGTGCAAAACAGATTTCTACTTCAAACATCCAGAGCTAGTTTTACCGGAGCTTGATTGTGTTAATCTTTTCTAGCCTTCCTGACTCCACTGTTTAACCACACGGGCATCCTCCCAGGCTTGCTTGTACCTCTTCTAATCCACATATGCATTCTGAGGCTCTGTTACAGCGGTTTTAAATTGCCTCCAAGCTTCCTGAAGAGATATGAGCCTCCTAATTGCAGTTCCAGTTCCCTTTAACCAATTCCCTCTCTTGATAAAAATTTCTCCTTTCGAAATTAAGTGACTGTTGGGACACTCTGGGCAATTTCCCACTCCCCTGCGTTCAATTTTATAGCATTGTGGTCACCAAGCAATTCAACAACACTTGCGACTCGTGCTAGACCTGACACCACCAAGACTCAATCATTGCCCCTTCTCTTGTCTGCTTCATGACTAACTGTTCCAAAATACAATAACTCGTTGTATCTAGAAATAGTCTTTTGTCACTATGTGAATTTACATTTATCCAGTCAATTTGAGGGTAGCTGGAAGTCATCCATTATCACACTTCAGCTGTCTCCCTGATATTCTTACTTCATCTGAGAAACAATGCTCCTGTTTTTTTGAGTCCAGTGAGTCCTTTGTAAAAAAAACCCACACACTAGACTGACTTAGATTCAGTTCACATAACTATCTATTATAGGTAACATTTGCTTCTGTTGTTCTCTGGTTGGCATCCTTGATGAATCACTTAAAGGAGGGATGGAGAACCTGTGGTCTTCAGGTGTCGTTGGACTCCAATACCCAACAACGCAAACCACCAAGCACGATGGGAGTTGTAGTTCAACAACACCTACAGGGCTGCAGGTCCCCCACCCCTGGCCTAACGTTTCAGAGGCCCTGTATAAAGAATGAATAAATACCTGCAGGATTGCTATAACTAATCTTCCTGCCTACTGTTCCTCGAAAACACAATAGTCCAGAGGTAATTTTATAGTATTCAACTATTTTATCTGTGCTGCAGAAAAAAACCACACCCAAATTCTGCACATGGAACGAGGGAAACATATGAAGATAATTAATGTGAAATATCTACCTATGCTGAAACAGCTATCTGAACACGCCCATCCGCAAAATAAAGTTAAGTGCTTTATACTTTCCTTTGTATTTTTAAATTATATACATTGATAAATATTGGGCTGTTTTTAAAAGCCCGCAAACTTGTGTTTTAAGTCATATCACCCCAGCTATCCAGATTTCCCCCCTAATGCTTCTCCCTGCCCTTTTCAGCTAGAACTGCCAATAAATACATTTTCAGGATCTTCTTTGCTTCTCTGAGATTTAGGACTTACTTTGAAGGCAGGCAAGGGAGGTGGGTGGGTGGGGGATAGGCAAGTAGACATTCTCTGAATTCTAATAGAGTCATTGGGTTCCATGCAGATTTTCAGGGCCCTTGGAGTTAATAAGGTCTTCCATTCCCTATGTAATCCTTAAATTAAGGTTCTGGGGACATTCGAAAAGTTCAGGCAGATGATTAGCCCATCCTAACTTATTATGTTTCTATTGCTATTTTACTGCTGGTCATCTCTGCTTCCCGATTTAGTTTCAAAGTGCCGAAGTAAATTGCAAATGTGTTCACTTTTGTAACGTACTGGTGATTTTATAACCTCCCATCATATCACCCCTCAGTCTTCTGACCTGAATAAAAAAGCCCCTCACTTATTATTATTATTTTTTAAAGAAAGAATAGGAGCAACATTTTCTTAATCGATTAACCTGGCTGCAATCCTATACAACAGGGGTGGCCAACTCCCAAGAGACTGCGATCTACTCACAGAGTTTAAAACTGGCAGTGATCTACCCCCTTTTGGGGGATTCAAGTCAAGGTAGTTGAGCTTTTTTTTTTAGGAAGGAAAGCCCTGCTTTGGGGGGTTCAGGTCGAAATTGTTGAGCTTCTTAGGGAGCAGGAAAGCCCTGTTTTTTAGGAGTTCAGGTCACAGTTGTTGAGCTTCTTTTCGGGAGGAGGAAAGCCACATTTTTGGGGGTGCAGGGCAAAAATGTTGAGTTTTTTTTAGGGGAGCCAAAGTTGTTGAGCTTCTTTGGGGGGAGCCAGTGATCTACCACAGATGTCCAGTGATCTACCGGTAGATCACAATCTACCTGTTGGACATGCCTGCTATACAACTTACCTGGGAGAAAATTCCATTGAATTCAATGGGACTTACTTCTGAGCAGAAATTCATCAGATCGCACTTCAAATATTTAGATGAGAGTCAATCGTTATATTACCAAAGCCTCAATACAGTGGTACCTCGGTTTGCGAACTTAATCCGTTCCAGAAGTCCGTTCTTAAACCAAAACCTATCTTAAACCGAGGCACGCTTTCCCTAATGAGGCCTCCTGCCGCCGGTGCCCTTCCACCGTTCGGATTCCGTTCTTAGACCAAGGTAAAGTTCTCAAACCAAGACACTATCTCCGGTTATGCGGAGTTTGTAAACCAAATCGTTCTTAAACCGGACTGTTCTTAAACCGAGGTACCACTGTACAGGTGTTTTTATAATATACTGAAGGAAGAGTGAGGTTACTAATTTTTATATAAGCAAAAGCTACTGCTCCTTCAGTATCTTCCTCTTCATTCCCTATTACACTTGTACCAGAACCAAGAATGGTTCTCAAATAAGTATACCCTTATTTCTTAGCTATGACCCCATACCCCAATGCTATGACCCTTTGCTATGACCCTATCCCCAATCCTACCCCAGTTGTCCTTTTGGATTAGTCAACCATGGCTTTTGTTGGCTAATCTAAAGTTTAGAATTCTAGCTAAATACCTTTTTTAAAAAGGTTCCAAAAATGCATGGACAAGTAATATGTACAGTGGTACTTTGGTTCTCAAACGCCTTGGTTCCCAAACACCGAAAACCTGGAAGTGTTCCAGTTTTCGAACGTTTTCCGAAAGCCGAACGTCCGATGTGGCTGTCAGCTATTGTTTCTGGGGAGCCTGCACCAATCAGAAGCTGCGCCTTGGTTTTCCAACATTTCGGAAGTCAAACGGACTTCCAGAACAGATTAAGTTTGGCGCTTTTGTTTTTGCTATTTGTTTGTTTGTTTGTTTGTTTGTTTTTGAGGCTTTTTCGATTAATTTGTTTTTGTGACTGTGTGGAAGCCAGTTCAGCTACTGATTGATTGACTGTGTGACTGTTGAAATGGATAAAAGCCCCCCCCCTCCAAACAATGACTATCATCAGTGCAGGTAAAGAAAAATAATAATTTGAATTTTTATCATCTACAATATTGTCTTATTTATTTTATAGCACAGTACATTTATTATTGCTTTCCTTTTATGGATCAATGGTCTTGTTAGTTAGTAAAATTCATGTTGAACTGCTGTTTTAGGGGTTGTTTTTAAAAGTCTGGAACGGATTAATCTGTTTAGCATTACTTTCTATGGGAAAGTGTGCCTTGGTTTGGAACGCTTTTGTTTTAGAATGGACTTCCGGAGCGGATTAAGTTTGAGAACCAAGGTACCACTGTATTAGTAGTGACATTGTTGTTACTATCTAATATTTGCCTGCGGCTGACAGAATCACATCTCTGCCATAGACGTACTGGCTGTGCATATGAGTGGAGGTTTTGGCTTTTAGCAGGTACTTACTACACAGAGAGCTGGACCATAAAGAAGGCTGATCGCCGTAGAATTGATGCTTTTGAATTATGGTGCTGGAGGAGACTCTTGAGAGTCCCGTGGACTGCAAGAAGATCAAACCTATCCATTCTCAAAGAAATCAGCCCTGAGTACTCACTAGAAGGACAGATCCTGAAGTTGAGGCTCCAGTACTTTGGCCACCTCATGAGAAGAGAAGAATCCCTAGAAAAGACCCTGATGTTGGGAAAGATTGAGGGCACAAGGAGAAGGGGACGACAGAGGATGAGATGGTTGGACAGTGTTCTTGAAGCTACTAACATGAGTTTGGCCAAACTGCGAGAGGCAGTGAAGGATAGGCGTGCCTGGCGTGCTCTGGTCCATGGGGTCACGAAGAGTCGGACACGACTGAACGACTGAACAACAATACTACACAAAATCCTAGAAAAATAATATACATTCCACACAATAAGAGGTAGTCAAGAGCACTTCTGTACTGTACTTCTCAGAATACGTCATCAATATCAGGGATGGGGAAATCTTTCTGTCCCAGGGGGTCAGATATTTATCTCCCCACCCCAACCCCATGAGCCAACTTTGACAGTGGGCGGGATAACCAACCTGTCATTTACCTGAACTCATAATGAAACCAGGCGATTGACAGGGAGTTATCTCACCAACCTGTCAAAGTTGGCCGACGAGGGTTGCAGGAGTAACCAAGCAGAATTGAATTCTCTGACCACCAGCTGATGGCCAGTGAACTCAGTCCTGCTTTCTGAGAAGACCATGCTAGCACATTCCCCGTGCAGAACTAGTTTGTGTAGCTATACTGAACAGGATTGACCTCTGCACGCATCAGTTGGGTAAATTGTTTTCTGCAGGCCTCGACTCAGCAAGCAGTCAATTCAGTCGTGTTTTTACCTGCACCACACTGGACATCACATAAGGAATCAGGTGTGAGGTTGATGGCCATGATTTGGGGGGAAAGCGCCTCATGGACCAAATGTGAATACCTGGTGGGCCAAATTTTGACCCCGGCCCAAAGACTCCCTATAACCTAACTGTGATTCATCCCTGATTTCCACCCATCCCTACCCCCTACTGCCTATGCTCCTAACAAGGCAAAACATGACTTTTCTGTGTTCCTTTACATCAGTTTCCCCTGGCACCCTGAAATAATAATAAGCAGCTACTTCTAAGATGGAACTACAGCACCTAAAAAGTCATCCAGGACTCTACCCAACCCCATCTCCTACATCTGTAGCTTACATCTGAGTTTCCAGAAGGCACCAGCATCGAAATCACATTAAAAAGTCAAACTTGCTACCTATGAGTAATGAGTTGGTGGTTTAACATCTGCGAGCAGGAACACCGAAGGGGTGTGGTGGTAGAAGGGAATTTAGCAAAAGAAAAAAAAGCTGCAGCTGCTGTAACCCTCCTACAGTTTCTTGTGTATGTCGTGTCTTTTAAGATTGTAGGCCTGAGGGCAGAGACTGTATTTTTATTCTTGGTGATCTGTAAGCCGCTCTTGGAGCCTTTTTTTTTTTTTTTTGGGCTGAAGAGTGGGTTCCTTAAATAAATGAATATAGCCCCATCTGCACTTTAGCGTAACGGTAATGATGCAGAATGAACAAGGCTGGATCCTTCATTGCTCCTCAGAACAAATCTATACACCTGAGGCAGGACTCAATCTGTCTGAACCATGAAGAATGTCCCAGACTCTCTCACGTCCAGGACACCCCCTTTCCAACACTACAACTATGCCTGGTGTGGGGAACCTATAGCCCTCTAGATCAGACCCAAAAAGCACGGCCAATGGCCAGGGATGATGGAAGTTGTAGTTCAGCAAGATCTGGAAGGTCAAAGGTTCCCCACACTTAAAACTATACCATTCCTTTCTGGGATGCAGAGTACAGGTGTGTGTGTCCCCCCACCCACGTAGGTGAGGGTAACGTTCTGGGGCCCCGCACACATAAGCGAAATCACATAAAGTGGGGAACATCCTCCAAAAAGCCTCTAAATGCCAATTTCCTCCTGCTCTCTCCCCACACTCTCTCCAATCCAGACCATAATATCTAGAGTTAAAGCTCTGAGGCTGGCTGGAGGACACGCGCCAATGCAACTGCTGTTGCTGCTGCGCTACCCTGCACATCAGCTGTTAGGCGGGGAGGCTGAGAATCCTAAATAGGTCTCTTCAGGGCTTCCTCCACCATCAATGACACTCTCTTCGGCCTCCGGGGAGTGTCTCCTCACAAGTCCAGAGGACTCTCCAGCTCTCCCCTGCAATTTCCTGGTGTGATTCTATCTATCTATCTATCTATCTATCTATCTATCTATTTTCCTGCTGCCGTGCATATATGCGGTCACACCTATAAGTGGCTGCTGATTTCCTGACTCAGTCTGCTTTCTGGCTTGCCCACGTGGGGTCAGCTGCTTGTGATTGCTATGGACTGAGAAATCTGCACCAGTGCTCAACTAACGGAGGACACTTAATGAAATTCATGAGCTAACCCTCCAATTCCCATCCTAAGGAAAAGTGGGACATTCTGGTATCAAATCAGAAACCAGGATGGCTTCTGTAAATCTGGGACTGTCCTTGGAAAATAGGGACACTTGGGAGGCTCTGCCAGTCCTCTGCTTCTGATATAGTGTCATCTCCCATTTTGCACACTTGTGGTTTGTCCAGTTCTAAAGCAAACCAAGTTATACAGAACCAAAAAAGAACAAAAACAGGAACTTCTGGGGTCACCACAGAAGAACTAAGAACCCTTCTAACCACCCCACTTGCAAATTAAACATTGGTGCACACTATTCAGTGAACATGGCCTCCTCTTGCTAAAGTTACACCAGAACAGCAGGCATTCCCCCTTGGAAGCCATGTCCTCAGCACAACCCATCTGCATGCCAGACCTTCGCAAGCCACATTCGCACCGTTCCTTTAAATTACTACAATGCCACGTTGAACAGTCACGGCTTCCCCCAAGGAATTATGGGAGCTGTAGTTTGTGAAGGGTGCTGAGAGCTGTTAGGAGACCCATATTACCCCCCCTCCCCAGAACTACAATTCCCAGAGTAACTTAACAATCAATTTCTCTTCACAGGCAACTCTGAGAACTTTAGCTCTGTAAGGGGAGCTGGGGTCTCCTAATAACTCTTCAGCACCAGCGTTCAAAATTAGCCAGGCCCATTTTATGATTGGCGCGGGTCCCATTTCAACCATGTGGAAATCTCTGGATGCCAGGTTGGTGAAACCTGGGGAAAGCAAAATGTCGCTCAGAGAAGGATCTGAAATATTTTCATTGTAGCTTTAATTACCATACTTTACTGTGTATAAGACTAGGTTATTTTCCTTAAAAATCATGCTAAAAAGTGGGGGGGGTCACCTTATACATGGGTAGTGCATAGGGTGGCCGTTTGATTGGTTGCTGTGGGCAATTGGCAGCTTCTACTGGCGAGGGGACAGATGGGAGGAGGATTTTGTGATTTGGTGTGGATGAGCGATTTTCGGTACTCCCCCCCCCCAAAAAAGCTCAACAATTCTGGGCAACCCTCCGTGCATCTTATACATGGGGGTGTCTTATAGATGGAAAAATACGGTAGTTTTCTCCTGGGATTTTTTTTTTGGGGGGGATGTTTTACTGTGTTGTAATCTGCTTTGAGATTTGTTCTTTAAAATATAAAGTGGTATGGAAATAACATATGCATACATACATACCATGGAGTGGGGAAACAGCACCTAGACATTCCATTGTAGTGACCTCAGTTTAGGTTTAAGGTGCCATTTGGAGATTAGATTATTTATCTGAGTTTCTAACACTGCTCAGCACTCTTAGCGGACTACAGCTCCCATAATTCCTTGGGGGAAGCCATGACTGTTCAAAGTGGTATCGTAGCGCTTTAAATGGATGGTGTGACCCTGGCCACAGCCAACAACGCTTTGAACTTCCAAACCAGTGACTCCTCTTCCCAGATCTCCCAGCAAGCCCAGCAGTCTCCCCCCGCTGTCCTTCACACACGCAAACACCCCCCCAAACCCATTCCTGACCTGCGGGAGGGCAATGTTGAGCTGGCGCTGCAGGGACTCCTTCTCGTGGCCCAGTTCGCGCAGCCGCAGCTGGGAGGTGGCCAGGCTTTCTTGCGTGTCGCGCAGGGTCTCCAGCAGCCGCTCGCGCTCATTCAGCATGTTGACCATGAGCTGCTCAAAGTTGGCGTCATCGGCCCCGTAGGCCGAGCCGCGGCGGTTGTCCTCGTTGATGGTCGGCATCACCTCGCACATCATCATGCCAAGTGGGGTGGGGAGGGCAGCCCCCGGGGGGGCTCCTCAGGGAAAGACTGGCGGCTCTCAGGGACGCTTAGCCCCAGATCCTGGAGAGAGAAAGAGAAAGAGAGGAGGAAAGTCCTTTAAAAAATCATTTTATTTGGATGCCACCTTTCCAAAGTCAAAACCACATAAGGCATCTTACAACATACACAAAAATTACAGTTACAGGTAGGTAGCCGTGTTGGTCTGCCGTAGTCGAAACAAAATAAAAAAAATCCTTCCAGTAGCATCTTAGAGACCAACTAAGTTTGTTATTGGTATGAGCTTTCGTGTTCATGCACACGAAAGCTCATACCAATAACAAACTTAGTTGGTCTCTAAGGTGCTACTGGAAGGAGTTTTTTTATTTTGTTACAAAAATTACAGAACTACAAATATAACAAAGGTAGTCATAAACAGTGTTCAGAATCTATCAAGTGCCGGGAATGTTTTGTGTTCCCGTTTCGAGCACGTGGAGCAAAATGTCTCTTAGAGAAGGATCTGAAATATTTTCCTAGGAGTTTTAGTTTTATTTTGGATTGTCTCCTTTGATGTTTTAATGTGCTGTAAACCACTTTGGAGATTTGTTTCATTAAACTATAAAGCAGTATGGAAATTGAATTGAATCAAATTTATAATAAATAAATCTCACTGGGGTGGGGGAACGCTACACAGACATTCCATTGTGGTGTCTGCAGCTTAGGTTTAAGGTCCCATTTGACAATTAAATTATATATATCTATCATTGGTCCTAAACCAACAAGCAAAACATCAAAAAGTACACAAACAATTTCCACATAAATCATAAAGGTAAAGGTAAAGGGACCCCTGACCATCAGGTCCAGTCGTGTCCGACTCTGGGGTTGCGGCGCTCATCTCGCTCTATAGGCCGAGGGAGCCGGCGTTTGTCCGCAGACAGCTTCCGGGTCATGTGGCCAGCATGACAAAGCTGCTTCTGGCTAACCAGAGCAGCACACGGAAACACCGTTTACCTTCCCGCTGGAGCGGTCCCTATTTATCTACTTGCACTTTTGATGTGCTTTCGAACTGCTAGGTGGGCAGGAGCTAGGACCGAACAACAGGAGCTCACTCCGTCGCAGGGATTCGAACCGCCGACCTTCTGATCGGCAAGCCCTAGACTCTGTGGTTTAACCCACAGCGCCACCTCCGCCAAATTGACATCATCGCCAACAACAGCAAAACCCTCCAAACAATACCCCTGACCTCTGGAATTCTATAGCTGAAAAGTAAGGAAATGTGTGTCTGGGAAACCAGAGTATTTCATGCCAAGATGTTTCAGAGCTAAAGGACACACTGTGCATGTCGAAGACCCCAAGTTCAGTTCCCGACATCTCCCAAGGTAGGTGATGGACGACACCCGAGAACCTGGACAGCACCTGTCAGTCTGAGAAGACGATACTCAATACTAGATAGAGAAACAGTCTGACCTAGCATACAGCAGCTTCCCATGTCCCAAGGCTCCATGAATTCCAGAAGTGGTGTGTTGTCTGGCTTTGGGAAGAGCAGGCTAATCTAAAAGCCGAGGGCTGGAACCGTGAAACTGGACCCACCTGAGTTTCAAGCACTCAGCTATATGGCAGGAGAAATATATGCTTATGAACATGGGACTACTGTGATCTCTAGCACAGAAGATCTGCACTGCCCTCGTGGGGAGGGGACAGGAAGGAGAGGCTGGGAGCCAGGAGTCTGGGAAACAGCCAACAAGATGACACACCGGCTAACTTATTATGAATGGAGATAATGGGAGACTGGAGATGTTACTATAGCAAGTGTGAGGTTCTTGTCGCCACCTCCCGAGCAAAAGCATTGGTTCTGGGGAGCAGCGCTGGGTTGGCCGGGGGGAAGGAAGAGCTTGCGATTTAACTCTGTGGGCGGATGGGGAGAGATCAAGTGTAATCACGGGGCAGGCATGAGGCTCAGCCGGTTGGGGAACTGGAGTTGCCAGAAAAGCAACCCTGCCCCACCCTAACATTTATTTTCTTTCCCATATGGGGCAACTAGTTCCCTAGAGCAGTGTTTTTCAACCTTTTTGGGGCAAAGGCACACTTGTTTCATGAAAAAAATCACGAGGCACACCACCATTAGAAAATGTTAAAAAATTTAACTCTGTGCCTATATTGATTATATATAAAGTAATTCTCTTGAATAGGAATCAAATAAACACAAAGAAAGTATTTTATAATTCTTGGACTTAAGAGCAGGGGTCCCCAAACTAAGACCCGGGGGTCGGATGTGGCCCAATCACCTTCTAAATGCTGCCCGCGGATGGTCCAGGAATCAGCGTGTTTTTACAGAATTGGAACCTGTCCTTTTATTTAAAATGCATCTCTGGGTTATTTGTGGGACATAGGAATTTGTTCATATTTTTTTCAAAATATAGTCCAGCCACAAGTAAGGTCTGAGGGACTCTAGTCTTGTACCTGAGTGACTTTTTGTGACAAAGACATGAGTGGAGAAGCTCCTGAGACATCCTGACATGATATAATTAACTTTCATGCCACACTTGAGAGCCCAGCCAATGTGGTGTTTCCCTTTTTTGTGATGATCTTGTGCTTTGGGAAGTTCAAAGAGGTTGAACCAGCAAGTGCAAAATAAATGCAAAAGGAAACCTACACATCCTAATTATTCATCATTTATTAGCAAAGTGCTCTCACCCAGCTGAAAGGAGCCAGGCTTGTTATTTCCTCCAAACAGCAAAAGAATTCTTAATTTATGTAGGTTGGAGATGACTACTCTTTGGGAAACGTTTCCCTTGAGAGGTTATAGATGCGGTTTTGCATCCGATTTGGTACTGAATCCTCTCTCTATTTCCCCCCCCCCCCGGCCTCCGCCTCGCGTGCGCCATTTCCAAGCCCCCACCCACGCCCACCGCCGGCTCCCTCCTCCTCATCTCCGGCCCGCTCTTTCCACCCCCTCCCACTTCTAAGATGCGCGCACCTACATTGGCCTCAGAACCCCACTCACGACAAGGGGCGCGCGGCGCGCGGCGCGCAGCGCGCAGGACCCCTTCAGGGCCACGCCGACAGCCGAGGAGGCGGGGAACTCCGGCAGGCCGGAGGGCGCTGACGATTGGCCGGCGGGAGGGCGAAGGAGGGAGGGAGGCGCTTTTGAGGCGGCCGGCCCGGCTGCCGCGTCCAGGGCCGTGCAATGCAGTGCAGTGTAGCCTCGGCGCTGCTGGGGCAAGGCGGGCGTCTCTTTTCGGCTCTCTGTACAAACGCGCGGGCTGACCCTGATTGGCTAAAAGGAAGGCAACAACAACGGCCGGGACGTTTTTCCCACGGCACACCAGGCAACATCTCGCGGCACACTAGTGTGCCGCGGAACAGTGGTTGAAAAACACTGCCCTAGAGCAACACCCTCCATCCTGTCTCAGCTAGGATTTATGGCCAATTCAGCCTGACTTTGGTGCCAAAACGACCCCTGCCACTAGTCCAGTGTTTTTCAACCTTTTTTGGGCAAAGGCACACTTGTTTCATGAAAAAAATCACGAGGCACACCACCATTAGAAAATGTTAAAAAATTTAACTCTGTGCCTATATTGACTATATATAAAGTAATTTTCCCACGGCACACCAGGCAACATCTCGCGGCACACTAGTGTGCCGCGGAACAGTGGTTGAAAAACACTGCACTAGTCCTCCTCCCCCCCCCCAACAGCCGTCAGCTGAAGGAAACAACAGTCCATGCAGACTATGCCCTGTGCTGCTTCTTTCTTCCCACTCCCCAAACAGTAAGGCCTAGTGGTCACGGATCTGCATTGCCTAGATTCAAAGCGTTGAAGAAATTGGAGTTCTTGGTAATACCCTGAAGTCAATAATTAAAGAATCCAAGAACTCTGGCCAGGCGGGAGATCAATTTTAAAGTCTTCAAACAGTTTTATTAATATAGAAGCAAATTCCAGTCGAAATAAATTCCAGGACAAGGCCCTGTTTCGCTAATTCTTCCTCAGCTAGATTTTCATGGTCAAGGTGTATCAATTCTCTGTATGCCTACGAGTTCTTGGATTCTTTAATTTTTGACTTCTAGATTCAAAGCGTAGCTCAGTTCACAACAGAAGCCGTCAGGCGACCTTGGGCAATCAACTTCTCTGCCTCGCTTTTCCCAATCTGTAAAATTGGCACAACACTCAGCATTCGCATGGCTGTCTTTGAACGTTCACAACACTTCACACAGATTATGCAAGGAATAAATGGGCCCTTCTTACAGTCTAGGAGGGCAAATGAGATGAAGAAAGGTTGGTGGTGGTGTTGTGTTGAAAGTAAGTAAAAGTTCCCCCCCCCAAAAAAAATATGCTGAGTTATGAATTATGCAAGTCTGCTTAACTTGGAGCCAGGGAGGCTGTTTCCACACTCTTCTTGACTCAGCATTAATTTCACTAGGATGTGCTAGGTGCTGTACAGAAACATAGCAGCTGTGCATTCTTATATGCAAGGTGGAGAATTGAGGTTCACCTCCACACCACATTCAGACCCTCCAAGTGTCCCTGTTTTCCAGGAACAGTCCTGGATTTACAGAAACCATCCTGGAATGTCCCACTTTCCCTTTGGATGTCCCTGTTTTCATTGGGAAAATGTTGGAGGGTATGGAATAGGACATCCTCGGAGCCTTTTTTCAGGCAGAACTTGCCGGAACTCACTTCTGGAACCTCTCAAGTGGCCATCACTGCCATTCTAAGAGAATGAGAGAGGTGTTTGTGGCAAGTTCTGGCACCTCTTTTCTAGAAAAAAGCACTGGACACCCCTATTTTCACTGGAGAAATGTTGGAGGGTTTGCATATATATATCACTTTTAAAGTACGCAGCTTCCCGCAAATAATCCTGGGAATGGTAATTTGTTACGGGAACTGTGGCTCTGTGAGGGGTTAAACTACACTTCCCAGGATTCTTTGGGGGAAAGTCATGTGCTTTAAAGGCATTGTTGTGGGTGTGACCTGATGAGTCGTGGGGATGGAATTGAACCAGAAGCAACAGCAAGGGCACTAAAACTGGGGAAAGGCACTTCCGTCGATCACAAAGGAATAGAGGGAGACAGAACATCTTTAGACACTCCCTCATGGGTGCAGCAGTTGTAGGAGCAGTGTAACATCTCATTGATGCGACTGACTTCCAGTTTGTGTGCAATTTAATACAGTTCCATTGATTACCTCACCCCTTCAAGCCTGTGATGCACTATGACCAGTGTTCTCGGCGCATTTTGCGACAGGGAATTTCATTAGCGCAAGCAGTTTCTGAGCACTAAGATTTCGGATTAAAACTGCAGATTGGAAGGAAAGGAGGACCCTTTTCTGCCTCCCCTACTTCCAGCTACTCTCTGAAGACTGGAGAAGAGACCCTCTTAAGAATATTAGGGGGGTGGGAAGGGGAAGGACTAGAGCACGTGAAAAATGAACACGATGTTTTAGTTGCAGTTCATTCAGCTTTGTATTCTTCTTTTAAAAAAGGCACGCCTAGACATTTCTTAAGCAGGTCTCTTCTCCAGTCTTCAGAAAGTAGCTGGAAGTGGGGAAGCAGAAAAAGGTCCCCCTGGTCCTTCCACTCTGCAGTTTTAATCTGAAGTCTTTTGCACCTAGTCTTTGACCATTTACGACCAAGTGAAGATGCCTGGGCACCAGGATTGCGCCTGACATCTCCACCATCTGGGGATCATTGGATCTGGACTGTTTTCACACACTATTACTGTACATAGAATTCTATCCGTTATATTTTATCTGCACAATCAGAATCAATTTCTGGAACCAAATTGCTTTTTTTTCTGTGCAGCCTGAGCAGGAGCGGTGAACAACATTATAGTTAATTGTTGTCACTTGTCTTCACTTAACCAACCACCACCCCATACTGCACTGCTGCTCACAGTTGTGAAGAATATTCCTATGTTATGAGTGGTCCATGTCAACATTAAGAAAAAGAGGTTGGAATAGGCCAGTATATATGTGGACTGTCTCTGAATCAAGTGACTTTTCTTCTTTAGGTTCTCAATGTTCTTAACCTAGCTCAAGGTTGTCATCGGAACTAGCCAGATGTTTAATGGAGAATCAATCACAGTTATTCCATCATTTGAAAAAACAAGACTTTATAGCTGCCTTGCCCCAAAATGGCAACGAGACATTCTGTTTTGGCGACTGCAACCTCAGTTTAAGGAGCTATTTGGCACCCAGCTTATATATCTGAGTTTCTAACAATGCCCTCGCCCCCATTTTCCCAATGCAACTAGGGATAAGAAGAGTCCTTCTGGATCAGGCATCTAGTCTATCTTCTTGTCCTTATAGTGGTCAATCGGATGCCTAAGGGCAGCCCACAAGCAGGACCTGAGTGCGACAGCGGTTTCCAGCCACTGGGATTCAGAGGCATGCTGCCTCTAACAATGGGGGTAGAAGCTAGCCATCGTGGCCTGGAGTAGCCACTGCTAACCTTATCCACTGCGAAATGAAACACTGCCGCTGAACACCTTTCCGAAGCAGCGATGGAGAGCCTGCCTGCCAGTGTTGCCAATGGTCAGGGATGAAGGACCGCAGATTCCTCACCCCCATTGCAAACTCTGTGCTCTCACTGAACCACATTGCCTCCTCTTCTTGCACTGCTTTGCACTCCAGACAGAGAACTTAACTTGGCGTGGGAAGCAGCAGTAGCAGCAGCGCTTTGAACAAACTGCAGCCACCTCTGCTCGCTCGGAATCAAGTCCGTGTCCTAAAATGTTACCCCGTTTTAATCAAGTCACACGCTTTCCCTGCCGTCACAGCCGCCGTCCCTCTGTTGCCTCTTCACACCTGCCTCTTTACCTTCTGCCAGGCTGCTCCCTCTGCCTGGAACAACCTCCATATTCCAAGCTCTTCCTCAAAACCTTGTTTTTCCTCTCAGAATAATCGTTCCTGGGCCAATGCAGATATACTCTTCCTCCGTGATCTCTCCTGCCTTTTCCCTGTTCCCTTGCAAGACAACCCTGGTTCACATTTTACCTCAGCCATTACCTTACTAGGTAGCCTAAGGCAAGGCCCTGTGGTTAGCTATGGACAACCAGGGTCTCAGTCAGACAGGCAAACCACTACAGGGGAACATAGCATGGTCTCCCAAGGGCTTGATGCTGACCCCAAGTCTCATCTCTGATCCTTGTGAGTTTGCTGGAGAGCAGATTTTTTTTTATATAAAAAAATAAACACTAAGCAGCTGCCTCAGAGGGAGCAGAGCGAACCCCTGTGTTTCCACAGCTCAGGTCTAGCTTGGGCATCCTCCAAGTCTCAGGCATCTGGCTTATAGTTGGGCCCCTTGTTACTTTTATAAATCAAGAAATCTTTAATAAAAATATTTTTTTAAAAAAATACTTGGGCCCCTTGTTTAAAGGTCCATTGCGTATTATATACTAGAGGGTTGGCAATGGAAAACTATCGTTTAAAGTGTTTGCTGACTCCCCTGTTGTTTCTAGGCATAGGACCCAACTCCGTGGGGCTGAGGGGTCTTCGCCCCCCCCCCCAAGAGTCAATGGGAATTGCCATTAAAATGGTGCCTGTGCACCGAGTCATGTGATCGATTATGAAGGGAAGGGCTTACTCCCCGCCCCAATAGTTTATTCAAGTTGGCACCCATGTTGCTAGGGCAGAAGAAAGAATGTCCCAGAGTTTGACAGCTATGTCAAGGTGTGGGGCTGGCTCATCACTCCTTACTCTTCTCAAACAGGTCCTCTTGGAAAAACAGGGATTTATATTGACATTTCACTCATTCATTCTCACAAACACCCACCGAGGCCACTCATAACTCTTCCCTCTAGCATGGCTAATAGTCAGGGGTGGTGGGTGTTGTAGTCCAACAGTATTTGGGGGGCCACAGGTTTCCCAAGCAGAATAATTGTTTCAGGATAGGAATCTATACCTATAGGACTCCCAGTAGGTTCCTATGGAATCTATTTTTTGGAGCACCTCCAAGGAAGGAGATTCTACAAGCTCCATAAACACTCTGTTCCATTGCTGAACTCCCCTTAGCAATAGTTCTTGCTAATGTTTAACCCCTGGAATTTGAAGCCCTGCCCTAGACCCAATATTCCCTCCTTCCGCACAGAGGTGTTCAAATTTAACACACCCATACACAGGCCCTCCACGTGTCCCTGTTTTCCAGGGACAGTCCCGGATTTACGGAAGCCATCCAGGTTTCTGATTTGATCCAGGAATGTCCCGCTTTTCTTTAGGACGTCCCTATTTTCATCAGAGAAATGTGGGACAAGCTAAGAATTACAAAGGACACGGGTGGCGCTGTGGGTTAAACCACAGAGTCTAGGGCTTGCTGATCAGAAGGTGGGCGGTTTGAATCCCCGTGACAGGGTGAGCTCCCGTTGCTCAGTCCCAGCTCCTGCCCACCTAGCAGTTCGAAAGCACGTCAAAGTGCAAGTAGATAAATAGGTACCGCTCCGGCGGGAAGGTAAATGGCGTTTCTGTGCGCTGCTCTGGTTCGCCAGAAGCAGCTTAGTCATGCTGGCCACATGACCCAGAAGCTGTACGCCGGCTCCCTCGGCCAGTAACGCGAGATGAGCACCGCAACCCCAGAGTCGGACACGACTGGACCTAATGGTCAGGGGTCCCTTTACCTTTACGAATTACAACTCTACTGTGGCAGACAAGGTTTTATGCTCACCTCCTCTGGAACAATAACACAAGAACAGATTTTTTTTATTTTTTAAGAAGATGGGAGCTGGGGGAATCCAACCTACATAGAAGTGGTTCCAGACTTGACTGAGAGGTCCTCCCCATTAAGTCCAACGTGCAGTGGTACCAACAGGGCAGGACACCGCAGCAAATGTTCCTAGCCCCCCACAGCAAAACAAGCGTGGGGTGGGGGCGGCCAAACACCGCAGAGCTGGTTTGCCACATTTTTAAGTAAGTGAAGCAGTTCATGCTAACATCTAAAGAGCCATTTCCCACTAAGTCCAGAGGTTAAAATTACCTAACTGCATCAGAGGTACATGGAAGTGCCTCACTGCTTAGGGAAAGATGCTCTGTATACGGTATGTCCAAAGGGGCAGTCTCCTGCCAGGCAGGCAGAAGGTGCAGGATGAGGCTTTGGCTTCAGGTATTCGATAACGGTGCTGGAGGAGACTCTTGAGAGTCCCATGGACTGCAAGAAGATCAAACCTATCCATTCTCAAAGAAATCGGCCCTGAGTGCTCACTAGAAGGACAGATCCTGAAGTTGAGGCTCCAGTACTTTGGCCACCTCATGAGAAGAGAAGACTCCCTAGAAAAGACCCTGATGTTGGAAAAGATGGAGGGCACAAGGAGAAGGGGACGACAGAGGATGAGATGGTTGGACAGTGTCCTTGAAGCTACTAACATGAGTTTGGCCAAATTGCGAGAGGCAGTGAAGGATAGGCGTTCCTGGCGTGCTCTGGTCTATGGGGTCACGAAGAGTCGGACACGACTGAACGACTGAACAACAACAACATTCGATAACGACTGCTCAAACTAGTCGGAAGCCCATTGTCTATGATGGACTCAGCACTTAAAAGCATCTCTCTCTCTCTCTCTCTCTCTCTCTCTCTCTCTGCCCATATTCCATCTCCAGTTGGAGAGGTTCAGTTTCCCTGGAACAACAAGATAAACAGATTCCCTCAGAAGTGCCTATAAAAGATGCGAGCGGGGCTCGTAAGATAGAAATGCTTTGGAATGGATAAAAAGGAAAGAGCTCTCACCTATTCAAGGGCCAAACCTTGTCACTGATAAGTTCTAGGGTTGAGCACCGTGAAATCCTGGCCAAAATCAAACAGCCATGCAAGAAAATACTCAACAGAGACGTGCCATAGGTCACTCTCGTTACCTAATATACCCTCTTTCTCCACCAAGCCAAACAAATGGAAGCAAACAGCCCATCAAATGGGGGTGGCGAAATCTGAGTACCCCCAGAATCTTACAGAACCTGAAAAAATATACAGTTTTCGAGGCCAAGACAGGCCCACACGTGCACAGTCCCTCTCATGCTTTCAGAAGACATTAAGAGCACATATTAGCAGCTGGTCAGGGGAACAGACACACAAAGTCTAGGATGCAGCACAAATACACACAAAATGGTCAGAGGCTTGTGGATGGCATTAAGAGTGCTCTGTTCTTTTATGTGCAACCACAGACCGCAGACAGTATTTCCGGCACATGGATTTACACAGCTTTTACACCTGAGAAGTGGAGAGAGATTGAGACTTTTATGCATACATCTATGGATATTGAGGCTGCTATGAAAGAGATGCCAAGGACTGAACATTCACATTTCCCCGCCCCTCTCTCACATACACACACACACTCATAGACAGCATGAGCAAAGGAGCTATATATGAACACATGCATTGGAGATACATAAAACAAGATCAGAATCCGGATTCTGGCACAGTAGTAGACATTCTGAGCGTCTCCTGCACCTTTTATTTATTTGTTGAAAACCGGTAAATTTCTAACCTTCATGACTAGTGTCTAGTGAACACTCAGAAATCAAGGGAGGGAGAAGCCACATTCCCCTCCACAATAACCACCACGTCCTTTTCTGCTTGTCATCTCCCCCCTCGCTGTCAAACATTGTAGGTTATTTCAAGAAACTCTTCTCCCATGGAAGCAACATTTTGGCCTACAAATCCCATGATCCCTAGCTAGCAGGACCAGTGGTCAGGGATGATGGGAACTGTAGTCTCAAAACATCTGGAGGCCCGAGGTTGAGGAAGCCTGGCCTAAACTATGCTAACGTAACTTAACAGTAGCATAACCTGAGTTTAGTTTGCTTTAAGGATTTGCATCTCTGAGGAGCAGAATATAGAATTTCACCAACACTGCACTAGTGTTTAGGCGTTTGTACATTCACAGCCCCTGAACGCAGTTGCACACTGCTAAGATTGGGACATGGGTGATGGTGCTCATATAGCACAACGGGTTCAGACTTCTGTGCGTGCACACGGACATCTGTGCATGCAACAGCACAGGATGCACTCACAGCAGGCCTTGCCAAACCCATGGGCAGTGTACAAACTTATTTGCAGGTCTATGACTAGCAAAGGTGAGCGTGTGCATGCAAACCAAAACAGTGCACCACTGCACATGCGCAGCACAAGCACCACCTCTGGTGCTCCAATCCTCTTTGTATGCAGCTATGAGACACCTAAGATTTCATGCTCATCCAGAAGGTGCAAAGAAACAAATATAACAATGGGCACATGTTGGCACAAGCGGAACCACGTCTGTACAAAAACCATTGTACAAAATCCAACACATGTGCTGTAACTTCTATGTAGCACAGCTGGGCTTAGAAAAAAGACTGGTTTTTCCCTGCCACACTTCAATCTATTTAGAATCTCACCACATTCATCTATGTTCATCTTGACACACTGATTACATACACCCCACACCTAGTGCAGCTATACTTCGCTCCACACTACAAGCCACCTGCAACATACATATTCCCGTATAACTGCGCATGCGCACACACACAAAAAAGCTTGTATCGCCTACATAATTGCCCTAACACTTTGGTATTTCCCCATGCTTCTGCACATACAACACTTGTTGTCACAGCTGCCTAAACCAGCATGTCATCTCTGGCATTTTTGCGAGTGGTCATGCGCATGTCGCATGTGTGACTAACCCTCCTGTTTGCACGGCTGCCCTGCATGCAAACCTTTGTGCAGTATTACAACACCTTTGTACTGCAATGCATATGCAGACAAATATGCACATAAGAATGGATCTCGGTCAATGAACGTGCATTATCTCCTGCCCCCGGGAAGCGGAAAGTGCAGCACTTACTGTTGCTTGTGCAAATGGGTTGTACATCACAGCTTGGAGCATGCTTGTGAAACAGTGATGGCGCGTGTTGATTGTTATGAGCCTGCCTAACATGTGTCTGACCACAGCATCACACACACTCACATACACACACACACACACACACAGGGAAAGGCAGTCTATGTTTTTCACCTTCTTTTACACACCTGCACCTGAGCTGTATTAAATATAGCAATGGGTGATCGCTGAATTTGGGAGAATGAAGGTGGGAATCACACAAATTATAATCTTATCAATAACTCCTCCAATAGACAGCTTTACTTCAGGTGTAATACAATAGCTGCTTGCAGATAGGAAATGTAGGCCTGGAAATACATAATAAAGGAACCCCAATTTTTAATCAACATATTAATAACTCTCCACCTTTGGGAGATATATAATGTGATTATGCCTTATAGCCTGATACTTTCTTTGTCTATAGGCACCTCCATTTTTAACTGAACCAATGTCCTGCCTCATTTTTCTTAGCCATCATGTATTTCCATCTCCCAAACACTTGCACTGGATTCTCTTCTGCTATGTCTCCACATTGGTCCTCCACTCTCTGCAACATCTACTTCGAAATCCCATCCCTGCACCGTCAAACTGGCACCTGCCATTCCGATCTCCTGCTTCTGCTAAGACCCCACTCTGCAAAATATTAGGCCACCGTTTCATTGTATTACGAGGTGCAGAAAAGACAACCCATGGGGTGTGTTTATTCCTTGATAACACAATATATTAAGGGTTTTGGTCAGAACCTCAGACTCTTATGCTCATAGGACTGTGTGGTGTAGGGTAATGAAGAAAAACCAGGGAGGGTGCAAGACACGCAGGAAGAAGCTGTTTGGAAAGCGATTTGGTGGCAAGGCAAGGTTCAAAACAGAAGGAATCTAGGAGACCATAGAAATAAGAGTGCTGGGGGCCAACGAGTGGCATGGGCAAGAGGGATGGAATTGTGGGAATGGGCCAATTAAGAAAAAAACTAGAGGGGGCTGTGGGTTTTTTAAAAATCTGATGGAGTAGCATTGGGTGGAGTGGCATATGTTTCTTGGTGGGTATGAGGTGGAACAGGGTGGAGGTTCCCTAAAGGAAAGAGCAGAGGGGTTGCCTAGAGATAGAACGTGGGTTGCTTTAGCCAAGCAGGGGCGAGGAAAGACTGAGCAGAATGATGGAGCTGGAGTGATGTCGGCTGTGCGTGTGAGCAATGTTGAAATTTGACAGCGCTCAGGGAGAACGGGTGTTTGGGGGTCTTTAGGGGGCCCAGATGGGAACAAAGTCGGGGCTGGGTGGGGTGGGGAGAGAGTGCACGCTGTAAAGTACCAGGTGTGCAAAACGGAAAAGGGAACTTGGTGGGGGAAGGGGGTCTGGTGGAGGTGGGTAGATTGCTTGGGTTTTCCTTTAAGTGGGGGCATCCAAGGCTCAAAGGGTAACCAGGGACAGCTGAGCAGAGCTACAAACAAGGTTGGTCAGGGGATCTGGGAAGAAATAGGGGAGGGCCAGAGTGGAGGGGGAAGGCTTCTGTGTTTGGGGAATGGGCAGAAGGAAGGTGATTCTGGAGGAGAGAGGCCCCTGGAGAAACAGAGAGGGCCCTGGGTGAGCTGCTGCTTCCATGAAACAGACGACTGGGGAGGGGGTACAGGCTAGAGGCGCCTCCCCAGCTCTGGCGGTGGGGCACACTGTAGATCCCCAGCGCTGGCCATCACGGCAGGTCGACCTACCTATCTGGAGAGGCTCCAGGGCCCGGGTGGGTGGAGAGACGGAGGGGACGAGAAGGTGGGTCTCTGGGGCTGGGTGGAGATGGCTTGGAAGGTTCCAGGAGAAGGGGAGCCCGGAGCAAGGCTGCAGGGCTTTCAGAGAGGAGCCGGAGAGGAAGGAGGAGGAGGCGGCGGCAGGCAGATGGACTGTGCGCGGCTGGAGGATTTAAGGGCAGAGACGAGGAGGCAGGGCGCGATCTCGTGGGGAAGGCGCCAGGGTGCACCGGCGAGGAGGCTGGGTTGGGCGGAGGAGTTGAGTTGCAAGGGAGCGTGCTGGAGAATCGGGATGGGCGAGGGCGCGGGGTAGGGTGGGGTGGGGGGCGGCGGGTAGGGAAGGAGAGGCTGTGGGTGCCCGGGTGGTGGTAGCGACCGCGGTGGCCGGATCCGTGTAGAGCGCACGGAGGAAGGTGCGGGTGCTTGGAGAGTAGGCAGCGGCGGGTGGCAAGCGCAGTGGGTGCGATCGGGAGCGGGGAGCCCTGGGGATGCGGGAGTCAGAGGCGCATTGGGGAAAGGCCGGCGGGGAGGGAGGGAGGAGGGGAGGGATGCAGAGACGGGTAGAAGCTGCCGGACGATTTTTGGGCAGCTTTGGGGACGATGGAGCAAAGGCTCCGGACGGTCCCCTCGTGGAGAGGTGGCGCCCCGCTGGAGAGGGACGCGGAGATCGGGTGCAGCGGAGCGCAGCGCGGGGCTTCCCGGGAGGAGACGAGGGTTCCTGAGCTCGGCGCTTACCTGCCTTTGCAGCAGGCGGGGGAGGCTGCGGTGCTGCTGCTGCTGCTCCTGGTGGTGCTGATGCAGGAGGGATGCAGGAGGGAGCCTGGATGCTGATGCTGGGCCCCCTCCTCCGGCCTTCAGGGACGATTGCCATCCCTCAGGGGGACCCCACTCCCCAGCCCCGGCATCCCTCCCTCCCGGCCGGCCGGTCGGCCACCGCCTGGCGCCCCCCTCCAGCCCTCCCAGGCAGATCCAGAGAGCGAAAAGAGAAGCAAATCCCGCCCCTTCGCCCAGCGCAGAGCTTGGGCGCGCCTGCCCCTTTAAGAGATCTCTGATTGACAAGCGTTCCGACCAATGAGCTTGCGGCATGGTCCGGGACAGCCCTTTAGGCACCTCCCACTCGTGGAGAAGGGAGGGGAAGCCGAGCTCCGAGTGGCAAGGCGGCAGAGCCAATGGGGTGGGCGAGCTGGTGGGCGGGGGGGCTGTGAGAAGCCAATTGGGGAAGCCTATGGGCGGGGCTCAGTTTTAGGATGATGTCATCCGGTGGTTCTTTAGGAAAAAGGAGGGGGGAAGGAACAGGAGGAGGAGAAAATCAGATGCATCGCAGGTTTAAAAAAAAAAAAAAAAGCGGGGGGGGGGGGGGGAGTAACAAAAATGCACGAAATCCGTGCAATGACCCAAGGAACCGTCCCAGCCCGTGTTAAATAACGCAACAGTCCGTTGAGAAGAATGAGACGTTGCACCACGGGCGGAAAATGCACCAAATGCGTGCAAAGAGAAAAATCGAGACAGTGAAATGCACCGATTCATGCAGCTCAAAGAGGATATTTATGCATGTACCACCTGGAGATACACCTACAGCTGAGAAAATGCAGCAACCCGGCGGAAACCACCAAGAGGAGACACTACAGCCCCATCGCCCCCGAGATGCAGAAACTCTCTGCGAAAGGAGCCCGTGGGTTACAGAGGAGTGAAAATGCACCGGCCCATGCGACATAAAGAGAAATAAATCACGGCGCCCCGTTATGAGGAAATGCACCAGTTCATTTCACCCAGGGGGGAAACAGCAAACTATGAACCTCAAGAGAACCTGGAAGGGGAGGAAAGGGGTGACGCGACACGCCAAACCACGTGCTGCTGAGAAATGCACCACTTCATGCAAGTCGGTGTAAAAAAAAATAAAAAAATGCATCAATCCAAAAATGAGTGCCAATCGGCATAGCCTAGAGAAATCCATCCACCGCCCTAAGGAAATGGTCATGCAACAACCTAGGAAAACTCATTTGTGCGAAAGAGAAACGTGAAACAATGCCCAGCAAGGTAAGGAAGGGGTTTGGTTGCCGAGCTCTCGGGATGAGATGTGCTAGCTTAAGAGAACCCAGGAAAGACAAGGAAATATATCAAGACGTGGAGCAGTAGGGGAAGGTGCAAAAAAATAAAAATCAATGCATGAAGCCAAATCAGAACAGCAAATCATTGCAAGACAGAAGACAGTCCAAGGAGGGAGCAGCAACCTTGCATCAATAAGGGCCTTTCCAGATGGCAGGGGAGGGAAGTAACACATTTTATTCTTGGTCCTCTGTCAATGCTAGCTCTGAATAAACTCTGGGATATGCTATTTTGTCCTCGCTGGTAACCTTTCTGATGTTTTCTTTAATTATTATTATTTTTTTGCACTGCCTTGGCTGGAGAGGGAAGGAGGAACCAGAACCTTCAAAGAACACAATCTTTTTTTAAAAAAAGTTTAAAGAGAAAAAGGAATAGAAAAAGATTCATGAATGGCAAGACTGCAGGAGGATGGTATATGTCCTGGGGTTTGTCAGTTACATTGGTAAGCACGCAGTCTGTTAAAAAAGAAGAAAGGAAAGCTTGGCATTAAATGACTTACAAAAATATAGTGATGCACAGGCACTAGCCAATAGGTCCTTGTGCAACCACAGTCCTTGACTATAGTTGGGAGAGGAGTTGTGGGTCATCTTTGCCCAGTGACGTAGTATTTTGCTTTTAGTACTGGCAAAATGCTGTTGCCCTGAACGGAGTGAGTTGCAACTCAGCACTTGAAAAATATTTTCTGGAAAGGCCCAAAGAAATGTGTCAAATGTGACGAAGATGTGTCAAATGCATGCATACGGTAGGTAATATTTCTGATCATAACAGAGAGCAGTGGTGAACTTCCGTCGGCACTGACTGCCTGCCAAGGGCAAGGAGATAAAACTAAGGAAGTTCATCGCAGTGAGGGCGCAAGAAACATCAGATTCCATGAAAATGCCCCTATTTGGTAATTCAGAGACTGTGGCTCTGTGAAAAGAGGCAGTGACCAAAGGACGTGGGGCCCTGTGTAGCCTTACAGAGATGTGGAAGAAGAACCAAGGAACTACACACATCTGTGTTAGCTGCTCGTCTTCAGCAAGGCTGTAGCACCCATTCATGTGGCCAGTGAAGAATGAACTGCTAGGAAGGAAACACAGCCCAGTTTTCTGATCCAGCAGTGACATGTTAGCCAGTTCTTGCGCACAGGAGAGAGTGGGGAACCTGATGAATTCTACTACACTGTGCAGTCCATTGCAAAGTACATGCTGTATCATAATTAGGCATCCCAGGGAGAAGTGTACCAGTATGTAGACATACAATCTATAGGAGCATCTGACCAGGGGTCCCAACTAGTTCAGCATCATTTCCAGTAGCAGACTCTAGGGCACTTACAGAGCATAAAGATCATGGCTGTTCCCTCTCCCAGGGCCTTCGTTATTACATAGTATAATGGGAGTTGATTAAGCTATCGTAGAATTGTAGAGTTGGAAGGTACCTTGGGGATCACCTAGTTCAAGTCCCTGTAATGCTGGAATATGCAGCTGTCCCATACAGGGATCGAACCTGCAGCCTTGGCGTTATCAGCACCACGCTCTAACCAGCTGAGCTATCATAGATCACAGCCAATAGGTGTTCCTAGAACCATTCTTTGTTACTTTGTCTAAACCAGGGATGAGGAACCTCTGTGGCCCTGCAGCCTCCCAAGTCGAATCAGCCTCAGCTAGCATGGGCAGTGGTCAAGGATAATGGGAGTTGTGGTCCAGCCTCATTTGGAGGGCCATAGACTCCACATCACTAGTCTAAACCATGAGAAAAACAACTATGCTACAGGGACGATCACTGCTGTTTTAGTAACAGGGAATCTATGGCTCCCTGAACTATAACTTCTTTCATCCTTGATCATTGCTCATGCTCGCTGGGGCCAATGGGAGGTGGAGTGTTTTTTCGTATGCAGGGAATGTGTCTCAGAAATTTGAAAAGGCCTCTTGCTTGCCAGAATGGAAACTACAGAGCAGTGCTGTCAAGTATCCCGTTTTCCCCGGGATTCTCCCTTATTTTAAGCAGTTTCCCGCTGCTCTCCCTTATTTTTTATTTCCCTTAAATTTCCCGTTTTTAATGGAAGCAGCTCCTCCCCTGCTGGCCAGGGACTGGGTGGGAAGACCTCGCCTACTTGGAGAGAAAAGCCTCAGCCCTCAAAGCAAGTGGGAGCCGTTTCCCGTGCTTACAGGGGGGTGTATTCCTCCCCCTGCATCAGCCCCTATCCGTTGCCGCCAAGCCCCTCAGCCGGCCAATAGGGTTAGCTGGCGGGCGGAGCCTGGCTGCCCTCGAGCAGCTGCTGCTTCCTGAAGACAATGGGGCTCCATTGCGCGGAGCACATGGCTGCCCTCCTCTTTGCTGGCTGCCCTCCTCTTTGCTCCGCTCCGAGCCCAAGGCCGCTTGGAGTTTACATTGCTGCTCCGCCCACTTTTGCTTCTGGCTCCGCCCACCACTGACATGTGACTGTCCCCGGGATAGGTGAGACTGCTGATCCCTTATTTTCAAATCCGAAACTTGACAGCTATGCTACAGAGGGATGCGTTAAACGTTTGCAGAAACTAGGTAAAAATGTTGGAATTTAGATTTTTAAGATATTTTTGTCATTTGTGTGTTTGCTGCCACTGGCACATGGCTGTCCAGAATGAGGGGGGAGGGGCGGTTCTCTACTCTGGGGCTATAGGTTAGTGGCAGAGCACTTGCTTTGCATGCATGTTCAATTCAAAGGATCAGGCAGCAGGTGAAGGGAGAGTCACTGCTAGACAGCCTTGAGCTAGATGGAGAACCAGTCTGTCCCCGGTTTAAGACAGATTTCTATCATCCCTGCTGGGAATATTGCGTTCCCTATAGAAATCTTTGCATCTCCACGCTTCCCCCAAATCTGAAAGTGCACCCCTTTTGCTAGGTATACTCAGATTAAATTCCTGCACCAAACCTTCCTGTAAACCCTTCCTGGTTGGTTCTTTTCTCTGTCTGGTTCTTTTAAGAATATCCCACACCCTATCTCCATAGCAGCAATCGGTTAATTTTAGACGGTGCTCACTAAATATTCCTTGATGTGGAGATCGCTCCCTTCTGGATCATTGGTCCATGTGGCATTGGGGATCTGTTGATCTGCGGTCTGAAGGGTTGGTGGCTACAACAGAAGAGCTCAACCTGAGCCAGGATAACGCCCTGAAACATCTTTTTGCTGCTTCAGGAGGCAGGAATCATGATATGCAATTGTGATGGGGATATTTATTTGTGCTTCCTGCTTCGGGTCTGAACTGAGAGCCATATTGTTCATTGCAGGCAGGAATACAGGAGGGAGGAATACAGGAGGCAGAAATACAGGAATACACCTGTACAAAGGTAAAGTTTACGTTCGTTGCTCTGCCCACTTTGGCTTCTGGCTCCGCCCAACGTTGGCATGTGGCCCCCAGAAGGTTGCGCAAAAGGAAATGTGGCCCTCAGGCTGCAAAAGGTTTCCCATCCCTAACATGAGATAGCTGTATTTGGACAATGGTAAACAGGAAATAATAACAATAATAACAACAACTAATGCCATTTTTTAAGCCTTTGTATCTTCATGGGAAATGAAGGAAAATAACATTTTAGGTTTTTTTAAAAAAAAAAATTGTAATTTTATGTTGTGAACCACCTTGAAATCTACAGCTGTAGTAGGGTGGTGTACAAATTTAATTCATATCAATTAAAAAAATATGTTATTTGCACTGGCATACTTTATAGCGTTTGTTTTGATCAGACCACCGGGTGAAAATTAAAAACTCGGGAATGTTGAAGCGTGCCAGAACTGCAATCGAATTATAGGCAGGCAGGCAGGCAGGAGCTGGGGACACCGACACAGAGATGTGAGCAGAGACTGCAACATGAACTGACATATAAATGAATAGAGGTTAAACCAAGATGATGGCGAGTCAACTTAAATGCGCACACACACGCACACGCTTCCCCTACCATCAAAATGCCCAAGGCTGGAGTTAGCCCTCAACTGTCTTGCAGAGTGAGATGCTGGATACCAAGAGAACCTTACTGTGAGTGTGCTTTTGTCCCAAAAAGGGCTGTCTAAAGGGTGCAACCGGGAGTGGGCGCGTTCAATCCGTCAGCTGATTGGGGGCGATTACAGCAACCCCCCCCTTCAACTTTGGCATGTGTCAGTCACCTGGCATCCTTAAGACACCAGGTGGTTGACAGGAGGGGCGGTCTCACCCTACCGTCAAAGTTGGCCTTCACAGGGTGTGGGACTGAGGGGATCTGGTCACCACCACCCTGGCCGGATCCAGTTCCCCACAGCTGTGTTCAAAGGGTGCGGCGAGGACAATGAGCGATGAGCAAGCTTGACCCCTGGGGAGAGGGATATCCTGCAAGCATTGGCAAGAGGGGGGGATTTTACCCAGTCCCAACCCACCTGCACCCCTTGCAGAATTAGACTTAAATTTGAAACCCAAGAACGTTTCAAAATCTCACGTTTCAAAGTTAAACGTTTTGATTCCAAAATTCAAACGTGAGAGATAAAGGCGTCTTACTGGATAGCGTTAAGACCAATAATAGATGGTGGATGTGACTAACTTAGGTTTACCGACTTCAGCAGGTCTACTCTGAGTATGGCTTAGCTTGAGTACCACCCACCTTGTTGACTGACTTTCCACACAACTTTGTTAAATATCGGGCCTCCAGATCTAATGTTATTTCCATGAGAGAGCCAGTGTGGTGTAGTGGTTAAGAGCGGTAGACTCGTAATCTGGGGAACCGGGTTCGCGTCTCCACTCCTCCATATGCAGCTGCTGGGTGACCTTGGGCTAGTCACACTTCACTGAAGTCTCTCAGCCCCACTCACCTCACAGAGTGTTTGTTGTGGGGTAGGAAGGGAAAGGAGAACGTTAGCCGCTTTGAGACTCCTTCGGGTAGTGATAAAGCAGGATATCAAATCCAAACTCTTCTATGCTTTTGTGGCTGTTGAAACCTCTTGGGCTTAACATTAGAAAGCTGGATTCAAACGGCAGAAGAAACTACGCGTGTTTTTTTGCGTTTTGCCTGAGAACTATCTCCCCCTCTTCCCGATTCATTTTAATGCTGCTGCTGAACGGCAACTTTCCCAAAGAACCCAGAAATCCCAAGTTCCTGCTCTTCCTGCTAGGTTCTCTCTTGCCCTGCAAGAGAAATAGGCATTGCTCGCTTGCAGAGTCCTTTCTCCCCACCCTTTCTGGTAGATGAGTCTCCAGAGGGCAACCCAACCTGTAAAACCAACTCTGGAAGCGTAGTGGGGTGAATCACATACCCATTGGGCAGGGAGCAGCATTTTTCTTGTCTTTCTGGAACAAGACCGAGACCTCAATTTGTAGCAGTAGGTGGCAAACACACAGCAATACAGAGCCATTACTTCCCCCGCTCCCTCCTTTGGCCTACGAAGGGAATGAGGCCTAGCGCATGAGACTGAGAGGTGTGGTGCTTGGGCACATGTGGTGTTGTTTTTTGCCTGTGGCTCCCCTCACCTGCCTCTCCTGAAATGGCACCCGCTCCATTAAACAAGCACAGACCTGTATTTTTTTATTATTATTATTTACATGACCTTGCACCTTGCATCAGGAGCAGGGAATGATGGCGGCGGGGGAACATGCCAGAGGAACAGCTGGGCACCTGCCATTAAAAACCTATTTGAGACCTGAAATGTGTTGCGCCCAAAGGCCTGCTTGGAGGCGATAGGGAGCGGCGAGCGAAATGGAGGCAGAAGAGCGCAGTTTGGAGCCAGGGTATACCTGAGTCTCCTGAGGGCCATGAGGAACTGGAGATGCTGTTGGGAATCACAACTCCCATCAGCAAGAATGTGGTCAGGGACGATGGGAGTTGTGTTCCTGAAATACCCAGGTGAATGGTCCTTCTTGTGATTCCAGCGGCCACTAACTGCGTTAGAGAGAGAGAGAGAGAAATAACTTTCCTTCCTAATGTGTCATGTCTTCTTCACTTTTAGGCCGCAAACCCTGAGAATCACATCCAGCATCCTCAGGAAGCTGCTGAGGCCATCGCAACCTGTCAGGGTCCACCTCCAACAACTGTCATGGACTCCCATTTTTTTTAAAAAAAAAAATTCCCATGGTGCTTAGCGTTAGGCAGCTGCCATTTAATTTCCCCACAAGGCCCTTGACACAGCCTCACTCTGTGGAAAAATTTAATGGAGGAGTGCTGCTAGGCAAGGAGGGTATAGGAAGGGACACACACACCCTGCTGAGGGTATTACCCTCAAAGAGCTGAAGCTGGCCATGCTGGAAACCTCTGTCATTTGTAATTCATAAAATACAGTACCTAGAAATTTTAGGGAAACAAACAAACATGATAAATATAAGAGGACACGAAAAGAAACACACCACCGTTCTTTTTTTAATGTGAACACAAAACATTAAATAGCCAGATATATCCACTGATGATCACATATATTAGAAGGGATGAGGAACCAGTGGCCAGGCATTGTTGGATCAATTCTCATTGTCCCCGACTACTGATGGGGGCCGATGAGAGTCTGGAGTCCCAAGAACATCTGGAGGTTCACTGGTTTGCCACCCCTGTATTAGAATAAAGGTATATTGGCATAACCATTTCCACATTTAGAAATACATGCATCCTGAAGGATAGCGGAACACGGGAACCTTTAATGAAGAACTGGTATTTGCCAGATGATCCTAAAAGCCAGGATTTTCTCAGAAGTGGGGACCCTCTTGGTTCACTGACAGAAAATTTCTAACCATCGCACCTTTGGGGTGCAATTTTGGGTAGGAATAAGTTTGCCTCGGCTCAACCACACCCTGGTTTCAGGTCACATATGATTATTCCTCAGGAGTCCACGTATTTTTAAGTCATTCATTTAAAAGGGTCTATAACTTATCCGGAGTGCAGTCCTTAATATGGTTGAAAGGCGCCTCAGATGCCTCCTTCCGGCAACTCCTGAGCCGAGTCGGTGCCAAATGTATTGCTCTGCTTTCCTTTGGACCATGGCAGTGAGGCAGAGAGGGGGATCTTGTCTCCAGGATCCCTATAAATACCGGTACATGTATGTTGCTCAGCCTAGTGCTCTGGAGAGTTCAACTTTGGTGCTGCTAATGTAGCAAAAACTTAATTGTATACAACCCTGAGTGACTATTAACAAATAAACCAATGGGTCTCTACACATACCAAAGGCACCAATTCCTTTACTTAGGAACGTAATAAAGGAGCAACTGATAACTAAGCAAGATTTTCAGCACAGATCAGAACCTTTTAAAATCGAAGCAAAGGGATCTATGCCTTTGCCATGCATAAAACATGCTGCTGCTTTTTACCATTTAATCTTAAACGTATCTGAGAGCAAGCCTCGAAAGAATATTGCTGAGAATTTGAAGGCCGATTTGCCATCCTTGTTTTGGTCAATTTCACAGTGATCACTGAAGCATACTGAATGTTATAGGGATTAAATTAAATGATGAAATGAAACTTCCCCCAATAGCTGAGCTTGCAAGATGAAAGCAAAACACTTTGGGATCAGCTCACTTGTGTTCAAGACGGCAAGAGCTTAGTATATTTATCATTGGTTTACTTTTAGCAAAATCATCCAGCAAACCCAAGGTTTCATTGTTTTAAGTAATTTGAAATATATAATTTCAGTTGCTGACTGACCATTCCTTTGCTAAATGGGTTGTTGATGAACAGACCAGGATGGTCAGTTGCTGCCTCATGAATGGGATCTAACAAAGGAGCATGTCTCATCCCTCCCTGTTTTTGAATGAGATCTGAATTTGGAGATGGCGACAAGGGAGTAAGCGTGTGTGTGCGTGCGTGCGTGCGTGCGTGCACTGAGTTGTGCCCTTTGAAGGCAAGAAGACAGAGCTCAGGAACCTTGAAGTTGCCCATTGAGTTCCTAGATACCAAACTAAGTATGCATGCAGGTCACAGCTTTCTCTGTGACAGTGAGGTGTTCTGTATTTCTATTTACAATTATAGCAATTATTTCTAAGCTTGCATCTAAACACAAAAATCAGCACATTTTAAGCAAATAACCATCCTCTTCTGGTGACATGTTTGAGAGCTGCCAGAAATCTTCCCTGTGGAATTATTTCCAAGGGAGTCCATTCAACTCCGTTGCCTTCAGTTCTTTAGGAAAGATACTTTCTCCCAGACTTCTGAGATTGCTCCCCAATTTTCGTACGCCGCTAGTTGTTGCTTGTGTTAGGTGAGACAGTGCACCATTTTGTGTGTGTTTGATGTTAGCGTTTTGCTTTCTATATTGTTCCGATGTTAAAATTTGCCCTGTGAACCTTTTTGAAGGCCAAATGACAGGATACATTTTTCTGCTTTTTTTTTTAAATACAAATACATTTTACTGCTTTCCCCTAGATAAAAACTCACAGCGTTCCCAGTATCCTACCACCACCTTGGGGCGCTTCCATCATGTATGTAATCGATATCCCATTGCCCAAACCAGATATATCAACTCAGTAATGTGGCAGGACAAAGCCGCTGGTGAAACAGATTTTGCAACTACGATGGATAAAGCAATATCCCTACTCCAAGAGGCACACCTACCATGAAAATGTTCCTTACACACACTCCTTGAACAGCCACAAACAGAATGCAGTGCCAGCAAGGCACTAAAGGTGGTGTAAATACACCAGAGACCCAGTAGGGGGTGCTCTGGCAGCCATAAAGCCCTAGCCACTGGCTCTATGAACCTTGACCTTGCAGACATCTGCTGGCTGCCAGTAAGCTGTTGGGTCCAGTTTAAGGTTTTGATCTACAAAGCCCTTCAACTGGCGATCAGGTTACCTGCAGCATCACCTTCCTTATTCACTAAGATCAGCTGAGGAGGCTCTCTTGGTTGTGCCATTTTGGAGATAAACTTGGTAGTAATCAGAGGGCCTTCTCGGTGCTGGCCCCCTCTTTGTAGGCTCAGATAGGAACAGACACTATTGATGTTTTGGCATATTCTCAGGCCTCTGCTGATATTTAGTCCCAGAGGTTTCGTTATGTCAATCTGCCCTGGCTGAATGCTGTATTTTAATATTTGCATTGCAGTTTTAATATCTTACTTAATTGTCACTTAATTGTACTAGGTTTTTTGTGAATGGTGAATGAACCAACAAACTTGGCAGAAGAGTGCCTTTGGAAACCAAGTTTGCCAATATTTCATCTAGCCTGCTTTGGAATCGAGTCTTCCAACATTTCTTCTACGGCAAAGGGCATAGTTGTGTACGATAAGCACCATAACACCATATATTATTGACAGAGAGACAAGAGGCCCGCGATGTAACAAATGCCTTGAGTGTTTTGACACAGAACCAAACTGGGGGTGTACTAAGGATGGGGAACATAGCGCCCAAATATCGGTTTCATAATTTTTGACCTTGCAACATATCACAAATCGTTTGTGTGCTACACAAAAATCACAATCTGGGGAAAACCGTGAAGCCAGCCAATGCCTCTACATAGCTCCATCTTTACTTCAGACATCATGATATGTCATTATATTGCCATGTTTAGCAGGTGATACATCACAATGTTGAAAACCAGGTATCGCCCAACCCTAGTGTGTACATTTGCAAACTCATTCTCCAATTAAGGTTCAAACACCTATTTTAAAGAGCAGAAAGTTGGGGGGGGGAGAGATGCAAAAACAACTGTAATATGAAGTGAGGCTTCTCAAACAGTGTGCTTTACTAGTTTATTGATGTATTACACTTAAATCACACTCTTATTTTGGAACAGCTTACACAAGTGTTCCCCAGCACTCTTCCCTTACAGCAATGATCAACCAGTGACCTGCTAGTGGTATAATCACGTGACACCCATGGGGACCAGGTAGCTGGCAAAAAAGCCCACTGAAGTATGGGGTTCTGCTAAAGGAAGACAGATCTCCCTAAGAGAGGGTTAATCAGCTATTAGGAGGAACACACCACTTTTGGCTGAGCCTTTGGGCAAGACGGGGTGGGGTAGGTGGTTTGACTGGGCCAGGAAAAAGATATTTGCACCCCACTCTAGTCAGAGCAATGGCGAAGTGTTGCATGTGCTCCCCAACAACAGTGTATTATTAGGGGGGCCATAATGCCACAAGCAAGCTATTTGGTCCCTCTAAATCAGTGGTGGTCAAACTTGGGTCTCCAGCTGTTTTTGGACTACAACTCCCATCATCCCTAGCTAACAGGACCAGTGGCCAGGGATGATGGGAATTGTAGTGCCAAAACAGCTGGAGGGCCAGGTTTGGCCACCACTGCTCCAAATCAAGTGTGGCAAACCTGCAGAGCTCCTGATATTTGCTGGACTACAACTCCCATTTACTATGCCAGCTAAGGATGATGGGAGCCGAGTCAAATAGCATCTGGGGAGCCACAGGGCTAGCCCAGTGTTTCCCAATCTTGGGTGTCCAGATGTTTTTGGACTACAGTTCCCATCATCCCTGACCACTGGTCTTGCTAGCTAGGGATGATGGGAGTTGTAGTCCAAAAACAGCTGGAGACCTAAGTTTGGGAAACACTGGGCTAGCCGCTCTCGTTCTTGACCATGGCACGGCATCCTGGACCGTTTCAGCAATCTGAAGAGCCAGCAAGTCCAAGGGAGCCTATGAGCTTGCGTTCTCACTCATCCAGCCTCTGTGGTGCATGGAAAATTGCTTTTAAAAAAACGAAAGCCTGGGAGTGCCCTGAAACATGACACAGGAATCTGCTGATCAGAGGTGGGAATACAGAGTTTTCAACAAACCCAAAACCATTGGACAGACTGAGCAAAAACATGCACCCAAGGAACCCCCAACAGAGACTGTGAGCATAAATAGCCAGGACCTGAAAAGTTGTATTATTTGCTTTTTAAGGTGCTAAAGCAGGGGTCAGCAAACTTTCAGCAGGGGGCCGGTCCACTGTCCCTCAGACCTTGTGGGGGGCCGGACTATATTTTGAAATTTTTTTTTGAACTAATTCCTATGCCCCACAAATAACCCAGAGATGCATTTTAAATAAAAGCACACATTCTACTCATGTAAAAACACCAGGCAGGCCCCACAAATAACCCGGAGATGCATTTTAAATAAAAGGACACATTCTACGCATGTAAAAACATGCTGATTCCCGGACTGTCCGTGGGCCGGATTTAGAAGGCAATTGGGCCGCATCTGGCCCCCAGGCCTTAGTTTAGGGACCCCTGGACTATATGCAACTTTGGCTTTTAGACGCGATCGCCGGATCATAACTCCGGCATAAATTGCTGATTTACAGCCCCAGTTACAGAAGATTTTCCTCAGGACTGTGACATGGGAGGAATTCACTCTCCATGCCTGCACTAACCCCGTTAATTATCATCACCCTTTGCCCCCACCCCTCAAAGCTGATGCAACCTGCATTTTAAAAAACCAGCACGTCAAGTCTGTGGGTTGGCCCTGAGCCCATATTCTGCGCACACACGGGGTGGGTCCCTGTTCTGCGAAGAAGTACAACTTGAAAGGAGGCATGTTTTCGGATAAAACAATGCAAACTCAATCTTTCATTTGAGCTCAGGGGAAGTACTGTATGCAGAGCACCGACCCGAAAAAGCAACACCGTATTCAAATAAATCTAGGCATTTACAAGGAGATTTGACACTCCTTTTGGATTATTTTATCGAATCCCAGCATCCAGGAAAATATTTTTAAATTTTTGCAATTTGGCACATTTTGCCGTCGTAAATACAACCAGCTTGGACTGAACGCAGCGCTGGACAACTCTTAAGATTTGCATTTTAGCATACAGGTGTGCTCTTGGGATTAAATGAAAGACAGCCTGCTCAGCTATCTATTTCACTGTAAATTAGGAAGTTGCAGGGGCAGAGGCTTTTCGTCCATCTGTTCCCAACCTGGGAAATTTATTTCTTTTTGCACGCAGAGCCTATCAACGTGTATCTTTCGCTAACGCATGCTTCGTTTTCTGTTAAGAATCTGCCTCACACGAGGTCAGAGACAATTTTGTCCACCTAGGCCTGGGTAGAGAACCTGCGACCCTCTATATCGGGCATGTGGAAAAATCTCTGGATGTTCCTGAACTACAACTCCAACCATCCACCCCTGCAGTGGCCCTGCTGGCAAGGGCTGATGGGAGTTGTGGTTCAGCAACAAATGGAGGGTTTTCCCCCATCCCTGGTCTAGCATAACAGTGTTGTCTATTCTGACCGGCAATGGCTCTTCCTGTGTCTCAGGTATCACCCTGCAGGGCCTTAACCTATCCTGGGAGAGTTGCCCAGGGTGGCTGGGGCAAACCAGTCAGATGGGCGGGGGTACAAATAATAAAATTATTGTCATTATTATTACCTACCGCAGGCAAAGCATGAGCTGTACCCACTGAGCTATGGGTCTTCTTCCTAAATTGCACCCTATCGACACACGAAAGCAGCAGATTTCACGCAATCCTGTGCCAACTCCCAGCCTGGGCGACCTTTTTGCACATACTGTATTTTTCCGTGTTTAAGACTATATCCCCCCTGTATCACTCAGGCAGAGGGCTGCTGAGTAGCTGGAGGGGCAACCCCCCTTTTGTTCCTGAGACAAAGAAATACTTGGTCAGTTGGGAGTCAGAATGGAGTGAGGCCTGTCTTCCTGTGCTGTTTTTTCAGACATGTGGCCTTATTTGTTTTGGTACATTAATAACAATATATATAAATAAAATACCTTAGAATTCTTACAACACCCCCCCCCCCGATTTTTTAAGTTTAAAATGGGGGGTCGTTTTATACACAGAATGTTGCAATGAATTATTTCTTAATTTGGGGCTCAAAAAATTGGGGTGGTCTTATACATGGAAAAATACGGTAACCCTTTGCCTTGGCTTTCTGAATGTCACTGCAAGTAGCAGGGGGTTTCTCTGACCCATGCCAACTAACTCAGACTGAAGCAATAAGGTGACTTCAAGTCAGCATGGATCAGATGAAAACTACAGGCTTTCGCATTCTGGTGGAGCTGGGAGCCATGGTATTTGATATCAGCATTCTCAGATCGTTATTATGCAGTTATTCAAGCCACAACCTTCCCCCCCCCCAAATTCACCTAAACCTTTTCACAAATCCTGACCAGAGATTCATTAAGTGCTCCACCTGCTGGTCAAAGGGTCAAACTGCACCGCAGCTAATTTCACTCTGTTTTCCCCCCCTTTCTCCCAACACTCTAATGGAGCTGTTGCCCCTGGAACTAACTGAAAAGCACGCCAGTGCAGGTAGATAAATAGGTACTGCTGCGACGGGAAGGTAAACAGCGTTTCCGTGCGCTCTGGTTTCCCTCACGGTGTCCCGTTGCGCCAAAAGTGGTTTAGTCATGCTGGCCACATGTCCCAGAAAGCTGTCTGTGGATAGTAGATAGTCATTTAGCGGCCCTGTCAAGAGAAATCTAAAATAGAGGTCTGTTGTGATTGTTGTGGGGTAAGGGGGGATTATCTTTTCTTACTTAGTATAACCTGGACAGACATTATTTACATACGCACTGTATTATTCATAAAACTCCATAGCGTTTTGCTGTTTTTTATCTCGTTAATACTCACAGCAACTTTGTGAGGGAGGCCGTTCCAGCCCCCTATTTTACAGATGGAGAACTGAGGCTGAGTGTACACAAGTTTACCCAAAGATCACCAGTGAGCTTTGCAGCTGAAATTATTGTGATTTCCCACATCCATATCCAACCTTGTACATTATACTACGGGTTGCTATAGGGGAAAAAAAATGGTTTGGCTTGGTAAAGTTGTAGCCCTAGAGTCCTGGGACAATTCTCTCCCTGTCCAAGGCTCTTACCAGTATTAATTGGCATGATATCCCAAGGAACTCAAGGGCACCAAACACAGGTTTTCACTGCTCTATCCTCACAACAACCCTGTGAGGTAGGTTAGGCTGAGAGAAAGAGAGGGACAGGTGATATGGTCAGACAGTTAGATTTGAACCCAGGCCCAAAGCCAAGGCTACACCACGCCTTCTCGTCAGTGTTGGCATTTCTACGTCTAGGGTGGGAGGCTGGATAGAGAGGAGAACCCTCACCCAGCAATGGAAACGAAACCATCTCTAGAGGCGTTTTGTGTGGGAGCTTTCCATTTTCCTCTGCTTTTTGATAGCCCTGTACATCACAGGCAGCAAAGAACAGGCTCTTGGGAGGTTTGTGGTGCCCTTCTTCAGTTTCACAAAGGGTAGGGACTCGCACAGATACACAGTCACTCACAGGGAACACCTTTAAATAAGAGGATTGTGGAGAATAAATACTGTACATAGGAGCCCACCTCCTGGCAAAGAGGAGGAAGGCAGATAAATATGTCTCCTGCTATACAGATAAAACCATCAGGGAGGGTGCGGTGGGGTGGGGGTGGGGGGAAATCGCAGGCCAGCCCAAACAAACCAGATAGATAATGATGCGAATTATCCTCGGGACTCCAGGGATCTGAAGAAAGAAAGAGAGACAGGAAATACCAACCGTGAGAGCAAGCAGGGAGGCAGGCAGCCACAAAAGAAGTTTTTCTTAAAACTCTGAGAAAGGACTAAATTTTTTTCATGTGTAATTAACTAAGTGATAAGACAAAATAAAATAAAAAATTCTTTCCCATAGCACCTTAGAGACCAACTAAGTTTGTTCTTGGTATGAGCTTTCGTGTGCATGCACACTTCAGAGATAAGAGATAAGAGCAAGCTAGGATGTGATGATGGAAAGGGAGAGGCAGGTGACAAGAAAACCAGATTGATTGGTTTCTGAACAAAGGCGGAATAATGAGGAGGGGGAGCTAAGGAGTTTGTATTGTTCATTTCCTCTGCTCCTTGTACCACAAACGTTTCTTGTAAGCTTGAAAATCATATATAACTATTAAAAGGGTTTTTGGGTTCCTGGTTAACATTGCATAGTTACGATGCTGCCTCTTAGCGTTACTGTGGGTTACCAGCTTCAGTCAATTTCTGAAGACACCTCCTCCTCGCCTCTGTCCGATCATTAAAGCCAATCATCTTCTGCATGTTATCGAAAAGCAAGGTTACAGGGAACCAGGCAGAGGGCTTCTCGGTGGTGGTGCCCGCCCTGTGGAACGCCCTCCCACCAGAGATCCGTCTTCCCATTTTCAGCTCTGTGATTCTATATAGGAGTGGCCGTCAAGACCATATAACACAGGTCCTGAAAGACCTACATTGGCTCCCAGTACATTTCCGAGCACAATTCAAAGTGTTGGTGCTGACCCTTAAAGCCATAAATGACCTAGTATACCTGAAGAAGCGTCTCCACCCCCATCGTTCAGCCCGGACACTGAGGTCCAGCTCTGAGGGCCTTCTGGCAGTTCCCTCCCTGCGAGAAGTGAGGTTGCAGGGAACCAGGCAGAGGGCCTTCTCGGTGGTGGTGCCCACCCTGTGGAACACCCTCCCTCCAGATGTCAAGGAAATAAACAACTATCTGACTTTTAGAAGACATCTGAAGGCAGCTCTGTTTAGGGAAGTTTTTAATTTTGATGTTTTATCATGTTTTTAATATTCTGTTGGGAGCCACCCAGAGTGGTTGGGTATAAATTATTAATATTAATATTGTTGTTATTATTATTATTGTTGTTATTATTATCATCATTATTATCGTGCTTTATTGCATTTCTGTACTTTTTGCTGATGATCGTTTTTTGCATTGATCGTTTTATTGTATTGTTTTGGTAATTTGGGTTTGTTTGCTTTTTAAAGTTGCCATTAGATATATTTAACATAGGTAAAGGTAAAGGGACCCCTGACCGTTAGGTCCAGTCGCGGACGACTCTGGGGTTGCGGCACTCATCTCGCTCTATAGGCCGAGGGAGCCGGTGTTTGTCCGCAGACAACTTCCGGCTCGTGTGGCCAGCATGACTAAGCCGCTTCTGGAGAACCAGAGCAGCGCACGGAAACGCCGTTTACCTTCCCGCCGAAGTGGTACCTATTTATCTACTTGCACTTTGTGCTTTCGAACTGCTAGATTGGCAGGAGCAGGGACAGAGCAACGGGAGCTCACCCTGTTGCGGAGATTTGAACCGCCGACCTTCTGATCGGCAAGCCCATGGCTCTGTGGTTTAACCCACAGCGCCACCCACATTTAACATAAATGGCCCTAAATAAATTAATATCGAGGGTTCTGCACTCTGATTTCTCCTCTCTTCCGTGCCTGCCATTTCCCCTTGCCACCACCCAACTGTGTCAACTGCAAGACGCTTGCTGGGGAGTTTCAAATATTGATCTCTCTCCCTCTCTCTATAGGGACACACAGATTAATGGAATCCAGAGGGAAAGCATGCATTTCTTCCCCAGTTCCAGATTTGCACAATGGTGATCAGATACCAGGAAGATTTCAACATTGGAATTTCAGATTTGATGCCGGCATTGGGGACGAATCAGCTTCCAAAAAGAAACCCCAACTTCTCCCCCAAACCTAATGGCTGGACTTGGGTGAATCAGCTGATACTGTCAGCCACCTGCTACACCTGCTGCCATCTCACCTTCCAGGTGCGGCAGCCCCGCCCTCTTCTGCACCTGGCCACCCAAACAATCCCCTTGCAAAGCCCCATTTCACGGCCCACTCTTACGAGTAGCTGTTATGCTGCTGCCGGCGCCGCGCCGTCCGCATCTTCTCAAAGCGCGCCTCCATTTCTTCGAGTACTTTGGGCGTGTAGCGCACAACCAGCTTCACGGTACCCTGCGCTGCTTTCAGGAGCTCCACCGCCCGTTCGTGTTGCTCGCCCTCCACGCTCTGCAGGAAACAAGGAAGAAAAGCAACGCCACAAGAGCAATAAGTGCATTTCCTGATTCAAGTCTTTCGCCTCCCATCGTCACTGCTGAGGTCCGCGAGAAGCAGCCGTCCCTGCCTCGAATTACGTATTTATGCAAGCGGGACTAGCAGTGTGAAGCCAGCCCCGTTTTCCCTCTCCTTAAACGGCGCAGGACCGCAACACCCCAAGGACCACCTGTCTCCATAAGAACATATCCAGACCCTGAGCTCATTCTCTTGAGGCCCTTCTTGGCGTGCCTCCTCCATGACAGGTCCGGAGGGTGGCAACATGAGAACGGGGCCTTCTCTGCAATGGCTCCCTGTCTGTGGAACGCTCTCCCCAGGGAGGTTCGCCTGGCGCCTTCATTATACACCTTCAGGCACCAGGCAAAAAGGTTCCTCTTTAACCAGGCCTTTGGCTGATTGACATCCAATGCCCTTTTAAAATGTGTTGGGGAGAGGGGATTTTTGGTTTGTTTCTGTTCTTTTTATTACAGCGGTACCTCAGTTTTCGAATGTAATCCGTTCCGGAATACCGTTCGACTTCCGAGGTGTGTTCAAAAACCAAAGCATTTACTTCTGGGTTCACGGCGTTTGAAAACCGAAATGTTGGTCAACGGAGACATTCGAAAACCAAGGTACCACCAAATTTTTTATTTCATTTTATTGCGATTTTATGTCTGAGATCTACGGGTGTACAAATCTAATAAATAAAATTAATAATAATAACTATTGATCAGCTGGAGTAAACCTCCAGATAACAGCACACATGGTTTTTTTTGGGAAACCATGTAATTTTATGTATTATGTTGATATAAAATCAACAACACATGTGGAACCACAAATAAAATCAGCCAATCAGCATTCCGTAATTGACTGAGCACGCTCTGCACGCCCAGAGTTGTTTTGGATCTCCACCCACCCCAACTGTTTCTGCTTCCTGCAAACTCTTACCCCGCTCCCACATACCCAAAAAGAAGCCTCTCGCATTGCCTGCCCCCCAATATACACACCACGCCATTGACCGACAGCAACTGATCTCCTCGCTTGAGGCCACCGTGGCGGTCAGCCACGCCCCCTGGGATGATCCGGGAGATGTAGATGGGAGAGTTCTGCTCCTTGCCCCCCATGATGTTGAAGCCCAGGCCTTCGTCTGTCTTGGGCAGTTCCACCACCCGTGGATGCGCATGGCCTTCACTCGCTGCGAAAGCAGCCACCGTCGCCTAGATATGGGGAGGAAACAGAGAAGATTCTGCACCAGTATTTGGGACTTTTTCCGAGACTTCTGCGGCGACACCCTTCCCCTCGTGCCCCAATTCCCTCGAGTTTTCGTTTCGACTCATCCCTCGTCATCTTTCATTTGTCCCTGTGTTCAACAGCACATATATATTGCTGCCTACATTCGAAGCGCCCATTGTTCCAGGCGCGTTTTGCAACAAGGAATTTCATTAACGCAAGCGGTTTCTGAGGTCTGGGCGCAGTACTGCGTCTAAGATTTCAGACTGAAACTGCCGAGTGGAAGAAAAGGAGGAGCTTTTTCTGCCTCCCCACTTCCAGACACTCTCTGAAGACTGGAGAAGAGACCCTCTTAAGAATATTAGGGTGGACAGGCATGGCTTTGGCTTCTGCAGTCTTCAGAGGAGGACTACCTGTAGACACCATGTGAAGAATGAATATAAGATTTTAGCTAGAGTTCATTCACTTTTAGCTTTGTATTCTAGTTATTAAAAAAGTGTGCATAGACATTCTGTGGATAGGCCCATAACCTTCGTTTAAGGTGCCATTTAGCTCCTAGCTTTCATATCTCAGTTTCTAAGATAGATTGCTGCTGGACAGGAATAAAGAGGAGCGACATGAAACATATTAAGAGGAAGCAGACTCCCAGTGTTAGAAACTCAGATATATAAGCTAATGGCCAAATGGCGCCTTAAACCTAGGCTATGGTTGCAACAACAGACTGTCTGGGTGCCTTTTGTTTTGCCCCAATGACATTATTATTATTATTATTATTATTATTATTATTATTATTATTTCTATACCGCTTTATAGTTTAAAGAAAAAACCCTCAAAAGTGGTTTACAGCACATTAAAACATCAAATGGAACAATCCAAAATAAAACAAATTCAAGCTTCAAGGAATTTTTTTCAGATCCTTCTCTAAGTGGCATTTTGCTTTCCCCATATTTATTTACCTACTTAATTTATATAGCTGCCCCGTAGCAGAAGCACTCCAGGCAGCCAGTGTGGCGTAGTGGTTAGCGAGTCAGACTAGAACCTGGGAGATCAGGGTTCAAATCCCCACTCAGTCATGAAGATCACTGGGCGACCTTGGTGAGTCAGCTGCAACCTCTTAACCTACCTCGCAGGGTCGCTGTAGGGATTAACTGAGGGGGGGGGGTGAACCATGTACTCCTATAAATGCAATAAATAAACTCTTCTGCTTACCTGCTTAAGAAAGCTGGAGGGGCCAGCCAGATGGAGATGTCCGTTGCCAACCTGGCATCCAGAGGTCTCCATGTGGTCGCAACTGGACCCGCGCCAGTCGCAAAATGCGCCTGGCTTATTTCTAACATTGCAGGCTCCAGTGAGACAATTCTTCGCAAGAGGGTTTTGCCTGTACATAAACCGGACATATCAGGGTAGGGCACTTAGCCTTCAAGCTGAGTTGGATCGCTGGTACATTTCCAACTCAATGCGATCTACAGCACTTAGTGAGCTCTCCAGGGTTTCAGACCTACCTGAGATGCCAAGGGCTGCACCTGGAACTGTCTGCGTGCAGTAGGTAGTCAGCCGATCTCTACCCTGGCAGACTCAACTGGCCAACTGCTTGATAGGGAGGCTGGGAGACTTGCTTCACAATTAGATCTCCTTACAATGAAGTGACCCAGCCTGGCACCTTAAGCAGCAAACTTGCAAGAAAGTTAGGACCTAACTTTCCCAAAACAGAAAAGTCCAGAAATGGAGCCCTAAATCAGGGACACCCCAGGGGACTATGGCATGGGAAGAAGCAGCTCCAAGAAAATATGCAAATCTGGGACGTGTTATTTACCAAGGCGCGGCTGTGACATTCAAGGGATCATAACAGGCATAATAATAATAATAATAATAATAATAATAATAATAATAATAATAATAATAATATCATTCATATGTTGCCTATCTAACTGGGTTCCCCCAGCCACTGTCAAATTACTCAAATTAACCTATGTGCATATTTCTACCCAGGGTTCTGCATACTCCATGCTAAGCATTAGTAAATAAATTCAGTGCCAAGATAAACTGAATTTTACAACCCCTTATAAATTATGCGAATTGCTCAGCTGCCATGTCATCACTTATGTTGTAAGACTTATTCATTCTTTTCTTTTTTAAGTTACTGGGGTAGGCGCTGCACAGGGCCCTGAAGCCTCACTTCCAATAACTGGAAAACGTATTAGTCCCCAAACTTTCAAGCATATATTTGGGGCTATAGAAACTTGGTTTTTAAGAAAGAAATGTAAGCAGAGAATCTCGGAATCTCAGAAATTAGATTTTGAAACTACAGTAACGTTCCGTTTTCCCCCTCCACCCCCTACAAAACTGTGGCACACATACAGTCTTGTATTCCCCATCACTTCCTCCCTCCTCCTCCTCCTCCTTTCCTTTCGTGTCATGCCTTTTAGATTGCAATCTTGGACAAGGACAACCTACTTTCCTATTGCTTTGCCAATAGGAAAAGCCACTTTAGAACACTATCAAGCAGAAGCACTTTATAAACAGCCCATTTCTAGCGATTTTCACATCACATTTGAAATACAGATATTAATTAGTTCTAAGGAAGCTCCATTCAGTTGACCACCCTGTTTCCAGCACAGGGCATCCAGGTGCCTCAGGAAAGCCAAAAGCAAGGCAAGACAGCCATCTCCTGCTGTTGTTCCCAGCAAACTGGTACCCTGAGAGGTATACTGCCTCCAGACCCAAAGGGTGCATATAGCCATTATGACTAATAGCCACTGAAAGTCTCTTTGCTTCCTGAGTTGGTCTAATCCCCTTCTAAAGCTATTTAATCAGGGCTGGACTAAGCTGTTTGTGCTGCTTGATGGCATCTTGCCCTCATCTCAGCCCCACGTCAAGTTGCTTGCAGCCAAGGTCCGGTCAAGTTATTTTGACACCTGATGCACAAAAATCGCATTGATACATCTCCCTGGGTGTACAACCATCGCATAGTAAATAATAGTTTTTAAAAGCCCAGCAAAACTAAATATCAGGCTGCTGCCCTTTTGTGACATTGAAAATGATCTGTCTGAGGCATCTGCCTCACTCTGTCTAATGAAAGGGCTGGCCCACAGTCCTTTAAGCAGTGTTAGAAACTCAGATATACAGTGGCACCTCAGGTTACATACGCTTCAGGTTACATATGCTAACCCAGACTCTGCTAACCCAGAAATAACGCTTTAGGTTAAGAACTTTGCTTTAGGATGAGAACAGAAATCATGCTCTGGAGGCGCAGTGGCAGCGGGAGGTCCCATTAGCTAAAGTGGTGCTTCAGGTTAAGAACAGTTTCAGGTTAAGAACGGACCTCCGGAACGAATTAAGTACGTAACCAGAGGTACCACTGTATAAGCTAGGCACCAAATGGCTCCTTAAACCAGTGTTGCAATCTCCAAAACGGAATGCTTAGTTGATTTTGGGGCCAGACAGCTCGGAAGCAGTATTTTTCAATGCAACTTTGTGGTTGGTTCCTGAAATTCATTCTGATTGTGCAGATAAAATATAACGGATTGAATTCTACAGGATGTGCCGCTAGGGTGTGAAAACAGCCAAGATCCAAAGTTCACCAGGCAGGCATCTCCAAATGGTGGAGACGTCAGGCTCCATCCTGGCACCCGGGAAAGTCAGGTGCAAAACGCGCCTGGCTAATTTCGAACATTGCTTTTAAGCTATCTAGCACCATTACAGCAAATTCAGTAAGTTGAACGAAACACGAATTCTATGGAAAAGTCAAGAGAACTAGTGACTTCAGACCAAGCGTTGCACAAGAATTCTAAGGAACAGAATGATTTAAAAAATAAATAAATAGTGCAGTTTTGAAACCTGCTGTTGAAACCAATGCCGTTTTGAAGCCGCTGGTTAAAATCAGTGCAGCTTTGAAAGGTTCAGGCAGCCACCTCTGTTCAAAACGGCACCTGGCTAGATCCAAACATAGACCAAAATCATATTCCTTGATCGTGCAAAATTTGGTTAAAATGTTTTAAGAGGAATCACAACAGGCAGGCAAACAACTTCCCAAAAGGCGTAGCAGATGGTGGGGAAGCTACACATCTGGAAGCAAAGCAACAGGTTTCTTCTCATACCTTAGCCGTGGCGTGCGCCCGAATTTCAGCACTCCCCGTGATATCCAGCGTGTCGTACAACTGCTCATACACCTGTCCAGAGAAGAGACAATAAAAGGGGTCGTGGTCAGGGAGATTTGTCCGCCGAGTCCGGAGTTGACACCACTTGGAACACAGGTGCTAAGGAGGATAATTGAAAGAAGCATCTGCCGTGGAATGGGAATATGGGATGGACTGAACAGGACATAAGAGGGCATGGAAGCAAGACGGGGTGGGGTGGGAGCAGGTAGAACATCTCCTTTCATGGTGCTGTGTTTCTACAATTCAATCCTCGGTACCTCCGAGTAGACATGAGAAACACCCCAGTCTGAATCCCTGGCGAGCTGCTGCCTGCCAGTGTAAACAATAATGGTCTAGATGGGACCTACGGTCTGAGTAAATATATAAGGCTGCTTCCCTTCTTCCTAATATTGACTTTGAGAAGGGATTAGGAGTGCTTAAAGGAGACTCCAGACAGAGCCCACTTCAGACATTTTCCTTTGTGAGGCAGCAAGTGGTGTCAGCCCCCCTCCTATGAAAGGCGCACAAAGCCCATCAAGTTATTTCGCCACCTGAGGCAGGAAAATCCCACAAGCACCTCTCCCCTTTGCCTAACGTTAGAAGCACAAACAATAATAAAGCTGAGTAACTAATGATTTGAAACTCTTTTTAGGAAACCTCAAATCAGCTCTCTGAGACGAGCACCTAACAGTAAGGGCTGCCTTGGTTCAGAGGTAGAGTTAGGGAGTGTAACTGGTTTGCCTGCCCTGGGTGCCGAGCTGAGAGGGTGCTGCAAGAAATCATAAAAATCATGGAGTTGGAAGGGACCCTGAGGACCATCTAGTCCAACCCCCTGAAATGCAGCTGTCTCATCTGGGCATTATAATCACAGTGCTCTAACCAACTGAGTTTATCCAGGCATGAGCACGATGCAGAGCGGAAGGCAAAAGGCTAGATGCACCAAATTTTGGCGTTGTGCTGAAATTGAAAGCCCCAAGTCTGCCACTGCCTGATAGGAAAAAAGTCGGGGTGACAGGGGAGTGACAAGAGGCCAGATGCATGCGATACAGGTGCAACTCGCAGTGACAGGTGGGGGAAGTGGGTGACGAGCTGGTATAGAGGAAGAAGCCCAGGCAAGGAGCGCGGGAAAGGAGAGGAGGCGGGGAGAGACGGAACTATAAATGAAGATAAAGAGAAGCGTGTGCCAAGGAAGGACCCAGGAAGAGTCGCTCACTCACCTCCCTGATGGCCGAGCAGAATTTGCTCTGCAACACCCTCTGAAGGGCTTGGAGTTTCTGAGGGGGCACCTCCCCGCTGCGCTGCAGCCGCTCCAGCAATTCAACCGCCCGCGCCACATCTGAGGAGAGGGAAAAGAGACGCCAGGGTTGTCAGCGGAGCGGGAGGAAGCCCCAGGCCGCCTCGGGCGACGCGCCTCAGCCGCCCCGGCGAACATCGCCTCGCGCTTCCCTTGCGCTCTCGCCGCGCGTAAAGGAGAGAGCGGGAAAGCGAAGATCCGGGCGAGCTGTGAGGCAGTAGCTCCAATCTCCTCCTCAGCAGCCATGCCGAGCAAGAGAGGGAGGGAGGGAGAGAGAGAGGAAGGACCCACCCGCCACCTCCATCTTTCTGCGGGATCTCGCCTTCCCCCGCGCGCCCCGGCGATGCTCTTCTCTCCGCGCCACCCCCCTGGGACGCAGCGAGGGCGCATCGCTCTTGCTCGCTTTCGTGCGTCGGAGCTGGCGGATGCATCCGCCCCGATCCTCCTCCTCCTCCATATACGCGGGAATCTCCCCCTTCCAGCCACCCGCGGATCTCTCCCACTCCAGGCGCAGGAGATGCCCTCCCGTCTCCAAGACGCGGCGGCGTCCATGTCTCCCCTCCTTCTCCACCGCCGGCGCAGCTTACCCCTCTCCAGCCCCAGAGGCTCGGCCAGCGCTGCCATCTTCGCTCGCGAAGCCCCACCGCCGCCTCTCGCACGTCAACGCGCGGAGAGCGGCGAGGGGAGGGAAGAGGGCTTTGCAACCTGATACGCCGCAGCCCTGCCCGCTGGGCTGCTGGTGCGCGTGTCTGCCGCGGCACGTGCGGAGGGCGCCCGGCCCCCTCCCGTGCACCGCTAAGGCCCGGCGGCGAGGAGCTGCGCCCGGGCCGCGCCGCACAAACGCCGGAGCGAAGCAGCCCGAGGAGGAGCCATCATCCTGCGCGCGCCTCTCCACGGATACCCCCCCTCTTCGCCTACGTACCGCGTCCGACCCGCAGCCGGTGGGGCACCATGGTGGACTGGCCAGGCGAGATCCTTGATCGTTGCAACAGCAGCAGGGCGAGGCGACGAGGGAGATCCGCTCACCGCTGCATCCCCTTCCACGCGTGCTCCCACCCGTTCAGGATGCGCAGCGACTTCCTTTTCTCCACCCCCACCCCGCGAGAGTGCCTTACGCGGATGTTAGCATCGTTATTAAAGCGCATCGCAGGTGAATCGGCGCTTTGAACTGGCTACTTCTAGGCTCCTTTCAAGAAACGGACGCAACCCAACCGACTTGCAGAAGTCCCGTGCCTTACGCACATGTTTATTACAGGTTTGGAAAGCGTTGAACAGGAAAATATCTTCGTTAATGTTTCAGGCCTCTTTCCAGAAGCTGGCACCCAGAGCCAAGTGGAAAGCGGTGGTCCTGTCAGCAGGTGACTCGCATTGTGTCGTTTTCCCCCTTTAATTTATCCAGCTGGTCTCAAGTATTTTTTAATACACGCTGGATTTTAATAGGATATATGGGAAGGTAGATGACATCCAAGGTGGGCTGCATTGCAGAATTCAGAATGCAAGAGCACTGGGAGGGAGTAAGATGTGGGCTAAGAGCCTACCCATTTCTCTTCCCCCACTGAATCATGCAGATCTCACCGGTTGAACTGCTGTCACCATCTATTGCACAAGACAGATGTGAAGATCAAATGGAGGAGGCAATCATGTTTACCAGAATTAGCTCCCTGGATCATTTTTACTTAACAAAATTTGCTGCTTGGCTGTGAGAAAACCACTTACCCACAGTGCCACCATCTTGTCAGGGTTCAAGTTCAACTTATTTTCACTAATTCATCCATCAGTGCATCCAGGTTCTGACTAGTCCAAGGCCTCCTGATGCAGATGTTATAGAGAAACAGGGCTGAGTGGAAGAGATTGTGAAGAGAGCTAAAAGGACCTCTTCAAACTGAGGGAATGGGCAGTAACATGGCAAATGCAATTCAATGTGACATAATACAATTCATGTCACATGAACATTCATGAGGTGACTGACCAGGAACAAGACTTTGGATAGCTTGATGAAGATGTTGATCCATTGGGGTGGCAGCTGTGAATAAGCTAATTCCACATCAGGAATCATTAGGACAGGAATTGAAAAATAAAACTGCTGATATTAAAGAAAGCTGTGGTGTGGCATTTGGAATACAGTGTACAGTTCTAGTCATCTCACGATATTGTAGAACTGGAGAAGGTTCAGAAAAGGGCAACCAAAATGATGGGGGGTGGAGGAGTTCCCTTATGAGGGAAAGTTGCAGTGTTTGGAGAGGTGTATAGAGAAGAGTTTTTCTTCCTCTGCAATGACCACCTAACACAGCTGAATGTTTAAAGATTATGGGCAGACAAAAGAAAGTACTTCTCTGCACAGTGCAGTTAAACTATGGAACTCTGCTGCAGGAGGCAGTGATGGCCAACTTGGAAGTGTTAAATAAACTTACGTTGGCTATGCTCTGCCTCCAGAAGCAGTATCCTTGAATTATCAGTTGCTGTAAATAATACTTATACCCCACTCGTCTGGCTGGGTTTCCCCAGGCACTGCAGGTGGCTTCCAGAAACTTGTGCTTGAGTCTTGCTTGTGGGTTTCCTACAGGCATCCAACATCCTTGCAGAGAAATTGCCACTATTAGTCCAAACCTTTGGGGGGTAAAGACTCCATCAAGGGTGTGCCCTTCCAAACCTTCGAATGTTGGACCAATGTCAATTTGAGACAGCCCCATGGTTGTCATGTGACCACGAGGTCCTAAACTGGCCCAGCAGCAGCACCCACATAGATACTGAAGTCATCCTCGACTGTTGTCCTACGATCCTCTTAACACCATGTCAGAGATCACCTCTGCCAGCTTGGTTAGGGATGCCACTGGGCAACAGGGTGGTCAGTAGACCAGCAGCACCCCCAATTTGTCTTTCAAGCCCACCACCAGACGCAGACCTCTAAGACCACCCCAACATCAAGAGGTATTCTGGTAAAGGAGATGGTGCTTCTATGATAGCTAACACACACACACACACACACACACACACACTCTCTCTCTCTCTCACTCTTGACCCAGTCTAGACTGGTGTATTGAGTATCCAGATGGGCACAGCTGAGTCAGATCAGTGGCACCAAGTGCACCCCCTTCATCCGCAATTAAGTCATGGATGAGCATGGTCCTATTGTGGACTGTTGTGGCATTCATTTATAACACCACCAAACCAGGGGAGCCAGTAACTTCTGAAGGAGGAGGAAGGCTGCAACAGGGGACCATCTCTGTCCCAGATGGTGGTCAGCCCTTCCACTCCAACTATACCTTCCCTGGCCCACCACCACTGAAACTGGGGCATCTACTCAACTCCCTGCTACCTGCCGACCCAGATACAACCTAGTGCCATCATTAAGTGTCACCTACACAGCTAGATTAGGCCACAGATAATAAAAAGGCCAAGTAGAAAGTGCATGCCACACTCCTCTTCACCTCACTCTAGGGGAACTAAACAAAAATTCCCTTTCTCCAGGCTATCACCAGGTCATGGGCCTGTCTCCTGCAATGCTTGACCTACAATTCCCTCTCCTGACTGATGGGTGCGTGCCCCTTTACCTCCCCAAAGGCAGCAACCCCACCAGTCAACTCTGCCAGACATGTAAAGTCTGCTGCTACAGTAAGGCAGGCTCTGGACCACCCCCATGCCTCAGCTGATGGGCAGTCCGTCAACATTCAAGAAGTATCACTGCAATCAGCAAACACTTTAAGCTGCAGGCAGGTATCTAACAGGACAAACCAAGGCAAAGCAAACTCTCTCTTGGTAGCTGGGTGAGTAGATCAGGCAGGGGCCATGGAAGTGCCAAACAGCCCCTCCCTGCATAGTCCCCCTACAGATCTGCTCTCATGAGATACAATTTTTTATATATTAGTCTGCCTGTGGGATTTTCATATGGGATAAAAATGTTCTCTAGCAAAGCACTTGATTTTTCTCCAACAGGCTTCCCACACAAGAGAAAAATAGCATGGTAAACAGCTCAGATACAGACCAGCAGATGGGGCTTTTAAGCAGTTCCACAGCCCATGCTCATAGCCTACACTTCTCCCACACACTCTGCTACTGTTCCAGGCATCCGTATGCAATTCTCTACTCCAGTACCAGTTTAGGCTAGCAGCTGTATGCAGCTTGCCTCCTTGCCAAATTCTGCTTGTAGAAGCCTGCCCTCCTATTAAATTATGCTGCAGTAGAGATGTAGTACGTGAAGGACGATGAGCCATGAAAATGTCCACTTCCCTAAACAAATGATATTAAGACCCTGCAAAAAAGGTAGGCCCCTGCTGAAGTATCATAAAAGGTATTTCTTAATGCCTCCATCTCAGCCTAACCATTCTCTTCGTAGATATATTTTGTATTCAGGGGAGGTGGTAGTAAGGGCACCAGAAGCCTTTGATTCTGCTCGTCCAGTGTAATCTACTCATCACTACAGCTTTCAGTCGCCACCTCTAGGCCTTACTGCCAAGCCACGACTCCAACTTCTGAGCTGCCAGTGCTAGCTGGGTTATGTGTACACTAGGGTTTCCTAGGAATTTCTGCTTTCATATGACAAAAACAGGATTCTGGGCCTTACCAACACAGCTTCAAAGAAATACTTGAAAGTGCATGGAGCAGTACTGGCAAAGATCTTGAAACACAAGAGGGCTGGCTAAAACATGCCCAGTGAGTTGCAGGTGTAAATCTTGTCCCCGGCCTTGCCTATCACTTAGAATAAATTATTAAAAATAATTTTAAAATGCATACTTCTGAACATACAAATTGCGACAGTCAACTTTTCTTAATGTAAAATTTGGATTACTTGGACACAGAACTAGTTTCTTTCAGTACAAAATACACAGCCTTGACAACACTGGAACTAGACTTTCTTCCTATTGCTGGGCTCCAAATTAAATACTCCCAAACCTTGGCTATTATCCATGACAAAACCTAAACTTCTTAGAGCACCTTCCTCACAGATGCCATCATTAGGCAAAGTCTAAATAAACTTGAGCTTAATTTCAGTGCAGGGATGAACCCTGCTCGCCTTTTTCATCAGTCCCTTTTGAAATACTTCCTCCTAACCTATTTTTAGCATTTGGTCACTATCTTCCTGTTATACCACTCCTATAACTGAATTCACAGAATGAAGTTCTCAATGTCTTTCGGTTCATTTCCAATTGCTGCTGCTTCCCCCCTAACTTTTCACTGCAAGCAAAAAGCTGAATCATTACTCCATTACCAGTAAAGCTTCTAGCAACAGTAATGCGTTTGACATATAACCAAGTCCTTCTTTGTGGATGTCTGAGCCGCTGACAACCTGGAATCCAGCAGAGCCTCTGCAGACACACTTCACATGGAGAAGAAAACAATTAACACCACTTTATTCTTGTTTAAAGAAAAATATCCAAATACACAAGGGATCCGTGGAAGGTTACATGTTAAGAAATGGGGTAGGACAGGCAGAACTGAAACACTTACCCTTCTAAACAAAACCAGTTAAAATCAATTACATCAACTGGCTGATGGGGCCTCATTGGTTAGGCGGCCTGGGAGACAAAAGCCTCACCTGGCTGGACCACATGGGGCACGGAAGCGTCTCATTCATCACTCCATCGGGGGCTCCATCATATATCCATTCTCAGTGGACAAATAACCATCAGCTGACTGCATGGATTCTTGGTCCAGGAACATATCCTGGCTGGTTTCTTCCAAGGCCTCTCCCATGCCATTGTCCTGCCCCCTCTCTTCCCGTTTATCCCCTCCCCGCTCCCCCCGCTCCCGCTTGTGCTCCCTGTCACGGTCCCTATCTCTGTCCCTATCACGACGGCGCTCTCTGTCACGATCCCTGTCTCTGTCTTTGTCGCGATGGCTGCGCCGCCGATCCCTCTCTCTATCCCTTTCCCTGTCCCTGTCTCTGTCCCTGCCCTTCTCTTCCCCCACTTCGGGTTTCACCTCCAGCCCATCTACGCCCATCTCGCCAAGGGTGGCCTCATCAGGCTGGGCCTCAGCCACTTCTGGCAGCTCTTCCTTCTTGTCTCTGTCCCGGTCCCGGTCCCGCTTGCGATCCCTGGAACGGCTGCGGCGCTTGCGCTCCCGGTCTTTATCCTTGCTGCGCTCCCGGCTGCGCTTCCGCTCATCTTTCTCTCGGCTCCGCGTCCGCCGCCGGCGCTCCCGGGATCGGCTGCGACGGCGTTCCCGCTCTTTGTCCCGGTCTCGGCTGCGGTCTCGGCGATCACGCTCCCGTTCGCGGTCTCGGTCCCTGTGAGCCGGGGTGGTGGTGAGGGGACAGAATGTACTTTCTCAAATGTCAAGTAATTGTCTTTAACTATTATTTTGGCACTGCACAATGCAAGAGGAAACCCATGAATGAACATGGCATCTATACAAGGACACGTCTGCACTACAAACTGGTTTAACTGTCATGTCTTCCATGGTCTAGCATTATACAAAAGCAACACACAATAAAAGGCTTGCAATCCAAACTACCTTAATCACAGAATCTGGTTTCATACCCTTATCTTTACAATCAAGGGGGGGGGGAGGGTTGAGACATACAAATCTATTCAATCTGTCCCATTTTGTGTGTATTTAATTTTTAAGAGATGCAAGAGGAGGGTCTAGCAGCAATTGAGAAATGTTCTAATTTTAAATGCTTGGATATTTGCTTTTGACCATAAGCCTGTAAAGCCTTCTGTACATTTAGCACAAAGTTTGTGCTAAGTAATACTTTGAATGGGAGCTGCCACCAATCATTCTCTTGTATTAGAAATGAAATTCCTACAACACTGTAACTTTTTGAGGGGAGAGGGAGATTGGCAAGTGATACCACTCTGTTCTACTTTATGCAACTCAACTCACCGTTCATCATATCGGGAGGTGTCATCCCGGCCTGAATGTCTGATGTTGACGTCAGCACCTCCTCGCCGGGTGCCACCGAGACCACCACCTGCAAAGGAGGGGAAAGAATGTTGGATCTTTCCAGGCTTGTTCACAATTAGAAGGCCAGGGCTGGAAGAAACATCGTCCTTCAGACTTGTATGCCCAGTGTGTGCTGTTCTAGTTCTAATATATCTTGCTTAAATTGAACTCACCTGAAACCAGAGAGAGAGAGAGAGAAAAGGATCTCTCCTGGTTTCTGAGCCATATGCAGTGACAACAATTTCTCCTGCCTCGCAAAAAACATACAGAAAGCAGACCTTGCCAAATGGAGGGATCAGAAGGAAGGATGAAAGCACCTTGGAACAGTTCACGTCCATCATTTACCTTCTTTCCAGAATCTGACTAAGAATCGACTAGTACCTCTGGCCCAACACAACAACCTTCACAGAAAACATCAACAGATGCCTACCCAGCATAACAGTATCTTGAAAACTTCTCAAGCACTACGTATTTCTCTACCTTTCAACAGCATTTCTCCACTGGCAAACAGCTCCCACATGTAAGCAGCTTTTCAAAGAAACATTTAACTCAAGTCTACTTTCCTCTAGTTAAGACCTAACCATTCTTGGCCCACCCTCAGAAAACATAGGAATTAAGACACTTTTAAGTACACAACTCCCTATGTTTCAGTTTCCTTCTTTCTGGGCTGGACATATTTAGCTCCCTCAGTTTGTCTTCTAGATTGTTTGATCTCCACTTACTAAATGTCAACATCCTTGGTGGCCAGAATGCAGCCATCTAGCAGCGCTGATGTCTGCCCCCCCCCAAAGACTTCTAGGGTCTTGCAACTATCGGGAACAAGGGTGGGGCAGAAAAACTGGCGGCAAGCATGGTATAACTCTCTGCACACACTTACCAAGCCTGCGTGGGCGCCATCCCTTCACCGTGCGGCCTCTCTCTACGTCCACCAGCACCCGCCTTCCATCTATTTTTTTCCCATCGGCGTGCTTGTATGCCGCTGCAACAGATTAGGAGGGGTATCCAGGGGGGAGGGGAGGGCAAAGGGAAATGCCATTATCCAGACTGCACATAAACAAGCCCACCCGCCCCCAAAGACATATACCACACACGAAGGATTCTGAAGGAGGCTCCCATGGCCCCGCTGCCCCGGGCAAGGGATTGCTCCACATCTGCTTGGGAAGCGTTGCCTCAAAGCTCGTCCTGAACACAAGAACTTGCCTTGATTAAAGTAGCTGGGCAAAATCCACATCATTGTGGGAGTGCGGGGACGGGGACACAACCAGCAAGTAAACTTTATGGGCTGCCTGACCACAGCTGCTGCAGAGCCCCAGAGTTGTGGAGCAATCCCCAGCACCACCTCACAATGTAGCCCCCTGGCCTCTGCTGCAAAAAGAAGGAAGGTTATTGAGCAGTCAAGACTCACGCTACATACATCACTTGCCCAGAAGGAAAAAGGATGGGTACAGACAAGCAAGCCCTCCACCCAAGCCCTCCCAGCAAACCTCAGAGTGGGCCAGGCTCTGCTGCTTATTTGTATCCCCAACCAGCCAGTCCCAAGATTGGCCATGCCCCCAAACCCAACCCAAAAGCAAGAGTTCCTGCCATCAAAATAAATAAAGAAATAAAAATGGGGGGATGGGGACCAAACAGGTGAAGGGGAAGGGGGGAGGGATATAGAAATGCTTTCTAGGTTACAGGGGAGTGAAAGGTCTGGCAGGGAAGGAAGAGGGTAGTACGCACAAGGAAAAACACTCAGGGAACTGGCTGGCACCCTCGCTCAACACTCCCAGCCCAGTTTAACCCACTATCCCTCCCCTCACCCATGCCGCTTTCAAACCCACTGCAAATCTCTAGGACGACTTTTAGGGGAGAGGAAATGTTCTCAAGCCACTTGCTAAAGGAAGGGTGGGCGAGCACAGCTAACAAGTAAAAAGGAAATAAAAGCATTTACCTGGAGAAACTACTTACAAAACCATTGCAACTTTTAACTCCTCAAACTCACTGCATCGGGCTGCTAGCGCTGGGGCCCGAGGCGCAGCTCCCCCCTGCCCGGGCGCCCCCGGCTGGGGCGGCATTTTGGGTTTTGCATTTTAGCTGCTGAGCCGACCTTCCCTGCCTTACCTGTCTCAGCAGCAGAAGTCGGACACTCAGATCCCACCCCACCCATGCCAGCCCCTCCCCAGTCCCCCCCAGCCTCACCCCACTCCCCAAAGCTACATAATTAAGAGCTTGAAGATAGTTTATGCCTTAAGGGGTCCTTGCAAGCTCTGTGGCTCCCACGCACCACTACTCCTCAAATGTACTAAAGGCACCTATATGTGGTCAATAATGCAGGTGTGGGCAGTAGGTCCCATGGTCAGTGAAGCAACGCTAGACACTACCAGAGGATTTCAATCCACAAATTTCTGAAGTATTCCCTTTTAAAAACATGCCCATCACCAAATTCAGAGAGCCAAATGTTGCTACTGTTTATTATCAGTTATCAAAGTGCTGGGTGTCTTTTAAAAATAGAGCAAGAGAGTTGAATGTATGTCCTTTTGGGGACACTTTCAGGAATGAAATTTTACTTTTATTGAACAAGCGCAGTTCAAAAGAGTAGGGGACGTGTGCACAAGTTATTTTTAGATAAAAATGCAGGGGCTGCATTTTGTTGAAAAGCACAAAAAAATTAACTAGAAAGGTTTAAAGCCAACCACGTGCATAAACTGTGTATTAGAGAAAAAATTAAAAACATTATCCTTAAGCATGCACATAAAAAAAGATAAGAGTTTATCTCTCTCTTCAATGTGGGTATAGAGGATTTTCCCCTTCCTCACTCATGCATATATGCTCAAGGAGGATGTTCTCATATAGGTAACTGGGGAAAAAGGACTGAAATTCCCTTCTTACAGAAACAAATGGCAAAAATCTTCTGATGTACATACATTTAATGGGAAAATATTACTTCAGAAAAAAGACTTGGAAGCTCTCCATTTCAAGCAGAAGGTTCCATGAAATAAAGAGTACTGGCTCTAACTTATTACTGCACAAAACATTTTCACCTGTTCCGATTTCACCTGTTCTAAATTCTGATGCAACAGTACACAGCAAAAAAGCTCTGGTTTTTTTTTTTAAGTCCAAAAATCAGTTTCTTTGAAGGAGGATGTATTTTCCAATGGTCTGCCATCCCCCCAACCTTCATTAAAAAAGAAAAACAGAACAAAAAGTGGAGATTGTTCAGCTACTAGAGAAAGCTGTGGAAGGTGGAGCTTGACAAGATCTTCATCGTCAAGTCAGGCTTTGTCCAATGACCAATGGCAAAGATGTCATCCTGGGCCTCGAAGCCCTGAGAATCAGAAGCCAGTCAGTTTGGATCTTGGGGCACGATGACAGACCGCCACCCCTTACAAATTGAGTCTCCAAGTTAGCCTCATGGCTCATTTCCAAAATGGGCAGCCAGTGGACCAAAGTCAGCAAGGGTCAGCGTCCCTGCTCCTCATATTCACCACCATTTTATTGAAGATAGGAGACGAAGCTGGGCCTTTTCTCCAGTGAAGAGGTCAGTCCATGGTTGGGCGAGTCCCAGATTGCTTACCTGAAACCACCCTCTGCATTGTATCTTACCTTCCTGGGACTTTTTATAATTAAGCACAATGGCCCTAGCATAAAAATCCCCAAGCTTTTCTCAGGGCGTTCAAGGGCTTTGAGCAGCAGCAGCTGACATGTTGGGGAAGCTCACCTAGAACAGCTCTGTTGGCCTGAAGAGTTACTATTCAAGCCCTTTCTGGTATCCCATCAATGACCAAGCCCTGGTTTTTCAAAGCTTTTCAATGCCAAGTTAGACCTTCAAACTTTTCTCTCTAGGATAGGCCAGTTCACACGATACTCTAAACGATAAATTGGTGAATTCATTTTTCATACAAAAATCTCACCACAAAGAGATTCCTAATAATTCTTCATGCTTTCATGTGCTTGCACAACTAATAAGAGGCAAGGACACGCAAGGTGTGCATTTCCATTCACTGTACCTCTCTCATCCTTTTTATAAGGGCACACCTTTATGAGAACAAATCAACAAAGAATGTATAAGGAATCCCTCCATCTTGTGACAAGATTGCTATGTAAAAGATGAGTATGAGACTTTCTGTAAGTAGCACTTACTTATCAGAATTTGGCAAAGTAACACTCTGCTCTGGATTGCTGAAGACACATAATCGCAATGCTGAGGAGGGAGCTTTCAGAATCTACCAAATCCCTCAAGGAGCCAACAGCGAACACCTGTTAATCAGCACACTAAGCAGTTTATAGCTCCAATACTAAACTCATAGGCACTCTTGTTTTTTCCTGTTCCTTAACAGATCCAAGGGAAGCACTTACCGCTTTCCCCCTAGGATTCAGAGGTCAGCAGTTAAGTTTCAAGGGCAAAGGTGGGTTTTTCCTTGTTTAATTAACTTTCCAACCTAGCCAACAGTGCCCCAAAGCAAAGTACAGGTGCAGAGTACATGCACATTGGCCTTTATGGTTTGCTATTTAGTGATATATTGCTGCCTCTGACATTCTAGATCAGGCACAGGCAAACTCTGGCCCTCCAGATGTTTGGGACTACAATTCCCATCATCCCTGACCACTGGTCCTGTTAGCTAGGGATGATGGGAATTGTAGTCCCAAACATCTGGAGGGCCAGAGTTTGCCTATGTCTGTTCTAGATCTTGTCTTGCAGACAATGGCAAGCTGAATGGCCCCATCTAAATCTTGTTAAGTTTCAATACTCCAAAGCTTAAAGGCCTCTGACGGAACACATCCTTCCAACGTAAATACTGGGAGGCAACAGGATGGTCCTTTTCAGATGTAAGTCCTGAATTTTACCAAGCCTCTCCCCACCTTGGCATTCCTATCTATAGCCTGCATTAGGCAGGGTTGAGGGCTCCAAATACTACACAATTGAAAGATCTAAGCTAAAGGAGCCAGACAGAAAAGAAGATAACAAGAAAGAACAGCAAGGTATGTGTGATGTCTCTGAACTGCCTTCTCTAGCAATAATTAGGAACCTAGCAACAGTGGTATAGTTGCCTGCTTGCATGTTAAAACCCACATTGGGGGATCAACGATTTAGAACCTCTGTTGAGACAGACATCCCAACCGTGTCCCACTTGCAGGTCCCATTACGGCTTTGGCAAGCCCTGCAAGGGTAGCCAGAGGACATAGCTTTGTGCTCCCACTCTTGCTAACTACCCAACCACCCATCAGCTTCCTAACTAAAAGCAGAGCTCAAATATCCTCAGTCCTGGTTCCTATCAATCGAAGAGCACAGGCATAAAAATGCACTCCCTCCTAAGAAACACACATCAGCCTACTCAGGGATTATGTACATTAACAGGAGCATCTAACAAAGATATTTGCCTCCAAGTTTGGCCAGGGGCAAGTTGCGGTGGCTCATGGTAAAATATTTTTAGTTAATGCAATTTCTGTACCTAGAAATAAAGCACCAAAGCCAAAATATTTAAAATGTAACTTGTGTAAGGCCCCGTGTCTCAATCTGATACAAGTGACCCAATAACTGGGAAGAATCCTCCATTCCACAAATGTACAAACTCTTAAATTCAAGAACTGACTCAAGTGGTAGTTGATATAGATGTTTGCTCTCCCTTAATACAACCATGCAAATAATTGTTCAGAGGATGGCTTCCCATTCATTCCTAAGCTTACAAATACCACTCCACCTCTCACTGCTATCAGTCACTCCACTGCCCAGGCACCTAGTCTGGGTGTCTGTCCAAGTAAAGTGAGAAGACAGTCAGGTATACATGCTTTATGATGCTATCTTGTTTTCAAGATAGAATAATGGCGCTTATGTGTGAGTAGCTCTATCCCTCTGGCACTGGAGGTGCTTCTTTGGGCAATTTTCACCGGCCACAAACATCAGGCAAGTGCTAAATTACAAGGCTACCTTAATATGCTGCAGCTTGCTTTTATATAAGGTGGAGTGTTTAAGAATGATGTAGTCTAGGGTTTTCCCACCTTTCCAAAGAGGACTAACACAGCCCAGTCCTTTCCAAAGAGCACTAACACAATCTAACCCAGGTCTGTAAGGATATTTGGGAGCCTCGTATTAGCATCTGACTTTACCATCACTTGTGTCTACACTATTAATGTAAGCAGTGATTAAAGGTGGAAAGATTAACATTCTCATGAAGATTTCAGAAAGTGACCTCAAATACTGTGATGCTTTCTTATGTGTGTTAATGATTGAGAGGAAGCATTTTGGTCTAGCCAGTCTGAAAAGGAGTGAGGAGCCCCTACCTACTTGGGGTAAACATGATAAAATGATATTTTTGAAATAACTCTCACTTGCAAACTGTTTCTGCCTGCGTTGTTTAATGATTGCCAATCCAGCCCCACAGAGTGCAGAGCATAAAACAGCACATGTGTGTCTTGGAGAGGGAGGGTTCACTCAGGATATTTGAGCCCTACTGGAGAGGGCTGACCTATTATTCTTCCCTCCCTCCCCATTATATTTATGCTGCAAAATATAAGGCCAACAACCAAGCATAAGGAACCCATTTCTCCTTCTCCTTCCACACAGCAAGAGAACAGCGCAGAAGCCAGAAGAGAAACATATTCCTCTTCCTTCCCTCCACCCCACCTCCACACTAAGTCATGTCACCTAACATCTGCCTTTGACCTGGCTTGTGTATAGAAGTGTGTTGGGTACTGCGGTTTCTTACCAATTATACAAACCCTTATACCAACCATACAATGAGATGTTGTAAAGGGGAAGCATAAGGATCAGCTGCAAGCCAGCAGTGGCAATAGCCATCAGAAAGGTGGCTGCAGTGACAATAAGAACACAGAATTAATACACCCCGCTCACAACACGCCTCTCAACAACAGCATCTTTTCAAAACACAGCTACAGGTCAAAGTTACACTTGCTTTAGAAGAACTACTTCTTCACAGCATTCATTCTCCCTCTTAAAAAATATTTAACAGAAAGGAGATGGGCAACAGTTCAGAGTGTGGGGGCAGCCTTTATGATGCTGCTGGGTTCTGCAATGCAAGCAGGAACTCCAGCCTGCCCCAAAAGATGCTGGCATGACTAGTTGCCCACCCTCGGTCTATAGGGTTCCTCCCAAAACAAGGGAATCTTGAGGGGTAAAGATGAGAGCTGTTGAACTGTTGCCTGTTACTTTAGCATACATACACTCACACACATTGCATTTGCAGCACCCCAGCTACGTTAATTTCTTTTTTCAGAACTAGACAAAGAGATGGAAGCGATGCTCTCGAAAAAGAGCAAGCCTACCTAGAGTAAAACTGAGATTCCCAAGTCCAAACCCTACATGAATGATTGAATGACAAAATATATAGGGAGAAGGGGGTAAAACTTCCTCCCTTCTGGATTCTACTGTTGATGTGATTGGAAGGATCCCCCCCAAAACTTTCTATTGTTGGTATGACTGGAAGGGTCCTGACTCGGAAACCCAACAGGGCCAGATTAACGGAACTTGGGTGCTTGCCAAACCAAGCCAGGCTCCCCCACTCTGTACTTACCTGTTGGGGGGGAGCCCAAGCCCTCAAATAACTCAAGGGCTTTGAAAAAAACATGCTTTTGTAATATAAAAACTAATTTATAAAAAGACAAAACACACAAATCATAAAAACATCCCAGAAAACTATTGTACTTACAGTGCATGTCACGTTCGTGTTCATATTCAATGAAGGCGTAGCCACGTGGCTTGCCGGAGTGCTTATTGTACACCATGTAGATCTGGAACAGAATTGGAAATGGCAGCAAGGGTTAACCGGTTAAATGTATAGCCCTAATACCTTCTTAGGACCCAAATGAAGTCCATCTCCTTATAAAACCCCATCACTTGAGACCACAAAGAGGAAAATGATCAGTACACATTCAACTCTCGACTTCTTGGCTGACCATGCCTGCTATGATGTAATTAGAGGGGCATTTCTGCCAAAAAAAAAGATACCTAAGTGATACAGGAAGCTCCAGATTCCAAAGCCCACATTACATTTTGTGTGAACGAAGCCTAGAAATTCCCACTGTGCCCTCTATATGGAGTAGCTGTGAGAGCACTAGAGAAATGAGGAAATGATAGCACAAAGATGAGGAATGTAGAAATCTCAGGAAACAAGTTCTGTCTTCCATGTACAACTGCTTAAAAATAAAAAAGACCAGTGCTCCAACGAGATTAGAGATAGAAACAGCTTTTCCCCAGGGGTCACTTGCACCCCTTTATCTCTCCACCTCAGCATTGTAAATGTCTTTGATAAAACAATGTGAGAGACAGAAGGCATCGGAAAGATAGCAGTGTTGAAATCAAGTCGGTTTATCCTAAACCACAGAACTAGAGATACGTTCCAAATATATGAAGTGCTTCTGATAAATCAGAAGCATTTGAATGCAAAACAATTATCTTTGAAATGAAATAAAACGATGTGGGAAGAAAACGAAGATTAAAACTTACCGGTACTCTCTTAGAAAGAGGTAAACAGGGATTAAAACAATGAAATTAAGCAGAAACAAAATACTGGGCTACACAATTCATCACTGGGAAATATGGTGATAATTATGTTCAATAAATGATTATCTAACAGCTATTGAATTTTATTGATTGATTGCCAAACAGATCCAAAAATAACCTTTCAACTTACTCTTTTGATTGGGCCATAAACTTCAAACTCCCGCCTCAGCTTGGATTCTGTTGTGTCATAGTTCTGCAAGGAAAATGGGAAGTCAAATAAGGAGCAGGCATAGAGATCATAACTGGTAGAGTTGTTTTTGTTTGTTTTGCAGATATGACTTAAAGCATATAAACAAACAGACAGGCAAAAGATCACAGAAGCAGTTAAAGGTTCGCAGAAGAGAACCCATTTCCCCCCTCAAAGAGCAATCTTATATTTGATGCAGACAGTATGCTACACAATATGCACAAATTCTGAAATACCCTGGGAACCCTTCTCTTATTTTATTTATATGCGTATGAAATAAAACTTTACCAATCTGCATAGCTTTCCAGCCAGACTATTTGAATTCCAACTATTCATTGTAGCTCCAGATTCTTCCACAATTTTTTTGTAATCACTGCCCTCACCAAATAACCAATTAAGGTCCTAATTTTCAGACCATCATTTTTATTATTTAAAAACAAATGTAATATTTATTTCTGGGTATTTTGTAATTTGTTGGCCTAGTTGTTTTGAAAATTTCCTCAAATATCTCATCCCTTATGACATGTCCACCACATGTGTTTGAAAGACCCTTTGTCATGCACTGTTGTGAAAGTGAGATAGTCTTAAGAGAGTTAATTATCATTTTCATGTTGTCGCAGTCCTGTTTCCCAGACTTTTCTTAACTCTTCAGGTGATGGCATGTATTGTATTAAGAGCTAATGCCAACTGGAAACTAGCGCTTTACATCTTTGTCACTTACGTCTAACATTATCTTCTCATACTGAGCCAGGTCTCTGGTTGCTTGTCCCATAATGTGGGGCAATCTGAAAAATGACACTACTTGCTACCATGAAAGCCACACAATGTTGGGGTGGTGTAGTTAATGCTTCCACTGCTCCCTACAGCCACATTCCCATATAAAAGTTCATGAAACTTAGCCCATTTCTGTGATTCTGAAATGGCCTGTTTCTCTCAAGAAAATCAGAATGACATTGTATCGGGATGAATGGGGAGATCCCTGGCATGAGGGGTTCTTTGTGCTCTTTCCCTACTTTTAACACCTTAAAAGCTGTGCCATAATTTTTAATCCTGGTTTTTATTTACATAGCAAAGTACTGTTGGCAAAGGTGGAAATTGCTGCTTGTTTCCATCTGTATTCCAACATCTCTTACTGGTAAGGACACTAGCAATTTATTTTAAACAAAGTGTTGGCAGAAGGAAGAAGGTAACTTACAACTCTGGCCACAAAGAGAGTCTTGAAGGCATCTCCTTGAGCATTGGGATCATTGTGAGGGTCCCCTGATTGGAAGAAGAATACAGCAACGGATAAGAAATGGAGGAAAAGGGAGGGATCGTTTGTTCTTTCACACATGTGAACATTAGGCCTTTCTTAAGAGGAATCAAATGAAACATTGAATTCATTTATGGTTAAAGACCCAAAGTGGTGTGACTTTCACAAAGTTCACTCCTTCCCCCATTGCTCCTCTCCCTGACTTACACATCTTCAGCTCAGTCTCAACCTCTTGTTGCCGACGCTCAATCTTCTCTCGCCTCTGCAAGGAAAGGTGTTGAGGACAGAATATTAATGTTTACCTTCCAGTTCAGATTAACTACCTGAAGAAATACATCCCTTTGAAAACAATAGGAAGCCATAAACCTCAGCTTCTAAGAAAAAAAGCTACAAACAGTCAAGGGTAGAACCTGAGGCATTCCCCCATGCAATCTAGGAATCCTGGATCAGAGCTACTGTTGCAATAACCCACAAATTGCTATGCCATGTACATACCTTCCGTTCCATTCGTTCCTCACGCGTCTCTGCACGGGTAGGTGGGGGAGCATCACGTGGGTCCTGTAAGAGAAAGAGCTCATTTTTAATAAATGACTCTCAAATTTAACAAAGGACAAAGAAAATTAATAGCTGTTCTTGCAACAGCCAAATTCTGCAGGCACTAGCCAATGTTCTAACAAATTACAAATCAGGCCAATTCTTAAAAGTACTTACCTCAAATTCTCGAATGTAGGGAGCAATGCCACTGTAGGGCTGATTATGGTGCTTCTCATGGGGTAGTTTCTCCAGAGGAGGGAGGTAGGGTATAGGATCACGGGGGGCAAATAATGCCAACAAATTTGGGGGCAGGAATTGCGTCATCTTGGAAAACCTGCCACACATAAGAAAAAGAACAGACAGTTTGAGAACAGGATAAAGACGGCTGGTGCAGACATTCCCCAAGAAGTTCTTAACATGGCACAAGAACTGTTAGTAATCCATATCCATGCACAAACCATTTTTAAACCACCCCCCACCTTTTTTGCACATCAAAGTTTGGAGGCTGGAGTTATAGTACAATCCTATGTCCATTTATTTATAAGTAAATCATACTAAGCTCAACCCAGTATCTCTCAGGCTCCCTCAATCCTATACTACACCTCTCTTATCAGCTGGTGCAGCAGAGAGTAGTAATGCAATACTATACACACTCACCTGGGAGTAAGTAGTCCCAGAGAATGCCACTAGTAAGAGACTGCTTCAAAGCAGGAAGTCCTGTTTTGAATCTTCCCACCGCTCTGATCTGAGGCCTGCTCCAGACATGCAGCAAATGGGTGGGAAGGGGTTAGAGTGGACTGTACCATTCCACATCGCAAGTGGGCAATTTATTACTGCCCAGTACTCCTCGGACAACCCCCCCCCCCGGACAAAACCACTTGCGAGGAGGGAAAACAAGCAAGCAAGGATGATAAGTTTTACAGACCAAACCGTTCTCTCTACAGTGCACAGCTCTTCCCACCTCCGTTTTCACAACGCAGGAGAGCATTCAAAGAATGTGAGCGCACACATACACATACCTGCAGTTCGAAGTGGTACAGTCCATTCCACCGCCTTAGCCCTCCCCGTCCCGTTCCTACCCCCCCCCCGGCCTCATACTGCATTGGTAGAGGCCTCAGAAAGTGGCCTTAAGGAGGGGGTGGGAAATAACCATGTGGTGATCTACCTTACAGGGCTGTTGTAGAAGCAGACACAGTACTAAGTGCAGTGCTTTGAGAACGATGTGAATCCTAAGTTACCACAGTTATTACTATTATTACTATACCAGCAGACTCCTGGATCCCTCCCCCCCCTTCACCCAGAATCACAACCTCCCCTCTCCCTCCTTTTTTTGTAATCAACCTTTGCTTCTCTGGCCCCCCTTCATAAAATCGCTGCCCTTAAACCTCACCCCCCCAAAAAACCACCCGTTATTCCAAAGCCCCTCCCCTCTGGCCCAACCGCACAGACACGCGCGCGACAAATGGGGGGGGGGGTAGAAACACACCACAACAACCCCACTTCTTCCTCTCACAAAGCCCCCCCCCCCGGTTACTGCCCCCGCTCCTGGGCTGCGACCACGCTCCCTCACGTACTCGCCGCCGCTCTTTCACTGCGGTGGGCCGTGGGCGCTCTTTCCCTCTACTGCCTCGGCGCCCGCCGCCGCCGCCGCCTCAGGCTGGGCCTAGTCCGTGCTGCCTCTGCGCATGCTCAGCCTCCAACATCCAACCAACCAGTCCTTCCTCCCTTCCTCCCTCCCTCCTCCACTCAGCATGTCCAGATTCTTACGCGGCCGGCTCTTGTTTGCCTCCTTTTAAAAACGTGGGTGATCCTTCCGCGCGAGTTTTACGGTTGGAAGAAGCTGAGGGGAGCCGCGGGCGGGGGAAGGGCTAGGGAAGTAGTCCTCTTAAGAACAATAAAATGTTATGTATTAGCTGCGCTGAGGCCAGTTCGAGGGCGGGCGAAGGTTTGGAGTGTATCGCCTCGTGGCTATCGAGGGGAAGCTGCACATTTTGAATGTTTCTCCTCCGAGCAGTTTAAACACCCCACCAAAAACAAAACAAAAAACCCACTCCAAAGTCCATGTGGCATTTTGCTACTTTGAACCCTTCCTCCTGACGCGACAAAAACCCGCGCGTAGGAAAGCTTTCGTATGCTGGCGCATGTCAACGTGCCTGTTGAAATCTCACGTGGAAGGGAGTTCCGTCGGTTACCTCTGGCCAGAAGGACGACTGGAGCAGGCTAGTTTCTCACAAAAAAAGAAGAATGGGACCTGTTCATTTGGCCTCATGTCTCAGGTTTTACAAAGGCTAGAAACCTTTTAATAATAATAACAATAATATAATGGAACCTAGGAGCCAGTAGAATGGTTTGAATGCTGGACTTTCCCCACTTTTGAGCCATGAAGCTCACAGGATGACCTTGAGTCTCTCAGCCTAATGTACCTCAGAGGATAGTCGTGAGGATAAAATGGGGAGAGGGAGAACCATGACACCACCTTTGCGTCTTTATGCCAGCAGTTCTCAGGGTGCCAGTGTAAGTGACATAGCTGTCAAGTTTCGGATTTGAAAATAAGGGATCAGCACCCTCACCTGTCCCGGGGACAGACTGTCCCCAGGGACAGTCCACGCCGTGGTAACCCCCCCCCCGGCTACAAATTAATTTACACCAGGCTACACACCATCATCTTTCCCCACCACACATTCATATGTGGGATTTGACTGGAGTAACACATGACTGGAAAGGTTTGCTCTCCGCGGACTCCAACTCTCATTCCCGGACACTCAGTTTGCCTCCCGGCCCTGGTTCCCTGTGCCCTGGCGCCACAGGGTAGAGACGTGCCTGGGGAGAGGAATATTCCCTTTGAAATAAGGGAAATTTAAGGGATATAAAAAATCAGGGATAGCAGCGGGAAACGGCTTCGAATAAGGGAATTTCCCGCAAAAAAAGTGAGACTTGACAGCTATGGTAAGTGACCTCCTTTGCTGCATTGCAATGCTGGAAAATTAAAATAAAGATTCCATGTTCGTTCCTGCATTGCAGGGGGTTGGACTAGATGACCCCAGGGGTACCTTCCATCTCTAAGATTCTGTGATTCTATGTCAACAGCACATCACCACACAACAAGCCCACACAAGGCAGCAGCTGCACATATATGCACATAAACACAGACATGAACCCAAGTTAGGGTAAGAGAACAGGACAGATCAAATTTCATTTGGGGAGTAGGATACTGTGTAGCAGGCAAACCACCAAAGCAATAACATGAAAGGGAAATGAGACGCTTCTCCAGCTCACAATCATCATCATCATCATCATCATCATAAATTTTATATACCCCATTCATATGATTGGGCTGCCACAGTCATTCTGGGTGGCACCCAACAAAAATATAAATAGAGCTCCCCCCCTTTTATAAAAAATAAACATTAAAAACTTCCCAAAACAGCTCACTGGAACCTCAATTACTGCACAGCAGCTTGCAGAAATGTATATATCTGAAGTGAATTGACTGGCAGCAGGTGGCACTGTTAGATAGTGAATGTTTCAGAAATAAAATAGAAAATTCTTTCCAGTAGCACCTTAGAGACCAACTGAGTTTGTTCTTGGTATGAGCTTTCGTGTGCATGCACACTTCTTCAGATACACTAAAGAAATATTCAGAAATATTCATCAGGAGAAGATCTGCCTGCTTGTGTAAGGTGAAAGAAAGCAGTAATACATAACTTTTCAAGATTCCTTTTTTTGCCTTTATTGGCATAAGTTAAAACAGTAAAATCATAAAAATCATACAAAGTTATCCAAATACATTGATAATTCAAACACAAACAATATATAAAAGACCAGATAACTACCACTGAATAAATCAGGCAACTTTAGATTTAGCTTTAAAGATCTTGTCTAAGTACCCCAAAACAATCTTGGTAGCTTTGGGAGTATCATCCCTCAGGAAAGATTGGATTACAGACTCTTTGCAAATCAATATTTTGAGCTGTAAGGGAGTCTATAGGAGATCTCTGATGGGTGTTGAGAAGACGGCAATCCAAAATTATGTTTAGGGAGGCTTTAATGTTTAATAGATTATTGCATTTTAATGTTCTGTTGGAAGCCGCCCAGAGTGCCTGGGGAAACCCAGCCAGATGGGCGGGGTATAAATTATTATTATTATTATTATTATTATTATTATTATTAGTGATGTATTGGTGTTTTCTTATTACAGGAACAGAATCTATTCTGGAAGGGTTTTTTTTGTTTGTTTTTTAAAAACCTTCCAAACAATACAGATGAGGGGAATGCATTTAGATGAGCTAGCATAAAAGCTCTGCGATACGATGAAGTATCTAAATTATAAAAGTAATTAGGCATTACTCCATGGTGGGGCTGCAATCCTTTTCAAGACTCCAAGGGATATGGTGAACCTGCTCTCCTTGCAATATGGATGTAAATTAAACTTTGAAAACAATTCAGAGTTAAGCCCTTGTCTCTTTTAACAATCCACAGTACAGTGAAAGGTGTGGCCATAAACAGGGCAGGGAAACAGTTTGAAAGTATCAGCTCCAGATAACCTGTTCCCCTCATGGCCTAAAACTGCACAGAGCAAAAGGGCTGAATGTCAAGGCTCACAGCATACTAAGAGCTACAGTTCTATGTAAATAGGCATGATTGCAAGGACACAACACAAAGACAACTAACTGGAGACCTCACAGATGATGATATTGTGCTCACAGCCATTACAAGTTAAGGAGACACAGCTGTCTGTGGTGTAACTTGGATGGAGTGGAACAGACCAGATTCTTTAGACCAGAGGAAGGGGTGTTGTATGTGTAAAACACACCCAGAAGCCTTTAATCCTTTTTCTTACTGCAGGGATGGGAAACCTGTAGCTCTCCAGATGATGCTTACAAAACACTTACAAACGTGTTGCTATGAGAAATTCACACTAAAGGACTTCCGGCGGCGACGCCATTGCGGGAGGTCGTGGGCTGCCTCGGCTGCGAGGCGACCCAGTCCGTCCCGGGGGTTGGAGCCCCGCTACCGCAAAGCGGGGCTCCGGTGGGGTGCGGGAAGAGCGTCCCGCACCCTGGGCTCCCCGGCTGTGCCCATTGTGGCTCCGAACCCTTCCCTCGCTCCCCCTGTAAAGGGGGAGTGGGGGTGAAGGGACGACGGAGCCGGGCTATAGGGGACATGCCCCAACCGGGATGCAAATGTGGCGACAAATCCCGTGATGAGCGTCTAAGTTCTACCTGTCTTTAATGGTGTTAAAGAACCCGGTGGTTGTGAGTATTTGATTGACTTTTATATCTTGGGAACGATCCGGGGGGAAGAGGAAAGGAAGCCTGCCTCCCTCCCTTCGGGAATGAAAGAAAATAACCAGTTTAAGTGACTGCTGCTACAGTAATGGATACAAAGTATTTGAAATTTGAAAACTGAGACTGCTGAGATTTCCCTTTGGGGATTAAGTGGGCAGAAAATATCTCCGTTTAAAGTTTTGGTCTTTACGCTCTGGCTTCAGAAAAATGGCGATGGAAAATTTGGACTGATGTGGGAAACAATTGAAACAAAGGGAGGAAGAGTCAGGAACTGAAATTTGACACTCACCCCCTCCCCCAACATGCTGGACTTTGTGTTTGAACTTGTTTTGAACTCTGGATTAACGGATGAAGAAATGCTCACTGTCTTGAGGCTGGAACTGCTTAATCGGAAATTGAAAGTCTTGAGTGGGATAATAAATAAAAAAAAATCTACTTTCCACAGAGGAGGCTTTTCAAAAGTTTTACACAATGGAAGGAAACCTTTGCAAAGAGTTAGAAGGGATGCTTGAAGGATGGTTTGAAATGTCTGGGCGACTCCGGGAAAAAGAACCGTTCTTTGGGGGTGGCAGTCCCGGAACGGTAAAATTTACAATATCCAGACCCCGTGGTGGGAGCTCGGGGGCAAGGGACAAGGAATTAAGATATTTACAAGAAGAAGAAGTATGGTACAAAGAAGCGGAGGAGCCCAGAAAAGAGATGATGTGTATCCTGAAGCTCGATGCAAAGTTTGTTGTGAATGCTGCCTGGATCTGTGGACATCTGGGAAAAGAAGATAACTGGAAGATTGGTTCCAGCGAAAGACAATGGACAGAGGGGGTGTGGGGTGAAGTATTTAATATAAAAATTTAAATGGTCTGTTATGGTATCTGAAATCGGAGGGTGAAGGTTGTTAACTGTAAGTTTATCTTGAATAAGTAAGGAGATATTGAGATTTTATGTTAATAGCAGCATGATAAAGGACAGAAGAAATAAGTTTAGATTTTATAAGAATATTTTGTTAAGATTTATGATAGAATATGATGATTAAGATAATTGTGTTATCTTTAATTGAAGTTAAATTCTTTTTTTAGAGAAAAGTTGTTAAGAAAGTAGATTATGGATTTAAAACCGAAGGTGAAAAGGCAGGGGAAGTCAATCGTCAAGATTCGGAAATAGAAATTTTTCTTTATGTATATAAACAAGAAGAAGAATCCTGGCAATATATGTATTTGTATTTGTTTTATATTTGTAGGTGTGGGTTTGGGTGTGTGTTGTGTTATGAAAATGCCAATAAATTCTTCATTAAAAAAAGAGAAATTCACACTAAAATCCTGATGCTCTTAATTTTTTTTTATTAAATATAAGAAGAAAAACAAACAATAACAGGAACAGACGTAAAGACCCCCAAAACCCTCCTGCCCACCCCTTCCCTCAATGGTACAATGCTACATTGCAATTATACAATGGTACATTGTAATAAATTCAAGTTTTCACATCTTCTTTTGTTTCTACAGCATAAAGAGTAGAACACAAAGTCTGAGCAGCAATCAGTTCATCATTCACAAAGAAAGAAAAGTTAGTTTTTCCTGAAAGGAGATGTAGTCTGTAATTACAATATCCAAATTTGTAATGCTGCTGATAATCTGTAAGTCCAGTATTGTTGGTGTATAATAAATTGCCAAAATGCTGATGAATTTTGATGAGGATTTTTTTTAATGCAAAATGTAGAGAACTGAATTTTAGATTGGAAAAATTAGAAATCAAGAGAACCAAAACTTACAGATTCTTCCATCCCTTGCTAGCTGGAGTAACTATTATGATTAGTAAGCTACTGATTAGCTCATCCCACCCTGCACTGCTTCTCTTTCATTATCTGAGACATTGGCTTTCAAACTTCCTTCCAGAAAAGCCTGGGCTTCCCTTAGTGTTTATCAGGCTCTTCAATTAGAAGACAGGTAATGGTGGCAGTAGGGACGCAGGTGGCGCTGTGGGTTAAACCACAGAGCCTAGGGCTTGCTGATCAGAAGGTCGGCGGTTCGAATCCCTGCAACAGGGTGAGCTCCCGTTGCTCGGTCCCAGCTCCTGCCCACCTAGCAGTTTGAAAGCACATCAAAGTGCAAGTAGATAAATAGGTACCGCTCTGGCAGGAAGGTAAATGGTGTTTCCATGCGCTGCTCTGGTTTGCCAGAAGCGGCTTAGTCATGCTGGCCACATGACCCGGAAGCTGTACGCTGGCTCCCTTGGCCATTAATGCGAGATGAGCGCCACAACCCGAGAGTCAGACACGACTGAACCTAATGGTCAGGGGTCCCTTTACCTTTAACTTTAATGGTGGCAGTATCCTCGAAACATACCTTGTGTGCCACCATCAATCTTCCATGCCAAGTGCAGCCATGGGAGAGAGCTAGTTATTGTCCCAGGATGCATTCTCAGTTTGCACTAAGCACCAGTAGTAGGGATAAGCAAAACAGTCAATTTCAGCTTCTCTCAGTTTCTCATTTTCCAATTTTTCCTTTAAAAAGAACCAGACTTTTTGCAGTTTGGAAAGCGATAGGGAAATGCATTGAAAAGTGTGGGGAAAGTGTACGAAGATGTGCAAACACTTGGCAAGCAAATCAGGATGAATGCAGGCTGAATACACATGTCACATATAAACCCCTCACAGTGGAAAACAAATCAGAATAAATGCTCAACAAGGAACAGATATAATCTGAGCCCCGTATATGCTTTGTGCAAACAAATCAGGGTGAATGATTAATAAATAGGTTGTCTGGAGGAGTCGGCTAGCGAAAATACCTGAATGTTGGTACCCTCGCTAGCATGAGGAAAATGCTTGAGGTGCATACATCATCAGCACCGCTTATTATTGATAAATGCATCTAAAATATACTGGCTGTTGTACATGGATAAAATGAACAGATTCCTGCTTGCTGACTCACAATTGAAAACACAGACAATTTTGTATGCACTATACATTTAAAGCACATTTCCAGCACATCTCCCACCCCCAATAACCCTGAAAACTGTAGTTTATAGTTTACCCCACACAGAGCTAAAATTCCCAGCACCTTTAATAAATGACAGTTCCCAAGATTCTTGGGGTGTGTGTGTGTGTGCTTCAAATGTGCCATAAATGTATGTTGTATACACAGTCTTAAGGAGAGGGTCATTGGAGAGAATGGGAAACCTTTGTATTTGTTGAGTGAAAAGCAATATTTTTTTTTTAAAAAAGAGTTAAATCCTGAACAGTTATGAACCTAGCAGTAGGAAGGGAAATAATTTAAGAAATCAAATAGAACACCCAGAAGGAAACATGGGAGAGACACATTTTGAATCAGTTCTTAAAAGAAGATAAAGAAAAGACCAGTCAAATATTGAGAACAAGAGAGCAACAATGCACAAGGGACTGTGGGAGAAAAAAGCAAGGAAATTAGAAATAACACAAAGGGAATGAAGGCTGAAGATGAAGCTTTATTTTCGGTGAAAGGAGAAGGATGCAGAAGAAGCAATAAAAAGATTAGAAGAAAAACTATCATGAAGAGGCATAGAAGGAGTTTAAACTTAATACAATGATGAGAAGTGCCATTTTAGCAGGGCCAGGACATCTTGCTACTTGAGTCAGAGCAGCAACCCCCCACCCCCATCTAGAACCCAAGTCTAGTTGAGTTATTTTGGCACCTGAGGCAGAAAGACCTACAAGTGCTTCTCTCCCCCCCACCCCCCACCCCCGTGCAGTAAAAATACATTAATACTGAAATATAACTTTGTTGCCCTATCATGACTCTCAGCCACCTATGGCAGCTGCCTCACTCAGGCTTATGGTAGGGCCGGCCAGCCCTGTGTTGGTGTGTCTGCATTTTCTTTGAGCGTGATTACTGGCAAGCAAGGATAGAGCTAGTTAGCTGTCAGGGAAGCCTGGGACACTAAATATGATTTGGTGTGGCATCTCCTTGGCCGCTGATCCAAAGCTCACGACAACCCTTGAGTCCTCCTGAGTCTCTCAGCCTAGCTCACAAGACCCCACTCTGTTCTCAGAGACCCAGGTGTTCTGGCAGAAGCAGCACCACTCCTTCTTTCTAGACAGCACAAGAGTTCTGGCTGGCAGGCCTCCCTACCATCTTGAAGGTGCCCTGCCCACCCCCTTCTCTGCCCCGGGCACTCTGCCTGCCCCTATGTCACCGCCATTCCAGTTATTTTTAGCTCTCCCCTCCTCTGATCAGTGTACTGCTAGGGATGGGGGCGGTGCTGGGTTTTTTTGGCAAGGGGGCCAAGAGTCTGTACCGTCCTGGGCAACCTGATACCTCTAGGTCTGAGGAAAGTGTTTACAGGCAGAAACCTTGGACGCTGGCACTAGAAGGCAGGGGTGTTCTCAGAAAGGGGACATAGAGAAGGGCAGTGGGGAGGGGGATCTAGATTGTGGGTCTAACCCCTTTGCAGAGAGAAAACCAGAGGAAGCTTGAATGCAGTGGAGCAAGAAGGGAAGAGTAAGGGAGGTGGCACGTGGGTGTCAGTGGCAGGAGGCTGGCATTACGAAAACAAGTTCATGCCAAGAAAGGAAAGAGATGGTGTGAAGTAGGGAAGGGGTAATAAGCAAATGAGAAAGAGAGAGAGAGATAGAACCAAGGCAGAAGCGAGGTCAGATATGCTTGAAGTAAGGAGTGGATCAGTGAAAGGAAAGGAAAGGGAGCTAGAACAGCAGGAAAGTAAGAGAGAGAAGATGCCATCTGAGATTCAGATAACGGCGTGAGTGAACTGATATTGGGAAGTGTACAGAATAGCTCAACAGCCAGAAACCATTCTCTGGAGAGGGAGAGGGCACCAGGGTGAAGTCCAGCTCATGGCTCCTGACCTCATGCTAGGATCACTGTAGCTGCAAACCTGCCATGGAGAAGCTATTGCCACCAACAGCAGGGGACAATGAACCCATTGCCAACGGCGGGGGGTGTCAGCACAAGGACTGCTGTGAGCGGGTGGTGATAAATGTTTCGGGCCTACGCTTCGAGACCCAAATGAAGACCTTGCTCAGGTTCCCTGACACCCTACTAGGTGACCCGCGACGCCGCGTGCGATACTACGACCCACTTCGTGGCGAATATTTCTTTGACCGCAACCGGCCTTGCTTTGACTCCATCTTGTATTATTACCAATCAGGAGGGCGGCTCCGACGACCAGCCAACATCCCCATTGATGTTTTCCTGGAGGAACTCAAGTTCTACCAGCTAGGGGAGGAGGCACTCACCAAATTCCGCGACGATGAGGGCTTCATTAAGGAAGAAGAGCAGCCCATGCCTGATAGGGAGTTTCTCAAGCAAGTGTGGCTGCTCTTTGAGCATCCAGAGAGTTCCCAGGCTGCTCGCATCATCGCAATAATATCAGTGATGGTCATCCTCATCTCTATTGTGATCTTCTGCCTGGAGACTCTTCCTGAGTTTCGAGATGAGAGAGACATGACGTTGCCGGCGGTGAGTGACTGCATTGATCTTTTTTCTCTGCACTTGTTTCCAACGTTTGTCTTCTCTTAGTGGCACTGCCATAACAGTTTTAGTAGGTTCAAAATCAGGGTGAGGTCCAGAGGGTGGCAATATCGGGCATTTGCCAGGGCCCCAAGTTCAGCAGAGGGCCCACCACCCTAGCAATGCCACCATTTCCAATTTGCGCAGAGTATCCAAGAAGGTCAGGTATCAGAGAGTTCTCTCCCGGTGGGGCGGGCACTAAAGGTGCCATTCCTGAGCCCAACATCCTGGAGCCGTGTGCTATCCCTCAAAATTGTCAGATTATAAGTAAGCCTTCTCCAAAGTTTCCACATTTTAGACAACTCTCATATGAGTCCTGCTTTTAGGTTTTATCACCTACATTTCACCACTGAGATTTGGAAATAACATCCATCTACCACCACTACCACCAAGACAGTAGTTCCACTAAAAGACAAGGGTATTTTTTCACAGGCAGGAGAGAGGGAGAATCAATTGATGGCAAATATTGAATCTGACGTATGAAAAATGTCAAATGTGACTTTCATATGTTATTTTTTAAACCCTTCTTTTTATTTCCCATCCACCACATTACCTTCACTTGGAAACCTGAGATTTAAGATGTATCCTTGTAAAGAGGGATAAGTATATGGGCAAGTCTTCAGTCTATGAACCCCCAAGGCTCTATCTTGACCCCAATATCACATAATATAAATTCCCCAAATAAACTGTTTGTTACCTATAATTGCAGAAGCTCTATAGTGGGAGTCGCATATGACCCGCTGTGATTATTGGGGGCTGCTGTCTAGTGTTGGAAGAAACAGGAGGCAATTCAAAATACTACTGATAAGTCAAATAAGTGAATTTTGGGGAAAGAACTTCAGCATTCTCTTCTCCATCCCCTACTATCCCTCAGAGATATATGTCCATATTAGAACCTCTCAGGGCCATCATTAAGATGAAAGTTGCAGAAATAGGGATAAATCACAAGCTATAATATTATGGATTGGTAAGTATATCTCCTGTGAGGCTATGACATCCTGGAATTGTGGAACAATGTCTTAGCAACAAAATTTGTTGGAAGATTCCCTATGCCCCTCAGAAAGCTCTAGTTCCCAGTGTGGTTTAACAATCAATCCATTTTCCCAATGAACTCTGGGAATTGTAGCTTTGTGAAGGGAATAGGGGTCTCAGCACCCAGGATTTGGGGTTGGCGGGGATGACAACGGCGACCCAAGGCTGTTTAAAGTGTATGATACTGCTTTACATTTATAGTGCAGGTGGGGCCTTAGACCTGGAGATCAGGAAATCCAGTGTGAAACTGGTCAGAAAAATAGGATCCATGTGGTAGGATCTTTAAGTGGTTCTTAAGGAAACCTGCAAAAGAGAAGAGCTGCAGTGGTGGATGAAAGCTGGGTGCAACAGGGCTTTCGAGTGAGTAATCCCATAACAGTGGCTAGTAAGATCCCTGTGTGGTATGATTAGATCGGGTGACTTAGGAAGAACAGAGAGATTCCATCATCCTGGGAATAGGGAGGGACTATGTTGAGCCAAGGCTCATCTCTAAAACTTGTGTAGAATGCATTTCCCACATCAATGAGCAAGCACAACCTATGTGCTAGGGACTAAGAGATTCCAGGTTGGAAGATATGGCTTTCAAACAGAGCTCAGCAGTTTATGCTTTGAGGTAGAGTGAAGCAGCATTTGGGGCATCATGAAAGGACATCATATAAATTATTATTTCATTATCTTTCTTGTATTTTTGCCACACTTCTAGGATTTTGTGCCTCAAGTACCAAAACACCTTCACTGGCTTTGGGCACTATATACCTTGAGCTGAAGAACACCCATTGCTGCTTTTCCCATCAGGCAGCAAAATATCTTAGCTTATTAGAAATAACCACTGACTAGAGAGCTTGGCCATAACAAAATATTTTACATGGAAGTACCAGAGATAGCTGAGTCCTGTTTCTGATCTCTTTTCTCTCTCTCTCTCTTCTCTGGTCACATCCACACCATAGATTTAAAGCATTCTTAAAGCACTTTATCAGTCACGGCACCCCCCAAATAATGATGGGAATGATTCACCACCACAGAGCTACAATTCCCAGCACCCTTAACAAACTACAGTTCCCCGGATATTTGACTGTTAATGTGGCATAAGAGTACTTTAATTGTATGGTATGGATGTGACAAATTTATTTCCCCTCCCCTAAGACTGAATATCATGGAGTTCCCAATGCTATATTTGTCCCTTTAGTTTTAATATGGAGATGGGAGATGGGGGGTGCTTAACTCTTCCTCTCCTTGTCAATTCTCCGTTACAGTCTCTTCACCCAGATGTTTCTACCTAGGCCCTCCCATCACCACTCATCCAGCACTGAGAGCAAAAAAATAAGTTCATGTGTGCCTATGTAATTTGTAGCTGTACAAAAGTGATAGGGATGGGATGCAAGAGTCCTGATTGCCACTCTCTCTCTCTCTCTCTCAACCCATTAAACCTCCTTTCTAGAGAGCCATTTCAAACCTCTTAGACTTAGACCTTCAGAAACATGCACTCAAAACTCTGCAGGAGTATTTGGCAGAGAGAAATCACAGCAGGAAATTAATGGGCAGATAAAACTGGGAAGTTGTGGCAGGAAAACATTAGGCTGAGAAAGGGTTAAGCTTCCTATTCCCCCTATTACGGTATTTATCCAGGCGAAAATGTCCACTGTCAAAGTTGAGATGAGGTCATCATAGTTACACGCATTTGTGTCCCACAGTTAGTTTACTCTAAACCACTAGACACTTTCCAAGATGACTCCGGCTCCCAGCTGTCGTATTTCTCTGCAGGAATTGAAATAGGGTATATGTGGGGTGGGTGTTTAACTTTGCTGGGGGATTAGACCCATTACCCTTAATGAATGTGGACTCAGCTGTATGGCAGCATGTGGGAGAGGGAGCCATGACTATTTAGTTAGATTTAACTGAAGAAGGTTGTATTAGAATTATCTGTATTTACATCAAGGGTGTGGCATCTGTGGCCCTCCAGACGTTCTAAGACTACAACTCCCATCATCCTTGACCAATGCCCATGCTTGCTTGAGGCTGATGGGAGTTAGAATCCGACAGTATCTGGAAGGCCATATGCTCTTCTTGTTTTCTTGTTGGAACATTGCACAACACAGCAAATGAATTTCTCAAATGGAGTGTGCTCTTTTTCAGTCATGTGTCTGGTAGTCCTGGTCCTTCAATTGATCTAAGCAAATTCCTTCACATGATCAGGCAGAAGATGACTTATTTCAAAACATAACACTCTTTTCAGTGATGAAAACTAACACCGAACTGTAGTTGCTGTGGTTGGAAGCATTTATTGATTAATTTGCATGAGGCTTTATACCTCACTATGGGACTTTGTAACTAACTTGTCCCATTGATTTTAATGGGACCCAAGTACAACAGACTGAGTCTGGATCCAACTGATAGTACCAAATGATTTTTCTTTTCTTTTCAACTAAAAAATGACAACACAACAGCCATATGTACGTTACCAGCTTAAAATGCAGCCAGGTTGTTCTTTTTCTGAATGCAGATCAAATTTAGTTTGGTTTGGGGGGGGGGAACACATCTTAAAATGCAGCCAGGTTGTTCTTTTTCTCAATGCAGATCAAATTTAGTTTGGTTTGGGGAGGGAACACATCTATACACAGTATTTCATAAGAAATGACAGGATAGATATGGATTGTGGCTGACATTGTACACACCACTTCCCAAATCATTGGTGGGAACACACTGGATACAGAGTAAATGGGAGCGTGTACGCAGCCTGAATCTGACTAATTTGTCCACCTCTTTATAACCACCATGCATCTTTCCTAAAAACTTTCCCCATCCCCTCAGAGATAGCTTAGGTGCCCTAATTGGCTGTCCAGCAAGATTTCTCTGGCGCCTGCCTTCCTGCTGGTGTGATTGGCGTTAACCTGCTGCTGGCTCTGCAGCAGCGACCAGCGGGGAGTGGGAGGGGGCATGAGCAGGTGGGCTGGATTAACACCCTTGGTACTGTGTTCACTGTCAAGGGATCCTGACAGCAGCAGGAAGAGGGGAGGCAGCAGGAGATAATTGATGTGATGTTTCTAGCTTTAAAGGCCAAAAGGACCTGGCTTCTGAGGCCAAGAGGGGAATCCCTATGGGGCACGCTGCCATGCGGAGCCCCCACTGCCCCTCCACATCATGGGCACACAGACACCCTCCCTTACCTGATACCTGTTTCGGCGCAAGCATGGAAGCATCTACATCACCAATAGAAACACCTGCGTCCTAATGCCGCCTTCCAATAACATTTTGCAAAGAGAAGCCATTTTCTTCTTTCAGAGCAACCCGTTCTCTTTGGGCCCTTTTTAAATTCTGGAACCTAAATTTGGGGAGTTTTACAATAAAACTCGGTGTTTTGTACATTTCCCCCAGCCCACTTGCAAGGAAGGAGTCGTCGAAATTGGCAGACGGGTGTAATGGGGCACTAACACTGCAATGCTATGCATGTCTACTCGGAAGCAAGCCCGTTAAGTGCAATGGAACTTGCTCCCAGGTAATTGTGCTGTATAGGATTGCAGCCTTTGTAGGCTGTAATAAGCCCCACAGAACTTAGCGGGGCTTCCTTTTGAATATACTTGCATAGGATTGTACTGAAAGGGACATTCTTCCTCATCTTGCCCCCATGGTTCAACAGCCCCCAGCCTCCTCTGTCCCTGGAGCCTGTGAACTCTCTAGCTACACTTCTCTTTGCCCTCTCCTCCTTCCCTAGTGCAACACCCCACCACCTTTCTCTCAGGCTCCAGTCTTCTCCATCTATACTTCTTTCAGGTCCCTCCCTCTCAGCAAACTTCTTTTTTTCTCTGCATGAAGGCAGAAGTGGTAGTTTCACACCTGCTTTTCATGTAGAAGGCTGCAGGTTCAATCCCTGGCATCTCCACATAGGGCTAGGGGAGAACCCTGTCTAAAATACCAGAGAGCCATTTCCAGGCATCAAAAAACAGTACTGAGCTAGATGGACCAATAGCCTGGCTTCATATAAGGCAGTTTCCTATGTTCCTATGATCTCTTCTTTCATTCACCCTCCCTCTGTGTCTGTGCTTCCTATGTTTAGCTCCCCCACCTCTTGGTCTTTATAATCTGTCTGATTATCCAGCACCCCACCTCTGCTTTCTCCATCAGTCCTGAAGTGCCTAGTCAAACTGACTTTTCACATCCTTTGCAGAGCAGCTGCAATGTTTGAGAATATTCTGTTGCTGATACCAGCCCCCTCAGATGCTAAAATGCTGATGGTCACCAGCTATATATGGTAGCTGAGCCAATCATTTGCAAATGACAAAAGTTTCCTTTAGCCATGGATACGAGATACCTGGTGCATAATGCAGCTTGGAAGGGTTTTTGTTCCCCTTGTGCCTGGATGAAAAGTTTTTACTACATTAGGTGTTCTTGCTTTTAAGTGATTAATTGAGAACTGATTACCGTTAACAATTCCATATTTCAGTGAGGTGAGGTTTTGACTCTTTTTAATGGAAGTAAGCATTCATTTCAATTACCAACACAATTTTTTTTTTTTTTGCTTTCTGTTCTGAGACAGCAGCTATGATTAAAACCTTTAAGCAAAATCCTGAACATCTCCACACCCATTTGTTTCTAGTCCTCATGGATTTCAAAGGGAAATCTAACCTAGAAATTAATGAATGTCTGGATAGGTGTTTGAGGAGTCTTCTGGAAGGACAAGCCACTTGTCCTACCTCACAGGGTCATTGTAGGGAATAACTGAGGGTGTGTGTGAACCGTGTACCGTGGAGAAAACGTTGGCATATAAATGCAATAAATAAGCTCTTTTGCTTACCTGCTTAAGAAAAGTGGAAGGGTCAGCTAGATGGAGATGACGGTTGCCAACCTGGTATCCAAAGAGCTCCACGTGGTCACTACTGGACCCGCGCCAGTTGCAAAACGTGCCTGGCACCTGGGGAATTTTGAACACTGGTGAGGAGAGAGCTTAATCCCGAGTCCTGGTTTGGATGAAATGCAAAGGCGAAACCTTGCCGTAGCTGAGTGCGGCATTAAAAAGGTCTAGGGAGAAGCAAAGCAGCTAAGAGCTCCTCTCCAAGAGTCCACACAGTTGCACAGTCCCAGCAAGCGATAGTTTAACTTACCGTGTTGTATGAACCACGCCATTGGTGAACTGGATGAACCAGCGGCCAGCCTTGGTATAAGGCGGCTGGCTTCCTTTATGCTCTGTGTTTCCTTTTATTGACTATGACCTGCTTCACAACTGCAATAAGGTCAAGTAAAAACAAACAAAAAACCCCCACATAAAACAGCAAGTAAAGGTGTGAACCCAGCCAATGCATCCCTCCCTTACACCTTATTCAGATCCAAGAGGAATTACAGATATGCATTCTGTTTTTTTAATTAGAAAAATCTTTATTAAACAATCAACATTAACTTACACAACAATACAATATATGCATCACACATTGCAAAACTTACTACATACACCTACTTTACAGAAAATAAAATAAAGAGAAAGATAAAAGATTAGAATAAATAAAATAAAATAAAAAGTGATATGCATTCTAGTCTCCTATGTATGTTCCCTTTTCCCTATCCTTCTCACTCCTTTTCTTCCCTCTGGTCCCCATCTTTCTTATATTGCTGTGTAAAGGTAAAGGTAAAGGGACCCCTGACCATTAGGTCCAGTCGCGGATGACTCTGGGGTTGCGGCGCTCATCTCACGTTAATGGCCGAGGGAGCCGGCGTACAGCTTCCGAGTCATGTGGCCGGCATGACAAAGCCGCTTCTGGTGAAGCACAGCAGCGCACAGAAACACTGTTTACCTTCCCACCAGAGCAGTACCTATTTATCTACTTGCACTTTGACGTGCTTTTGAACTGCTAGGTGGGCAGGAGCTGGGACCGAGCAACGGGAGCTCACCCCGTCGCAGGGATTCGAACCGCCGACCTTCTGATCAGCAAGCCCTAGGCTCTCTGTGGTTTATTGCTGTATACTTTAACACAAATGCATTCACACCAAACATTAGTTTACCCCTCGGAGAGCTACAGTTCCTGGCACCCTTAAATTACAGTTCTCAGGATTCTCTGTGGGGAGCAACATGCTTTAAATGCAGAGTGTGGATGTGACTAAAGGCTATGTACACACTATAATCCCTTTTAAAGCACATCCATAGCACATTCTTTCCCTGAAAGAATTCTGGGCATGGCTGTTTGTTAAGAGTTGCTGGGAATTGTGACTCTGAGGGGTAACCTATGGTGCCCACAATTATTCAAGGCAAAGAACGTGCTTTGAATGTGGTTGTCATGCCTTGAGTGTGTCAATAACACCAACCGCTTTCAAAGATTTCAGTGACATTTTAAATGTGGGGTAAGCTGTAACTGAGTTGCATCGTGAGCAATCACGTGACCACTTTTACTTTACTACAGGATGAACTGCAGGTTGAACAGACACATTTCACAGATGGTACATATTTGCTCATGCAGCACAATGCTATCATGTCAGCTTGGAAGTTACCCCCACTCAGTTCTGTGGGGCTTAATTCTCCAGGTAAATGGGTTGCATCCAACTGTAGTCAAACTCAGAGCAGACCCATTTAAACTAATGGGCAAGAGTAAGTTAGTTTCAGGGACGTGGGTGGTGCTGTAGCCTAAACCACAGAGCCTTGGGCTTGCTGATCAGAAGGTCGGCGGTTCGAATCCCCGCGACGGAGTGAGCTCCAGTTGTTTGGTCCCAGCTCCTGCCAACCTAGCTGTTCAAAAGCACATGAAAGTGCAAGTCGATAAATAGGTACTGCTCCGGCAGGAAGGTAAATGGCATTTCTAGTTTTGCCAGAAGCGACTTAGTCATGCTGGCCACATGACCCGGAAAAACTGTCTGTGGAAAAACGTGGGCTCCCTCGGCCAGTAAAGCGAGATGAGCGCTGCAACCCCAGAGTTGTTTGCGACTGGACTTAACTGTCAGGAGCCCTTTACCTTTACCTTTCTAAGTTAGTTTCATTAATTTCACTGGACTTACTCTGAGTAGGATACTTACTTGGATACAACCCAGTGTGTATACAATACAGCACCTTATATGAACAGGATGGAAAGAATAGCTAAATTGAAGTAGTTCTGCACGGGACACTAATATCACTTTTGAGCCTTTTGTATTTTAAACTTAATGGACATGTCTCTAACTTAGGACCATTACTTTCAATGGGTCCACTCTGTGTATAACTTTGTTTGGTAGAAAGTGGAAGACAGACTTCTTTAAAAATGCACGTTCTGTTCTGTGTAGGTGTAGAGAAAATACAAACGACAGACGTGGCAAATGCAAAAAGAAAACCCCAGCCCAACAATTTAAGTATCACATGTGCAAACAATCAAGGGTTTTGGAGCCACATGCTTATCTTGGGCAATTTAAAGATCTGAATTTCAAGGAAGTGAACAGACTGAGTGTTGAGAGATGCTCATCATACACATATATGCATCTGGTAACTCGGAGGGCCCTGTCCACCCCCTGACTTAAGCAGGGAGGGGCTGGATGGATCCTGGTGGCAGAGCACATGCTTTTCATGCAGGGTGCCCCACAACCCATCCTGGCATCCCCAGTTAAAGGATCTCAGGTGCCAGGGCTGAGAAAGACCTTGGAGAACCCCATGGAGGGGGTGTTGGTGGAGCAGCTGTCTAAACTGGGGGGCTCAGGGTTGGGGTTCTTCTGGGTTTATGGACTGAACTGGGGGATAAAAAAAACAGGCTTGTACAGTGCCAGGTGTGGTGGGGGAAAAAACAGAGCAGGGGTTTAGGTGAGTTGTGACTGTTTGTGTGATTGCTTGTAAGAACACATTGGCCTGTATGTGGGTTTGGAAAATCAGAGTACGACCACAGTCTCTTGGGAATTGAGCTTCAGGAAACCCAGAGACATTTACTCAGGCGAATAACTGGGGTTGATCCAGACTATGTTAGTCAAGCTAGAGTCTAGTGATGGGGAGCCTGTGGCCCGCCAGATGTTGTTGGATTCCAACTCCCATCAGCATAGAGTTGATGGGATTTGGAGTCTAGCAACATCAAGAGAGCTGCAGGTTGCCCATCCCTGTCCCACTGAAATCAGTGGAGCATTGGACACGACAAACTTCCCAATGTTTTCAGCAAAACTAACTTCGTCTGGATCCAACCCACTCTCTTTTAGAGTAGCCCTATCTCATAAGATTATTTTTATTTCATATATATTTACACTATTATGTTTCCACATCATACCCTTCCTCCAAGCAGTGGTGGACCTTGGGGTCTCAAATTTCAGCGATACCAAAATTTGACGTCTCCACTCCTCTTGCCTTCCATTCCACATCAATGTTGCGGTGCCCCCCAAGGCTCTGCACCCAGTGCAACCAAACTGGTTGCTCCAAGGAACTCAGGGCAGCATTCGTGGTTCTTTCCACTCCTCCATTACCTGAAGAAGTAGGTAAGACCGAACACAAGTAACTAGCTCATATTTACGCAAGCTGTTTAAAAAACGAAGTAGCAATTTATTACTGATTTAGTCACAGTGTAATACAGTATAGCAAAATGTATCAAATACAGGCCTTTCGGAAGGGGGAAAAGGATTAGAACAAATATAAAACCGTGATAAACTTTTAATTTTTTTTAAACAGAATTTATTAAATTTTAATAATACAACAAAACACTACAAAAGAGAAAACTACAAAAAATAGCAAAAATACAAACACAAAAATACAAAAATCTTAACAAACACTTATTTAACTATCCTTATAATATTCCTAACATTGTTTGGGGACCTCCTCACATCCTCTCTTTCTGCGTTCATTACTAATCTTCTTTAGTAATTTCATAACATTATAAAATCATCGTTCTCGTCTAATCTTAATCCTTATAAACATTGTATAATCATCATTCTCATCTAATCTTAATCCTTGTAAAAATAAGCATAAAATACTAATATCTACTTCTTATATCCTATCTTTAACTAATTCCATAACTGTAGCCTTATAGGTCCTCTGATTTCATTCTCAAATATCCGTGATAAACTTTTAAAAACATCCGCAAGGCTTTTCCTATTATTGACAGGGGGAAGAATAATAACCGTTTTTTAAACAGGTTGCGTAAACATGAGCTAGTTACATGTGTTCAGTCTTACCTACTTCTTCGGGTTGTTGTGAACCTAAAATGGATATCTTAAAGTTTTTATAAAGTTCCAGAAGTCTTCCGTTACTGTTTTATGCAGTATGGGATCAGCTATGCAAAATGTTAAGTAGCTTGAGCGAAGGGACGGGGACACGAGGTTTAAGTTATACTTAAAAAGTGGTGTTTCATAACTGCTTGAACCAAAGCCCTCTCCCGCAAATTTAATATAGGGTTCTCTGTGTGCCCATTGTGGGACTCCTTCTCCTGAAGGGGCACACAGAGCCTGTAGGTGGCTGTTTCCCCTGCACTAGACACAGTTAACCCTCATACAGGTCACTCACAAGATATTCCTTTCACAGTCTTAAGCGCCCACCACTCCCCCATCCCCTCGGAAACTGAGACGCTGACATATCTGTGGCGTTTGTTGTCTTATTTTGGTCACCACCACTGTCTAGAAAGCCATCAACACCGCAGGCTAATTACTTGGAACTATATTCAGCAGAGCCGTTTTATGTAATGCCCTGATGGCAGCCGGCGGGGGTTAAACGAAGGCACAGTTATTGCTGCGCCAAGCTAGTTCCCTTGAGTAGGAGTTTCCCACACCCCTAATATACACACATATATACACATAGCTAACTGAAGAGCAATGTATATTTAGTTGTTAAGGTGAACCTGAGCAGGCATGACCAAAACAGTTGTTTTGAGCCACTCAAACAAAAATAAGGGCATAGTAAATTTAGCAAGCTCATACCTAAAACCAGTGCAATTAACATTTACTGGTGTGCGATTAACGTTTAAAAGCATCCCTAAGACTCAAATGTTGAGGTTGGGGATCTGGAATTGAAAATTCAGCTCAATTTGATTTTTGTTTCAGTTCTGTAGCTATGTACACACCATACATTTAAAGCACATGACCCACCAATAAATCTGAAGAAGTGTGTATCTGAAGACGTGTGCATGCACACGAAAGCTCATACCAAGAACAAACTTAGTTGGTCTCTAAGGTGCTACTGGAAAGAATTTTTTATTTTATTTTGTTTTGACTATGGCAGACCAACACGGCTACCCACCTGTAACAATAAATCCTGGGAACTGTAGTTTATCCCCTCACAGAACTATTAATTTAATGGATCATATGTATAGTTTTAATTCTATTAATGTTTAATTCTTTTTAATGATGGTCCCCCCCCCTCCCCACTCCCTCACTATATTTAAGGATCTGGTGACTTCCGTTTCAGTGTATCTGAAGAAGTGTGCATGCACACGAAAGCTCATACCAAGAACAAACTTAGTTGGTCTCTAAGGTGCTACTGGAAGGAATTTTTTATTTTATTTTGTTTTGACTATGGCAGACCAACACGGCTACCTACCTGTAAGTGGTACCTCGGGTTACAGGCGCTTCAGTTTACAGATGCTTCAGGTTACCGACTCCGCTAACCCAGAAATAGTACCTCGGGTTAAGAACTTTGCTTCAGGATGAGAACAGAAAACATGCGGCAGTGGCGCGGTGGCAGCGGGAGGTCCCATTAGCTAAAGTGGTACCTCAGGTTAAGAACAGTTTCAGGTTAAGAAGGGACCTCCAGAACGAATTAAGTTCTTAACCCGAGGTACCACTGTAGCTGTTTCCACTTTATCTGTAGGTTGCCTTGAGTCCTGGTCAAGAGAAAAGATGGGATATAAATATAATAATAATAATAATGATAATGATAATAATTCCAACCACCCTTAACAAACTACAGTTCCCAGGATTCTTGGGTGGAAGTCATGTGCTTTCAATGTGTTTTCTGTGCACAGTGTGCACACATGCCTCTTTTGCATCCCTTGCTTCTCTGATTTTGTGCCATGATGAAGCTTGTGCCAGGGGCCGGATTGCAGTTCGGTTAATTGTTTATTGAGCATTCATCCTGATTTGTTTGCAGTGAGATTAGAGGAAGTTGGCTATTTACTGAGCATTGATTCTGATTTGTTTACAGGGAAGTCAGATGATATTGTGTCAAAGCCAGTGTTACCCCACAATTTCCAGTGCATTCCCCCATCACTGCCCTTATCACAAAAAAGCCCAATCTCTTGAGGAAACAGGTTTGCTGCACAAGACTTCCCAATCAACTATAATTTCGCAACCTGAATTTACCTGGATGTGATTGAATACTACCTGAAAATTGTGACAATCCGGAAGTCTCCTTAGTTTATTTCCCCTCTTTTCTCGTGAGGCCATGATGACCTCTGAAACGTGAAGGACTTCCATGTGTTTGAGGCTAAAGTTGCTTCCTAGATGACCTGTTTATCTTTTTTTATATATATAATTTTTATTGAGTTTTACACAATTTTTCAACAGAACATCTCCAACACTACATAACAAATCTTTGGCTATTGTAGTCTAGGGCTTCCATCAACCCCTTCTGATATTTTTATGAATTCCTTTCTAATTAGGCATTTTATTACTATGCTTATTGTTTTAAATCCAATCTTACATCAACTAATCTTAATACTTCTCCCAATAATTTGAATAGTCCTCCTTACAAAGCTTCTTGCAATACTACAAGCGATGTTAAGTAGTTACAGTTGTCTTTCAAATACAACATAAATTTCTTCCAGTCCTTTAGGAAAGTCTGGTCCCGCTGGGTTTGAATTTTCCCTGTAAGTATTGCCAGTTTGATGTAGTCCATCAATTTTATTTGCCACTCTTCTTTTGTTGGTATTTCTTCTTGCTTCCTTGGGCTAATAGTATTCTTGCTGCAGTGGTTGCATATAAAATCAGGTTTTTAAAAATCATTTTTATGAATTTCTGTACCTACCATACCCAGTAAAACAGCTTCTGGTTTTTTTTTTTTTTTGGAATTGTTTATTTCAACATTTTTTTATTTCATTATATATCATTTCCCAGAAGTCTTTCACTTTTTTGCATTTCCACCACATGTGGTAAAACGTGCCCTCTTTTTCTTTACATTTCCAACATTTATTATTCGTTTTATACATTTTGGTTAGTTTCACCGGTGTTATGTACCATCTATACATCATTTTCATTATATTTTCCTTTAATGCACTGCAGGCAGTAAACTTTATTCCTTCTCTCCATAACCTCCCGCAATCATCTATTGGTATATTATGTCCTATATCTTTAGCCCAATGTATCATTACCGATTTGACTTCTTCATCTTTTAGATGCCATTCCAATAGTAATTTGCACATTTTAGATAATATTTTAAACTTATTGTTTAACAATTCCAATTCAAATCTCGATTTAGTATTTCCAAATCCATTTTTCCTTTTATCTTCTTTAAACATTTCATTGACTTGATGATAATGCAACCAATCGTTCACAAAACAGATGACCTGTTTATTAAGCCTTCATCCTGATTTGTTTGCAGAAAGTTTGTGTTGGGAGATGAGGTGATACCAGCTATTTATTGAGCATTCATTCAGTTTTGTCTGTGGAGAGGTTAGGCAACATTGCAACAAGCAAATGCTATCCCACACTCTCCAGTACATTTCCTTATCACTTTCCTTCCTGCAAAAAGTCTGATTTTGGGGGAAGATGGAAGGGGTTTTGTTGCACAAGAGCTGCAATTCAGCTTTAATCGCTGAATCTGGATGTGCTGATATGCAGTTGAATCTCATCCCAAAATGCTGACAGTCTGGAAGCGCCTTCAGTTTCACCCTCCTCTCACCTTGGCTGAAGTACCCTTTTTCCAGATCTGGAAGGAGCTTTGTGAATTACCCTTTTCATGTTGTAACTATTGACTTAAACTGTCAAGAGCCTAGGAAGACAATACCGTATATACTCGAGTATAAGTCGACCCAAATATAAGCCGAGGCACCTAATTTCCCTACAAAAACCTGGGAAAGCTTATTGACTCAAGTATAAGCTGGTTCACCTTTGCCGCTGTTGTGGTGGAGGAGGAGGAATGAGCAGCCCTTTGGGCTGCTCCTTCCTCTTCCTCCTTTGCTGCTGTGGAGCTCACCCCGTCGCAGGGTTTCAAACCGCCATTCTTCTGATCAGCAAGCCCTAGGGTTCTGTGGTTTAACCCACGGCGCAATGTTCCCTTGTGTTATACAGAGAAGGCTGGGATCCTGTCCTGTTTAAGCAGGAGCCAGGGAAAGTGAGCACTTGTGGGGTTCTTGTACACTTCTTAAGGAATGGTTGACTGGGGTGAGCGGGTGGCGGCGGTGGTACGAGCGGAGAGAAAGGGCTTCTTTCTTGCCGCCCCCACCACCCGCCTCACTTGAGTATAAGCTGAGGGCAGCTTTTTCAGCACAAAAAATGTGCTGAAAAACTAGGCTTATACTCAAGTATATAAGTTATTTAATGTCTTAAGTACTCTGAGGCCAGTTCGAGGACACCCTTAGCATTAAATACTCAACAGACTTTTCTCTGTCACATAATAAGCTCTGAAAAATCCCTATCCCTAGTTCCCAGAGGAGTTTTCAACTGTTTTCATTAGTTTGCTTTTTAACGTGAAGGATCAATATTATATGGCTGTTTAAAATAAATGTTTTTTTAAAATGCAGGCAGCACACCTCAGACATGAAGGGAACCAGCATTCGGCTTGCTGGTGTGACTATAGGGCAAACTAGACCAGCCCTACAATTCAGAAAGGGTGAGGCAGCCCACCTATGGCACCATTTAAATGACATCAAATTGCTGCATACACACCATACCTTTCAAGTACATCACTTCCCCCCCTATGAATTCAGCACACCACAAAAGCTGTAAAATTAATGTGCACCTCTGTTGATCGTAACCTCTGAGAGTGTCTGTAGGGAAGGAAGCGGTCATTCAGATATTTGGGACCTAAGTCATCCAGAGTTTTAAACACTAGGGTGAACACCTTAATTCAGGCCCAGAAATACTGCACACCATTTCTGCACTCCAGTCAGTATAGAAATATGTGCATTGCAATCAAGGGGAGGCTAAATACAGTGGAACTCCCCTGCTGGAGTAACAAGCTACGCATCTGCAGTTTGAATCACTGGAAATCAGTAGGATCAATATGTCTGCGTAATCTCACAATGGCAGCAGGATTTGATCCTCTACATGAGGCCTAACACAGATTATTTGTTTTATTTAAGTCTAAAGCCTGTGCCTTCTAAAGAGTGAGAATGGATAATAAAATTGCAGAACAAAGGCAACTTCAATCCTGTTTCCTCCAGGGCAAATGTGGGTAGGATGTTTGTGTCACTTAATTAATTTCCTGTTGGACCAAAAATGGTGTGAATTGGGACAGTACCAGGCTATCGCCAACAAGCCTCCCAAGTATTAGCTGCATGTAGCCTCTGCCCTCCAACACACTGGTGCCTCCTTCCCAAAGCCCAGGAAGCTCATGCGCATGATGTCAGAATGTTGGGACATCACATGTGCAACATTACCCCCCTCATCGCCCTTGCACACTGGCACTTCTGGCCCTAACTGTTCCTCTACGAAAAATTTCACCGAAGGCCACTGATTAAGCTGTAACTGGGCTTTCTCTCTCCACCTTTAGGATTCCCCCCAAAAGGTTTTTTTGTAATGTACTTTTGCAAACTGTTGAGATGCCTTAAACTGGTTTATGTCTCCCTCTTGCATGGGGGTGGTGCTGTTTCGGATCTAGCTTGGAGAATGCGTTCGCTATTAGTATGTAGGATGTGCTATGGGTTTTAGAGAGTGGTCTTTAAAGGCAAATGATGCAGTTCCCTCTGTAGACCAGAGTGAAGTAAATCTGAGGCTTCCCAATAGCTGGATTAGAGATTGCTTGACAGCTGAACTGATTCCACTCTGAGCTGTCCGGAGAACAGTTGTCACAAAGGAATCGACACAGGTTGCATGGAAAATGCAGGATTTCTCTGGAGACTGTCGGGGTTCTCTCCGCCACAAATGTAAAGAAGCCTTGCTTGCATCTAAGCCAGTGTGAAGCAACTAAGTTCTATTCAGGGGAGGCCCATTGAAATGAATGGACGCATGGTAGTCAGTCATGTTCATTAAAACATGCCCTGAGTATGCCTAGCATTGAATGCAGCTCTTAAGTATGCTCTCTACACATGGGCATCAGACAGACTGACCTAGTCAAGGGGCTATTCTGAGTCCGAACAGATCTGAGACAGAATTCCCGTTAACCCACTGTACACACCTCACTTGCTTGCAAAGCAAACAAGTCCTTCTTACATAGTGAACAGGAGTCAAAATTAGCGAGCCAGGAAATTAGAGCTGACTAGAGGACGGAGCTGGGAGGGGTGTTTGACCTTGACATTCGGCTTTTCTCCAGACTTTAGAAACAGCTTTGATTCTCCCTGAGAATATATAGGCTAAGCTGGTGTGTGTCCCAGCTCCCAATGGGCAATATATACATTTTGGTATTGCTCTTCTCTCCCTACCCTACTGCGGATCTATGTGGTTTACCCCCCAAAAGAACCCCCCAAAGTAGATTACTTGCTCCCACAAAGGATCATGGGAACTGTAATTTAACCCTCACAGTGCTGCAATTCCCAGCAATCTAAATAAGCTACAACTCCCAGGTTTCTTTGAGAGAAGCCATGTGCTTTAAATGTATAATAGTGTGTATGCAGCCCAAGTCACAGAATCAGAGCGTTTCAGAAGGGGTCTAAATCATAAAGTTTTAGATGGGACCGTCGAGGCGGCCTACACTAGTCCCATGCTCAATTCAGGATTTACATTGTAAGATGCAGCTATGTATCTTCTGCTTAAATACCTCCAGTAAAGCAAACCTCACCATTTCCAGAGGCAGTTTGTCCCACTGTCAAACAGCTCTTACCGTGAGGAATGTTCTACTAATGCTTAGCCAAAATCTGCTTCTTTGCAGTTTCCACAAGTTTGTTCCCATCTGCTGTCTTGACAGCTCTTCAGATATTTGAAGACAGTTACCCTGTGGCTACATACAGACTATATCTTTAAAACACATTCAAAGTACATTCGTGGGCCACCCCACCCCCTCCCCGAATTCTGGGCACTGTAGTTTGTGCTTCACACAATTACAATTCCCAGCAACTCTTAACAAAGGTCGGTGCCCAGAACTGTTGGGCAGGGTGTGTGTGTGTGTGTGTGTGTGTTTTGAACGTGTTTTAAAGGAATAGTGACACAGCCAGAATTTTCTCTTCACTGAGCTAAATGTACCCAGAACTTTCACCTGTTCTTCACAGATTCTCTCAAATTGCTTTGATTCCCTCAAATTGCTTGTTTCCAGCGAGGATGGGAAATGGCCAGCTGTGGAAACAGAACAGGAGACCTTGCCAGCTTATAAAGGATAAAATAAAAGAGCTCTTCCATCTTTCTCATTTTCTTGTATATGCATATCAGTAAAGGAATGTACCATTTCTGTATACTGCATTGCTTTTCAATTCCAAAGCATTAGAAACAAAATACCATCCATTCAGAACAAAATGTGCTGTCCATTCAACTTAATTCAATTGAAGCATTCAGGGTGAACATTAATAAAACAATTTTTAACACCAGTATACAACTTGTAAGTGTTCAAAGTGCTTCCTGTATGTGTCTAGCTACATTCCTTACAACAACCCTTTAAGGCATGTCAGATGCAGAGAGAGGGGGTTGTAAAGGCTAAGAATGTGGCTTGCCTATGGGTTCGTGTCAGTAGCAAGATTCCAACCAGGGACCTGCAGTTAGAATGAATCTGCCCATTCTGGCTTCCCATTTTCCTATCTTCCACATTTGTTTGATATTCACACCTTTAAGCAAACATTTTCACTAATGTATGAATTTTTACGCACACTATTTGGTTGAAGAAGTGCAATGCAAAATTCAAAGAAGTGCAAATTTCGAAAGCTAGCTGTGTTTTGGTTTGCATATGAGAAGGTGCCAGTTAAATGATAGGTTTGCATTAAAATCTGAACAGAATTCCCCTTCCCCTTCCCTCCTTCCTGACTCACAGCCAAGTCTCTTAGCTACTTTACTCTGTCATCTCTCCATGTATGAATGAGCACCTCACAGTGATGGCCAAGAATCAATGCCTGTAACCCACCAATCTCTGTATCATGCACATGGCCACCTCTGTTCCCAGCTTCCCTATTATTTGATCTTCACTTCTGAACAACCAAGAAGAGGTCATCTGCAGGATGGGGCGTGCAGGATGTCACGGAGTACAATGTGAAAGCACAGCCTGAGCTACTCTCTGTGGTGCAAAAATTGTGTAACAGTGGTGTAATGTACAGAACAGGAATTATATGGGGGGAAGTTGAGGAAGTCTTTCGGGAATATTGAGAATTTCTCAGTTGCTGCATACATACCATGCATTTAAAGCACACACATTCCAGGAGCCCTGGGAACTGTAGTTTGAAAAGGGCTCTGTGAATTGCAGCTATGTGAGGGGAACTACAGTTTCCAGGATTCTTGGTGTGTGGGGGAGAGTCATGAGTTATACAGTAAATATATTTTGTGTACTTAGTCGGTGTTGATACGGTGGATTATGAAGCATTCAGTGGAATGTAGTTTCTAAACTAGGAAAAGAAGACAGGATAGTAGGGGGCAGTGACATAATTAAATCTGCTGAGCAGAGGTTTTGTTTTTTTGTTTTTTTAGTGTTCTAGACCTAGCTCCACATTTTTCATTCCTCCTGCTTTCGTTCCTTTCCAATTTCCCTATTTTTATAGGTCAAAGCTGCTCTTTTTTGCTGCCGCTGCCCAAAGTCAGCTTGCACCTTTTGTTTTATTCCTCCTGCCGAAGTAGCTTTAGATGGTTTCCAAGTAAAATAATAATGAACAACAACAATAGATTTCTTACCTGCCCTTCATCATGAGGTCCAAGAGTAATTTCAAAAATACAATTTAACACAGTTAAAATGGATTCCGATCAAGATAACAAAGTATTGTTACACTTTGTGCCGATAAAGGCTAGTAAAGGTAAAGGGACCCCTGGCTGTTAGGTCCAGTCACGGACAACTCTGGGGTTGCGGCGCTCATCTCGCTTTATTGGCTGAGGGAGCCAGCGTACACCTTCCGGGTCATGTGGCCAGCATGACTAAGCCGCTTCTGGCAAACCAGAGCAGCGCACGGAAACCTTCCCACCGGAGCGGTACCTTTTTATCTGCTTGCACTTTGACGTGCTTTTGAACTGCTAGGTTGGCACGAGCTAAGACCGAGCAATGGGAGTTCACCCTGTCACAGGGATTCAAACCGCCAATCTTCTGATCGGCAAGCCCTAGGCTCTGTGGTTTAACCCACAGTGCCACCTGCTAGTAGTAGTAGTACCGGTAAGTATTGTTACACGCCACCCTCAATCTCTGAACAGTTTCAGATTCCAGGGAGTTTCAAACACACTTACAAGGGTCTCTGTTTCCTTTTGGACAATGAGGAACAGCAGAGACTGTGGTGTCTTTATGTTATATGTTTCATTTACCTGAACATGAACCTGCCATAGAGAGGTTCAGAGCATCAGCATTCCATGCAGGTCCTGCTTCTCCCCTAGCCACGGCAGCATCATTGCTCTGTGCCCTGCAGCTTGCCTCGCTTCCAAAATCACATCCCATCCTACTCTCCTCTTTAACCTATGCACTGGCCTCTTTTAACAGAGGCCTCACTTCCATTGATCTTCTTGTGTGAATGACCCATTACCCCAGACTATCATCTCAAGGGTTATTACTTTCTAACACGTTTAAAATTAAGGGATTGGGGAGGTGTCCAATACAGAGTTTAGGAAGTTAACTTCATTAGTCTTTCACATGTGCTAATTAAAGGATTAGAAGCCTGTAGTACACATGGATCTATCCTAAATACACACATGGATCTATCCTAAGGACACATGAGTCTGGCTATTTCCCAGTTTTAGTACTGCAAGCCTTAATTAAACTCTAGCACATGGGTAGGCAAACTAAGGCCTGGGGGCCAGATCTGGCCCAATCTCCTTCTAAATCCAGCCCGCGGACAGTCTGGGCATCAGCGTGTTTTTACATGAGTAGAATGTGCCCTTTTATTTAAAATGCATCTTTGGGTTATTTGTGGGGCCTGCCTGGTGTTTTTACATGAGTAGAATGTGCCCTTTTATTTAAAATGCATCTCTGGTTTATTTGTGGGGCACAGGAATTCGTTCATATTGTTTTTCAAAATATAGTCCGGCCCCCCACAAGGTCTGAGGGACAGTGGACCAGCCCCCTGCTGAAAAAGTTTGCTGACCCCTGCTCTAGCACCTACAAACCTATAACAATATATATCTCGACAGAGGGCTTTCTCAGTAGTGGCGCCTGCCCTGTGAAATGCTCTCCCATCAGATGTCAAGGAAATAAACAACTATCTGACTTCTAGAAGGCATCTGAAGGCAATTATGTTTAGGGAAGTTTTATCGTGCTTTTAATATTCTGTTGGGAGCTGCCCAGAGTGGCTTGGGACCCCCAGCCAGATGGGCGGGGTATAATAATAATAATAATAATAATAATAATTATTATTATTATTATTATTTGAGTACATGGGCATAGCCAGGGGGTGGGGGGAAGCTGCCACCCAATCAAGTAAATCAATTAAAAAAAACTAACTGAGGTTCTGCCCCCCTAACATAAATCCTGGCTATGCCCATGTTCAGGCTTCAAAAAGCAGGGTAAAGAGGTGTGTCTTCAGCAGATGATTGAAATTATACAAGGAAGGTGCCAGGTGCACTTCTGTGGAGAGGGAATTCCACAGCTTGGGGGCTACAAAAGAGCGCTCCCTCTTGGGCCACCAACCCCTGAACTTCTGAGGGTGGTGAAACTACCAAATAGGCCCCTCTGTTGATCTTAACACCCAATAGTGCCGGAAGAAGGGAGACTTCCAGATATTTGGGGCCTAAGCCATTTAGGGCTTTAAAGTAGCTACGATACTTATGTGGAAGGATTTGCCTGGCACTAGCAAGATAGACCGTAGTGCAGCAGCTGTGGCACAACTGTGTATGCTTGTAGGCTGGTTCTGTGAACACGCTGCTGCCTCTTGTCAGGCAGAGGAAGGCAATTTGGTGCTTTAGCCTGCAACTCCTATTATCTCTCACCATTGACCATGCTGGTTGGGGCTGATGTTGAGTTGCAGTCCACCACTTTGGAGAGCATCACATTTGCTACACCTGCTGTAGTGTAAGATACAGCTTCCTTAGCAATCCCATCAGCATCCTTCAGTAGTACCATGGACAGATGCCCCATCTACCCCAGTGGAGGACCAGCCACGGCCCTTGTGATGGAACTAGTGTGAATGCTATGGTAGTGATGTGAATCATATGTTTTAGCTGTGATTGTGTTAATGGAAAATGTGAAGAAAGCAGCAAGGCTTTGTTTCCGTTTTCTGTGTTTGAGGAGGCGATGCAATGGTCTTTGGGGAAAGGTTGACAGTCCTTGCATCTTACTTTGAAGAAGTGGACTAAACACTTTCCCTTGACCCTAATGGTTTGTACTATACAGATTATTATTATTTTTGTTATAATTCTGTTGAAACATAATAAGAATTTCAAACAAAACCAAAATCAGAAGGAAAAAAAAAACATATGAGCAGTGTAGCTTGGTAATAAGCATCATATCTGAGTCCAGCATGACAGCCAGATTTCTCGCTGTGCCGCAGATAGTTTTGTGAACTCTTTCAGGTTTAATAAGTCATATTAACACAATCATGCCTTAACGTCTCTCTCTTTCTCCCACCCCTTCCTCCTGATTTCCACAGATTGTTCATCACCGTTCGAACAGCAGCATAGTACATCACCTGCCACCACAGAAGTCCCATGCTGAAGACCCTTTCTTCATCGTTGAGACCATTTGCATCTGCTGGTTCTCCTTTGAGCTCCTCGTGCGGTTCGCCGCCTGTCCCAGTAAGCCCGCCTTCTTCAAGAACGTCATGAACATGATTGATTTCGTGGCCATCATCCCTTACTTTGTAGCTCTCGGCACGGAGTTTGCCCGCCAGCGGGGCGTGGGCCAGCCTGCCATGTCCTTGGCAATCCTCAGGGTCATCCGGTTGGTGAGGGTTTTCCGGATCTTCAAGCTCTCCAGGCACTCCAAAGGCTTGCAGATCCTAGGACAGACACTCAAGGCCAGCATGAGGGAGCTTGGCTTGCTCATCTTCTTCCTCTTCATCGGAGTCATCCTGTTCTCCAGCTCTGTCTACTTTGCTGAAGCTGACCACGAAGGCACAAGCTTCACCAGCATCCCTGCGTCCTTCTGGTGGGCCGTGGTCAGCATGACAACCGTGGGGTATGGCGACATGTACCCTGAGACTGTAGGTGGCAAAATTGTAGGCTCCCTGTGTGCCATCGCTGGAGTGCTCACCATCTCCCTCCCGGTGCCTGTCATTGTCTCCAACTTCAGCTATTTCTACCACCGTGAGACAGAGTGTGAGGAGACAGGGCAGTACATTCACATTACCACCTGCCCATATACCCCACCGCCCTCCCCGGCCCCTGCCGCTATCCGGGAGAAGGCCCACCTCAAGGAGAAGCATCACCATGGGAATACGCCCCATACTGTGCCCAATTCGGAACTGCTAGATGGCGTGCTGCCAATGGGCAACTCGGAAAACCCCAGCAAACGTATTGTAACCCAAGTGTGACCCACCTTACCTATCCAAGTGACCGATCCCCACACCCCGACCTGACTTAGCCCTGCACCTCATTGTCTTAACTGGAAGGCTCTGCAAAAGCAAAACCCAAAATACCAATTAGCCCAAATGCCGGTCTCTGGTTTGGCTTTCGAACCCAAAGACAGTACATTGGGTACAGAGAGAACCTTTCGCATCATTTTTAGAGAGGAGACTGGAGGAGAAAGACAGCTGTGATTAAATTTGGGATTGGGCAAGTCACAGTGGGTTGCCGGCGGAGCACATGGCAGGACAGAAAATAAGGGGGCATCACGTGAACTCGGTCGCAAGGAGACAGTTAGACAAACAGACACACCCTTTTGCTCTGCTCCTTGCGTGGTTGGCTGAGGGCTCAGTCCGTCCAGGAAGAAACAGTCCCTCCTACCCTCCTCTGCTCCTTTTTACTCCCCTCTCCCTCTGCCTTGTCACACGCCGCCACCCTTCTGTGAGTCAAAGAGGCCCTGGCATGAAGATGCCTCCATGAAATCACAGCAATGCGTTCTTGGGTTACATCTGTTGGAGCGCACAGTGGAACATACCCAGAGCGACCAGGTCCCAAATAGCAAGAGCAGGGGAATAAATAAGGGAACGCCATCAGCCACCCACTTCTGAATCAGGGTATCATAGGGAACACTGTTAGCGCATGGGGGGGGGGACTGTAAACACATCTCCAGAAACAACTGGCAGAAGCAAAGGAGTTGTCAGCATCCACCTGTCCCTCTTTATAGGATCCCCTTTCATTAGGTGGCTATATTTCATTTTGCTGACAATCCACAGTGAAAGGGATGGGGGCAGACACGTGTTAATTTCTTAGGCTACAACAAAGGTGTAATGCTTACATAACTTTTGTTTTGTTGTGAGCATAGCTCACTGGTAGAGCATCTGCCTTGCATGCAGATCCTATGACAGCTCTCCCTTTTCTTCCAAGGCTCAGCCCCAAACCATTCTCCCATTCATCACAAGGCGGTAAATGCCAAGCCTGTCCTCTTCTTCTGCTTCGGTGTCCCTCCCAAGAGGGCAGTTGAGTCCAGCACAGCCAAAGCTTTTGCCCCATCTCTAGGACTGACTCCATACTGATCATTAGGCAGGGCAGGGCAGGGCAGCCTAGATCATGCTTCAGATTTTGGTGATACCCATGAAAGGGCAACAGCTGATCAGTTACTGAGTTCAGGGGTGGACCTCTAGATGCTGTTAAACTACACTCCCATCAGCCCCAGCTAGCACAGCCAATGGGTCAGGGAGAACCACATGGCAGCCACCCCGATTTACATAGCATTAAATGTTTACCACCATGGAAAGGGGGAGAGGGAAGAATACTGCTTGAACATTCTGCTTCTGGCACCAGAATGTCTTAAGCTTAGAATTCTGCCTCCTACTGAGTCATCTAGCTCAGTACTATCTGCCCTGACTGGCAGTGGCTCCCCCAGGAAACCTTACATAACTAGCAGGTAGAAATAGCAGGTAGAAATCTTCCCAGCCTTACTTTGAGACACCAGGGGTTGAAACTGGGACCTTCTGCATTCAAAGCAAGTGCTCTACCACTGAGCTACAGCCTTCCCACCTGCATAATTCAAAGAGGATTGCCTTTATTGCTCCCTCTGAGTTGACCCTTCTTCTCAGCCCAGTCACAATTCTCTGGCATCCTTGGGCAACAAAAACCACCTTCCGCTTCAGTTCCAGTCATTTTCAAACCCACTCAAGCCCTCTTCCACCCCAGTCTGGCTAGCTACAAAACACTTAGCCACGTGAGCTCAGTTTGGTCTTCTGCCAGATGAAGAGCACCCTTCACTCGCTCCAGGGAATCTCTGCTCCGATAAGTGATGTCTCTTTCAAAGTCAACCCCTATGATCTAGCCTGAGATATTTGCGCAGGAGGGGACAGTGAAGCGTTTCTCAAAAGTCTTAGCCCAGCAGCAAGTATCCAGCAAACGATCTCTACTCTCCCAGCCACCTTTCTTGTCTTAATATATATTGTTTCCTGCTCCGTTGGTCTTACAGGCTGGGTAGAGCAAGACCTAAGGGGAAGTTTACATTCATTCATCCACAGTGACATTTTTGCCCTGTCTGGTTGCAGAGAGAACGCGGAGCAGAAATACTTTACAAATGAAGAGGAAATCCATAGCTACTTGGGCTTCATTAGGATGTGCGTAAGACTTACGCCGTAAGAGAATAAAAGCTACTGTGTGAGTAATGTGTGTGAGTAAGCTGAAGGTGTCTGGGTAGAAATGAAGAGCAGTGCAATTACCTTAAAAAAGGGTTATTATGGTACCTATAAATAAAAGGGTAGCTACAGTTCTGCTGGGACCCAGGTGGCGCTGTGGGTTAAACCACAGAGCCTAGGGCTTGCTGATCAGAAGGTCAGCGGTTTGAATCCCTGCAACGGGGTGAGCTCCCGTTGCTCGGTCCCAGCTCCTGCCAACCTAGCAGTTCGAAAGCACATCAAAGTGCAAGTAGATAAATAGGTACCGCTCCGGCGGGAAGGTAAATGGCGTTTCCGTGCGCTGCTCTGGTTCACCAGAAGCGGCTTTGTCATGCTGGCCACATGACCCCGGAAGCTGTGTCTGTGGACAAATGCCGGCTCCTCGGCCTATAGAGTGAGATGAGCGCCGCAACCCCAGACTTGGACACAACTGGACCTAATGGTCAGGGGTCCCCTTTCCTTTACTTTTACAGTTCTGCTAATACTGCCCCCCACCTTTTCAATCAGATTTTGGTTTACAAGGTAATTGTAAGTTAGGTCAGAGTGTTAACTTACATTGCAAACCACAGCGGGTGAAGATTGTAACCGGTGTGCAGGGACAAGACTGGACCCTGTGATCATTGAGGTGCCGTTCCATCCATGCAAGTATGGCTCCAGCAGAGCTCTGCTGGGTAATATCCAAAGCCCATCTAATCCAGCATCATATTTCCCACAATGGCCAACTAGATAACTCTGGGAAGCCTACAAGCAGTTGTAACCCTAGCAGTGGCACACTGCCACAGTCTTCAGCGGCACACTGCCTCACTTGATGCACGGAAAGAATTGCCCTCTACGAATAACTTAGGCCCATTTACTTCAGCGAGTCTACTCTGGGTAATACCATCCACTTTTATCTCGGGGCAATGTGGATTAACTCCACAAATTGCGTACTGCACAAAGTTACCGATTCCTTTTCGCCTATGGTCAAATCTCCTGCCGAATGGTTTCAGTGGCTTGCCCTGGGTTCCAGTTTTATGAGAAAGGGAGAGATAGAGAAATTATTTCCACATTCTCCAAACTGTGCATGTGCACTTCCTACAACGAAAGTAGGTGTCGGGATATGTACACATTAGCAACTTGAAATGCAGTGATGTCACCCCTTCCCATTTGTGTTTCATGTCTCTTTTTTACATTGCTTTACACATCAGAGAGAGGGCAGGGACGTTTTTCACCCCAGAGCACATTACCTGACTTGCTTCCCTGCGCCGATCTCTAATTCGCTGAAGCTGATATATGTGCATGTGCTGACATCTGCACAGGCATGATACATGGTCTCCAAAGTATACAACCTCAGCTTCGCTGCAGTTTCTGTTTTCTGATTGGATGGAAGCTGGTTTTATAGAAACATAGAACTGTAGAGTTGCAAGCGGGTCCAAAGGGTCATCTAGTCCAACCCCTTGCAATGCAGGAGTCACAGCTAAAGAATCCCTGACAGCTGGCCATCCAATCTCTATTTAAAAAAAAACAACCCGGTGAAGTCCTCCACCTTCCAAGGTAGTCTGTTCCACTGTCAAACAGCTCTTACCATCAGGGAAAGCACCATCACAGAGGAACGTTTTTCAAGAATGCAATATACCTATGCATTGCAGTCCTGTGTACTGAGCCTCAAGAACCATTGGTGGGAGCACACTGGAACTGGAGTGAATGGAGTAAACTCCCATTTATTTTGCACCCAGCGTGCTCCCACTGCTGGTTTGGGAAGCGGTGTACTGTAGGCACAACATTAGCAACAATCCTGACCTACTCCATGATTTCTTATGAAATACTGTGTTTTGATGCTTCCCCAACCCCCAAACCCCAGCTTCAATCTGAATTGAGAAAAGAAAGCTGCATTTTAAGCCAGTGTACACAGCTAAGAAGAAAAAAAAGGTGATTGCTGCTCTGTGCCTTTTAACGGAGGAGGAACTTCATAGCTGCACATTAGGCAAACCTTCAGTCTCGTAGTGGCTGCATTGTAGCTGTTTAACAACCAGGACCACAAATATAGGTGGCAACCATCTCTGTAACAGCTGTGACCTCGCATGTATGCTGCATTTTTCAAACACCCGAGTAGCATGTAATTTCTCTGTGTAATCCAGTAACCGCAGTGTGATTTGTGTACAGAATAGCTGCACTGTCGTTGCTAACCAAACTTTCGCTGGCTGCGTCGCTGTTGGTATTCAATTACCTTGCAATTATTACTCCGCTGTTGTGGACACACAAGTCACTGTTTAAAGAACAGTTACAATTCAGAAGTTATAGTTTAGAAGCAGGGGCTTGTTATCGTGTGGATCCAGAAAGCAGGAACCCACGTGGAAACTGCTGCGTAAGCTTATCATATAGAAAAGTGGTCATCTGTTGCCCTCAGACACATCCTGTCCCATACACATTTTCCTTGCCTGTGCAGAAGATAGACTTGCTTTCCCCTTAAGTGCTAGTTTTCTACGTGCAGATTACAACCCCATCTTGGGGGAATGTTCAGAGATGCTGCTCTTCTTTTGCAATCTTGTCCAGGAAAGGATACCATGTGATCCCGTTGCATGAGTAGCTCAGTTCTAAGCCTTCCATTACCATTGCAGAACTGCAATTACGGTGAATTTTCTAAATGCCTTATGTGTACCTGCACAAAAACGGCATTCGAGATGGTCGCTGTCGTGTTAAAAGTAAAAATGACATGTAAATTGCTGAGAATGACTCTCTGAATTGGTGCTTCTGTTGAGTGCATACTGCAGTAAATAAGACTGACAGCCACGCCACTCCCCACCCCCGTTGAGGTTCTGGGTCTTTAACAGCTGCATCACAGGTAGAAATTCCACATCCAAAGCTGCACCTGTTAAAGATACAGAGAGAAGGGCCTCCGATGACATGCGCAGGGTCTGGGTCGGTTCATATGGGGAGAGGCATTCCTTAAGGTATTAAAGTCCTGAGCCGTGTAAGTTGCCAGAGTTGCTGTTAGTTGATAGTGCTATTCATACATCATAACTGTTAAAACAAAATAAAATAAAAAATTCTTTCCAGTAGCACCTTAGAGACCAACTAAGTTTGTTCTAGGTATGAGCTTTCGTGTGCATGCACACTTCTTCAGATACCTCTTCAGATACTTCAGATACTTCTTCAGATCATAACTGTTGTTCATGGAACAGTAATATGCATGTGATTCACTCCATAGTGCAGGGATAGGGAAATACTGCGCCCCACCAGATGTTATTAGACTCCGATTCCCATCAACCCCAGCCAGTCTGGGATGATGGGAGTTGTAGTCCAATAACTTATGGAGAGCTACAGGTTCCTCACTCCTCCCATAGCAGCCCCATTAAGGCTGCAGTGGTGCACATGGTTCCAGGAAAGTAAGCACCAGTGAGCCCAGCGGGACATATTTCTGAGTAAACATGGAAATGATTGGGGTGGGGGAATGCTTCAGAGTATGAGATGGGCAGTTTGGTTGTGCTCAGGTACGTAGCAGCTATACCTGCTGAGGATTGTCCACACACAAGGATTACCGTGGAACTATGGTGTGAAGCAACTCCCATGAAAGCCAATTGGTTAAAAGTAAACCAGGGGTCCCCAAACTAAGGCCCGGGGGCCGGATGCAGCCCAATCGCCTTCTAAATCCAGCCCGCAGACAATCAGCGTGTTTTTACATGAGTAGAATGTGTGCTTTTATTTAAAATGCATCTCTGGGTTATTTGTGGGGCCTGCCTGGTGTTTTTACATGAGTAGAATGTATGCTTTTACTTAAAATGCATCTCTGGGTTATTTGTGGGGCATAGGAATTCGGTCTTTTTTTTTTCTTCAAAATATAGTCTGGCCCCCCACAAGGTCTGAGGGACAGTGGACCGGCCCCTTGCTGAAAAAGTTTGCTGACCCCTGAAGTAAACTATACATAGCAATTGCTCAATTCTGTGATACAATACCCCATCATATTTCCAAGGCTGGGTTTAATATACCTTTGGCAAGGGGGTCTTCTCACCTTCTCCATGCATGGAATCTCCCCACCCTCGTCTTGAAACCTCAGAAGAAAGGAGACTTCAAGTGGACCCCATCCCATGTTTTGCCTCTGATGCCATCACACCTTTCAGCAGTGGCACAAGATCTGCTCTCTGATAATGCCTCTACCCCATACTGTAGAAGTGGAAAGGCTTCCTGGTTCCTCCAGCTTGATCGGCCCCTTGCAAAGATAATAGCCGAGCAAATGAACCTCAGGTACTGATGCTTATTTATCTGAGTTACTAGCCCCATGGTTGCCCATCAGAAGTTCTGTCGCCTTCCTGCAGAAGTTAGGTTGAGCCTCTATCAAAGAAACAATCTTTGTACCTAGGCAACTGGCTTCTGCCAGCAATGACAGCCTCGTGATGAGGCCCCCTCTTCTGGGGGAATATTTGGACAAGTTTGGACAAGTTTCAACATTTGGAGAAGTTGCCGATTTGCTTGCCAAGTGCCGTTTTGAAAAACTCACACTTGACGTTCAAGCGGACTCTCAACCAGACGTCACATGAATCCAGTGACTGACACAATGGATTGCTGGGGTTCTGGATTTCCACCTGGTGTAAGAATTGTTGTTGTTGTTGTTGTTGTTTTTTACAGAACACTGCTTTTGCTTTCCCCCATAGAGAACTCTCTCTCTCTTGTAGAAGAGCTTCCCAGCTGCCATCTTGTACGTTGCCGTGAAGAGAAAAGGTCACTCATCCCGTTTCATTTATCTACAATAAAGTACACGGCACTTGTTATTTGTTGAGAACAGAGAAACACGAGTTTTCTACTCCTTTCCCCACCGGGGATCCTCTTCGGATTGTGTCAACAAAACCCAGGATGGGGTAAAAGAGGCCTTCGATTAGCTCAGGAGCAACCTAGAATGAACCCCCTGCTAGCCCCTCCTCTCAGCTTCTCCCTCATGGTACATAAGCCTAGTTCCATCCCTGTCTTGGGAGGCCCAGTCATCACCTCTGCCCCGCTGAGGTGGCAAAGTTTAAATATAGGCTTCCAGAATAGCCTGCATTCCAACTTGGCTCAGGCAACAAAAAATTGGCCGGACAAGCAAGACTTTAGGGGAGCCGAACACTTTTTTTTTTTTTTTTTTAAAGGGCATAATGTGGGATGACATCTCTGAGGGCGAGGGTGTCCCCTTGTGGAAACCAGTTGCCCAGATGAAGCCTTGGCAAGAGGTTACCTTGGATCAAATCCTAGAGAGGGAAAGACGGCATTATTCAGCTAAACTGAGTTCAGCTTGGCTAGCACATAGAAAGCAATGTACGTGGCAACAGGAGAGTTTGAAATTTTGCACTGTAAAGCTTCAGGGTGCGTGCACACACACACATGAAATGAATTCTCCTCCCCTTTGTACAGTAAACAGACATACTACCATCATTGTTGTTGGTATGTTTAGGGCTTTCGGACAGAGTTTCAAGTTTGGATGGATGTCTGACAATACATGCACCACCACCTACCCTCACAGAATTCCTTCGATCTGTCCCCTCTTGTCTGTAGCATCAAGGGATGGAAGAGGAGCAGTACCTGCCCCAAAATTTTAGAACTGCAGAACGGGGCCCTTTTCCAGGTGCCCTCTCTAAGAACCCAAGAAGAACCCTGCAGGATCAGGCCAGTGGCCCATTTGTCCAGCATCCTGTTCTCACAGTGGCCAGCCAGATACCTGTGGGAAGCCCGTAAGCAAGACCTGAGAACAAGAGCCCTCTCCCCTCCCGCTGTTCCCAGCAGAACCACTACTGCCTGTGGCTGTGCAGGCAGAGCAAAATAGCCATGGTGGCTAGAAGCCATTGATAGTCTCAACCCTCCATAAATTTGGCCGTGTGTACACATTAGCTTTTGAATTATGGTGCTGGAGGAGACTCTTGAGAGTCCCATGGACTGCAAGAAGATCAAACCTATCCATTCTCAAGGAAATCGGCCCTGAGTGCTCACTAGAAGGACAGATCCTGAAGTTGAGGCTCCAGTACTTTGGCCACCTCATGAGAAGAGAAGACTCCCTGGAAAAGACCCTGATGTTGGGAAAGATGGAGGGCACAAGGAGAAGGGGACGACAAAGGATGAGATGGTTGGACAGTACTCTCGAAGCTACTAACATGAGTTTGGCCAAACTGCGGGAGGCAGTGAAGGATAGGCGTGCCTGGCGTGCTCTGGTCCATGAGGTCACGAAGAGTCGGACACGACTGAACGACTGAACAACAACAACACATTAGCAGCCTAAAATGCAAGGAGGTCGTTTTTCCTCGCTGCATTTCGAACCACATTTGTCCGATAACAGTACACACACAACCAGAGAAGGGGCAGGGAAGTTTTGAAGGGAGCCTAAGAACAGGGGAAGGGCAGCAATTTCTATGAGGCAGACAAATGGTGGTTCCCTTTGTGTACCTCCCAGCGTCAGATCACCTATGGTGGGTTTCCACCTTTATCTTCCCCACCCCCAGGCTCTCCTGGGCTTTTTCTAGAGCTACATAGTGGGACCATGACATGGTAAATATTATTCTGTCTGTGGTGTAAGGGGAGAGCTATTCTTGTTATACATTACTAATCTTCAACTGAGGGAACATTGGCTGATAGACCACAAGTCCATCTAAAATGGCTGCCGGGGCGGGCCCTACTATTAAGCAGAGTGAAACATGTGCCTCAGGTAGCTAGTTCTGGGTGTCACGAAAGGCAGGAAACGGATTCCCCTGCCTTTTTTATTTACTTGCCTACTTCGAAAGAGAGGTGCTTTTTGGGGGGGGGGAGGTTCTGTCTCAGTTGCCCAAATAACTTTGTCAGCCTTGGACACTGTGCACCTGGACTTGTGGCCTGGTGGGGGGTGAGGGTGGTAGGCACCATTTGCTGTTCTGCCCCAGGTAACAAAACGCCTTAGGCCGGCCCTGTTGGCTGCAGCTGAACACTTGTCCGAAGTTGATGCAAAACTGCAGAGGGAAGAAAGAAGCAAAAAGCCACAGAAAGAAGGGCGAGGAAAGATGGAGGAGAAAAGTGCTGCTTCTACTACTACTAATAATAATAAGAAGAAGCATAAGAAGTAGATCCCTTGCTGAAAGTAGAAGGTGAGACTCCTGGATCCAGAAAGCTTCGGAAACACTTGTATGCATGGTATTAAAAGTAATGTTTGCTCCAAGTGAGGAGATGGAGGGATGGATAGGTATGTAATTCTGGAGGCAACTAGGCATCAGAGAGCAGGGTCACTGGAGGCAGATGTCACACGCCCCACCCCATATGCCTTGTGCTAACTTTGGGTCCGGGGAGTCACACGTGGTTCCCTGTCAGCTGAGGGCAAACTTCTGTCTCCAACATAAACATGCTGCATCTCCAGGTAGCTAAGAATAGCCTGTCCTGGTAACATGAGAGATCAGCAGAGGAGAGAAACGGGGGTTTACCTCCTCCTTGGCCATGAAGTGGGAAAAGCCCAGAGGGGAAAGGAATGTCCCGCTGAGGGGCAGTAATTCCTGACAGGGAAACTTCACCAACCTTCTTTGCCCCCAGAGGGGCTCCCATGCCACTCAGTGCCGCGCAAGAGAGAGGGAGGCTTTTGGCTGAGGAAAGATGTCTCAACAAGCAGCCTTCCTAGCCCACAGGAGCCCCCACCTGACCTTAATTCAGGTAATCCCAGGCCCACGAGGCAATGCTGGGGGAAACTTCACACTTCAAAATGACCTTAACAGATTAGACAACTGGGCCAAAGCAAACAAGATGAATTTTAACAAGGAGAAATGTAAAGTACTACACTTGGGCAAAAAAAAAATGAAAGGCACAAACACAGGATGGGTGACAGCTGGCTTGAGAGCAGTACATGTGAAAAGGATCTAGGAGTCTTGGAAGACCACAAACTTGACATGAGTCAACAGTGTGATGCAGCAGCTAAAAAAGCCAATGCAATTCTGGGATGCATCTATAGGAGTATAGTGTCTAGATCAAGGGAAGTAACAGTACCACTGTATTCTGCTCTGGTCAGACCTCACCTGGAATACTATGTCCAGTTCTGGGCACCACAGTTCAAGAAGGATACTGACAAGCTGGAAGGTGTCCAGAGGAGGGCAACCAAAATGGTCAAAGGCCTGGAAACAATGCCTTATGAGGAACGGCTTAGGGAGCTGGGTATGTTTAGCCTGGAGAAGAGAAGGTTAAGGGGTGATATGATAGCCATGTTCAAATATATAAAAGGATGTCATATGGAGGAGGGTGGGAAGGAGAAAGGCAGCCTGCCTCCCTCCCTTCGAGCCTAAGAATTTAACCAATTTGAGGGATTGCTGCCACAGAACTGGTTATAAAGTATCTAAAAACGATACATGAGACTGGCAAACTTTTTTCTTGGGAAGCTAACTAGCGGAAAATATCTCTATTTAAAGTTGCGGTGTTTGCGCTCCAGCTTAGGAAAATGGCGACGAACAAAGAGACAGGGGAAGAAATATGATACCCACTTCCTCCTCCTCTGCCAGTATGCTGGGTTTCGTCCTTGAACTGGTATTGAACTCTGGACTAACAGATGAACAAAGGCTCACTGCCTTGAAGGTGGAACTACTTTACAGAAAAGTTAAAGTCTTGTGTGGGGGTCTGAAATGGAACCAACTGCCCACAGAGGAGGCTAACAAAACTTTTGACACTTTGGAAGAAAATCTTGTCAAAGAGCTGAGAGGATGGATGGAAAGATGGGAAGAAATGAATGAGCTACTTCGGAGAAGAAACTCGCTTGTTGGGGGTGGCAGCCCCAAGGCGATGTCAAGATTTGCTATATCCAGTCCCCGAGGTGTGAGCTCGGGGGCCAGGGACAGAGAATTAAGGTATATACAAGAAGAAAAGGAATGCTACAAAGAACCGGAGAAGCTGAGAGAGGGAGAGTTGGATACCTCGGAGCTCGTGGCAAGGAGAGCTTTGGACTGTGCCTGGATCTGTGGACGTTGGGAGAGGGAAGTTGCATGGAAGTTCAGTGCTGATGCCATCAGGAGAAGAAGAATGGACAGAGGGGGTGTGGGGTGAAGTATTAAGTAAAATCTAAAGCAATCTGTTATGGTATTTTGAAATCGGAGGGTGAACACTGTCAACAATAGTTTGTTTTATTATTTGTTTGAACATGAAAAGAGATATTTCAAGTTTCTATGTTATTAGCAGCAGTTCAAAGGATAGAAGAGATAGATTTGCTGAGGACGATTTGTGAGGATTTATGAGGATGTAGTATAAATAAAGTCAATTTAAGTGGTTTAAGTTTATAGATTAAGACGATTAAGATTAAGATGAAGATTAAGATGAATGTTTTATTTTATATATATAATTAAGTTTAATTTTTTAAATGAAGAGGTTAAAAAGTAGATTATGGATATAAACTCGAAGGTGAAAAGGCAGGGGAAGTCAACTGTCAAGATTGGAAAAAGAAATTTTTTTTTGAGATGTCTAATTAAGAAGAAAAATCATGGCAATTTTTGTATTAGATGTGTAATTGTATTTGTTTTGTATGTGTATAAATGTAGGTGTGGTTAAGGTTGTATGTTGTTATAAGTAAAAATGTCAATAAATTCTTATAAAAAAAAAAAAAAAAGGTTGTTTTCTGCTGCTCCAGAGAAGCGGACACGGAGCAATGGATTCAAACTACAAGAAAGAAGATTCCACCTAAACATTAGGAAGAACTTCCTGACAGTGAGAGCTGTTCGACAGTGGAATTTGCTACCAAGGAGTGTGGTGGAGTCTCCTTCTTTGGAGGTCTTTAAGCCGAGGTTTGACAGCCATCTGTCAGGAATGCTTTGATGGTGTTTCCTGCTTGGCAGGGGGTTGGACTAGATGGCCCTTGTGGTCTCTTCCAACTCTATGATTCTATGAAAAGGGAATTCTAGAGCCCAGTGACAAGAAAGGAGCGGTCCCTGTCGCGTACACCAGGAGGCAGTGCCTACAAAGGGAATGAGGCCTAGCAAACCCAATACAGTATAGCAGGGGTCAGCAAACTTTTTCATCAGGGGGCTGGTCCACTGTTCCTCAGACCTTGTGGGGGGCCGGACTATATTTTGAGGAAAAAATATATGAATGAATTCCTATGCCCCACAAATAACCCAGAGATGCATTTTAAATAAAAGCACACATTCTACTCATGTAAAAACACGCTGATTCCCGGACTGTCCGCGGGCTGGATTTAGAAGGCGATTGGGCCGGATCTGGCCCCTGGGCCTTAGTTTGCCTACCCATGCAGTATAGGGTAGCAGTTGAAAGTCCCAGGTATCACTCAGGAATTCTAAGAAATAAAAATTAATGAGAGTTATAAATAGTGTTTTCTGTTAGATTCTAGGGCTGCCGCTGTTCTCCTGCTGGATGAAGCCAGGGATCTGGGGAACACATGACCTGGATCTGGAGTCAGGCAGGGGTGAGGGTAGAGCTAATGTCTACTAATAAGAGGTTTTTTTTTTAACCCTGTACAGTCAAGAAGGGGGTGGTGATGGTAAGGAGATGCGTCTCTTTCCCCCTCCTCCCTGACTGCCCTGTAGAGAGGGCAGAAGGGTTCGACTCTGCCGGGTGCAAAATTCCCTGCAAGGAGAATGCTGGCAAAACAGACCCCTGCAGCGATAAGAGAGCCGAGGGTTCAGTTCAACTCAGATTGGCTCATGTGTGTGTGTTCCTCTGCTGGAAACAAGCATGCAGTACAAGGGCTGTTCAAAGGCCTTCTTGAAAACAGCCCCACATTGTTCCTGTGTCATTAACGGAGCCAGAAATTCAACATGAGAACTCTCTCTACCACTATCTCAGTTCCTGGAAAGCTTCATATGTTGAACATCTGCCTGGCATGCATGCAGCTCTTAAAGACACAAAAATCCACCTCGCAGGACCACGGATCGACCATTTTGGCCTCCCAAGGAACCTAGACCTGTCTTGGAAGGATGTGAGATACATCCCTCGCTTTGATCTTACCCAAGGACCCCTGGCTCAAACTTCTCCTCCACGCTGTTGCCTCTCCCCAGCCCTAGGCCAAATAAACTCCAGTCTGTTTTATAGTTAGCTCTGTTAATCCTTTTCCTCCTGGACATATTCATGACCAAGGAGGGAGGTTGCCAACTTCCCACATCCCTCAAGGGCCCAAAGTGGGAAGAGGATGAGGCCAGCCGCACAATCTTTTCAGCAGTTATTTTGTGCTGCTAATCTCAGCCCTGACAGCCATCCTCAGATGCACCCCTACCAGGTGAGAGAGTGAAGTGTGTTGACACAGGGAGTATGCCCTTATGACAGCACAGGCTCGATATCTGCAGGCGGAGAGAGCAGCTGTACCTTTAAAAATTGCACGGGAGGTTCTGCCCAGGTGCATCACCTGTCATCACCAGCCTTTTCGATAATAAGTACCAAGTGAAACGCTTACAAAGAAGCGTGCAAGCTTTTAGGTTCATCAAAAACTCTTAGTCATACACCCTTGATGAGCAGTTCTGATGTAAGTAAACATTTGACTTCTTTGCAGCATTTTCAACGGCCTTTATAAAGGTCCTTTTGGTCCAGCATGGCCAGTGTGGTGTAGTGGTTAAGAGCGGTGGAGTCGTAATCTGGGGAACCGGGTTCGCGTTTCCGCTCCTCCACATGCAGCTGCTGGGTGACCTTGGGCTAGTCACACTTCTTTGAAGTCTCTCAGCCCCACTCACCTCACAGAGTGTTTGTTGTGGGGGAGGAAGGGAAAGGAGAATGTTAGCTGCTTTGAGACTCCTTCAGGTAGTGATAAAGCGGGATATCAAATCCAAACTCTTCTTCCTCTTCTTCTTCTTATTACTATTATTATTATTCCCCTGTAAATCATAATGCACAGTATACTGTAATAAAAATCCTAATAATATTTTTCTGTTTACTGCTTCCTTTATGTGGGGAACCTTTGGTCCTCTGTATATTTATTGAACCACACTTCTCACCAGCCCCAGCAAACATGGACAGGCATTATGGGAGCTGTAGTTTAGCAACATCTGACCCAAAGGGTCCTCATACCCACTTTTTGATTTTCCTATGCCATATTTTAGGTTGTCAGCCCCATGGGGGGGCAGGGTCCTTTCCTCTTTGGCCAGGTACACTGAGGGCCTTCGTGCCATTGCCAGACTAATATTTTTTTTAAAAAAATTCATAGTGTTACAAGCTTTGCTGATCAGGGGAATGCTGTAGAAGTAGCATATCTTGATTGTCTGAGAGGTGCAGTGCCGGATTTACGTATAAGCTAAACAAGCTATAGCTTAGGGGCCCACTCTCTTGGACCCCCCCCCCCCAAAAAAAAAATTAAAGGGGGAAAAACTGGATGTTCATTTCCAAAATATAAGATAAAAAACAAATAAAATAAAACATATATACAGCAACAGTGTTTTGTGTTGTGTAGGCTCCAATGATGTAAGTCATGGGCCCCGCCTCCTAGCCTGCTCCCTAAAATATCACTGGTTTGCTCATTTCTATATATAGGGTGCCTACATTCTGCATGGACTGGTTGCCTATTAGGTCCATAAATTGTCTGCCCATATAGCATATGTTCAACACAAAAAAAACAGCGACAATTTGTTGTTGACAAAGGACAGCTGGACATATAAAGGGCCCCATTGCCTTCAGTAGCTTAGGGCCTCATCAAACCTAAATCCAGCCCTGGAGAGGTGATATGATAGCCATCTTCAAATATCTGAAGGTCTGCCACATGGAAGATAGAGCAAGCTTGCTTTCTGCTGCTCCAGAGGGCAGGACCCAAACCAAAGGATTCAAATTACAAGAAAGGAGTTTCCAACTAAACATTAGTTTAGTTTATCTGAAGAAGTGTGCATGCACATGAAAGCTCATACCAAGAACAAACTTAGTTGGTCTCTAAGGTGCTACTGGAAGGAATTTTTTTATTTTGTTTTGTTTTGATTAGGAAGAATGTTCTGCTGGTAAGAGCTGTTCAACAGTGGAATGGACTACCTCAGAAGGTGATGCCCGGTGTACAAAGAGTTATCTCTTTTCATAGAATCATAGAATCATAGAGTTGGAAGAGACCACAAGGGCCATCCAGTCCAACTCCCTGCCAAGCAGGAAACACCATCAAAGCATTCCTGACAGATGGGTGTCAAGCCTCCGCTTAAAGACCTCCAAAGAAGGAGACTCCACCACACTCCTTGGTAGCAAATTCCACTGTCGGACAGCTCTTACTGTCAGGAAGTTCTTCCTAATGTTTAGGTGGAATCTTCTTTCTTGTAGTTTGAATCCATTGCCCCGTGTCCGCTTCTCTGGAGCAGCAGAAAACAACCTTTCTCCCTCCTCTATATGACATCCTTTGATATATTTGAACATGGCTATCGGATTTTGTATTTGGTGAGAGCCTGCCTTAGCATTACACATCTTTAATACGGAGAGGCATCTGCTAACTAACTAAGCCTTTTATGGGCAGACAAGTTCAGCAGCAACCAACCATGCCCATTTTTAAAGTTTGCTCTTCCCCTGCACCAGCCTCCAACAATACATGTCTCATTTTCCCTACATCTGCTGCATCTGGCTTTTACTGGCCAGAATGCAATTTCCGCCCATAAAAGAAAAAAAAGGGGGGGTTGAGCAATCCTCCCCTTCCAACAGCTGTTTGGAGCCCATCTAGTTGGGCAGACAATTGACACCTCCACACAGAAAAGAGGAGCGTGCAGGAGGGCTTCACTCTCTGAGATACCTCCTTTTGAAAGTTCACATAGCAGGATAGGAAGGAAGAGTGGGAGACCTCTTGGCTACATACATACATACATACATACATACCATATATTTAAAGCCTATGACTTCCCCTCCAAAGAATGCTAGTTTACCCCTCACTGAGCTACAATTCCCAACACCGTTTGCAAACTACAGCTCTAAGACAGGGGACAGGTGGTCTTTTCAGGTTAGCCTGGTGTGAATTATTTTAGATTCGGCTTTCAATTAAAGCACATTCAATAATGATGAAACGAAACGTCAAAAAGCCCTATTTTTCTTCCGCAACAATAATATATAAGCAAGCTAGAAGAGAGTTGGAACCCAGAAACCTTTCTGTTTTAACACTGTCCTAGGATTATCCCTGGGTTGGGCACCCTCTCACTGTACAATTTCCCCTTCCAGATCTAGCTCTCTCTGGTCTGTTTTTGATCCTATTAGTTAGGAAACAAGTGTCAATCTGGGATTAGGAGCAAGATTCCCCCACTCTCCACACACACACACACCCATAAAGCATCTTCTCAGCATCTGGGGAAAGCAGGAAGTTAGGCAAGCAAGGCAGGGCACATCTGGGTGGAAAAGAGGGGAGGCAGAATACATGTGTTCACTCCTCGTACAGCTCCTAGGCAAAAAAGGAACATTTCAGTAATGAGTTGGATGGGGGTGGTTCAAATGTGATTTAACGCATTAAGCTGCCCAGCAAAACCTTTTTTTTGCAGCCTGTCTGTGTCCGTTATGTTTTCTTTTCTTTCTCCCTGCTGCCCCCTGCAGCCCTTAGTTTCACACTGCTCCATTTATGTAACCACAGGGCCGACCACTTACAAGTCTAGCCATTTGTGGGAGGAGGGGTTGCACCAAAGTGGATTAACACACTATGTTGCTCTAGATCAACAATCCACTTTAAAAAAAGAAAGAAAAAGACACACACTTTTTTGTGGTTAGGCAAGCAACGGGGAGTGAGATGCGCTGGAAAAAATGTGGTATGGAACAAAAGATGAGCGGGAAGATGCTATAAGCACCACGCAATCAAATCGGGATGAGCGCTCATTGTCACACAACTTCCCTGTAAGCAAATCAGAACAAGGGCGAAAGCCCTATCTGCACTATACCCTTAAAACAGAATCATATCACTTTAAACAGACAGGGCTCCCCCCCCCGAGAATCATGGGAGCTGTAGTTTGTTAGGAGACCCCTATTCTCCTATTCCCACAGCGGTTTGACTTTACCCCCAGAGACTTTGACTTTACTCTCGAGTCACGGGTGCAAATTGACTGTGTGGACTAATAAACTACAGTTCCCAGGATTCTCTGGAAGAAGCTATTATTGTTTAAAGTGGCAGGATACTGTTTTAAAGGGATGGTGCAGATGGGGTCATAGTCCTGCCTCTCCATAAGCTTTGAACAGCTGAATCAGGATATATACTCTATATATACTGCGTTAGTTTTGTATACTGTGTTAGTTTTATGATGTTAGCTGCCCTGAGCCCAGCTCCGGCCGGGGAGGGCGGGGTACAAATAACATTTATTATTATTATTATTATTATTATTATTATTATTATCATCATCATCATCAACAACATCAACATCATCATCATCATTTGCTCAATAAACAGGTTGTCTGGAGAAGTCCCTATTCAGGTTCATTGGGTTGTGACCTTGGCACAAACAGGTTCCGAATACCCCTGTTTTTAAACAATCAGTACCAAACTCAGTCCAGTAGAGCACAAGACTCTTAATCTCAGGGTCGTGGGTTTGAGCCAAGCAAAAAAATACAAAAAAGAGGGTATGCAACCTCTTTATTGAGCATTCACCCTGATTTGCTTGTGCAAAGACTAGACCATGGTTAGCTTATACCGCGTCCTTGCTCTGGTTTGCTTACTGTTTACCAGGGGGACCATGGTTCAAAACAGGGTGGATAAAAATCAATGTTATATATGTGTGTGTGTGTGTGTGTGTATCTTGGATTTTAAAATTTAAATCAGTTTTTTTATTTAAATCAGTTTTTTTTTATTAAAATAGGATTTTTAAAATAAAATGCTTTTGGAGGAAAAACCTTTCTAAAGATAATTTTCTACTTAAGTTACATTATAATCCAAAGGCTATTCATCAGGAAATAAGGATTTGTTTTAAGGTTTTCATGTGTGCTGAAATTCAGTCTAAGGTTTGCTTGTTGTTTTTTTTTAAATCGTTTAACCACATCAGTTAACAAACACGGATACATATGCAATAATATTATTGTTTTAGTTAAATAAGTTGTTTAAATTGTTATTAAGGAAATGTTTGTTTTTCTCCTTCCAATAAAGTACAGCAGAAAAGTTGTCCAAATATAAACAGTAATTTCATAATTACCTGCCTTTGTATTTCTAATAGTATAACCAAATCAGCAATTTTTGATAAAACTGTAAAAACTACTCTGAAAATTTATTATTCCAAAAATGAAACCTTCATCTGGTTGTAAATTTTAAGATTATACCAGCAAGAATGAGTCTTTCTTTAAAAAAATTATTTAAATCATGTCTTACTGACTAGTGATTTAAATTGATTTGATTTTAATCAAATCCACCCTGGTTCAAATCCTTGCTCAGCCCTGAAACTCCCTGGGTGACCTAACCTACCTCACAGGGTAGTTGTTGCGAGGATAACATGAGGAGGAAAGATGGGGTGTTGATGCGATGAGTAGATACGTAGCTTGTTGGGTATTCACACAACTTCCTGTTAGTGGTCATTCACAACTTCCTGTTAGTGGTCATTCATTCCTCCCACACTTCCAAACCGCAATAGCCCTGGTTCTTTTTAAAAGTGGATTTGTTGCGCTAGGCCACAGAGCCCTTTAATCCACCTTAATTGCAGAAACCCAAGTTTCTGGTTTGTGCTCTCGAATCCCTCCCTCAAAACCATGGCAAATGTGGACCTCAACACAGTGCTGAAAATGATGGCGTATTCTTGAAGCTCTAAAATGTGCAGCATAAAACTGTGTTGGAGTTCGGAGAGAGCACAATGCATAGCCCAGCCAGCCTTCAAAAACAATCTTACTTTATCCGAAACATAAGTAAACGGAGAGAAAAGGTCTACTTAGCAGCTGGAAAAGAATAAGAACAATCAGGCCAAAAAGCGCTAACATGGCCTACTAGCATACACAATGTATTTCAAGATAACCAGTGAATCTTCCTCAGGGACACCTATAAAATATCAGCGATGGCTATAAAATATCAGGGGACGCCTGAACAAACATTAACGTTGCTAATAAACCGAACGCTGCCATATCCATTAGCCTCTTTCACAGGCTATCGGTTTTCGTCATCTGGGTGTGTTGTACGACTCATTTACGGCGAGCGAAGGCACCAATCGCTTTTTAAAAGACACGAGAGGGGGGGGAAACAACATCTGGCCTAACCCTGTTCAGCAACTGTTTTCAGGCTCAAGTATTGCAGCATCTTAAAGGCTAACTAATTTATTGTAGCGTTTTGCTTTGTCAGATGCATCAGACTCACACACGTTCTCCTCTGGAATGTCTTTATAAGGTCATTTCCCAGGTGGCTACTGGGTCTGTTTCAAACAAACCACCGGGAAGCTGTGCTTCCACAGGCCATTAGACAAGAAGAAATGTACACTGAGGGAACTTCACCACACGCAGGAGTGCTAATGTGATTTACATCATCGGGTGTCTCTGTGATGGATTGCGTGTGGGAAAGACGACTAGATTAGCGGCAGGACGAAACAACTAAGCAACGCTAGGCCGGCAAGGCAATGTTCTTGCCTATCCCTCCTGCATTTCGCAGGAGGAGTATGCCTCTCTTTTGGGCAGTGGAGAAATCTCTCGAGCACAATGCCACTTCTCTGTGCATTTTTCAGTCAGGCCACATGCACACCACATATTTACAGCATACCACTAGAAACAGTCACAGCTTTCCCCCAAAGGATTCTGGGAGCTGTCATTTGTTAAAGGTGCTGAGAGTCAGGTGTTCTAACTTCCTAAATATTTGTGGGCAGGGGGTCTGGCCGCCTCAGTGTTGAAGGGAACTTCATGCCAGCACACCCCTTTAATGATAATTAGGGCACCTTCCTGGTGATCTCCGCCGGGGGCCTGGGGCGAAGCGTCTTCTCCCTGGCGTGTCCCTTTGATGATCGCCAGTTCTTCTTCTTCCCACAGTCCCAGTACCTCCCTTTTTCATTCTCTGGCCTCTCCCCGCCCCCTCTCCAATGCCATCTGCATTCTTCACCTCTCGCTTCCTCCGCGCTCTCTCTGTTTTGCTCCTATCAGATGTCAGGTATTAAATAATTTGGCAGTGGCAGGAAAAGTCAGGTCAATCCGAAATCCACACCTGCTTCGCGGAGGATAGCTTGAAACGGGAGCAGGCTCCCCCATCCCCTGCCTACCAGAGAGTCGGCAAGCAGACTTGAAGGAGGCGTCAACAGGCAAAAGGCTGGCAAAGTTGTGCTCTCCCAAGCCCACATTCCCAGCATGTTCGCAAATCCTGTCTCAGCGACATCTACACTGGCTTGGTCGTATCCACAGAATGGCAGATGGCAGGATCCCCAAGGACGGTCACCCTCCATGTAAATGGGGAGTTGCTTGCATAATAAGATCCCTTTTGGTATGAAGAACTGTGAGCTCCGCAAAATGACAGTAGTATTTGGAGGCTCCTTACAAAATGTTTTAGGGAAACGTTACTGAATTCCTCATTATTGCAACTGAAAGGTTAAAAAAAAAAAAGGTAAAGGACCCCTGGACAGTTAAGTCCAGTCAAAGGCGACAATGGGGTTGCAGCGCTCATCTCACTTTCAGGCCGAGGGAGCTGGCGTTTGTCCACAGGCAACTTTCCGGGTTATGTGGCCAGCATGACTAAACCGCTTCTGGCGCAATGGGGTACCGTGACGGAAACCAGAGCGCATGGAAACACCGTTTACCTTCCCTATTTATCGACATATTTATCGACTTGCACTGGTGTGCTTTGAAACTGCTAGGTTGGCAGGAGCCGGGACAGAGCAATGGGAGCTTGCCCTGTTGGGGGATTTGAACCGCCAACTGTCTGATCAGCAAGCCCAGGAGGCTCAGTGGTTTAGACCATAGCGCCACCCGTGTCCCTTTAATTGAAAGGTATTATGAGCCTTAAGGATGGTATCTGCAGTACGTATAGCCAAATGTTGCAGGAGGGCAAACCTGGGGTCAGGATTTAGCATCGTCAACCGTGTTTCCTGTTCCCTCCCACTTGTCTCTTTGCCAGCTGCCGATGCCTCTGGGTTTGGAAGAAGCTGGTTTGCATTACCTGCTAAAAGAGCACCCATTGCCCCCTTCTTTGTGGAGATGGCCTTGCCTTCCTTCAGAGAGAACGGAAGCCCTTAAAAACCTCTGACATTTCACCTTTCATACTTCAGTATATCCAGCAACTATGGACAATTGGATTTAGTTTATTCATCATGGGTTGAGGAGAAGAGAAATCATAGATAGCAGTAATCACTTATAAAAATTCAACATAGTACAGGTGAAACTCGAAAAATTAGAATATTGTGGAAAAGTTCATTTGGGCAAGCAATTGTTTTCATTAGCTACTGGAGTTTAATATGAGATAGACTCATGACATGCAAAGCGAGATATGTCAAGCCTTTGTTTGTTATAATTGTGATGATTATGGTGTGCAGCTGATGGAAACCCCAAAGTTGAAATTGTAAATGTGGGTTTTTCATCAGCTGTACGCCATAATCATCACAATTATAACAAATACAGGCTTGACATATCTCGCTTTGCATGTCATGAGTCTATCTCATATATTAGTTTCACCTTTTAAGTTGAATTACTGAAAGAAACGAACCTTTCCACAATATTCTAATTTTTCGAGTTTCACCTGTACCGTTTAGCTAATATATATTCCATTTAGGGGCAATTTAAGGATTTTCTTCTGCCTGTTGAAGCACTGGTAATGCAGGAGACCAAGCAATTGAATCAAGAGAGGGCAGGTGGTATATCTCTAGCCTGTCACTAGTTTGCAGGAAGGCTTCAGATGCACTCCAGAAATTTAGATTTGTGCATTTAAAGTGGATTAAAGCACCCTGTTGCCCTAGCACAACAAATTCATTTGAAACAACAACAAGACCCCCCCCCCAATTAGGAAAGTGACATAGGAATGTAATGGAAAGAAGAAGAAGAGTTTGGATTTGATATCCCGCTTTATCACTACCCGAAGGAGTCTCAAAGCGGCTAACATTCTCCTTTCCCTTCCTCCCCCACAACAAACACTCTGTGAGGTGAGTGGGGCTGAGAGACTTCAAAGAAGTGTGACTAGCCCAAGGTCACCCAGCAGCTGCATGTGGAGGAGTGGGGAAGCGAACCCGGTTCACCAGATTACGAGTCTACCGCTCTTAACCACCACACCACACTGGAAAGTGTGGGATGGGACAAACGATTAACAGGAAGATGTGTCAACTCCCCACAAGCAGATCAGGGTGAATGCTCATTGTCATATATCTGCCTCGTGAGCAAATCAGAACGAATGAGTGAAAAATAAAGTCCCGACACAGTCCAAACTCTGCATAAGCTCAGTGCAAACAGATCAGGGTGGATGCTGAATAAACAAGTTGTCTGGAGCTGCTGAGAGAGATAATTCAATAGCAACATGTGAACCGGTTTTTTTTTGTGGTAATTGCATGCTATGAAAGTAACATACTGACTGCCGTGTGTAATGAGATTTATATTAATTATATTGTGCGTCAGAAACCCTTTTTTGTTGTTGCTGTTTTTAAGTGTTACTCTGTAAAGCTACATAATTTGATAGTTGCTAATAATAATAATAATAATAATAATAATAATACACAATAGCAATTATCTTTTAGGCGTAATTTTAGGTACTTTTTATTTTCCCGGCTTTCTAACAGCTTGCATTTTAGGTGCTGGAAGGCTACTGTATTTTAAATCGCATTTTCACTGCTGCTCTCCTTCCTTGCTATCCCATTGTGTTATTTGATTTTCAGAGTTAGATTATAAGTTATGGATGGGTGACTTAAAATATAATAAACAATAGTAATTATCTGTATGATATTGTGTTATATATGTTTATGGGATTAAAATTTGATATTTTAACTGTTTCAAATGGTTTTATTCTTGTATTTTTATGGAGATTTTATTTGTATGTGGTTGTAAACTACTTTGGGAGGCAATTTTGCCTTTAAAAGCATTTTAAACGCCTATTAAACAAATAAATGTGTTGTTTAGATATCAATTTATTGCATAACGTTCATTTGCGTTCATTTCCATTGCAAAACCACCTTGAGATAAATAGCACGATGGGAGGTACTGTATTTAAATGCCTTAAATCAGTAACCAAAATGCTTAAGGGTGTTGGAGCAACTCTCCTATGATATTTATTTACCATTATACCACACCCATCCTTCCCCTGCCACTCTGGGTGGCTTCCAACATATATTAAAAAAACAACAAAACATTAACATTATTAACATTCGAACTGCCGACCTTCTGATCAGCAATCCCTAGGGCTCTGTGGTTTAACCCACATTGCCACCCACGTCCCTTGTATAGGAGGGTACATGTCCCCAAATATCTTGGTCCACAGCTTACTACACCACTTAAGTCCTTTTTACTTGTTCATCCATCCACCCATCCACCTTCCTCAAATGTGCCTCTGGAATTTCCTGGATGTAGCCAGGATTCAGCCCTCGTGAACAGCGTTTTGCCAGAAATTGCTTAAATGTCTGCAGAAATCCAGGAAGTGTAGATTTTGGCAAATTTCCTTAAAAATAGATCAGAACTTCATTTTATTTTATTTTGAGCTTTTGGGAAGAAGAAGAAAAAAGCTCAATTCTTGTGTTTGGATTTCCCCTTTTTGAAATATGGCCACCTTATCTGAATCACCACCCACCCCACCCTTCTTAAGGCAGGGGGATTATGCAATCCTTTTAACAGGCTTCCCTTATTTCTGGGAAATAGCCTTGTCCTACACGCAGGTGAGAGATTTCACTTTCTTGGGTTCCATGATCACTGCAGATGGTGACAGCAGTCACGAAATTAGAAGACGCCTGCTTCTTGGGAGAAAAGCAATGACAAACCTAGACAGCATCTTAAAAAGCAAAGACATCACCTTGCCAACAAAGGTCCGTATAGTTAAAGCTATGGTCTTCCCAGTAGTAATGTACGGAAGTGAGAGCTGGACCATCAAGAAGGCTGATCGCCGAAGGATTGATGCTTTTGAATTATGGTGCTGGAGGAGACTCTTGAGAGTCCCATGGACTGCAAGAAGATCAAACCTATCCATTCTCAAAGAAATCAGCCCTGAGTGCTCACTAGAAGGACAGATCCTGAAGTTGAGGCTCCAGTACTTTGGCCACCTCATGAGAAGAGAAGACTCCCTAGAAAAAGACCCTGATGTTGGGAAAGATGGAGGGCACAGGAGAAGGGGACGACAGAGGATGAGATGGTTTGGACAGTGTTCTCGAAGCTACTAACATGAGTTTGGCCAAACTGCGAGAGGCAGTGAAGGATAGGCGTGCCTGGCGTGCTCTGGTCCATGGGGTCACGAAGAGTCGGACACGATCCTGAACGACTGAACAACAACAACAACACACGCAGGTGGCGCTGTGGTCTAAACCACTGAGCCTAGGGCTTGCCGATCAGAAGGTCAGTGGTTCGAATCCCCGCATGTCAAAGTGCAAGTAGATAAATAGGTACTGCTCCGGCGGGAAGGTAAACGGCGTTTCCGTGCGCTGCTCCGCTTCGTCAGAAGCGGTTTAGTCATGCTGGTCCACATGACCCGGAAGCTGTACGCCAGCTCCCTCAACCAATAAAGCGAGATGAGCTCCGCAACCCCAGAGTCGTTCACGACTGGACTTAATTGTCAGGGGTCCTTTACCTTTTTACAAATGTAACATGGGGTCTTTTGCTCTCTCTCTCTCTCTCTCTTTTGCATTTCTTTGGTCCCCGTGAATTGCAAGAGGGCTCAAGAGTTATCGGGTTTCTCTCGCTTGCTCAGCAGATGTTACAACCAGGCCATCAGTATTTTTAATTTATTTGCCTGCTCTGTTCCTCCCTTTTCCTCATCCATCCAGTCGTCTATCCATCCATCTAAGAGGGCTGGAAGGGAAGACTTCAAAGCCCTCGCAAACATACCCCTCAAGCACATTCATTCCCAGCATCCCTTTATTAATTTGGAAAATGGTTTTTTTAAAAGGGTAAAATGAACAATAAAAGAATTGTTCATATGGCTGTGCACTGGCGGATTAGGGCACTAATATTTACCAAATGTGGGACAACCCCCCCACCCCCCGCAATTTCCTCTCCCTCCCACCTCAGCAATGCTCTTGATTGGTTCATTCATCCTCCCCCCTCCCCACCCAGCAAACCCCTTAAAACATATGATTTGACCCATTATTTCACATTCTTTGTCCAAATGGTGTGTTTCTGTTTGTGCCTGAGACAAAACGGAGGGAGGCAGGGTTTCAAACTTGAATGGAACAGGGTGTGCCAAGCCAGCAATCATGAGTTCTTTTGCAGGAGGAGGGAGGCAAGTGGTTAAGGACAACAGGCCGGAGACCGTGAAACTTTTCTGCCAAAGTTGGTACAATATTATCCACCTAATTTTCATTGGAGGGATGCGGATGGCACTGTGGGTTAAACCACTGTGCTGCTTGGGCTTGCCAATCTGAAGGTTGGCGGTTCGAATCCCCACGGTTCGAATCCCCTGCCAACCTAGCACTTTGAAAGCATACCAGTGCAAATAGATAAATAGATACCGCCCCGGCGGGAAGGTAAACGGCGTTTCCGTGCACGGCGTTTCTGTGTGCTGCTCTGGTTTTACCAGGAGCGGCTTAGTCATGCTGGCCACATGACCGGAAAAACCTGTCTGCGGAAGCAGAGAACACCTGCTCCCTCGGCCTGTAAAGCGAGATGAGCACCGCAACCCCAGAGTCGTTCGCGACTGGACTTAACTGTCAGGGGTCCCTATACCTCTATTTTTCATTGTGTATAGCATCCATTCCCTGCCCTTTAGCCCCCAAGCCTCAAGTGGCTTGCTGGCAAACCAGTATTAAGGTATAGTCCCTGCCCTCAGGCTTACAATCTTAAAAGGACATGACGAACGAGGAAAAATGAACGGGAGGGAGGAGGGAAAAGCAAGCTCAAGAAGTGGTACCTCGGTTTTCGAATGTAATCCATTCCGGAAGACCGTTCGAGTTCCAAAATGATTGAAAACTGAAAACTCAAACAGGAAGCCTCAAAACTCAATACAGAAAACTCAAACTGGAAGCCGCCTCGGAAGTTCGACTCTGAGGCGCGTTCGAAAACGGAAGCATTTACTTCCGGGTTTATGGCGTTCCGAGTTCCGAAGCGTTAGTCAATGGAGACGTTCGGAAACTGAGGTACCACTGCATTGAGTTGCAGTTCTTTTAACCTCTAGGATAGATTACTGCAACGAGTTATACGAAGTCGGTTTGGAAAGAAGAAGAAGAGTTTGGATTTGATATCCCGCTTATCGCACTACCCGAGGAGTCTCAAAGCGGCTAACATTCTCCTTTCCCTTCCTCCCCCCACAACAAACACTCTGTGAGGTGAGTGGGGCTGAGAGACTTCAAAGAAGTGTGACTAGCCCAAGGTCACCCAGCAGCTGCATGTGGAGGAGCGGAAGACGCGAACCCAGTTCACACAGATTACGAGTCTACCACTCTTAACCACTACACCACACTGGTGCAGAATTCAGTGGCCTGGTTGCTCCACCGGAGCAAGACGGCTTGAGTATATTACACCAATCCTGGTCCGACTGCACTGGCTACCAATTAGTTTCCGGGCCCAATTCAAAGTGTTGGTTTTGACCTATGAAACCTTAAACAGCTCAAAGACCACAATACCTCAAGGACCGCCTCTGGCCACTGGCACATACGAAGTTTGAAATCCTGAACTGTATAGTATTTAGTCCGTCGAGATGAACTGTACGTTGGAACATTTGCCCTGATTTTGTTTGCAGGAGCTTAGTTGGCATCGTCAGCTATTACAGTATTTCCCGAGCGTTCATTCTGATTCGTTTGCAAGTGTTGTTATCCCACCCTTTCCAAAGCATTTACCCATCAATTTCCTTCGTGCAAAAGGTTCCTTTTGAGAGGGCAGGGAGGGAAGCACAGAAGCTCAAAATCAACTTTAACGGCACAAACTGAGCTAGTTGGTATGTGATTGAATTCTACCCGAAAATAAGGGCAGCCTGGAAGTGCCTTCAGATATGCACAATTTGGTAAGAAAAAAAAATAGTCAAGAATGTGATATCTAAATAATAAATAAATAAGAGTTTTCTTATGATGATGATGATGATGAAGATTTCCTATTAAGCGGTGCATAAATTTTATTAATAACTAATACAGTTAAAATGGGGTTTGCCAGACAATAACTCGCCTGAAAACAGGTTGCTGGATTCTGCTGTATTATCAGTACTTCTCTCTCTGATACAATGGAGGTTATCAAGGGAAATAGCCAGGAATTGGGGGGGGGCAGGACTTTTGTTGGAAGGGGAAAGAACCGAGCTATCGTGATGCGATTGGTCCATTAGCTAAGTATTTTTATTTATTTACTTGATGGGGGGGAAACAGCTGCCTCCTTCCCCCCTCTGGCTACACCCATGGAGGTTAAAGTCCTGGTGCATGCTGGCATGTCGAAATAGTAAACAGGGCGTTTGAAATGCTACCAGCTGCAACATTTCCTTCATCCTAGCACAAAAGACACCATCACCTTTTGCATCAGAGCTCAGAGATGCCTTTCCACTACTTCAAACAGGCTGTTTCCAGATGGGCGGTTCCTGGCATGCTATTAATCATTGCTTTTCCACAGTAAACTACAAGCAGAATTGCATTATCAGGACTATTGCATAGATATCAATATATTCCACTATATACCGTCCACATGAGTGGCAAAGAGACGGTGTGAACGTACCCTCCAACATTTCTCCAGTGAAAATAGGGATGTCCTATTCCATAATAATAATAATAATAATAATAATAATAATTTTATTACTTATATTCCACCCATCTGACTGGGCTGCCCCAGCCACTCTGGGAGGCTTCCAACATATATATATAAAACCATAATAAAACATTAAATAAAACACTTTCCTGCACAGGGCTGACTTCGGGGCTGGATCTAGACACATCAAAGAAGCAATTCGGTTAAACGCGTTGTAAACTTCATACAGGGAAATCCCATTGGCAGAAAACGGAACTCCACAGTGACATCTGGTGTCAGTGTGTTATAACGCATATAAAGCGCTTTATCTTTACAATCCCCTTCATGGATCACTGCCCCTTCATGGATCACTGCCTCCCCTTCATGGATCACTGCCTTGTCGTGGCGAAGGGGCTTGAATTACTCAGGCAAGCTATGGACAGGTCAAGATGGACAGGTCATAGCGGAGAGTTTGGACCAAACGTGATCCACCTGGAGAAGGAACTGGCAAGCCGCTCCAGTATCCCTGCCAAGAAAACTCCATGGACAAAGACAACAGGCATATAAAAGATATGACGCTGGAAGATGAGCCCCTCAGGTCGGAAGGCGTCCAACTTGCTACTGGGGAAGAGCGGAGGACAAGTACAAGTAGATCCAGAGCTGATGAAGCGGCTGGGCCAAAGCCGAAAGGACGCTCAGTTGCTGATATGCCTGGAAGCGAAAGGAAAGTCCAATGCTGTAAAGAAAAGTATTGCATAGGAACCTGGAATGTAAGAACCATGAACCTTGGTAAGCTGGATGTGGTAAAAAATGAGATGGCAAGAATAAACATTGACATCCTAGGCATCAGTGAACTAAAATGGACGGGAATGGGCGAATTCAGTTCAGATGACTATCATATCTACTACTGTGGGCAGGAATCCCGTAAAAGAAATGGAGTGGCCCTCATAGTCAACAAAAGAGTGGCGAAAGCTGTACTGGGATGCAACTTCAAAAATGATAGAATGATCTCGATACGAATCCAAGGCAGTCCTTTTAACATCACAGTAATCCAAGTTTATGCACCAACTACCAGTGCTGAAGAAACCGAAATTGATCAATTCTATGAAGACTTACAACACCTTATAGAAATGACACCAAAAAAGGATGTTCTTCTCATTATAGGGGATTGGAATGCTAAAGTAGGAAGTCAAGAGATAAAAGGAACAACTGGCAAGTTTGGCCTTGGAGATCAAAATGAAGCAGGGCAAAGGCTAATAGAGCTCTGTCAAGAGAACAAGCTGGTCATCACAAACACTCTTTTCCAACAACACAAGAGACGACTCTACACATGGACATCACCAGATGGGCAACATCGAAATCAGATTGATTATATTCTCTGCAGCCAAAGATGGAGAAGCTCTATACACTCAGCAAAAACAAGACCTGGAGCTGACTGTGGCTCAGATCATCAGCTTCTTATAGCAAAATTCCAGCTTAAACTGAAGAAAGTAGGAAAAACCACTGGGCCAGTAAGATTCAATCTAAATCAAATTCCTTATGAATACACAGTTGAAGTGAAGAACAGGTTCAAGGATTTAGATTTGGTGGATAGAGTACCTGAAGAACTGTGGATGGAGGCTCGTAACATTATACAGGAGACAGCAACGAAAACCATCCCAATGAAAAAGAAATGCAAGAAAGCAAAGTGGCTGACCAATGAGGCCTTACAAATAGCGGGGGAGAGAAGACAAGCAAATGCGAAGGAGATCGTGAAAGATACAGGAAATTGAATGCAGATTTCCAAAGAATAGCAAGGAGAGACAAGAGGGCCTTTCTAAACGAGCAATGCAAAGAAATAGAGGAAAACAACAGAATGGGAAAAACCAGAGATTTATTCAAGAAAATTGGAGATATGAAAGGAACATTTCGTACAAAGATTACCACAATTAAGGACAAAAGTGGAAAGGACCTAACAGAAGCAGAAGACATCAAGAAGAGGTGGCAAGAATACACAGAGGAATTATACCAGAAAGATATGGAGGTCTCATACACCCCAGGAAATGTGGTTGCTGACCTTGAGCCAGACATCCTGGAGAGTGAAGTCAAATGGGCCTTAGAAAGCCTTGCTAACAACAAGGCCAGTGGAAGTGATGATATTCCAGCTGAACTATTTAAAATTTTAAAAGAGGATGCTGTTAAGGTGCTGCACTCAATATGCCAGCAAGTTTGGAATACTCAGCAGTGGCCAGAGGATTGGAGAAGATCAGATCCCAATCCCAAAGAAGGGCAATGCCAAAGAATGCTCCAACTACCGCACAATTGCACTCATTTCACACGCTAGCAAGGTTATGCTTAAAATTCTACAAGGCAGGCTTAAGCAGTATGTGGACCGAGAACTCCCAGAAGTGCAAGCTGGATTTCGAAGGGGCAGAGGAACCAGAGACCAAATTGCAAACATGCGCTGGATTGGAGAAAGCCAGAGAGTTCCAGAAAAACATCTACTTCTGCTTCATTGATTATGCAAAAGCATTTGACTGTGTCGACCACAGCAAACTATGGCAAGTTCTTAAAGAAATGGGAGTGCCGGATCACCTCATTTGCCTCCTGAGAAATCTCTATGTGGGACAAGAAGCTACAGTTAGAACTGGATATGGAACAACTGATTGGTTCAAAATTGGGAAAGGAGTACGACAAGGCTGTATATTGTCTCCCTGCTTATTTAACTTATATGCAGAATACATCATGCGAAAGGTTGGACTGGATGAATCCCCAACCGGAATTAAGATTGCCGGAAAAAATATCAACAACCTCAGATATGCTGATGATACTACCTTGATGGCAGAAAGTGAGGAAGAATTGAAGAACCTTTTAATGAGGGTGAAAGAAGAGAGCGCAAAATATGGTCTGAAGCTCAACATCAAAAAAACTAAGATCATGGCCACTGGTCCCATCACCTCCTGGCAAATAGAAGGGGAAGAAATGGAGGCAGTGAGAGATTTCACTTTCTTGGGTTCCATGATCACTGCAGATGGTGACAGCAGTCACGAAATCAGAAGACGCCTGCTTCTTGGGAGAAAAGCAATGACAAACCTAGACAGCATCTTAAAAGCAAAGACATCACCTTGCCGACAAAAGTCCGTATAGTTAAAGCTATGGTTTTCCCAGTAGTAATGTACGGAAGTGAGAGCTGGACCATAAAGAAGGCTGATCGCCGTAGAATTGATGCTTTTGAATTATGGTGCTGGAGGAGACTCTTGAGAGTCCCGTGGACTGCAAGAAGATCAAACCTATCCATTCTCAAAGAAATCAGCCCTGAGTACTCACTAGAAGGACAGATCCTGAAGTTGAGGCTCCAGTACTTTGGCCACCTCATGAGAAGAGAAGAATCCCTAGAAAAGACCCTGATGTTGGGAAAGATGGAGGGCACAAGGAGAAGGGGACGACAGAGGATGAGATGGTTGGACAGTGTTCTTGAAGCTACTAACATGAGTTTGGCCAAACTGCGAGAGGCAGTGAAGGATAGGCGTGCCTGGCGTGCTCTGGTCCATGGGGTCACGAAGAGTCGGACACGACTGAACGACTGAACAACAACAACAACAACAACAATCTTTACAAATGTAGCTGAGTCCCAAATGGTTGTATCTCCTTGGCTCGGGGTGGGGGTGGGGTGGGGTTGGGGTCGCATAAATCACAGCAAAGGCAGTTATGAACAGATTCTCTTGCAAATATGTTTGACACCCCCCCCCATAATCTTCTAATTTGTATTCAGATCCTTTGGCTTGCTGGGGTCAGGAGGAGAGGCTTCCCCCCTTAGCAAGCATATGAATTGCTTGTGTCCTTTTCTTTGGGGGTGTTAACTCTTTCCACCATTACAGGCAGAATGTCAAGGTGGCATTGAGTTCAAATCCTACAGCGGTCCCGAATTTCCAGGGAAAGTCCCTATTTCCTGGCACCTGTCCCTGGGGTATCACTATCCCCAGTTCTGCACCCACCCACCCTTTTTTTTTACTTCTTAAATTTATGTTGGTGTGATTTGCTTTAATTGTTACTCTCTAGGGTTCAGCTCCCTCTCCAGATTTCTAGAAGTGAGCAAATACACCAAAGAGCGAGAGAGAGAGAGGGATACGGCAGCAAAACTACAACATTTGCCATATCCTCTAACAGCAATGGGGCGGGGGCTGCAGGGGTAGGATCTGAATGCGGCCCCCAGGGCCACTCCATGTGGCCCTTGAAACTCTCTCCAGGCTACACTCATCACTGGAATCTATATGGGCTCTGGAATACCCCATAAGGGAAAGGGAGCAGTTTTTCTTATAACAGTTTGAAGGGACCCTGAGCATCATCTAGTCCAAGCCCCTGAACTATGCAGGAATATGCAGCTGTCCCATACGGGGATCGAACCTGCAACCCTGGGCGTTATCAGCAGCACGCTCTAACCAACTGAGCTATCCAGGGCCTTGCAAAGTTGCATAGAAGGGGATGTGGCTTTGGGGCATTAAAAAAAAGGAGGCTCCCCACCCTGTCTTGCAGCTCCTCAGCTAGTGTAATTAAAGGATAGGATTGTGTCCTAAATCTTTGTGTGGGTGGACACGCCTAACACAGATGTAAGCATGCACACACATGAACAAAAGGCGACATGGCGGTATATGAGCGCAAGGCCTGTAAGTAACATGTTATTCTACTATCTTTCACCGAAAGTGTGTGTGGGGGGGGTGAGAGAGAGAGAGAGAGAGAGAGAGAGAGAGTGCAGAGTGAAAGAATATGCCTCCCAGCCAGACAAGAGCCTTCAACACTTAATAGTGGAGGCAATGAGGCTCGTAAAGCGATGTTTGTTTTGAAATCGGGATATTATTATCCGCCCCAAATATTAGCATCTGTGAAACGTTGGGAGAGAATTGGTGTTGTACCCAATAAAAAATTATTTGGGAAGACTTTGATGGGGTTTATTTTATTTTATTTTATTATTTTGCTTGAGTTCAGGGCCCTTAGGAGTGTCTATATGGCAAATGTCTGCTGGTTTTATAGAAGGGAGGTGGGACCTACAACAAAACGTTGCAGCGTAGAGTGTCGGGAGTGCAGCCACTCTGTTCCATTCTAACATTTTCTGTTGACCCCGCTCCCATAACTTTCAGCATATCCTCCAACATTTCTCTGATGAAAATTGTTGTTGTTCTTTAGTTGTTTATTCGTGTCAGACTCTTTGTGACCCCATTAACCAGAGCATGCCAGGCACTCCTGTCTTCCACTGCCTCCTGCAGTTTGGTCAGATTCATGTTAGTAGCTTCGAGAACACTGTCCAACCATCTCATCCTCTGTCGTCCCCTTCTCCTTGTGCCCTCAATCTTTCCCAACATCAGGGTCTTTTCCAGGGAGTCTTCTCTTCTCATGAGGTGGCCAAAGTATTGGAGCCTCAGCTTCAGGACCTGTCCTTCCAGTGAGCACTCAGGGCTGATTTCCTTCAGAATGGATAAGTTTGATCTTCTTGCAGTCCGTGGGACTCTCAAGAGTCTCCTCCAGCACCATAATTCAAAAGCATCAATTCTTCAGCGATCAGCCTTCTTTATGGTCCAGCTCTCACTTCTATACATCACTACTGGAAAAACATAGCTTTTAACTATACGGACCTTTGTCGGCAAGGTCCTTTGTCTCTGCTTTTTAGATGCCTGTCTAGGTTTGTCATCGCTTTTCTTCCTAATAGGGACGTCCAATTCCATAAACCATCCTAATAATTTTATGATTTATACCCCGCCCATCAGACTGGGTAGATATACCCAGGTACTCTGGGCAGCCTTCCAACATATAGAAAACACAATAAAACATTAACATTAAAAAAAATTTTTTTAAAAAAAACCTCCCCTATACAGGGCTGCCTTCAGATGTCTTCTAAAAGTTTTATAGTTGCTTATCTCTTGGCTCAAGGGGTCGCATAGCTCCATACCCTCCAACATTTCTCCGATGAAAATAGGGACATCCTAAGGAAAAGCAGGACATTCCGGGATCAAATCAGAAATCGGGACGGCTTCTGTAAACTGGGACTGTCCCTGGAAATTAGGGTCTTGGAGGGTATGCACCTGTTCTTTTCTTGTCTGAGCTGCAGTTGAGCTGGGCGTGAGTGAGAAAAAGAAGAGGGGGGGGGGAGTTTGGAATTGATACCCCACTTTATCACTACCCAAAGAGTCTCAAAGCAGCTAACATTCTCCTTTCCCTTCCTCCCCCACAACAAACACTCTGTGAGGTGAGTGGGGCTGAGAGACTTCAGAGAAGTGTGACTAGCCCAAGGTCACCCAGCAGCTGCATGTGGAGGAGTGGGGACGCGAACCCGGTTCACAGATTAGGAGTCTACCGCTCTTAACCACTACCCACACTGGCAGCGTATGGCTTTGCCTTTGAATCGGGATCGGCTCAAGGGTCTTTGTAGCCCCCTCTTTATCCACAAACCAAAGTAGTCAGCTTATGCAAAACACACACACACACACACACACACACACACACAAAACCGAGCTGGCTTTCCCCTTGGGTGTCAGAAAGTTCTTTTTCACAAACTTCTCTGTGTGGGACATTCCGGTTTTTTTAATGTAGAGAGGTGCTTCAAAAGAAAGCATCGGGTAGGCCCCTTTGAAGCCTTTCATTATTATTATTATTAATTATTATTATTATTATTAAACCCTCTTTCCAGCAGGTTTTGTTTCCACCTGGAACGAAACCGTTTTTTTGGAAAAAGCGAAGGGGAGGCGAGGAATATGTCTTTTTTTTCCTCCCTTAGATATTGTCCTGGGTAACTGGAGAAGCCCATCACAGATAATTGCTCGTGTCTCTGTCCTCTTCTTTGAGTCAGACAAGGCCGCCTATTCATGCTAACAAAAGCCAGGGAGAGACAGGTCTGGGATTTGCTCGCCCTGTTTGAAGTGAGGTGCTGAAGGGAGCAGCTGGCTTTGTTGTCATGACTAAAGTGCAGTGCCTTTTGTGCCAGGAGGACCCAGCCCAGGGAAAAGGGATGCACGCGGGGGGGGGGGGGGGCGGTTCTGGCTCCCAAAAGGCGAGAAAGGTTGGACTTGGGCCACAGAGATAGGCAAAAGCATTCTGAACCAGCCATGTCCTACTGAGACTCCTAGCATAGCACATGGACGGAAATATATTATTTATCAATAATAATCATAGAATCATAAAGTTGGAAGGGACTCCACCCCTGGACTAGATGGGTCATCTAGTCCAGGGGTCAGCAAACTTTTTCAGCCATGGGCCGGTCACTGTCCCTCAGACCTTGTGGGGGCCGGACTATATTTTGGGAAAAAATATGAACGAATTCCTATGCCCCACAAATAACCCAGAGATGCATTTTAAGTAAAGCATACATTCTACTCATGTAAAAACACCAGGCAGGCCCCACAAATAACCCAGAGATGCATTTGAAATAAAAGCGCACATTCTACTCATGTAAAAACACCAGGCAGGCCCCACAATAACCCAGAGATGCATTTTAAATAAAAGCACCATTCTAATCATGCAAAAACACCAGGCAGGCCCACAAATAACCCAGAGATGCATTTGAATAAAAGCACACATTATACTCATGTAAGACACCAGGCAGGCCCCACAAATAACACAGAGATGCATTTTAAATGAAAGGACACATTCTACTCATGTAAAAACCGCTGATTCCCGGACTGTCCGCGGGCCGCATTTAGAAGGCGATTGGGCCGCATCCGGCCCCCGGGCCTTAGTTTGGGGACCCATGATCTAGTCCAACCCCCTGCAATTCAGGACTCGAACCCATAACTCAGAGTCTCATGCTCTACCGACTGAGCTATCCCAATCCCCGCCCCCAACCTCAAATTAAAAAACCTTCTAAAAGGGGGTTCAAACAGGCTTTGTGGTGCAGAGGCAACATATAAGCAACTTGGGGGCGACATTTAGCTATCTTGATCAGAAGGCAGAATTATAAACACGCAGCTCAGATTCTCTTCCCTTCCACCGCTAGCTGCCAAGAGCGCTTCCAGACTGTTGCTATTTTTGCGTGGAAGTCAGCCAGATGCCGGCAGATTCAGGTTGCTCCATTATAGTTGATTGGCAGGTCTTGCGTGAGAAACCCACTCCCCACCCCCAAAAGATCAGACTTTTTGCCGTAAGGAAAGTAGGGGGGAAATGGAGTGGCAAGTGTAGGGGGGGGGATGTCCTGATCCACCAGCCCAAAGGAGGGCTCGTGGGAGTGGTTTGGTGCAGGGATATGAAAGAAGGGTATCAAAAATGTCGAGGAGATCAATTCCAGTGCCTTATTATAAGAAAGAGCAAACTTGCAGCACAGCCTGTTTCGGGGGCCAAAAAGCTCAACAACTTCAATCCTAAAAAAAAAAAGCTCAACAATTTTGGCCGGCCCTCACGCATGTTCACTTCATCAAATCTGGCTCTTTTTGGAAAAAGTTTGGGCACCCCTATCCTAAGGAAAACCGGGACATTCCGGGATCAAGGAAAAAACTGGGACAGTCTGTGCAAATGTGGGACTGTCCCTGAAAAATAGGGACACTTGGAGGGTATGTAAATGCGTATTCATTACATGTACAAAAAGTATCTTACGCCAGCTTAGCCAGAACCTCTCATCAGTCCACCTCACCCATGAGGGAACTGTGCAAAACATCATCTAATCTCCCTGCAAATGAATCAGGATGAATGCTCAATAAACAGGTCATTCAGAAGCGCCAAGAAGTCCTGTTATCAAATTGTGCCTCTATCACAATTTTGCTAGGTGACTAACAGGCCTTGGGGCAAAGCTAGAAACGAGGGTGGCAGCTCTGGGTGACTTCCAAGAAGTTGTAAATCAAAGAGGAGGGTGGTTTTAAGTTGAGAGACAGTGTGGTATAGTGGTTAGGGCAGGGGAGACCCACTCGGCCATGAAAATAACCAGGTCAATAATTATCTGTCAAGTCTACCGCACAGGACTGTTGTGAGAATAAAATGTGGCGGGGGGAGTAGAACCTTGAACTCTTTGGAGAAAAGGTAGGACATTACCATGAATGAATGAAAGAATGAATGAATTGCAATGCTGTGGGTGGGAGGAGGTGAAGATGCAGGTGTCAATAATTGCAAGTCAATGGGTCAATTTCTTATACCAGGCTATAATAATTGAAGATAGCTCTTTGCAGATGGTTCCACAGCAAGGGCAATCCATAAATCATGCACTTATGACCCAGGCAAGATAGCACATTGGTTAAAATGAGAGCAAAGTGTGATGAGGAAGATTAAAAGTGTGACAAATTTTACGAACGATCCAGAGGTTTTGGCTGCCTAAGGTGGAACAAAGTCCCGATCAGAATAAATTAAATGCCCTTTACAAAAAAGGGAAAGAAAAAAATATGTTAATGATACCTTTTTTATGATCCTTTTTTGTGATGATCACTTGAAAAATCACTTTGCCGTCACCTGATTTGCAGTGAGGCCACTGCCCCAGTTCTCATCCCTCTGTGAGAGTACTTTTTCACTACCTTGAATGTTTTTAATGGAAGTGAGAAAAGAAAGCCAATGTTCAAATCGAATGCACATGGCAGCTTGTGTAAATTTTACATTCACATTACAGAAGCTGAGAAATTTCTTTAGGTATCAAATTCCAGAGGGGTAGCCATGTTGAGTTGTTACATCAAACGCGCAGTCTTCTGGCACTTTAAGACTAATAGATATAGGCTACAAGCCTAAACACCCTTGTTATGGCACTGTGGTCTCAACCACAGAGCCTAGGGCTTGCCGATCAGAAGGTCGGCGGTTCAAATCCCCGCGACGGGGTGAGCTCCCGTTGCTCAGTCCCTGCTCCTGCCAACCTAGCAGTTCGAAAGCACATCAAAGTGCAAGTAGATAGATAGGTACCGCTCCAGCAGGAAGGTAAACGGCGTTTCCATGCGCTGCTCTGGTTTGCCAGAAGCGGCTTAGTCATGCTGGCCACATGACCCGGAAGCTGTACGCTGGCTCCCTCGGCCAATAAAGCGAGATGAGCGCCGCAACCCCAGAGTCATCTGCGACTGGACCTAATGCTCCGGGGTCCCTTTACCTTTACAAGTCTAAACACCCTTATTGCAGGAGTAATTGAACACAGCAAAGCTTCTGAATAAAATATACTTAGAATTGCTCTGGTTCCATCTTTATTATCTGATGACTTAAGTATGCTGCACAATCCTAGCCATTCCTACTGAGAAGTACCTATTTGAATCCAGTGGGATTTGCTCAGTGGCGTCGCTAGCCTCTGCGCTGCTGGGGGCGGCGGCAGCGCAGAGGCACCCCCTGGGGGAGGGGCATGACGCGCGCGCCGTGACGTCATCATGACGTCACGACGCACGTGTATACAGAAAGGGGGGATTTCCCCCTTTCCGAGGCTTTTTTTTCGGCGGGGGGGGGGGGTGACCAGCGAGGAGGGGGTGACAAGCGTGACCCCCACCTCGCTGGTCGGGCCCCCCCGCCGAAAAAAAAGCGGCGGAAAGCGGAAAAAGAAGCAGAGCGGTGCTTAAACGCGCCTGCTCTGCTTCCTTTCCATGCTTTCCCCGCCCCCCCCCCGCGGTTTTTTTCGGCGGGGGGTGGTGACCAGCGAGGAGGGGGTGACAAGCGTGACCCCCACCTCGCTGGTCGGCCCCCCCCCCCGCCGAAAAAAGCGGCAGAAGCACCCCATCCGTGTGCTGCTGCTCCCGGGGTGACGGAGGGAGCGGCGGCGCGTGGGAGTGGCGGGAGGGGCCGCTGCTTGTCACCCCCACCCGCCGCTGCTCACCCTGTCACTGGGGGCGTACCGCCCCCCACCGCCCCTCCCCAGCGACGCCCCTGGATTTGCTTCCAAGGTATGTCGGTTTAGGATTGCAGCCTTACTCCCGACAAAGGAATGGAGGACAAATTCGATTCTGTCTGTATTTGAAACCAAATTGATCCAATTCACACTTTCTGAAATAATCTGAAGACCGAAACACCACCATCCTTCAAAAAATTGCACTCGTCTGCATTTTGTGATGCGGTTCTCCGGCCAGCCAATGTTTACAAAAATGAATATGTTGGAGGAAAGTGTGCGTGGTAATGAATATATTGAATGAAGACAGGCATTCAAAAATGTGTTTATGAAAAGGGAGTGGCGTGAAAACTTTTGGGGAGGTCAAAACAAAATCGAAAATTCTTTCTAGTAGCACCTTAGAGACCAACTGAGTTTGTTCCTGGTATGAGCTTTCGTGTGCATGCACACTTCTTCAGATACACTGAAACAGAAGTCACCAGATCCTTAAATATAGTTTGGGGAGGTGTAACTGCTGCAAAATGTAAAGAACATTCCTCAGATTGGAGGAATGGAGAGAGCTAGAATGGGACATAAAATTTCAAGAACCACTGTCCCTTCTTGACAGGACTGATCAGAGACATTTTGCTGTACCTGGCAGGATGGCAATCTCTCTGCCCAATTCCCCACCACCACCACCACCACTGCACTGTCCCCTAGCAATATTGCATAATACCCCTGGGTGGCCAAGTTATGTGGCAGAAAACCACACCTCTCCCTGGGAGTACAAATGCAGCAATAATAAATTCAGGCTGCAAGCCTATACACACTCATCTGGAAGTAAGTCTAATTGAACTCATCGACACTTGTTTCTGCCTAGGATAGCACTGTAAATAACTATTTGCAGCCCTTTCATAGACACCCAAAATCAGCTAGCTGCCTGAGGCGACTGTCTCACCCCAACGGTAGGGCCGGCCATTCTGCCTCAGATGCATTAAGCATGAGGGTGCGTGAACTTGTGGCCAAACTCCCATCAGCTCCAGCAAGCATGGCCGATGATCGGAGATGATGGCAGTTGTCGTCCAGCAAAACCTGGAAAGCCACAGGCTCCCCAGCCCTGGCATCGAGTGTGTCCCTAGCTATGCGCTGCGCACACTTGGGTACAGCGGCAAACATTGTCAACTGCGGAGGTCAAATGGCCCTGAAATGCACAAGGCACGGGCTGCGTCGTTTCTAATGCGAAGCCTGAATGCATACAAGGTACGGACAGCACACGTAAGCTTTACACAGAACTGTACATTTCAGGGGCACATGGGCCCACTGCTTATGCAAACTCTGTTTCCTAACTCAGTACATATCGCTCCACACATCTGATGAAGTCAATTCTGGCCCACAAAAGCTCACATCGTAATAAACCAGTTCATCTTCCTTATCCTTCCTTTCTTAGATTTGATTGCGAGGAAGCAGCCGCTGCCTAGGTTGCACATTATATTCGAAGCCACGGTATCATAGAATCATAGAATTGTAGAGTTGGAAGGGACCCCGAGGGTCATCTAGTCCAACCCCCTGCAATGCAGGAATCCTGCCCACAGCCGTCCCCGAGGGAGCGCAAACGACCAACATTACAGGCTTCACTGTATTCATTTACATTTGTACCCCCAAAAGGAGCTCAAGGCAGCATACGTGTCGTTCTCCTCCTCCCCATTTCATCCTCACAACAACCCTGTGAGGTAGGTCAGGACGAGAGCAAGCGGCCGGTCCAAACCCATGGCTGAGTGGGGATTCGAACCTTGGTCCTCAGGCTCCTAATCCGAAACCTTAACTGCTATCAACACCGTGCTGGCATTCACAAATTGGGTTTGGGTGTCACTGTGGAAAATGCCCTTTCTGTCGTCGAGGCTGTCCCTTCTGGGCTGCTTCCCTCGACATAGCCTGGCTCAGCTCCTCTTCTGGACCACAGAATTGTAGCGTTGGAAAGGACCCAACTTCCTACAATGCAGGAAATCCAGCAGTCCCATGTGTGGATCGAACCTGCAACCTTGGCGTTACAGCACCATGATGCTCAACCGACGGCGCTCTCCCAGGTTGTGTTTTTTTCATCCTTCCTTCGCCTTCCTCCTCTTGCAGATTTCTCAGGCTCTCTCTCGGAAAGCCGAGCCCCGACGTGGCGACGAAAGATGAAGGAGGACATTAACTTAGATGCCTCGGCGGGGGTCTCTTCTCGGACTTCCTCCCCCGCACCGACCCCCGCTCAGCCCTGGCGCCGCTGGGAGTTCGAGGAAATCCTCTCGGCGGGAGACTAGTCCGCGGTGAAAGACACAGTCTTGGAAGGCGGGCATGCGCGCGGCCAGGTCACGTCTGCGACTCGACGGGCGCCTGGCGGGCCCTTTCGGAGAGCGAGCGCGGCGCGGCAGGAGAGGCGGGCGTCGGGGAGGGCAAGACCGGGCAAGCTGCAGGGAGGAGGGAAGCCTCCAGAAGCGGGAAGAAGAGCGCAGCGCAGCCTCGACGGTCTCCCCTCCGTCCAGATTCCAACATCCCGCTCCCTCCTTCTGCCGATCTTCACTTTCTTTCTTTCATTCTCTTTCATTCTTTCCTTCCTTCCTTCTTCGGCACCTCCAAACCAGTTCCTCCGGTCCTCCTCCACCTGGGTCTTTCCCTGCTCTCCGCGCCGTCCCGTCCCCTTCTCTCTCTCTCCCCCCCCCCCCTCACACTCCTGTTTGGGGAGCGAAGGAGCCTCCCTCTCCCTCTCTCCACCCCCCCTTCCAATCTCCAGGTCGTCTCCAGCAGCCTTTGCGCTCGCTTGAACAGCAAAGCGGGGAATGGGATCCCGACGGCCAGTGGCTCCCATTGGGCGTGTGGAAACCTGAAGGCGCCCGTCTGGCTGGGAGAGGAGGAGGAGGGGTGCCCCCCTCACCCCCGATGCCAAGGGGTTAGGAGGACGATGGCCCGGGGCACAGCGAGGGCGCCGTAAAGGTAAGGAGGCAAATGGGCAAGAGAGAGCTAGCCAGTCCCTTGGTTACTCGTAAGGAACCCAGCTTTCTAAGCTGGGGGGGGGGGTCCAGCTTCGAGATCCCACTCCCTCACTAACTTGACTTCCCTCCCAAAGAACCCAGGCGCCCGAGATTCCAACCCTCCCCCTCCCAGCACAACACGCACGCACCTTTCTGCCTAGGACCCAGGCGTCCGGGATTCCAGCATGCTATCCGGGAGCCTCCCACGCGCAATGGACTGTTACTCCAGAGAACCTAGGCATCCAGGATTGCCCTAACTCTCCCTCCCCCCCTCTCACACACACAACCCACCCAACATTAGACCTCACTCCCCTTTGAAAGAACCCAGGAGTCCGGACACCTCTGAAACCCTTCAGGGGTTTTTGGCTCTCACTTTGCTGCCTGACCATCCCACCCAGGTAAAGGGGGAGGGGAGGACAAGTTCATGGTCACGGGAAATATGCCACCTTATAGACACACACACACACAAGCGTGCGCGCGCTCACATATTTGCCTACGAGTTGGGCTAGATGGAAACCAGCTGGAGAGAAGACGAACGGAAAGGCGGAAATATCCCTTGCATGTTCGCCCCCTTTCACCCGCCTGGTTTGGATTACCTGCTGGTGATGGAAAGCAGGACGCCTGGGTTCCCTGGAAAAAGAGGGTGATGCAACGCACAGGGAAGCCAGGGTCACCCCCTTACACACACACACACAATCTCTCCCCTTTTCTCCCAGAGCAGCAGAACCCAGGAAAGGTGGATTAGAATCTTGACCTTAGAAAAGCAGAAACCCCCCTAGGAAGTAACTAGGAAGGAACCACCCAGATTGCTAGCATTGGGAGAGGGGGCTAAAGGCCAGCGTGTTCGGATCTCAGCAATCTCCATCCAGGGCTTAACTGGGAAGAGGTGGGCTCCTGGTGCAATCAAATACTGTTTGCTGCTCGCGAGCAAGGTGGGCAGGAGAAATGCTGAAGAACATACCAGTCAGCTCCTCAATCTCCAGAAATCATTGCACCATTTGGTTATTTTCTAATAATTCTCCAGTCGCGGATCCCAAGACATACATGTAGTTCCCAGGGTGTCTCCCATCCAGGCACAGACCAGACCCAGACCTGCTTAGCTTCAGCAAGGTAGTGGTTTCTTATTCCATTTAACTAAGATTTACTCTTGGACTGTAGAGGCAAGAATTACAGGTGACGGCTTGGTTATTTTGCATTACGCTTCCATCCCTGGCCAACATGGCATTCTCAAGCAGTCTCCCACCCAGGTACTGACCTGGCCTGGCCCTGCTTAGCTTCAGCAAGGTGGCTGCGTCTTGTGCCTTCGAGCCTAAAGTTTCCTCTACCCTCCACCCTGTTTCCCAGAGTTACACAGGCAAGACCTAAGCATTTGCGAATGGGACAGGAGTTGGAGCAGATGCCGTGGAAGAGTTTGCACATCTCTCCCACGCAGGAGGATTTGTGGCTTTGTAGACTCATTTTCTTGTATATCGTAATAGCCAGTAGAATCAGCGAGTTGTCTGAGAAAATAGATGCCCATAGGGAATATAAACACATGGAATGCTCTCCCCAGGAAAGTTCGCCTGGCACCTTCATTATACACCTTTAGGCGCCAGGCAAAAATGTTCCTTTTTAACCAGGCCTTTGGTTGATCCGATTTACATCCTATGCCTTTTAAAATTGTTTTTTTTGTGTGTGTGGGGGGGTGCTATTGGGTTGTTGTTTTTATTTTTATTAAGTCTCTTGTGGTTTTATATCTTGATTTTATTTTGTGAACCTCCCTGAGGACCCCCCCCCCCCAGGTATAGGGCAGTATATAAATTCAATATATAATAATAATATTCTGAAAATTACCTTCTTGTCCTAAAAGGGGTCCCCAGGAGTAGGTCACAACAGGGTAGGAACTGAGTATTATGACTCGCTGTGATTTTTTTCTGAATAAGCCCTGGTCTTCGGTATGTCAGGCCCCAGCACCACATTTAGCCCAAACGTGAATTCTTCTTGCTATTGTTGTTGTTTTTACCATATCTTTGTTAGGGGGCAATGCTGCCGTTGCAATCCAGCTTAGGTCAGGCTGGGACGGAAGACCGGATCTTGATACATCAGCTGAGAACCAGGCTGTTTACACAGTCCTGTTTACTCAGCATCCTATGCCCTCCCACCACTGGTTTGGGAAGCGTAGTACACAGAGCTGCCAATACTTCCGGAATTTCCTGGACATAGCCGGAATATGGCAGTTGGAAACAGTGCCCCGGGTGGAAATCGCTGAAATGTCCGGGGGAAATGTGGCAAACCTAATAGCACACGTGGCGTTAGCCGCACTCTGTATCTATCCGGTAACTGTCCTGCAGTTTCTTACGAAATAGTGCCTTTTGATGCGGTTTTCCCGCCAAAGCAGCTTTGATAGAAATGGAGGGGGGAGCAAGCAATCCAGTTGTGCTTTCAGCTGATAAAAATCTACGCAGCCCCAATGGCTTGTGGGTTAATTTGCTCTGTGTGATCATAGTAGTAGGATAACTAGCAGGGATGCCAACTTCAATAAAATATTGGGAGCCCCACATAATCCTCCACCAGGGCCAGGGCTTTTTCAGTGATGGCTCTGACCTGGTGGAATGCCCTGTCCCACGAGACTAGGGCCCTGCAGGACTCGATCTCCTTCCGCAGGACCTGTAAGACAGAGCTATTCTGCATGGCCTTCAATTTAAATTAGCCTGATCCTCCATTCCCTTTCCCTTTCCCTTTTCTATGAAGAAACCCTTCTGGGACCCCACATTTAAACTCTTCCCTGGTCTCCTTGTTGGCCCTAGCAGGACCAACTTGCCCAGTTAGCCCTGGCGATCACTTTGATGTTTACTGAACTAGGGTTCCCCCCCCAAAAAAATGACCCTGATTTTTTTTAATTTTATTGGCATGGATGCTATATTTATGTTGTATTTTATGCTGTTTTTAAGCTGTTTTTTGTTGTTTTTAATCAGTGTTTTATATTTGCTGTTAGCCGCCCTGAGCCTGATTTTAAATCGGGAAGGACGGGGTATAAATAAAAATTTATTATATTTATTTATAAGATGTGGAGCGCACACAGCATTTGAATGGCAATGCCCATCAACTTTTTTTGGGGGGGTGGCCTTTCCCCTTAAATATTTTATGGGGGAGGGGGGCTGAAGGGAGCTCAGCTCCCAAGAGCTGGCACCTGTGAATCACCCAGCCCAGTGGCTTAGATTCCTGGTTGCCCAACCTCATAGCTTAAAGCCAGTTCTATTTTTCTAGAAAAAGAGGTGCCCGAACTCACCATGAATGTCTCCCCTGTTGTGCCAGCACTGAGTTCCAGCGAGTTCCAGCTGGAAAAAAGCCCTCCTTAAACCCCAGGCAGGCAACCTGCAGCCTTTATTCTTCTCTCCGAATTCCTTCCTTCCTGTTCCCTCCTTTGGGAACATTTGGAAGAGGCAGTATTTTATTTGATAAAATAAAACAATAAAAAGCAACAACCACACACACACACACACACACACACACACACACACACACACACAAAACCCTTGTTGTATGGCTTGGGGAAAAAAAGCTCTCCACCCCAGCTGTCTGACAACGGATTAGTAGGTTTCTGCCATATATCTATGTTTGTGTTGTGTTGCAGATCAAAGTTAAGAAAGGAATTACTTTCACTGGCTTTCCAGAAGAGTAGCTGAGCTGTTTTTATTGTGGATTAGTTAATCCAGAACACTTTTGTCTGTGCTCATCATGAGCTCTGGCTACACCCGTCACCAGCCTGGACTTCACCTAGTAGTAGTTTACCTGCTACACACACACACACACACACACACACACACATGAAAGCAACCCTCCAGAGGAAAAATGGTTGTCCATAGCCACTGGCTTAGTAGGTAGAAGCTATCAGAATTCTTTTTGAGGGTCAAAAAGATGTCAGGACGCCTGGGTTCTCTGGAACAAATCGGATCTCGTCTTAGCCTAAGTCCCTCGGAGATTCTTTAGTCACGCGATCCAAAGTCTGAGAGGCCTTCCTTTTGTCCCAAGAGCACCCTCAGGTTCTGAATTGCTCCGGTTCCCTCCAGCTTCAAGACTTGGTTTCCTGGGGCAGCGATCGCACCGAGGCATCTGCTTTCACTTCAGGGTGAATTCAGAGCTGCTTGATTGACACGGCGAGGCACCCAAGTGTTGCTAACGCAGGCGAGGAAGCCAGATCCCTCCCTTTCAGTAGGAGAGAGGAATGGGGGCAGGTGCTGCTGCGATGTTTTCGCACTCCCGGGCGCTTCATGGCTGAAAGCTGCAAACTAGGCAAGGCTGTAAAATCTCCTGGAGGGGAGATGGGGTGAAAGGTGGTTTGTGGGGATGGCGAGAATTCTGGAGCTCCTGGGTTAAAAGGAAGGAGAAGGGTTAATTTAAACGCTGAAATCTAGGCGGTCTGCATTTCCTCAGGTCTTAGGGTGTCTGCGCCACAAGGCAGATGCAGGATTCACACAGTCCTCAGAATCCCGGCTTTCACTTTAGCAAATGCAAGTTTCTAGTCCTCATGCACAAGCTGCAGAGTCAGGGCTTGGGTTGTGGACAGTAGTCATACAGGAGGAGTGCTTCAGAAGAAGAACAAGAGGAAGAAGAAGAAGAAGAAGAAGAAGAAGAAGAAGAAGAAGAAGAAGAAGAAGAAGAAGAAGAAGAAGAGTTTGGATTTGATATCCCGCTTTATCACTACCCGAAGGAGTCTCAAAGCGGCTAACATTCTCCTTTCCCTTCCTTCCCCGAAACAAACACTCTGTGAGGTGAGTGGGGCTGAGAGACTTCAGAGAAGTGTGACTAGCCCAAGGTCACCCAGCAGCTGCATGTGGAGGAGTGGAGACACGAACCCGGTTCCCCAGATTACAAGTCTACCGCTCTTAACCACTACACCACACTGTCTCCCACTTCAGCACTTTGCATGCTGCTTCTTGTCTCCCCCTGGAGTCCTATATGACCCGCTTCTAATTGTCCATCCCCTTTCCTCCTTCTCCACAGCCTGCATGCAGGTGTGACAGAGGTGGGGGTGAAGCTTCGATCTTCGAAGCTTCAATCTTAGAAATAGGAAGGGGAAAGGCAGTGTGCCAAAAAAAAAAAAAAAACCAAAAAACCCCAGCAATTGCCACAGAAATCCATGCTGCGGGAACTGGATTGTCTTGCACAGAGCTTGGGGCTGCCCTCATGCGGAAGCTGATATGCTGCTGCCTTTGGGTGTCGGCAAAAGGAGGCCGAGATGCCCCACCAAGGGAGAACAAATAATGAATGGGACACTGGGAGCCCCCTCTGCAGGCCAGAACTCTGGGCATCCTCCACAAAGCCGCAGCTTCCTGCTTGCTGTTCGGTGCTCGCGCTGGGAGGTGGCAGGTCGCAGCCTGCCCGGTGCTAAGCTACGCATACCTCCTCGGAGCAGGGGCTGGTTCCCCTGCGCTGACTGCCTGCAGCTTCGCACAACAGCAGCACCCACAACCCCCCCCCCCTCTTCCGCGCGGGAGGGGGAGAGGTCACGGGCACTGGGCACTGTGTGTGTGTGTGGGGGGGGAGAACAGACAGATGCTTATGCCAATAGCCCAAGGGTCGGGCTTAACTCTCTTCAGAGTTGTTTGCTTAGCCACTAGGCACCACTCCCCTGCCAGGGAATCCAGGAGCCCAAGCCTCGCCCTGCCCTAAGCCAGAGAACACTGGCTTCTAGAGTCCTTTCCCCAGGCTGCCCAGCCTAACCCTGCCACGAAACAACACCGTCCTCCCCCACCCCAAGGGGGCTCGATCCCCGATCCCTCTGCCCTAACCTGTTTCTATTCCAGTTTGTTCCTGGAGACCCTTGAGCTTGTAGCCCCTTCTTTTATACCTTCCCCTTGGTAGGGAAGGCAGGAGTTCTATAATCATAGAATTATAGGGTTGGAAGGGACCCCAAGGGTCATCTAGTCCAACCCCCTGCAATGCAGGAATCTCAGCTAAGGTATCCATGACAGATGGCCCCATCCAACCTCTGCTTAAAAAGCTCTAAGGGAGGAGAGTCTACAGCTTCCGGAGGGAGACCGTTCCACTGTCAGAACAGCTCTTACCATCAGAAAGTTCTTCGTGGTCTTGAGTCGGAATCTCCTTTCTTGTGACTTGAAGCCATTGGTTGGGGTCTTGCGCTCTGGAGCAGCAGAAAACAAGCTTGCTCCATCTTCCACGTGGCAAGGTATTTGAAGATGTCTATCATTTCTCCTCCTCTCAGTCTCCTCTTTTCCAGGCTAAACATACCCAAATCCTTCAAGCTTAAGGCTTGATTACCACACCTTGGATCATTTTGGTTGCCCTCCTCTGTACCCATGCCATAGCCCTGGGTATGGTGCCCATTGTGACTAGCGGGGTAAAAGATGGAGGACCAGAATGGCACCAGAGTCGATTCACAGATTTGCCCCCATCCTTTTCCTCCTGTGTGGTGTAGAGTGTGGTGTAGTGGTTAAGAGCAACAGACTCATAATCTGGTGAACCTGGTTCGCGTCCCCGCTCCTCCACATGCAGCTGCTGGGTGACCTTGGGCTAGTCACACTTCTCTGAAGTCTCTCAGCCCCACTCACCTCACAGAGTGTTTGTTGTGGGGGAGGAAGGGAAAGGAGAATGTTAGCCGCTTTGAGACTCCTTCGGGTAGTGATAAAGTGGGATATCAAATCCAAACTCTTCTTCTTCTTCTTCTTCTTCTTCTTCTTCTTCTTCTTCTTCTTCTTCTTCTTCTTCCTGAGTTTATAGATAGTAGAATTGTTGAGTTGGAAGGGACCCTGAGCTGGATCATCTAGTTCAACCCTCTTGTAACGCAGGAATATGGCAGATGTCCCATATACCTGCAACCTTGGCATTATCAACACTGTGCTCTAACCAACTGAGCTATCCAGGTTGAGTTCTATAATGGCAACACTAAGGCTGAGGAGGAAGAAGGTGGCAGCTGGTGTCAACCTATGGACAGGATGTAAGGAGGCCAGTCAGGTGGGCACTGGCTGAGGTTGTGGGTCATCATCATCATCCCATCTGCCCTAATGGACAATCTTCCACTGTACGGGGCCCCTAACTGCGTCCTAATTCCTTTCTTGCTCCCCTTAGTCTGCCCATGCCTTTCTCTGGATGTGGGAGTTCAGGAGATGCTGTAAATGGGAACCCACGAAACGTGTGTACTTGTGCTCACACTTCTTGTTTGTGCCTCACGCAGCCTGATCCCTGTGACCCCCTCCCATGCAATCTCTCGGAGTCCTTCACATGCAAAGGGATGGCTTATTCCCCGATGCCTCCTAGTCCCTATCCCTCCCCCCCTCCACCTCATTCTCCTGAGTTCCCCCAGGATGAATGGCAGGGGTGAGGAAGGTAAAGGGATACAGATTCAGCTCAGCCCAGATTGGCCGCTGAAGGATGGCAGGGGGTGGGGGGAGGAAATGGAGAGCGGGGGGGGGGGGGTTAGAGCTCCATCAGTGTCAGTTTCAAAGGCGAGAGGGATTAGCCACCCTCCCAACCCCATCCCCCACGTGGCTGTCCTCCCCCAGATGTTGCTACATCTGGATCCCATTCCCCTGGCTCCCGGCAGCAGCTGCAGGATTCGCAGTCGTCACCTGATGTTTCCCAGCTGCCCCTGGGGTGGGACGGGGCGGCGGGGAGCGTTTGAGTTAAAAAGGTGTTTCGTAAGCCTCTATCTCCACCCGGGAAGTGGCTTAAGACGGAATCATCCCATTGGTTTGGCCGGCTGCAGTTCTCCAGGGGTTCCAGACAGGGGTTCCCTCAGTCTAAACCACTGAGTGTCTTGGGCTTGCTGATCAGAAGGTCGGCAGTTTGAATCCTCACGACGGGGTGAGCTCCCGTTGCTCTGTCCCAGCTCCTGCCAACCTAGCAGTTCAAAAGCACGCCAGTGCAAGTAGATAAATAGGTATCGCTGCGGCAGGAAGGTAACCGGCGTTTCCGTGCGCTCTGGCTTCCGTCACGGTGTTCCTTTGCGCCAGAAGTGGCTTAGTCATGGAAAACCATCTGTGGACAAATGCTGGCTCCCTCGGCCTGAAAGCAAGATGAGCGCAGCAACCCCATAGTCGCCTTTGACTGGACTTAACCTTCCAGGGGTCCTTTACATTTCTGTTTACTTTTCTCTCTTGCAGCCTTACGCTGGAGATTCCTGGGATCGAACCTCCAACCTTCTGCATGCAAAGCAGAGGCTCTACCACTGAGCCAGTCTTTGGTTGGAAGTGGGTTGCTTGTGGCATAAGCTTAGACTTCAGGGCCAGCTCAGCATCACAGCATTTCAGTTCCGGGAGGTGGAAATGAATTTTGGTTCTCTTGAATTTCAGTTCAAGAGACATGCTTTTGAAGGGGACCCTGGAATTGGATATACCAGTTGTTGTTTGCTTAGCCACTAGGCATCATTCCCCTGCCAGGAAATCCAGGAGCCCAAGCCTCGCTCTGCTTCCAGAGTCCTTTCCCCAGTCCTTGGTGTTGTTCCCAAAGCAGGGCCACTAAGAAGCAAGCTGGGGGAACCCTCAAGTCTTCAGAAGTACGGAAACACATTTGGAACACCATAAAAAACAAAGGAAGCAAAAGGAAACGTTTCCCCCCAGGGTTATAGGAAAGTTACTTTAGTAAGAGGGCCCAGGAGCTGCAGCCAGTAGGTCAGAGGCCTGGTCAATACGCTAACAGGAATTCATGGACATTTCTTGTCCTTTCTAGCAGTATCCTAAGGAGAGTATGTATGGTTTACTAGCTCAGACCTTGAATGATGACACTCCTATTCGAGAGCAAGGGTACAGAGCAACGTTTTGTTGTAGCTTCTACCCATTGTTTGAAATTAGCCAGGCGCCAGGCGCATTTTGCACCTGGCTATCGACCACTTGGGACCAAGTGAAGATGCCTGGGCACCTGGATGGTGCCTGACATGTCTACCATCCGGAGGTGCATACCTGGGGATTATTGGATCTGGAATTTTTTCCCCCCACTAACACCCCATCCTGTAGAATTCTGTCCATTATATTTCATCTGCACAATCAGAATGAATTTCAGGAGCCAAAATGCTTTTTCTGAGCAGCCTGAGCAGGAACAGTCGCCATTAAGGAAAAGAAGTCAGAACAGGCCAATATCTATGTGGACTGTCCCTGAATCAAGTGACTTTTTCAAAGCTCTCAACCTAGCTCATGGTTGTCATCTGAACTAGCCAGATGTTTAACTGAGAATCAGTCAGTCAGTCCATTAGACTTCAGAGCCATCTTGCCCCAAAATGGCAACCAGACCTTCTGTTTTGGTGTCTGTAACTCTGGTTTAAGGAGCCACTTGGTACCTAGCTAAGCTTATATATCTGAGTTTCTAGCACTGCTTCTATCATATTGTGGCGCTCCTTTCTATTGTCTGGTAGGGGGGTTATGATCAACGAACGTAACCCGGATAGTTTTGCGATGGTCTGACGATTATCAGCTTGCGGTAACACAGAGGCAGGATATATATCACTCGTGGCATCAGCGTTGTGAATTGCTCTCCCTGCCGAAATACAAGAGACCCCCATCGGTATTGGCATTCTGCCAGCTCTTGACAACAGACCTGTTTAGACAAGCATTTCCCTGATCTCCTAACCAGAACCTCCTGTTTTAACTGCTTTAATGGACTGGTTTCCTCACACATTTTAATTGCAGATGTTTATTTTAATGTTTTGGCAGGATCGTTTTATTGTGTCTTTCAATTACGTGTGTTTATGTTTTTTTCCTAATTGGTTTTATACTTGTAAACTGCTGAGCAGCCGCTTTGGCAATTATAAGTGGTATATAAATTAATTAAATCATCATAAACGAGGGGTATGTTCTGCACGATCTCTTGGGTGTCTTCCAGTGCCCTTGGAACATTAAAAAAAATGTTCTTGATGTTGTCATGTGGATTAGAGCAGAGGTAGCCAATGTGCTGCATTCCAGATGTTTTGGCCTCAGGCAGCATGGCCAATTATAGAGGATGATTGGCAGCTGTAGTCCAGAACATCTGCATGGCACCATATTGGCTGCTGATGGATTAGGAAAAAGAGCTGGGAAGGGCACTTGCATTCTTATGTTCTTTGCAAACTGGGTGGGATCCGGAGCAGGTGCTACATAGAACCACATCTCCATCCTGAGTTCTTGGGGAGGAGAAAGATTGAGTGAGCTTTAGCCATGGGACAGAGATCCAGAACCTTCTGGATTCAGTAAAAAGGCAAGAGACATCACAAGTTTTTCTGAGAACACAGAACACCTGTTGCAGTGTATCCTTACCTCCTAGTAGTTCTCCTGTTCAGTATTCCTGTCAGCCAGCCATACCCTCCATGAGGTAACAGGGATAACCTGCCTCAGACAACCAACATGCTTAATTCTATTTGATGCACGAAGGGGTTAAGACCATAGAGCAGAGCTTTCCAGACTTTTCATGCTGGTGACACACTTTTGAGATATGCTTCATTTCATGACACAGCAAACCAGAGATTAAACTAACCATTTTCCAGCCCCGGGAGGAGCGCAGGGAGTGTTTGCATGACACACCTACACACTGCAGCCAACACACCAGTGTGTCGTGACACACAGTTTGGAAAGCTCTGCCATAGAGTAAGCTGTCCTTCCAGGCTAAGCTCGCCTTGGGTGGGACTGGATAATCAACGTGTGAGGTCTGAGCTGCTTGCTCCACTTCAGACCGCATGGCTCTCACAAGCCAATAATTTAGGAGCTTTCATCACTTTGGAACTAAACTAACAGTTCCCAGGATTCTTTGGGGGGAAGTAAAGCGTGTTAAATGTATGGTGTGCCTTCCTCTTCTTCTTTGGCAATCACTTGTAGCCGAATGGGATTGTCTTCCATGAAGATGGACCTAACAGTGTGTCCGTAAGTGACTGTGGAGGCCAAGTCTGGATCCACACGTCCTTCCACAGTGGGGGCATAGATTTCCGGGCAGGAGTTGATCACGTTGAGGATTTGCCAAACATGCCTTCTTCTTCGCATGTTTTGTCCTGAGTTCGTGTTTATGGTGTGTACACAGCCACTGAAACAATGGTAGGTTGGAAAATGTCACAGAGGGGATTTTATGCAAAGGTGAAGGTACTAAACCCCCTGAGGATTTTTGCGAGGAAACCTGGGACTCCTTAGTCTTGTCCAGGCGTCGGCAAGGTTTACCTCGCCTGGGCCAGATAACTCCAGCAGAGATCCCTCCACGGGCCAGATTGTGTGTGTGTGTGTGAGAGAGAGAGAGAGAGAGAGAGAAAGAGCACGCCTGCCCGCGATTTCCAGCTTTTGTGTCTGCGCAGACACGATTTCCAGCACCGACTCTGATCTCCATTGAAGAGTTTGTTTTTTTCTCTCTCCTCTGCCAGATGCTGTGAGTAGAATCAAGCCCTCAACTGAATGACACCCCCGAGCACCTTCCTGTCCTCTGAGACGGAGACGAAACACTTGCTTCCACGAGAAAGGTGCCTTCTCCTTGCTCATCCCGTGAAGAAGCAAAGATGCAGCGTGAGATCTGCAGACGTCCCAAGGAACCTAGACTTCTGGGCACGTGAGCTGCAAGGAACCATCAGCGCCCACTAAGGGACAGTGTGGCAGAAAGCAGGTTCCGCTACAGAAATAAAGGATCCCCTCTTTCCCAGGCTGGCTTATATCAGGGAGCATCACGGCAGGACGCCAGCCTGGAAGGTCATGATTAAAACCTGGAATCTGCTTGGCTGTGATTGAAGAAAGCATTGAACCCACAGGTAACTGTGTGCCCCCCCCCCATCTACTCCCATCACCATAAATTAAATTTACTGTAATTTTCCATGTATAATATGAGGGTTTTTCCTTTAAAAGTTATGTCCAAAAATTGGGGCCGTCTTGTACGCGGATAGTGCATAGGGTCAGGGGCGTAGCAAGAGGGGGGCGAAGGGGGTGGGCCGCCCCGGGTTCCATAATGGAGGGGGTGACAAATTAGCAAGGAACAAATTTTTTTGAATATTTTTTTTTTTAATGCCTGCTCCGAAGGTCTTATCTTACTATACTAGGGATTATATAGCTATATATGAAATTTCATGCATATCGGTTAATATCTTGACCCTCCTCTACCAAAATAGCTGTTCACTTGGCTGTTTTCCTATGTCATGAAGGCTGAAATTTCAGTTCAGAGAACACTTACTGTTCCCAACCCTAACCCTGTGGAAAGCCATCTAATTAGACTTTGAGAGGTTTTTAGGAGGTAATTTAATTATTGTTTGATTTTATACCAATGTTATGTATCTGGTGTTAGCCACCCTGAGCCTGACTTTGGCCAGGGAGGGTGGGATATAAATAAATGGTTTTTTATTATTACTTGTTATTATTCCTTTGTAAGAAAATATGGAATAACGTAAAACATTTTTTGCGGGGGGGAGTGTGTCAATGGGGGTGTTGACAAGAAATTTTTCGCACCGGGTAACACCTGACCTTCCCATGCCTTGGGGGGGGGGTGACAAAAATTTTTTTGCCCCCGGGTACCAATTTACCTAGCTACGCCCCTGCATAGGGTGGGACGTGGGATTGGTTCCTGCCACAAGCCGGAGATCGTCAGTGGCTATTGTGCATGTTGCAGCAAGGGCTGGGGTTGATTGGCTGCCGCTGTGGCAACAGGGCGAGCAATTTGTGGCTTTCAGCGTCAGGTGAGCGATTTTTGGCAATCTCTGAAAAAAAAAGCTCAACAACTTTATGCCACCTCCCAAAAAGCTCGAAAACTATGGGCAACCCTCCCCGCAAAAAGCTCAACAACTCCTGGCAATATCCCCTCATTTTCTTAATTTTGAGTCCCCCAAAATAGGGGGCATCTTATACACAGAAAAGTACAGTATGTGTCACATGCTGCCCAAATAGGCTTCTGGCAGTGCCATTTCTAACAATGTCTGCCCAGAAGGAAGTCCTGTTGTGGCACAGGAATTACAGTATATTCTGGCACGTAAGACTACTTTTTAATCCAGGAAAATCATCTCAAAAGTTGGGGGTCATCTTATATGCCGGGTGGAAAATCTGTGGTCGAGTATATCTCAAAATCTATATTTTAACTGGAAAAGTTGGGGGTCGTCTTATACGCCCAGTCGTCTTATACGCCGGTATATACGGTACCCTGCAAGTACATTTGCAAAGTTAAGCAGGGTTTGGTATGGTTTCAAATTGGATGGGGAACCACATGTTGAAATTCCTGCATTGCTGCGGCCCTTGAGGTTCTCGTCCAACTCTATGGTTTCTGTTATTCTATTGAATTCAGTAGGTCCTACTGAAAAGCTCAACGACGTTGCCAAAAGAAGCTTAGCAACTGTTTGAAATATGGCAGCTGTGCCATAGTAAAAGGTAAAGGGACCCCTGACCACCAGGTCCAGTCGTGTCCGACTCTGGGGTTGCGGCGCTCATCTCGCTCTATAGGCCGAGGGAGCCGGCGTTTGTCCGCAGACAGCTTCCGGGTCATGTGGCCAGCATGACAAAGCCGCTTCTGGTGAACCAGAGCAGCGCACGGAAACGCCGTTTACCTTCCCGCTGGAGCGGTCCCTATTTATCTACTTGCACTTTGATGTGCTTTCGAACTGCTAGGTGGGCAGGAGCTGGGACCGAGCAACGGGAGCTCACCCCGTGGCAGGGATTCGAACCGCCAACCTTCTGATCAGCAAGCCCTAGACTCTGTGGTTTAACCCACAGCGCCACCTGGGTCCCTCGAAATATGGCAGCTGTGCCATAAACCTCATCTAATAGCTCTGTGCCCTGTCCAATTGTTGCTTTGTGGTGCCAAAATACTTCTGAGACTTCTTTGAGCTAACCTAAAGGCAAATTCTGCTGGTATTTTTAATTTGCCATTTTCGCTGCCAGTGTTTATATTTGTACTGTTTCATTCTGCTGGTGCCATTTTTACCTGTTGCTGCAGCAATATTTTTAAAGAGGTTTATTTTTGTGTGTGTGTATGTGTAACACAATCAATATACCGCTTGATTGTATTGAGAACTCTAAGTGCCTTGCAATAAGTAATAAACTGATCTTTTTTAAAAAATAATAATATTGATACTTATTAAAAGATATACAAAAATAATACCCATTACAAAGTAACTTTTTTATAATATACCACTGAGATAAAACAGCTACTTAGTCTATAAGAGAACCAAATCAGAAGGAAGGAAAGAGAAGGAAAGGAGAAACCTAAAGAAAGAGAACATGAGAAAAAATAATAAATAATAAAATTACCAATTAAAAACAGTTAAAATAATTTAAAACATTTAAAAAGAAGTAGCATTGGCAGCAAGAATAGATTAAAACAAATCAATTGCGTGTCTGCATAGGGCAGCTGTTTTTATTTAAATGAAAACGAATGAGGTCCCAACCAAAGAAGAATGGCAACTTAAGTTGACAGAATACGCACAGCTTGCAGACTTAACTTATAGAATAAGAGAACAAGAAGAACATACGTTTAAAGCAGATTGGAAAACGTTTATTGAATACATGGGAAATAATTGTGTACATCTGAAAACGCTGGCAGCATTAAGATAAATTCAACAGTGTAAACAAGTTTTGATGGATGTAATGAGGGAATACTGAATGGTATAGTTTTTGGGAAACATGCAGGGATTTATGATATGTTAAAATGAACCATGGAAAGAGAAGAAGGGATGTCGTCGATATCTTAAGGATGTAAAATGAGCATTTTAAATTGTAAAACAGAAAATTTAATTTATATATTTACAAATTTTACACCCTTAAGATATCAATGATTTCCCTTCTCTTGCCATGGTTCATTTTACATACCGGTACATACATACATACATGAATAGTGGAACTTCTGGTGCACTGCATTTTGGGAAAACTAAGATGGCAGCTGCACCTGCGGCTGCTGTGGGACCCTCAGGCAAGCCCCTCCTCAACCCTGGAGTTGGCCCTGGCTGATCCCCCCAGAGGCCCTGAGGATAATGAAGTGGCAGTGCAAGGAAGTGATGGGGTGGAGTGACGGGGATCCACTGATCTGTTTCGTTTCTTTGAGCCCTTTGCCGGCAGGAGACTCATTTCTCTCCCTGTCTTCCCAGGTCCCCGCCGCGCAGAGAGTGATGCTTGTTCTGTTCCATGCCATGGTCACGCCACTGCTCTGCATCATCCGTGCTGCCCCCCTCCCCAGCGCCAGTACCCAGTCCAACGCCACCGATGTCCTCTGGGCCGAGACCCCCCTGAGGGATTGGGACCTCTTCTCTCCGCGCGTCACTCTTTCCAACAGCGAACCTGCAGAGCCGCCCTTGCTTTTCCTCATGGAGGACTCCAGCGCCCAGCCGGCGCAGGCCGCAAACCGGACCCTCAAGTCCAAGCGGTCGTTGGACGGATCCCTCCGCCGGGGAGAAATGTCGGTGTGCGACAGCGTCAACGTCTGGGTGACCAACAAGCGGACAGCCGTCGACATCCGCGCCAAAACCGTGACAGTGCTTTCCGAGGTCCAGACGCTGACCGGCCCGCTGAAGCAATATTTCTTCGAGACCAAGTGTAACCCGGCTGGGGGCACGGCGAGCGGCTGCCGGGGTGTGGACCGCCGCCACTGGATCTCCGAGTGCAAGGCCAAGCAGTCGTACGTGAGGGCCCTCACCATGGATTCTGACAAGATCGTGACCTGGCGCTGGATCCGCATCGACACCGCGTGCGTCTGCACCCTGCTCACTCGTACCGGCCGGACGTAGGGAGTCCCGGGAGGCAGGCAACTGGTAATCTGTCACTTTGGCTACTGAAGAGATGGAGATGGAGCAATGGGACCCCTAGGCCCAAGATGGCCGCCCTTTGGCCAAGGGGCATGTGCATGGTTCCCATTGGACAAGAAGAAAGGTGTGTGTGGTCCTGGCTGATTGGCAGGCCCCAGGCTGCCTTGTCTGGTTCTGCTTGCGCCCCCTTGAAGTTGGGGTTCCCTGTCAACAAGGTGCATCGTCACAAACGTGGCCATTTGCCGGACAGGAGAGATGTTGCTGCTGCACTTCTACACAGAGGTAGAGAAGTGAACTTTAAGCACTATTGAGATGCAGCCAGGCAGACTTTGTGGACTGGAGGGGCCATGAAGTGGTCCCTAGTGGTCAAAACTTCATACCTACCACATGTGTCAAGGCACTGGTGTCTTGTGGGTGCTGCTTTAGAGTCACTCAAACCTGCCTCTCTCACACACTCCCCAATGCTCCCATTGCACCTTTGTGGTGCACAGCGGACTCCAGAGTCCTTCCTTCGGCGCAGCCTGCGAGATCAGGGCTTTTCCGACTGCCTACCCTCAGGGAACCTTTTCCATCTTGGCGCATTTGCCAAAGATTCCCTGCGTGTGCATGGCGGGTGGATCCTAGGGAATGTTTTAGGGCGTGTTGTCTGTACACACGTGGCCGCCAACCATGCCTGCCAGGCCTCGCCGCTGTTTTGCGCATACCAGACATGCAGTCTGCACAGCCTCAGACGCACGCAGCCTCGATGCAGGCGCCGAACCTGCCGCTTTGCATGCGTCCCACTTTCCCTTTCAGCTGCCGATTGGAGTGGGAGGTCCATTGAGTCTGATATATTAATTGAGGAGCCTGGGATAAGTGTCTGAGGGATCCCTAGAGTTCTTTTGGAACATACTTTCTGGAATGGGGAGGGGACATTACTAGGTGTAAGTTTCCTTCTGGAATCCCCCTTCCCTCAGTCTCTTTCCTCTCTTCATATTTATTACCTCCCTTCCCTCCAGCTACAGTCTGTGTCTGACCTGATCCTGTCGTCTTAATTATTAACTTATTTGCGTTCATTACTCGGGGGGGGGGTTGATTTCTAGGAAAGTGTGTGTGATGTCTGTGTGTGGAGGTGGGTGGGGAGGATTAAAAAAACAAAAAGACATGTCTGCCTGCTGCTTGGATTTCCTGTGTCCTGAATGTCTTCCTTTTGGTGGGGGGGGGGGTTTTCCTGGGGGGGGGGGAGGAGTGTGCGGAAAGCAAGACTCATGGAAAAGAAATGTGGGTGGCAGCCAGCTCCTCCCTGACAGCCGAAGCCTTCCTAGTACCTCTCTCAGGCTGCATACGCAGCATACATCTAAATGCACCTTTTGCACAGCCCCCAAAGAATCATGGGAACTGTAGTTCGCTCCATGCAGAGCTACAATTCCCAGCACCCTTAACCAAGTTCAGTTCCTGGTATTCTTTTCGTGTGGGGAGCCTTTAAATGTGTGGTGTGTTATCTCCACAAGCTGTGTTTTGCACATCCACCCTATAGTCCAGGGGTCAGCAACCTTTTTCAGCAGGGGGCCGTTCCACTGTCCCTCAGGCCTTGTGGGGGGCCGGGCTATATTTTGGAAAAATAAAAATAAAAATGAACGCATTTGTATGCCCCACAATTAACCCAGAGATGCATTTTAAATAAAAGCACACATTCTGCTCATGTAAAAACACGCTGATTCCTGGACTGTCCGCGGGCCGGATTTAGAAGGCAATTGGGCCGGATCGGCCCCCAGGCCTTAGTTTGCCTACCCATGCTATAATCCTCCCCTGCTACGGATTTGAACTTTGGAAGGGGAAAGTGTCCTTTGGCCCTCAGCGCCACCTGATGGCTTGATGTGGAGTTGCAAGTCCTTATGAACAGGTGGATTGCCTTTGGGCAAGGGTCCCCAACTGTTTTAGACCCATGGGCACATTAGCAAACCAGAGAAACCACTGTGGGCACCACACGCATGCCTGCAGTACCCGCCACCCTCCCCAGCTGTAATCTCCATGAAATGCCCGAGCTGTGATTCGACAGAGGCAAGTGCCGCCGTTACAGCCCAGCTGCCGTGCCACAAACCCCTATACAGTCGTACCTTGGAAGTCGAACAGAACCTCTTCCGGAAGTCCGTTCAACTTCCAAAACATTCGGAAACCAAAGCGTGGCTTCTGATTGGCTGCAGGAAGCTCCTGCAGCCAATCGGAAGCACTGTCGGACATTCAGCTTCCAAAAATAGTTCACAAACCGGAACACTCACTTCCGGGTTTGCGGCATTCGGGAGCCAAAATGTTTGAGGACTAAGCTGTTCGAAAAACAAGGGATGACTGTATATATCTAATAAGTTCTGTCAGATTCTAGTTTGGTGCAGCCAAATAACCTCAGGCCCCTGGCCCCGAGGAATTTGTGAAACTACCAAAATATTCTCTTCGGCAGATTCTAGTTGGCCGCAGAAGGACAAAGTCCTAAAGGACACCATATCCGGGTACTTTGACCTCTTGTTTGCTGTAGCCAAAAAAGAGAGAGCTCTGTTGACTTACAGCGGTCTGCAACGGCAGCACTGTGAATGTCATCGGAACAGAAAGGGGAGAGAGTGATAGAGCAAGAAAGGGAGAGGAAAGAAGAGTGAACAAGAAGTAGAGAACAGATCCCAGTAAGTAAAGGTAAAAAAAATGATTTGCAAAATTCAAAAGAAAATTCCCTGCAGTGCAGGTTGCTGTTGTTAACAATTGGGCCCCGAGTCTGGCAGAAAGCTTGGGAAAATCACTTTTATAACAGGTGGAGGGATGGACACAATCTGCACTGTCATTCCTTTTATTTGTGAAATTTAGGACGTACTGCTGGAGTGCTGGGTTAGGACCTGGCAGACGGGGCTTCAAATCCCTGCTCAACCATAAAGTTCCCCGGGTTACCTTGGGACCATAGCTGTCAAGTTTCGGATTTGAAAATAAGGGATCAGCAGCCTCACCTATCCCAGGGACAGTCACATGGCAGTGGTGGGCGGAGCCAGAAGCTAAAGTGGGAGACATTGGTGTGAACGCGCACAGTAGGCTTACTGTATTTTGGAAACACTGCCCATGGGCTACGACGCCTGTGAGCGCGGGAAATGGCTCCTGCTTGCTTTGAGGCTGCAAGGAGGCGAGGTCTTCCCAGTCCCTGGCCAGCAGGGGGAGGGAGAGGAGCTGCTTCTTTTGAAAAAACAGGAAATTAAAGGGATATAAAAAATAAGGGATAGCAGCGGGAAACTGCTTGAAATAAGGGAGATTCCCGGGGAAAACAGGATACTTGACAGCACTGCTCAGGACAGTCACAATCTCTCAGCCTAACCTACCTCACAGGGTTGTTGAGAGCCTAGGAGCCAATTCCTAGGGGCAGATATATCTTTGTCTCTCTCCCCACCCATAAAATATTTGAGGGGGCTGCCCACCCCCAGATTGGCACCCTTGGTTAAGATGGGGAGGGAGAGAACCATGTATACATTACCTTGAGCTCTCTGATGGAAAAGTAAGATATAAATGTAATTGGAAATTTAAAAAAGAGGTATCAGCAGGTATAGGGGACCTCCAAGTTTTGCGAAAGTGCAAAAATTTGGGGGGGGGGGCAGGGAAGCTAGGATCTGCCCTAAATGCATGGGGTGGATGTGGCATTTGGGGGGAACCATGTGCTGGCAACCTGTGTTGTGGATGGGACCTTTTATTGGCAGACACATCTTCCCAGGCTTGCCTTTCCCCACTTCCTGCACAGGTTCCCCACCATAGAGGAAGCCATGCTGGTTACTGCGGTCACTGCGTGGCTTTGCGTCGTCTCTCATGCCATCCCGCTACCCAATGCCGCTGATGTCTTCGGCATTGACGCTCCTCAAGTCAGGGATGAGGAGTTCCTGTCTCCCCATTTCGCGCTTTCTAGAAGCAAGCCGACCACCCAACCCTTGCCGGATGCTGCCGAGGTGACATTGGCCGTGTGCGACAGCACGAGCGCTTGGGTGGCGGACAAACAAACAGCTGTGGACATCCGTGGCAGGAACGTGACGGTGCTCTCTGAGCTGCAGACGCCTCACGGCCGGCTGAAGCAGTACTTCTTCGAGACCAAGTGCACACCCAGAAGGGGAACTGCGGGCCGTTGCCGCGGGGTGGATCGAAACTACTGGATCTCTGAGTGCCAGACGACCCAGACCTATGTGAGGGCCTTCACTATGGATTCCAAGAAGGCTGTTGCCTGGCGCTTTGTCAGGATAGACGCAGGGTGTGCCTGCAAAATACGACCGCAGCAGCAAGACGCAGTGGAATATGGCGGGCAGGAGACATCATAACAGGCTTTGCTGGGGCAGCGGGCAACCCTAGGAGGCCTTAGCCGGCCCATAGGTCTTTGTGGATGGGGGCCCATATAGCCTTCCCCTTCCCCTTTTGAAACGAATAAACAAATGGGGCCACACACACACCCCCATCTGTGCCAAGCGGTAGCCAGATTCCAGAGTCATGTTTGCATTGGAAATTGAGACGTGTTGGAGACGGTCATGTCTTTAAGAAAAATGGCTTCTTGACACCTATTCATGCCTGGGTCTCCTTTGGAGAGCATTAGATCTCAGAAGTGGGCTTGTTTCCCCAGCAATGCAGCACTGGATTGCCAAGGCATCGTGAACCCCATCTCCCTGCCTCCATCCCAAGCTGCCAAGATGGCCTTCATCCCCTCCCCCACAAAGTTCTACCTATTTCCTCCTCCTTGTTCCCAGAACACCTCTTGCCCCAAGCAACTCCTCCTCACCTATCTGCCCACGCCCCCCCCCAATTCCAAGCCTAGTTTTTCAAAAGGGCACGTTTTTCCTGTGTGACATCACACCATGGGAGCCAACTCTTAGGGGCCGAGGGGGTCATGTGATCAATTATGTGGGGCAGGGCTTACCTGCCCCCCCCCCCAATTTTAATTCAAGTTGGCCCTCACTGGCAGAGAATATATTGCCCTGGTTCTCAGGGTTGCTAGGAACATGCACGAGACCCCTGGATATAAGGTGGTATATAAATTTAATAAATAAATAAAATGCACCCCACCCTCTCCAATTCCATCCCACCCACCGGGAACTCCAAAAGTGAAAGTGTGCACTGGCCTTGAGTGCCATCGGATGGCTAAAAGTAAAATGGCCAAGTCTTTATTTTGGGAGGTGTTTGTTGCAGTTGATGGGTGCTCCTGCACACGAGGCTTGGGGGATTCCCTCGGCTTGCAGAAGTACAAAAGCCCTCTTGAATAACATCATAAGGACCCCTGCCTCCGCTCCAAGTAGCCTGCATGTTCACTGACCATACAGACTATTGATTGATTGATTATATTCATATCCCACCTTTTTTCTCCAAGGAGCTCACGGTTTCGCCCCCTCCTCATTTGGTTCCCCACAACAACCCTGTGAGGCAGTGACTGGCCCAAGGTCACCCCCGTGAACTTCATGACTGAGTAGGGATTTGAACCCTGGGCTCCCAGGTCCTAGTCCGATGCTCCAACTGCTACAGCACACTGGGGAAAAGGGGAAGGGAGGAAGGGGAAATGGAATGGAGCGGATGGGATTCTGAAATTCAGCTCTCCACCCTGCAACTTCCCCACTTTCCACAACATCTTCCACTTGTTAGAAGATATTCCCTTCACTGGCCCCAGCAGCTCTGCAACATCTGGAGGGGCCAAGGTTCCCCGCCACACCTGTGATAGCTGGAAAACACACTATTTGAAGAAAAAAAGCACCCAACTATAAAATCGCAAAAGGTTCTCCTTTTTTTTTTTCCTAGGAAGGATTAACTGCAATGCTCTTTATTGCAATGATGCCCTTTTAAAAGAGTCCGGAAACTTCAATTAGTACAAAACGCCAGATTGTTATCCGGCGCTTCAAGATCAGAACTGATTCCATCTGTACTGATTGCCTGTTTGTTTCCGGGCTCCGTTTAGAAGTGCCAGCAATGACCTTTGAAGCCCTAAGAAATGGCTAAGGACCAGGTTACCCCAGAAACCATTTCCTCCCTGTAATGAACGTGTCCTTGCTTTTAAGATCCACGCAAGAGGCTCTGCTCTCTTAAGCCGTCCATACCTGAGGTGGCTCTCTTGCAGCCCTAGCAGACGCATTGTTTAAATTGTTCTTGCTTCTTTTGTTGCGTTAAAGAGCTTTCTCCTACCAAATTCCTCTGAGCAGGGCTGCCTCTGCCGGCTGCCCCTTGGAAGGCCTACACAAGAGTATCAATAGTGCATGACGTCCAGCTGACGCATCTCCCCGGAAGCTAACAAGGCTTGGGGAAGGTTGGCAAAGCTGAGTCATCAAGGTCTCTGCCCACATACCCTCCAACATTTCTCCAGTGAAAATAGGGAAGTCCTATTCCGTAATAATAGGGACACAGGTGGCACTGTGGGTTAAACCACAGAGCCTAGGGCTTGCTGATTGGAAGGTCGGTGGTTCAAATCCCCGCGACGGGGTGAGCTCCCGTTGTTCAGTCCCAGCTCCTGCCAACCTAGCAGTTTGAAACACGCACTGCAAGTAGATAAATAGGTACCACTCCAGCGGGAAGTTAAACGGCGTTTCCGTGCACTGCTCTGGTTGGCCAGAAGCGGCTTAGTCATGCTGGCCACATGACCCAGAAGCTGTACGCTGGCTCCCTTGGCCAATAAAGCAAGATGAGCGCCGCAACCCCAGAGTCGTCCACGACTGGACCTAACGGTCAGGGGTCCATTTACCTTTACCTTTATTCCCTAATAATACTAGTAATAACATTATTATTTATACCCTGCCCATCTGACTGGGTTGCCCCATCCACTCTGGGCGGCTACACACACACACACACACACACACACACACAATAAAACATTAAACATTTTAAAACTTCTCTACACAGGGCTGCCTTCAGATGTCTTCTAAAGATTGTATAGTTACTTATCTCCTTGGCTTGGCGGGGGCATGCATAACTCCCCACCCTCTAACATTTCACTGATGAAAATAGAGACATCCTAAAGAAAGGTGGGACATTCTGGGATCAAATCGGAAACAGGGAAGGCTAAATCCAAGACTGTCCCTGGAAAATAGGGGACCTATCAGCCAATCACCCATTCCCACCACCCTTCTGAGTAATACCCCTCCCCACTCTCTCACTATATATAAGGGTCTGGTGACTTCTGTTTCAGTGTATCTGAAGAAGTGTGCATGCACACGGAAGCTCATACCAAGAACAAACTTAGTTGGTCTCTAAGGTGCTACTGGAAGGAATTTTTTTTATTTTTTATTTTGTCCTGGAAAATAGGGGCACTTGGAGGGCCTGTCACACCCTCCAACATTTCTCCAATGAAAATAGGGATGTCCTAAACAACAACAACAACAACAACAACAACAACAACAACAACGGGCTTGCCGATTGTAAGATAAGATCGGTAATTCGAATCTGAGCGATGGGGTGAGCTCCTGTCTCTTTGTCCCAGCTCCTGCCAACCATACCAGCACGGGTAGATAAATAGGTACCCCTGTGGCAGGAAGGTAAACAGCGTTTCCATGCGCTCTGGTACTCTTCTCGGTGTCCCATGTGCCACAAGTGGTTTAGTCATGCTGGCCACATGACCCAGAAAAGCTGTCTGTGGACAAACACTGGCTCCCTCGGCCTGAAGGCGGAGATGAGCACCGCACCCCATAGTCGAATTTGACTGGACATAACTGTTCAGGGGTACTTTACCATTACCTTTCAATAATAATATTAACAAGAAGAACAATAAAAATGTTAATAATAAATAATAAAAACTCCCCTATACAAAGCAGCCTTCAGATGTCTTCTAAAGGCCTTTGAACTGCAATAACTGCTTGCTTTGATCAGTGGCCATGGAAGGCAGGCGGTGAGGCGTAGGGTGTGTGGAGACAGAAAACAGAGGCGGGACGAGACTGGATGTCCTAGAAGAGGCTGATGGGAGTTGGCGTCCAACACCAATGGGACAGGCACAGGTCCTCTGCCCCTGCCATACTGCAACATTATGTTGCAGCTCCCATTTGTGCATGCATGCATGAAGGATGATAAGAACCATCATCCTCCGACTGAAGTTACAGTCCCGATGCATGCTTACCTGGGAGCAAGGTGGAAAGGTCTTAGGGACCGGGTAGGGGCTTACTCCTCAGTAAACACGAATAGGTGGGAGCTTGCACCCCAACCGTTCAGCCACGGTCTTTAGCACTCAATAGCAACGATCCTTAGCAGGCCTTCCGGTTCCCAGGAAATCCAGGTGCAGTCCTGGCTCCCCCTCCCACAGCGGTCCAGGCAGCATCCCATTGGGACTCGTTAGGACCGCACCGGATGGAATCCAGGGCTCGATCAAAGGGGGCGCTAGAACGCCCGGCTGCCGAGCGTTCCATCTCCATGGCGACGTTTGTCGCTAACGTTCTAGGGGCCCCGCCCCTTTCCTGGTGCCCAGGGTACCAGCCGCCGCCTCCTCCTCTGCCCGGCCGCCCGGCAACCATGTCCAAAAAGCGAAGGCGGACATGGCGGGCACTTTCTCCGCCTTCCCCTTCGACTGGGAGGTGGACTCCCCGACGCTGGTGCCCCGGCAGGGACGCAGGCATGACTGGAGGCTGACCAGCAGCGGAGTGGGGCTCAACTACAGCCCCCCACTGCCCTTCCCGCCGCCCTATGCACGAGTGAGCCAAAGCTGGTGACTTTAAGGGGGGATGGTAGCTGGTGCAATTCGGATTCGTGGAAGCAATGTGGTTTGTGGCGGAGGCCTGACACTCCCTCCAGCTACTTCTAGGTACTCTGCAGGCGGGCTAATGCTGCCTGGAACCAGAACTCCTGGGGAATAAATGGGTCTTGCGGGGGGGGCGGGGTCTTGGTTCTGTTTTTCATCCATGCACCCATTTTCCCGTTTCCTGATGGTTTGTCCCATTGCTGCCCTTTATGCTCTTTCCCCCACCTCCTCCCTCGCAACCCCCCCCCCTTCGCTCATCGCCAGTCTACGATCTATGAGCCGCTGCCCCCAGCATCTGAGAAAGTCTTCCAAGATGAAGTCATCCCACGCTTGACAACCACCTCACAACTCGCTTATGGCCCGAAAACCCACGGGGGAGTCCTGGCTCACCCCCGCTACTCTGTTGCCTATGCGCACTGGGACGTCCTCTACAACAAAGATCTGAGAGAGAAGGTAAGGGCAAGCAGGAAGCCCTGAGATCTGGGAACAGGAATAGAAGCCCAAACTGTCAAGGGGCACATCCAGATGGCCAGTGTATTGAGGATTTGTCCGCATTTGTTTGCAGTGGGATTTGACAAAATTGGCAATTTAATCTGCTTTTGTCATGATTTGCTTTCTGGGAGGTCAGATGATGTTGTGCCAACCCAAGTATTATCACATAACTCCCAGTGTATTTTCCCTGTCACTTTCCTTCAATCTTTTGCAGAAGCAGGTTTGTTGCACAAGAGTTTCCAGCCAACTAAACTGTACAAACCTGAATTTGTGGTTGAATCCCACCCCCCAAATAGTGACAGATCTTGAAGTTCCCTAGGAAGACGGCTTGGTGGTTTTACTGGGGAGGGAATGGGTGGAATGAATCCAGTCTGTAAATTACAGCCTGGTTCTGTGTGAGCTTACTCAGAAGTAAGTTTGACCAAGCATGGGCTTAGCCAGGATTTATGTGGGGGGGGGGGGCTGCACCGCGATTGGCCAGTTCTCAGAAGCCATGCCAATTGCTTAGGTCGCCAGTTGCATCGCTAGAATGCGTCATGACATCACCCAAGTGACCTCAGTGAGCATTTCAGTTTCAAATATTCTGATTATTTCTACTTTTAGCTAAGTATTTTTATTTATTTACTTGCAACCTACCTGCTCTGAAAAATCACAGGCACCCCCCTTTCTGTTCATTCCGAAACAGGACTGTTTTAAGATTAGAAGCATTTGCTCTTGTATGCTTTTTCTAGGGTTCCTTTATTTTAATTTAAAGATGTGTGCAAATGGGTACAGAAGTATTTGCATGCATGCCCAGTAAAGTTAAAGGCAATGGAGGGGGAGGGGAGTAGTGCCACACACACTTAAAAATCCCCAAACAAAAAAAATGATCAAGCAGTGGTGGAATAGCAGTGAATACCTATGACTGAAAAAAATGGGCATGTGTGGAAGTGAATGTGAAAAATACAAACACAAAAAAATCAGACCTGATGAACAGGTTTGCTGTATAAAGCCCCCATCTAGAAACACACTGAATCAGCTTAAAATTCAGGGAGTAATCCTGAAATTTTGTCGAGGGAGCCCCACACATGCTTCACTCTGTGATTGCAGTCAGGGGCGTAGCAAGGTAAATTGGTACCCGGGGGCAAAAAAAAAATTGTCAAACCCCCCCCCCCCCGGCATGGGATGGTCAGGTGGTACCCGGTGCAGAAAATTTCTTGTCAACACCCCCATTGATCCCCCCCTCTGCAAAAATGGTTTTATGTTATTTCATATTTTCTTACAAAGGAAGAATAACAAGTAATAATAATAATAATAACTTTTATTTATATCCCGCCCTCCCCGGCCAAAGTCGGGCTCAGGGTGGCTAACATCAGATACATAACATTGGTATAAAATCAAACAATAATTAAATTACCTCCTAAAAACATCTCAAAATCAAATTAAAGTCTAATTAGATGGCTTTCCACAGGGTTAGGGTTGGGAACAGTAAGTGTTCTCTGAGCTGAAATTTCAGCCTTCATGACATAGGAAAACAGCCAAGTGAACAGCTATTTTGGTGGAGGAGGGTCGAGATATTAACCGATATGCATGAAATTTCATATATAGCTATATAATCCCTAGTATAGTAAGATAAGACCTTCGGAGCAGGCATTTGCAAAAAAAAAAATTCAAAAAAAAATTCCCCCAAAAATTGTTCCTTGATAATTTGTCACCCCCTCCATTATGGAACCCGGGGCAGACCACCCCCCTTGCCCCCCCTTGCTACGCCCCTGATTGCAGTCCAGGCAGGAGAATGGGACAGGGGTGAGGATTCTGCAGAGAGGTTCCCAGAAGACCCTGTTCAAGGGGAAGAACGAAGGGCCTCAAGTGACAAGGTGATGGCGAGACAAATACCGGTCATCTTTCCTCCATGGCTCTGTTTGAAGACACCGGGCTGAAGGAGGCAAACTCCAACAGCAGGCAAATAAGAAAACATTTGCACAAGAGGGTATCCTTGTGCAGTCATGGTGACTGTTCCCCCAACCCCTTCTTCTCTGTACCCCTGTTTCTGCTCTTCTCCCCAACAGCTGAAGCTGAGAGCATGGAGGTTCCCGCTGACCATGGGCAACCAGAAGAGCGAGACGAGGGAACGCTACCCTGGCTGGCCCAATCTCCCACAAGAGCCCACTTTCCATGCTGGGCCTCAGCCATTTGGCTTGGCTGCCCATCACCTGGATGGACCATCCAAGGTATCTGGTGTTTCTGGGTCACATCTTCTTCCTTCCGGCCAAGGCATCTTTGTGTTCTGTTTTAGGTTAACCAGTGTGACAATCTCTACGTAAAGGATGCTTGGTTTTGCATATCTTACAAACAATTGCTTGCATATATATATTTAGGGTGTTAGGGGAGGGGTACACGCCGTGCTACTTCTGGGGTAGTTTGTCGACCTTTGTTCCCCACCTGCACTCAGCTCTCACCTGTGGCTCCTAGAAGCTTTCATTTTTTTCCAAATAAATTTGTATTATTTTTCCAAATATATCAAATTACAGCCAATTTAACATCTAACACAAATTACATCAACCATTGCTCTGCCAAGCTACGACTCCCCTCCCTCTCGTCAGCAGGTTTTCTAGTCCATTCTCATCGCGCAGTTTTTACCACTTCCATATTAAACTATGTCAAAGGTTTATTCCAATCCTACTAGTGTTTTTAAACTTCCTCAGTTCAATCTTAAGTATTCCACAAATTTACTCCAATCTCTTCGAAACCTTGAGTCATGCTGGTTTCTGACCCTGCTGGTCAGTTTTGCAAGTTCAGCATATTCCACCATCTTCGTCTGCCACTCGTCAATCGTTGGTAATTCCTGTAATTTCCACTTTTGGGCAAGCAGTATTCTTGCTGCAGTTGTCGCATACATGAACAATCTTTTATCCTTCTTAGCTATTTCTTCTCCCATCAAACCCAACAAGAAGGCCTCAGGCTTTTTTGGAAAAGTATATTTAAACATCTTCTTAAGTTCGTTGTAAATTGATTCCCAAAACGCCTTGACCTTATTGCAAGTCCGCCACATGTGGTAAAAGTCCCCTTCCTCTTATCTGCATTTCCAACACAATTTATCATGCATTCTATACATTTTCGACAATTTCACTGGAGTCAAGTACCATCTATACATCATCTTATAAACATTTTCTTTCAAAGCTCCTAAAAGCTTTCAGTATACGACAGTGGCCACTCCCCAGGAACGCCTTTGACTGGCCAGCTAAACCAGGTGAGGGTTGGCTGATGGGTCTCAAAGCCTCAGTGAGTTAGGGACTTCCCATGCAGGCCAAGACAGGCTTTGGAAGATTGAACAGATGAGACCAATCATGGGTCCAGCAATCAAGAAGGTAGTTTCTGCAATATCTGTGGAAGGAAGTGAGAGGCAGGTGGGACTTGTCAGACTGGGAAGGTAGCCCATCTAGGAGAAGGAAAACTGATCCAAACCTCTGCTGCCTTGTGGGATATCTTCAGGAATAGAAAAGGCTAAGGAGTAGCAAACCCTACACAAATCCAGAGTGGAGTCCTTAAGACACCTTGTGCCAGTGGTGGGGGAACCCTCTCCGGCACCCAGGGCGGGGCATCCCGTAAGACTGCGCATGTGCGGCATCCCACGCATGCACACTCCGTACGGGCTGCCACACGAAGAAGAAGAAGAAGAAGAAGAAGAAGAAGAAGAAGAAGAAGAAGAAGAAGAAGAAGAAGAAGAAGAAGAAGAAGAGTTTGGATTTGATATCCCGCTTTATCACTACCCGAAGGAGTCTCAAAGAGGCTAACATTCTCCTTTCCCTTCCTCCCCCACAACAAACACTCTGTGAGGTGAGTGGGGCTGAGAGACTTCAGAGAAGTGTGACTAGCCCAAGGTCACCCAGCAGCTGCATGTGGAGGAGCGGGGACACGAACCTGGTTCCCCAGATTACGAGTCTACTGCTCTTAACCACTACACCACACTGGCTCTTGTACGTAGTGCGCATGTGCGGCAGCCCATACAGACAGCCGTATGGACTGCGCACACCCTCGGCCACTCTACAGCTGGGGGAGGCAGGGGCCATCTTGTCACCCCCCCCCCCAGAGTGGCACACAGGGCGGATCGCCCCCTCCATGCCCCTTTCTATGCCCCTGCCTTGTGCACCTCCTTCTGGCAACTCTCGCAGCCCAGCTGGTGCCAAATGTCTTGCTCTGCTGTCCTTTGGGCCACATCAGCGAGGCTGGGGGGGGGGGTGTGTGTGTCTTGTCATCTGGGCAGCCCAGGTCAGGACCTCCATACACACTGCCCAGGCTTGTGCCCCAGGGAGGTCAATTCGGCTTCACCCTCAGAGGTGCACTCCATTGTCTCTTGAGACAGATGGGTTTCAACAAAAGCTTGCACATCTTTGCATGCTACCCATGGAATCGGACCAATCGGTATTCATTATTTCCTGCCGTGTGGGGAGCGTTTGTGCTGCCTGCTTTTAGTGGGAAGGAAAACCTGTGTCCCTCCAGATATTGTGGGACCCCCAACTCCCATCAGCCCCTGCCATGCAGTCAATGATGTGAGAGGTGAAGGGAGCTGTTGTAGTCCAACAACACCTGCAGTTCCTTCTCCATCCCTGGCCTAAACTGATTATATATGGGTTATCCTCGGTGCCTCTGCAGCAACTTCGAGGTGGGATTCTGATCTTGGTATTGGACCTCACGTTGGGCCTTCCCTATCCCTTCCCCACCATGCCTGATCTTTTCTTTGACATCCTTATTTGTTTTGCTGGCCTGCCAATCAAAGAAAGCAGGTCATGTGCTTGAGACCCAAGAGCTCTAAGTAGGCTGGGGTCAAGGATTTGACGGAGACCCCTCCTGATTCTGGAAAGTTTACTTAGCAGTGACAGCAGCTTCAAGGAGCTACACAGTTTCCTCCCCCCAATGTCCTTGACACAGCATTGCTCCAGGGGCATTATGGGAAATTAAAATGGCGGCTCAGTCATTGCTGGTCCCTGGGAGGCACTCAAAAGAGTGTCATGTGGTAATACCAGGCTTGGTTGGGGTTGTCCACCATGGTGGGCCGAGGAGTTCAAGGCTTCCACGCACAACAGCGGCTTTGTTCACTTTGCTCTCTGCAGTCCATTGTTGCCAGCACACGGAATGAAGAGATGGCAGGCAAACCCTTCTACATCCGGGACAAGGCAGTTCTGCGGCTTAATGACCCCTATATCTCTGTCACCACCCGGGACTTCCATCCCTTCACTGAGTAAGTAGCACTTCCAAGGTTCTATCCCCACCCCTTCACCCACCCCAGACACCTTTGCCACTGCCTACACTCCCTTCCCATAATCCTCTAGGGTGCAGCTGCAAGAAGTGAGGTTACAGGGAATCAGGCAGGGGGCCTTCTCAGTAGTGGCACCCGCCCTGTGGAACGCCCTCCCATCAGATGTCAAGGAAATAAACAACTATCTGACTTTTAGAAGACATCTGAAGGCAGCCCTGTTTAGGGAAGTTTTAAATGTTTGATATTTTATCATGTTTTTAATATTCTGTTGGGAGTCTCCCAGAGTGGCTGGGGAACCCAGATGGGCAGGGTATAAATTTTGTTTGTTTGTTTGTTTGTTTGTTTGTTGTCTCTGAACCCACATTCCACTCTTTGACTCTTGTTTGCTACTGCTAGGACAACTTGTTTACAATGGCACAGAACTTGTATTTTTTAGGTTGCCATCCATACTTAACGTGTCTTGACAGCTGGATAGCTTAGCTGGCTGGAGCGTTGGGCTGATAACGGCAAGGTTGCAGGTTCAATCCCCATAAGAGACAGCTTGTATATTCCGGCATTGCAGGGGGTTGGACTAGAAAATCCTCAGGGTCCCTTCCAACTCTATGATATCTGTGTTTATGGCAGATGTTGGCTATTGCCCGATTTATGTATGGTATCCCTTTTGCTGTCGAAATGTATTTTTACTGATTTTAATGAAATACCAATGATAATACGGCTGTGTGGTACCCGAATGCAGGCATGCAACGAAAGTATGGCGTATCACAGGATCAAGAAAAATGTAAGTTATTCCCAAACAATATCATATTCTGCAGCGCCAAGAGTAGCGGTGTGTACACAGGGAGCCCCTTCCAGATAGTGTTCTCTGCTTTAAACTGATTGGTTTCACCCCACTTTCAGATAAATGGACGCATTTTGATCCCTCCCCCTCCCTCCTCTCTCTCCTGCAGCAAGGAACGACAAGGCTATGCCAGGAAGGATGCTCTCTCGCTCCAGGGGTGTGGGGAATACCCTGTGATCCGTGATCCTGAACCGATGCGGGACATCAAGCTGTTCCTCAACGCAACCCGAGTGCCCCGTCTGGGACCACACATACCTGCCGTTCCCCACCGGGGTCTACTTCCCCTGACCCAAGAATCCTACCAGCCTCCCCATGACTATAAACGCACCTGGGACCGCTTCTGCCCGGTGGAGAAGCCTCCCACAGTCTCCTGCCGGGTGCCTGTGGTGGAGATCCTGTGCGTTCCCCGCATGTACGAAACAGAGTATAAAAACTACGGGAGTGGCAAGCCCATGCCTGTGTGAGAGGCCAGTTGGCAGCGAGCATTTTGCAAGGACCAGGCAGAGCAAACATATAGAATCTATCTTATCTAGCATTTGCTTCTGTTTTCATTTTGCAGAGATGACCAAAAAGTCTGTATTGATATTATTAACACTGCACATATGGGCAGCAACTTGGATGAATAAAAAGGAACTCTTCTTTGAAATAAAAATTAACCAGCACAAAAATATGGTTCGGAAAGCTTTACTTTGTCGTTGTTGTTCAGTCGTGTCCGACTCTTCGTGACCCCATGGACCAGAGCACGCCAGGCACGCCTATCCTTCACTGCCTCTCGCAGTTTGGCCAAACTCATGTTAGTAGCTTCGAGAACACTGTCCAACCATCTCGTCCTCTGTCGTCCCCTTCTCCTTGTGCCCTCCATCTTTCCCAACATCAGGGTCTTTTCTAGGGAGTCTTCTCTTCTCATGAGGTGGCCAAAGTACTGGAGCCTCAGCTTCAGGATCCGTCCTTCTAGTGAGCACTCAGGGCTGATTTCTTTAAGAATGGATAGGTTTGATCTTCTTGCAGTCCATGGGACTCTCCAGCACCATAATTCAGAAGCATCAATTCTTACAAGCTTTACTTTACTTACAAGCTTTACTTACAGAACTCAAACTCCATTCGGCTTAAAGCAATAAATTTATATTCAGTTCGTTGCATAATATACTGATGCCGGCATAGGTGAAATGTCTTAAATTATGAATATCTTCCAGAACTAAAAATTAAAGCTCTGTCTCTTCTCCATTTCAGCCTCCATTAGGGTGAGGCTGTTCTACCAGAGAGAGGGAGTAAAACATCCATTCTCTCTAGTAGCTTGAGAACAAAGACACACTCCTCCCAAGATGGAAGACCACAGATTAGCATGTGTTTGTAACACATACATATTTCAGGTGTTTTAAACATCATGTGACTGAGTCCCATAGATATAGGTAAAGGTAAAGGGACCCCTGACCATTAGGTCCAGTCGCGGACGACTCTGGGGTTGCGGCGCTCATCTCGCTTTATTGGCTGATGTAGCCAGTGTACAGCCTCCAGGTTATGTGGCCAGCATGACTAAGCAGCTTCTGGCGAAGCAGAGCAGCGCACAAAAATGCCATTTACCTTCCTGCTGGAGCGGTATCTATTTATCTACTTGCACTTGACGTGCTTTCGAACTGCTAGGTTGGCAGGAAGAGGGCCCGAGCAACGGGAGCTCACCCGTTCGCGGGGATCTGAACCGCCAAATACTTGGTCTGTTGGGAGTCAAAAATGGAGTGAGGCCTGTCTTCCTGTGCTGTTTTTCAGACATGTGGCCTTATTTGTTTTGGTACATTAATAACAATTATTATATATAAATAAAATACCTTAAAACTCTTACAACAGGACAAATGCCGGCCTATAGAGCGAGATGCGCCGCAACCCCAGAGTCGGACACGACTGGACCTGGTGGTCAGGGGTCCCTTTACCTTTAAGCAGTTGAAAACATTAGCAGAACTGCAATAACACTGGTAATGTAACGAGAACTATGGACACAATGGAGTTATAAAAAACTTGGATTATTTAAAAAAGATGTAGTAGAAAAGGTTTATTAACAGAACTCATGGAAGAGAAGGGGAGAAGTCCAGAGATTCGGGAGGCCCTTGTAACTTTGGATGTGTTGTGGTATGATTGTAAACTTAAATACGTAAAACCAATTTTAAACAAAATATAAGAAAGAAGTGAGTTAATAAATACATTTTAGCTTCTACATCAATTTGGCATTCATTGGTTCAGTGTGTTTTCGAAGTACTGCTTCAGCAGGTACCACCTGGTGGCCCAGGGGGGATCTCTTAAAAAGCATCCAACACAAGCTCTTCCATACTGCTATGCATGTGTAGTTTAACTGTTTCCAGACACAAGCTGTAGCGCCGGCTCTAATCAACAGCGTGTGTTTTGAAAAGACCTCTCAAAAGGTATGTGTGCGTAGACAGACAGTTACAAAGGCATCCAACGGCACTTTGCACAAGCTTGCTCCGGATCCCTTTGGAGACTGGGATTTAGTTAATCACTAAAATAATATATGTGTAACTGTGATTTAACAAAATCAGGTTTTTATTTATGTGGCAAAATGTTTCAGCTTCAGCCTTTGCCAGACACCTTCTTCCAAAACCATTTTTCATCTGTTTCGTTAATCATGGCAATGTGTTTTGAGTGCACACAAACACATATACAAAGAAATTTCCGGTGCATTTTTTAAGTCCTGTGTTTTAACAAAGCTAGCTAGGTGCAGCGTTAACTTTGGCTCTTTGGGAATATAGCTGTCTAAGAAACCTATTAACCTACTATATAATATACCAAAAAGGAAGACAGGGAAGACTGTTTGGTGCGGTAAGACAGCAACCGTTTCCATTGTCCATTCCTTGCTACCTTCCCATTTGATCAGAAGTTGAGTGCCCTCTTTCAGGGTCATTTTTTTGCCCATCATTGTTCCATCCTGTTTTATTTTCACTCTACCCATCTGCCCAAAAAACCCACAACAGCATACACAGGGTAATCCAATTTTAGACTGAGAGGAAGAGAGAAGCTTGCCCCAAGGACATATACTAAGCTTCATTGCTGATAAACAGCCCACTGAAGAGGTGTTTACAGAGGGGTGACCCTGAACCAGCTCAAAGACTGCTTTTCTTTCCTTCCTTCTTTCTTAATTTTCCTTTTCATCCGTCCATCCCTTCACCCTTCTTTTTTGTAATATTGAATATTTATTCTATGTTTGTTAAATTTATCTCGGTCATTTTAAAAAATTTACTGACGTGCTCTGCGTTTCTTATATTTGTAGTTCGATGTTTTGAATGTTTGCTGTAAGCTGATTTGGGCACAGCTCGTTGTGGGAAAGCAGCAAGTCAGACCCTCCAAGTATTCCTATTATCCAGGGATGTCCTTGATTTAGAGAAGCCGTCCCAGTTTTTGCTTTGATCCCAGAATGTCCCACTATTCCTTAGGATGTCCCTATTTTCATTGGAGAAATGTTGGAGGGTATGGAGTTATCCGGCCCCTGAGCCATCTGAAGGCAATCCTGTACAAGGATTAAATATACACACATATATATTATGTTTTATATATGTTGGAAGCTGCCCAGAGTAGCTGGGGAAACCCAGTAAGATGCGTAGGGTATCGTGGAATGGGACGTCCCTATTTTCATCAGAAAAATGTTGGAGGATATGGCGTATAAGTAAACTCTCTCAATAAATTTTATCCTTAAAATTCGTGATCCCTTTCCCACCTGGCATTGCCAACTTTCTTTGATCTCTTTGTGGAAAAAGCCCTTTCCAGTAGCACCTTAGAGACCAACTGAGTTTGTTATTACTCAGAAGAGTGGTGGGAATGGGTGATCAGCTGATAGGTGTGGAAAACCTGTTGACAACACACCTATCAGCTGATCACCCATTCCCACCACCCTTCTGAGTAATACCCCTCCCCACTCCCTCACTATATTTAAGGATCCGGTGACTTCTGTTTCAGTGTATCTGAAGAAGTGTGCATGCACACGAAAGCTCATACCAAGAACAAACTCAGTTGGTCTCTAAGGTGCTACTGGAAAGAATTTTCTATTTTGTTTCGACTATGGCAGACCAACACGGCTACCCACCTGTAACTGGAAAAAGCCCGTCGTCAATCCTCATCAGCTCATCTCTGTTAAGGGGGTCTCAGCCCAGCACTGAGCAAGACTGAATTGTTTGCATCCCAATGGGCTCATGTCTCTTAGGAAGCCAAGCCTAGTTGGCACTTGGCTGCTTTTCAAGGCAAGCTGCTCCCCTCCTGCTCTTTCTACCATGGCAAGCATTGGCCTCAGGGACACCACTCAGGTAGAAGGGATGTGTCAAAGGAAGCAGGGATTTGTCACCTAGCAACACACCTGGTGTAGCCCAGAGCTAGCGGCCTTGGACAAGAAATAGGAACCCGCCACAGCCTAGAAAAAATCTCTAGCCACTTCATTTGTTTTTTGTTACTGCTGCTACCAAGCTGGCAGCAAGAGGTGGAAGCTGGTTGATTTCATCTTGAAATGCAGATTACATTACCTCCAACATGTCCCGGTTTTTCCAGAACACTTGTGGGGTATGAAATTAGTTTTTGTTCACATATTGAAACACATAAAACTTATTTTCTATTACAAAAGAATATATATCTCATTACTAAAAACATATATAAAAACTTTCTTATCCTTTCTCACTTTGTTTCGTGACTTCCTCAAATCCCTCTTTGCTGATTTCATTATAATACATCTTTAGCAGTCTTCCATCTCATTTTAAACTAATAAAAAAGTTATTGGGGGAAAAAGAAATTAGTTTTTTTATTATTATCTGCCAGCACCCCCAGGATTAAATTGATCCCTAGCTCAGGGATCAGACCAAACTGCAGAAGGCAGTGGAAGACAGGAGTGCCTGGCATGCTCTGGTCCATTGGGGTCACAAAGAGTCGGACACAACTAAACAACAACAGCTCAGGCCTAAACAAGACTGGCCCCACCATTAGGCAGAGTGAGGTGGTTTTTTTGCGATTTAACTTATTGTAACTTTATAAATTAGGGACCGAGGGGGCGCTGTGGGTTAAACCACAGAGTCTAGGGCTTGCTGATCAAAAGGTCGGCGGTTCGAATCCCCACGACGGGGTGAGCTCCCGTTGCTCGGTCCTTTAACTTTATAAATTAAGTTTATAAATTAATATTTTATTGAGAAGGTTTCAAGTATGAAGAAAGAAAGTGGTGCAAAGGAAAAAAGGGGGAAATAAAAATGAAAAACCTAAAAAATGTGTAGAAAGAAGAAATATACGAATATATACAACATATGAGAAATGTCCTAACCTATATGTTCTTATATAAATTTGATATTATTATCCTTATACATATGTAAATATTAATAACTTGCTTACATTTTGCATAAACTCAGTCCATATATTGTCATATTTATCCAAACAAAGTATTCGTCTGTAAGCAGTCTGTTCATTAGTTGCTACTGTTATCATGTTGCCAATCCGTTTATTAAAGGGGATCATATATTTATCCTTCCAGTTCATCAATATCAGTCTCTTGGCTACCATTAGAGTGTATAGAATCCATTTTTGTTGCCCCGCTGTTAACTTCCACACAATAGGTATATAGTTCAGAAGACTGTTCTCTGCTGAAAATTTCAGCTTTTTCTGGACAGTCATAATTATACAATCCAGCACTTTATCCCAAATTTAGAGCACTGTACAAACATATGTTTCAGGGGAAATGTGGGTTTTTTTGGGGGGGGTGTTATTGTGTTGTTGTTGTGTTGTTGCTTTTTATTATGTATTTTGTGGTTTTGTGAACTGCCCTGAGACCTCCGGGTATAGGGCGGTATATAAATTCAATAAATAATAATAAATAATAAGGGAGGCATTATTATAACTGTATATTTATGCCAGAGAGCGGGGAGGGGGATTGTGGGATTTGCTTCCTCAGTGCCATGGCCTTTCAAGGCTCTGAGAACCCTCCAAGTTAAGGTTGCCCAATATTTCAGAATGTAAAAACCAGCACAGCCTGGGTTTTTAAAGGAAGTTCTATTATTATTATTATTATTATTATTATTATTATTATTATTATTATTATTATTATTATCATCATTATTAAACGGCCTTGGTCCAGGATACCTGAAGTAGCATCTCCACCCCCATCGTTCTGCCCGGACACTGAGGTCCAGTGCTGAGGGCCTTCTGGTGGTTCCCTCGCTGTGAGAAGCCAAGTTACAAGGAACCAGGCAGAGGGCCTTCTCGGTAGTGGCACCCGCCCTGTGGAACGCCCTCCCACCAGATGTCAAAGAGAAAAACAACTACCAGACTTTCAGAAGACATCTGAAAGCAGACCTGTTTAGGGAAGTTTTTAATGTTTAATAGATCATTGTACTTTGGTATTCTGTTGGAAGCCGCCCAGAGTGTCTGGGGAAACCCAGCCAGATGGGCGGGGTATAAATAAATAAATTATTATTATTATTATTATTATTATTATTATTATTATTATTATTATTATTAACCACCGAAATTGTCGTGCTTCTTAAAAGAAAACCCAAAAATTATTTAGCTTTTTTCCTACAAAAACGCCACCAAAAAAAACGTGAATTTTCTATTGCCGTGCCTAAGATGCAGCACAAAGCGCCACATTTTGGAAATTCTCTTTGGCCTTCGAAATCCCGGACGTATGGCAGTCCTACTCCAACTGTCCCTATTTTCCAGGGACAGTCCTGGATTTACAGAAGCCAGCCTGGTTTATGATTTGATCCCGGAATTGGCTGAATGGAAAGGAAGAGCTGGAAAAAAGAGCCGCTTCCGAGGAGAACAGTGAAAGTGCCTTTTTAGCATCGTTTGCTGCTGCAGCCTGGTTGGCAACCAGATATCAGCTTTGTCCTTGAGGCTTCTGTGGGTTGGGTGATGGGAGGGAGAAGACCTTATAAAAGGAGGTGCAAGGTAGGGGGCGGAGGTACTCCGATCCAGGCCAGCCCAGGAGACGCGATGAAGTTGATACAGGTACGTGTGAATTAATAAGGCGCCTGCTCAAGCAGAACATGGGATCAGTGTGCGGTTCTTGCTCATTCACTGCTGAGGGAAGCAACTGGAGAATAGCATGAACTGTTTGTTGGGGTTGCAATGAAGTGGTTACTGCTTGGGTCTTTCGAATGCAAGATGGGTTAAGCATTTCAGGGAGAGCGATGGCAGCAAGGGTATCATGCAAGCTCATAGCTGTCAACTTTTCCCTTTACTTGCGAGGAATCCTAATCGGAATAAGGGAATTTCCCTTAAAAAGGGGGTAAAGTTGACAGCTATGTGCAAGCTACAGGCAAATCCTCCAAGAGTCTCTATTTCCCAGGGACGGTCCCAGATTTGCAGAAGCCGTCCTGGTGTCTGATTTGATCCCGGCATGTCCCGCTTTTCCTTGGGACGTCCCTATTTTCATTGGAGGAATATTGTAGGGTATGGAATTATGTGACACCCCCCCCCAAGCCAAGGAGATATGTAACTATACAACTTTTAGAAGACATCTGAAGGCAGCCCTGTGTAGGGAAGTTTTAAAATGTTTAATTTTTTAAAATGATTTTATATGTGTTGGAAGCCACAGGGTATAAACAAATTAATAATAATAATAATAATAATAATAATGATGATGATGATGACGTTCCCATTTTAATTGGAGAAATGTTGGAGGGTATGCTATATAGTGAAAAAGACACTAGCAGGGCTAAGGGAATCTTAAGGTTTACAGAATCACGATCTTTTTGTTGTGGAAAAAAACGCTCAGGAGGCAATTCCCTGCCCCAGTCTCAGTGCCCTAGAGCAGGGGTGGCAACTCCCAAGAGATTGCGATCTACTCACAGAGTTAAAAACTGGCAGTGATCTACCCCCTTTTTGGGGGTTCAGGTTAAATTTGTAGAGATTTTTTTAGGAGAGAAAGCCCTGTTTTTTTGAGGAGGGTGGGGTTCGGGTCAAAGTTGTTGAGCTTCTTTGAGGTGAGCCAATGATCTACCAGTGATCTACCACAGACGTCCAGTGATCTACCGGACGTGCCTGCCCTAAAGCATGGCTGGCGTGCCATTGAGGCGGAATGAGGTGACCTGTTTCGGGAAGCATGCTCTGAGGGGGCGAGAGGGTCCCAATCCGGACTCGGTTTTGGGGTAAGCCAAAGAGACAGCTGAAAACCAAAGAACAGCGGTAACAGCCAGGCCCATCTTACCCATAGAGGCTAGTGGCACGGGGCACCGGGGCGCCAAGTTCTGGAGGGCATCAGGCGAGAGTCCGGGGAACACCGAATGAGCGTGCTGAGTGAGTGAGGGTGTGTGCGCTGCTCCCACCGAGTGTCGGCTTGGTTTTTTTCCCCTTTTAGCCTGCAGGCGCAAATTCTGCGGGGCACCAGAAGGCTAAAAGGGAAAAAACCAAGCCAACGCTCGGAGGGAGCAGCGCACGCGCCCTCGCTCGCTTGGTGCAGGCCTGCTCGCTCAATGTGCTGCCTGCCGTGGCCACCGCGGGACGAAGCGGCCAGCTGAGCCAGGAGGTGCCGCTTCCAGCCTCTGCTTCTTCCCTGCCAGAGGAGCCGCCCTCCAGCCGCTGCCCGCCTCCTCCAGCCCTAAAGAAAGGTTGACAACTCTGGGGAATGGGGGGGGGGGCGCCACCGGAGGGATCTTTGCACCACGGCGCCGGGTATGCTTAAGATGGCCCTGGTAACAGCTAGTGGAATGCCCCCTTTCTGCTCAGAGCGGCTGCTTTGATCCTGCTCTCCTCCCATCCTGCAGGAGTGTGAGCCCAGATCTGGGGGCGGGCATCCGTGGCATGTCTTGCTGCGGGCATCTAAATGTGTTGGACCAGTCTTAGAGTGGGAATCATTCATGTTTGCAATGGTATGCTGCTGCTGCTTTAAGGAGCCAGTGTGGTGTAGTGGTTAAGAGCGGTAGACTCATAATCTGGGGAACCGGGTTCGCGTCTCTGCTCCTCCACATGCAGCTGAAAAAAAGGTTCCCCTGTGTTGCAAGTCTCAAGCAGAATATGAAAAAAGGCAACACGTAGACCAATGATAGGGCAAAATGTTTCTTGTAATGACAAATAATATACAGCAAACTTTTATAATGTCAGATAATAAGCAACGAAGACAGCATTCCGGGTAAGTACACTGTTTCAGCATGTCTTCTTCAGTTCATAAATTAATAAACAAACTTCTTGCGTGGAGTAGTGGTCTAGGTAATCGGTTGTGTTGTCACTCCTGCTGTCAAGACCTTTCGCCTGATGCTCAAGCACTTCCTGCCACATTAGCTCTAACCTTGCCTCCTTCTGGTACCAAACCCCTTAAAACCACCATGGCAACAATTTCACCAACACCTGGTATAGACGTCAGGCGTCACCAGCCTCGCTCTCATACTCCTCAATCCCCGCTTCTCACCTCTCCCTCCTTTTACAACCAGGGAAAGATCCCCTTGCTGGTAGCATTCTTACTGTTGGTGGCTACCCCCACCGCCAGCCGCAGGAGCAACGCGGGCAGCGCCAGCAACACCCCCGTCTGCCGCCCCATCAATGCCACCATCGCGGCAGAGAAAGAAGACTGCCTCATCTGCATGCCCATCACCACCACCATCTGCAGCGGCTACTGTGCGACCAGGGTGTGTGTGTGCGCGTGCGCATGTATGCATATGTGGGGCGTTGTGAAGCGAGGGAATGGGAAATGCCATCCTGGGAAGCCAGGCACCCGTTTGAAGCTCAGAATTATGCAGTATTGACCTGAGCGGAGCACGTGTTGCTAAATCAAGGCAGCCCACCAGATGGCGCTGGGAACTGTAGTCCAGCGACATTCGCTGGGCCGCATGTTCCCTATTGCAACATAAAGTGCATCTGACTGGGCAAGCTGAGAGAAAAGCTCGCCTGCCAGCTCTGTGGTGGACATTTTAACAGATAAAGGCACTTGAGGAGGTTGTGGAGACGAGGGAAAGGCACTGAGGAAGGGTGCATCCTGGGAAGTCAGGAAGAGAGGCCTAGAAGGTTCCATTGAGGCCTGAGCCTAAAGTTCCCTATCCCTGGTCTACACGATTGACAAACGTATTTCTTGAAAATTAGAAGGCGCACAGGTGCACTCCGTTTTGGGGGGCTTTAGCACTGAACTCCAAAGTGCGTAAGCATGTCACTGTGCCTTCCAAAAAGCAGTGCTAAGAAAAGGGCAGGTGAGATCTTTGTGCTGGCACTATGCCTCCCAAAAGAAAAAAAAGGTAAAGGGACGCTGCTGGCGTTGTGGTCTAAAGCACTGAGCCTCTTGGGCTTGCCAATCAGGTCGGCGGTTTCAATACTTGTGGTGAAGTGAGCTCCCGTTGCTCTGTCCCAGCTCCTGCCAAACAAGCAGTTCAAAAGCACGCCAGTGCAAGTAGATAAATAGGTACTGCTGCGGCGGGAAGGTAAACAGCATTTCCGTGCGCTCTGGTTTCTGTCAGTGTCCTGTTGTACCAGAAGCGGTTTAGTCATGCTGGCCACACGACCCGGAAAGCTGCCTGTGGACAAACGCCGGCTCCCTTGGCCTGAAAGCGAGACGAGCGCCGCAACCCCATAGTCGCCTTTGACTGGACTTAACTGTCCGGGGGTCCTTTACTTTACCTTACTATACCTCACCATGTGTGTTTGGGGTTGCTACTTACATCTGGCTCTGCCACGGCCAATAGCCAGGGTTGAAGGGAGTAGCAATCCAGATCTTCCGGAGTGAAGTTGGGAAAGGCCGACTTATGGGGGAAAGAACACACCTGTCTCTAAAAATGGCCTGCACTGAGGATCTCTGTACCTGCAGAGATGCGGCAGGTGTTGGGAGCCCATCCCCGTGCCAACCTGTTCCATGCCTGCTCTGCTCAGTGAAGAGAGAGGCGCAACAGGATGGAATTCAAATGTGCACTCAAGGTCACGCCCGTATCTGACAATGTGCTAACAGCGGGCAGAAGAAGGCCGAGCCAGTGTAGCAGTTAAGGGTGCTGTATTGGGGGAACCTGGATTCAAATCCCCACTCGGTCTTGAAGCTCACTGGGTGGCCTCAGGCCAGGCACTCACTCTTAGCCCTTCCTACCTCACCGAGTTGTGAGGGGGGGGGAAGGGGAGAACCACGTAAATCAACTTGACTGCCTTGGAAGACGGGAGGGATAGAAATATGTTAAGTGTGGCAATGTTAAAGCCTGACTTATTTCGTGAAATTTCAATGGTAGAAAAGAGGTTTTCCTTTTGGCTGCTGCTCTTCCTATGTTATAGCGAGGGCGAGTCAGCTATGTCTATAACTTCCCTTTATTGTCCTCCCTGCCCGGCGACTTCCTTTACAGGAGATGTTGCTGAAGGACGAGCGAATAGTCTTCAACCAGAGAGTCTGCACCTATAGGGAGGTCCGCTACGAGACCATGCTGCTGCGCGGATGCCCACCGGGTGTCGACCCGATCTTCACGTACCCTGTGGCTGTCAGCTGCCACTGCGACCTCTGCAAAGTGGCCTCCAGCGACTGCACTGTTCAGGGCACTGGGCCCAACTCCTGTAGCAACTCAAACCCCTTTGTGTAAATGGAGGGGGGCAGCTAATAAACGCCATCCAGGACCAACAGCAGCACATGCATCTGTGAGTGATTCAGTCGACAGGTACAAAGAACTCAGGAGTCCTGGCTTCTAGTCTTGTTTCGCTTGTTCTCTGTCCATTCTGTTTCCCTTTCCACTCCTCTCTAACAGGGCACACCTTAGCTTTCCTAAAGAGCTCAGAAAACTCTGAGCTCCATCTCCTCCTTTCCTTCTTTTCGCCCACGATGAACAACATTAACTCCTTAAAAGCTGTGGTTCTTAACCTCCTTCCTCAAGCCACTGTTATCCGCAGAGCTAGATTTCTGCACTAAGACACCTCAACATTTCAGAAAATGGGCAACACAACCCAGCTAGGCAGTCTGAAAACTGGCTTGAATGCGTGCTGCGATGTTTTGTGCAGTGATAGTGGAGAATGAAAGTTAGGGAAACAGGATAGTTCAGTTTTCGGAGGGATAGTCAGGCTAGTAAGTTGAAGGAAAAACAAGAAGTAATGCAGCACCTTACTGCAGAACTTCTGAAGCTGAGTTAATGCTGAGGGTCCCCGAGTCCACTCCTCAGCTCTGAGCCTGGTTGGAGGGGGGGCAGGCAGAGGAGCTGGAAGAGATGCTGTGGACATGAACCTGTCTCAGTAAAGACCAAGACATAAAGGGAAGAGGATAACATTTATTAACAAATGGGGGGGGGGATATTACACACGAGAAAGGAAGATGGCAATGTTTTCCGGAAGAGCAGCACTGTCCACAATGCAGAAACAATCTCCACCCCAGGTGTTGTTGGAGCAGGACCCTCCGCCATCAGATGAGGTCCCGGAGGATGTCGTCCTCCATGATGCTTGGGGCAGGAACCTGCTGCAAACCTGGTTGGGAGGACTGGCCCCCGGGGACCAGCGTTCATCAGCATTTGACCTGGGGGGGGGGAGAGATACAACAGGGAAGGCCATTATAGACAAGGAGGAGGGAGGATGCAGATTATCTAGAGCTGTTTCAGCCTGGTTTTGCCACCGAGAAAATCTTTGCTTGCCCTGACTTGAGAGGAACGAGGGGGAGCGTAACTCTTGCCGATTCTTTCTGATCAACCATGGGGTATCCTCCTGAATTGGCTCTGTGAGTTGGGGTGGGGGCAATGCTTCTGCTTGAGGAGCAGACTCCGTCCCATGGCAACTGTGTTGTGGAGTTCTGTAATAAGAAGTCGCTGAGTGCTAACATCGGGGAAGTTGGGGTGAGGTGTCATCAAGATGCCTGGTGATCTCCCTGTCTCTCCCCCACCCCTCTCTGAGCCAAAGCCTTTAAAAACAAAGACCCTTCCCCCAGCTCTTGGATACAGCTGCTTCCGGAGTAGGAAAGGCACCTGGCTGTTTGGTTCTAGGCAGATTTCGCACATCCTACCTGGCAGCGTCGCCCGCGGTCCCATCTGGCCTGGCCACGCTTGTCCTGGAGCTTGGTGCATGAGGGTCTGTCCAGCGAGCTGGAGCTGCTGCTGCCAGGAGGCTGATGCCCCAGAGCTGTTCCATGGGCTGGTGGGGCAACATTCCCGGAGAACCTTGCTGGAGGTGGTGGAGGGGCTGCTGGGATTGAGGAACCCCCGCCTGGGGCTGTACAGGAGGGAAGGTAGAGAAGATCAGAGGGCAAGAGATGATTCATTCACAGCGGAAAGAGGAGACGAGTCTTCAAGCAGGTACACCTTCTTAGCAACACTATAGAGCGGACAGTGCAAAGCGATTTGCTCCTTTCAGTCTCACCCTTAGCATCCCTCCTTTCCAAATGCACCTACTTCCATCTGTAGAAGTCTCCCTTCCTGTCTCAATATTGCTTCTGCCACCTTTCTCCTAGGTATCAGGGTCTGCCCTGAGTGGCTAAACAGGGCTATCTCTCCCACTATGAGAGGCCGTGGGGCTATTTTCTCCCTCCACCAGAAGGTGATTCCATTCCATTCACCCACTGGCCAGCACTTCAGGTGTGTTGCAGTGTGTACCTGCTCAGTATAGGCTTTGGACCCTGGTTCCTCTAAAACGGTGGACTCCCAAGAGATTGCGATCTACTGACAGAATTAAAAACTGGCAGTGATCTATCCCCTTTTTGGGGTTCAGGTCAAAGCTGTTGAGCTTTAGGGAGAAGGATAGCCCCCTTTTGGGGGGGTCAGGTCACAGCTCGTGGCAGAAGAAAGGGGCTCAGCCAATCCCACAACAGATCACTGGGGAAACAAACAAACAGCCTCACTGAATAAACTCTGTCTTCCGTTCTGCAGATCGTGCAACAATGGAGGGCGGGCAGGATTCTATTTTACCAACGCTAAGGAAAGGGACCCAGCGATCGACTGCACTCTACCAAAACCTCCCGGGGATCTGTTGGACACCCCTGCTCTAAAAGAAGCAGGGTGGGGGTGGCGCTTTGGCAAAGGATTGAATATACATCTGGTTAAGGTAAAAGCTTTGTGGCTGATGGCCCTGTAGATTATACAAAAGCTCTCCGTTTCTTCTGCCAGTGAAGACAGGACATAACCCGACAGGGAGATGGTGGTGGACTGACCTCTACTGGAGAGCAGTATATCAGTTTACTTGGCCCTGCTTTGGATATTGCCAAGGATGAGTCGCCTTCTCCAGCTGGCTTCCTCCACTTGGAGAGAACGGTTGGTTAGAATACGGTGCTGATAACACCAAGGTTGCAGGTTTGATCCCTGTATGGGACAGCTGCCTATTCTAGCATTGCAGGGGGTTGGAGTACATGAACCTCAGGGTCCCTACCAACTCTATTATTCTATGTCCAAGACGATTACGGTGTACCCTCCTATTGGCAGAGCTAAACGGGGGAATCTTGTCATTCCCATAACAGAAGGATCCAGCTCTTGCACGGTTCCAGATCAATCCAGATCCTTGGTGAAATTGCCTTGAAACAGCTCAAACGCTGTTATGCAGAAGATTGAACCGACTCATTCTCTTGCACCAAAAACACAGGACTTGAACTGAGCAGGGCTGGGCTATTTTATTATCATTATTAAATTTGTAGGCTGCCCTTCATCCGTAGATCTCAGGGCAGTTCACAACATAAAATGAACAACACACCACACACACACACACACACACAATAACAAAATAATAGTAAAAATAAGAACACAAGCAAACCAATAATGCCCGCTCCCACAACACATTCATTACTATTATTATTATTTATTAAATTTGTATACCGCCCTGGCAGCAGTTCACAAGATAAAAACATAAAAATACACAATAAAAACAAAAACAAGAGCAACCCAATAAACCCCCCCCCCCATTTTAAAAGGGCATTGGATGTCAATCAGCCAAAGGCCAGGCTAAAGAGGAACATTTTCGCCTGGCGCTAATGACCAATTTGAAGGTTCTATGGTTCTAAGTAAATGAATGGGTTTTTTTTAAAAAAACAGGATGCCATAGTAGAGAGAAGGGAGATCGCCCTTACCGGCTGCTGGCTCAGGAGCAGGCTGCGGAGCTGAGGATTGGCTCCAGGGTTTTGGGGTCTAAGCATGGCGCCTGCTTGGGTGGCCTGGGGCCCGGCCTGTGGGGGGCCTTGTGCTTGCGGAGGCTGGTTGGTGGCTGGAGCTGCTGGCTGAGGCTGCTGCACTCGGAGCTGCAACTGGGGGGGAAAGAAGGAAACATGGTCAAGCTTGCCATTCTGGCCTCCCAGGGTGGAGAATCCCCTTTCGGCACTTGAGGTGGAACAAGCTGTGCTGCCTTGCCCTGCCCACCCAGCGAAGTGGTGCTCCTGGCTTCACCCCACCTCAGGGTTAGATTGGGCCTGCATCCTCCACATAAAATCTAGCAGTGCCTGGCGAGTGAGAGACACGTGAAAGGGCAACGCAGAGACTGACCCTCAAGACTGGCTGCCACCCAGAGCAGGTGTGCGTATTATTTGCAATGCTTCTGCAGCATTCAGATTGCAAAAGGGTATTATAGGTAAAGGACCCCCGGACGGTTAAGTCCAGTCAAAGGCGACTATGGCGCTTATCTCGCTTTCAGGCCGAGGGAGCTGGCGTTTGTCCACAGACAGCTTTCCGGGTCATGTGGCCAGCACGACTAAACCGCTTCTGGCACAACGGAACGCCGTGATGGAAACCAGAGCGCATGGAAACGCCGTTTACCTTCCCGCCGCAGTGGTACCTATTTATCTACTTGCACTGGGTGCTTTCAAACTGCTATGTTGGCAGGAGCTGGGACAGAGCAACGGGAGCTCATCCCGTCGTGGGGATTCGAACCGCCGGCCTTCCGATCGGAAAGCCCAAGAGGCTCAGTGGTTTAGACCACAGAGGTTTTCCTGAAGGGAAGACAGGCTGTTGCGAGAAAGCGGTTTTTTTTTCCTGGCTAAAAAGTACTCATGGGTAAAAGAACTGTCTTAGTATCTCACGCTTAGCCTGAGGCAGCAAGAGGAAAACAAATGTGGCAGAGATAAAATTTAGGCCTGTGGTGTTGCTAGAGTCCTGAAGCGCCACATCAGTTAGGATATTAGGCAGCTGGGTTAATCTCCAGAGGTATCCCCCTTACCCTATACATCTCCTTTTGGGTTTTAGGACTCAGCACCATGGGGTCAGTGAGGTTGAGCTGCATGAAAGGGCTGGGGCTCTGAGGGCGGCATGAGCCACCCCTCTCAAGACACTTCTGCAAGGTGACTCACCAGGCCCTGCTGCCGTTGCTGTTCTTCCATAATCCCCACCTGAGGCATCCCAGGGCTCACCTGCTGCCCACCCATCTGCAATAAAAAGGGGGTGGCATTACGCAGGAGGTGGCCAATGAGAAAGGAGCGCAGGCAGTGCGATGCCAAGGTCAGGTTGCCGACTGATAGCCTCCCCTCATTGCTCCTCATTACGGCTGCTTCCCACCCTCGCCAGGCAAACAACTACAAACTCTCTTTTTCATTTTTTTTGTCCCTTTAAGTTTTTTTTTATTAAGATTATCCCATAATACAGTAAAATCACAACTGCAGAAGATACAAATCGAGTAAGTAAAACAGAAAAGTAAGAGAATAGAAATAAAGAAAGGAAAGAGGGGAAAAAGAAGAAGAAAACATTAACAAAAAACGATTTTCCACTGCTGGTTACATAAAAAAAACAAAAATATGATTACTTAAAACTTTTGATCCATACCAACATCCACTTTCTGCTAAACAATATTTCTTTTAAGCCAATGGTCTCACAATCATTCATTTCTTTTCCTACGAAAAGCCTAAGATAGGTTCCCTATTATTATATATATTATTATAATTATACTACTACTATTAAATGTTAACACTTTTTTCTCTTTTAACTTAAACTTCCCACCATCATTGCTCCATATTGAATAATACTCCATTCTTCTACAGCCTCTCTCTCTCTCTCTCTTTCACATCCCCCTTCTTACCTGCTGCTGGACTCCCTGTGTCACCGGCAAAGCGCCAGGCTGCTTTGGCAGGAATGGCTGTGCGCCGGCCGTGGAACCCAGGGGCTGGGACCCCCCCATTTGCTGCAAAGAGAGGAAGAGACAGGAGAACGCTGAGCACTTGAGGAGAGGGGTGGGACACGATGGGAACCAAGAGACCGGGGAGATTCCAAAGCCAGGAGGAAGACCATCTGAGTTGGCCAGGCACAACCTAAGCCAAAATAAAGAAATAAAATAATAGCCTGTATCTTCCTGTCACTAAATGCTTATGGAGATCGAGGCGGGCATTTGAGCAAATGCCTGTGCAGAGGCATGAAATCTCCACCTCTGCAAAAGGAAGTACGCAGTTCGCTAGCAAACATAAAAGCCACGCAACAAATAGCTGGAGGGAGGCTAGAAACTCCAACTGATGTGCCCACAAGTCATTTCCATGGCCAAATAGCTTAATGTTGGAGGGTCTTCTCCCCAGGCTTACAGGTCAGAGGCAGATGCAGAAACACTACTAGAAATGGCCTGTGATGTTGGGGCTTTTTTGGGGCTGTGGCACCCAACTTCAGCTGAGAGACAGTGCGCGATGAGGTTAGAGAGAGTTATAGAGATTTCAACATGTGGCGATCCAATGTGCCTTTGGGTGGGGGAAAAGAGAGAGACAAGGAGAGAGAGGCTGTAATACACACTATACCTTTAACGTCCATTTGAACTTGTGGACTTTTTGCACACAGAGAAAATGAACTTGTAAATCTGGATTTGAAGATCGAAAAAACACTGGTTTATAGACGATAGAATGGTTGGATCTTAATGAGTGAATACTATATTTGGCTGCAGGACAGAGAGCCGGAGGAAGTCCTTTTATCTTTCTTTATCTTTCTCTAAGCTTCTCTCTCTCTTTTTCTTCTCTCGCTTAGAGCTGGGTGATATATCATCCAAAACCAGTTTGAAATCCAAACCATGGTATCGGTTTCATAGTTTTTGACCTGGCAATATATTGCAATTATTATGTGTGCATGTGCTTTGCAAAAATCACAATGTGGGGGAAAACCGTGAAGCCAGCCAATGCCTCTGTGTAGCTCCATCCTTATTTCAGACATCGTGATATATCAGTATATCGCAATGGTTAGCTGGTGATATACTGCGATGTTGAAAACTGGAAATCACCCAGCCTACTGTCTCTGTACAGTCATACCTCGTGTTGCATCCACTTCACATTGCGTCTTTTCGCGTTACGTCCCGCGGCAACCCGAAGTACTGGAACGGGTTACTTCTGGGTTTTGCCACTCGCGCATGCGCAGAAGCGCTAAACCGAGCTTCGCACATGCGCGGAAGCACCAAATCACGCTGCGCACCTGCACACACACAGTGTTTTGCGGGCATTTCACGTTACGGAGGGTCTCCGAACGATCCCGTCCATAACACAGGTACCACTGTATCTCTTTAGGTTATTCTTTTTCTTTTCTTTTCTCCCTTTTTATATTAAGCAGCTGTTTTATTTCTGTGTATAAAAAAGATACTTTTGCAATGGGTATGCATTTCTGTATATCTTTGAACAAGTATTGATAAATAACTATTAAAAAGCACATTTGAAGCATGTTTTTCCTCTCAAAGAATTCTGGGTTGTGGTTTCTTCCTCACTCGCTAGTTTCCAGAAATCCCTTCTGAATTCTCTGAGGAGAAAAATGCACTCTGAACATAGCGTGCACAGCAGCCGAAGAGAACAGAGCTGTGCCTTCAGAGGAAAAAGTTGCCCGTACCTTTTGCTGCTGGACTTGTTTGTGGTTCGTGATGACCTGCCGAATGCCGTTGACAAAGCCACTCTGGTCGTAGGGGATGAGGCCCATGAAGATCTTCTTCTTGGAGGAGTAGAGCAGCATCAGCACCCGCACCTCGCAGGGCGTCGTGTGAGGGAAGTGGACGCAGCCCGCCTGCTCATGTGACGACGAGAAGGATGCATCTGCTAAAGCAGGGGTGGCTAACCTGCGGCCCTCTGGGCGCAGCTGAGGGGCCAACTCCCAACAGCCCCCGGGGCTAGCAAGGCCAATCGTCGGGGATGGGAGATGGAGCTCAGCAACACCTGCTGGGAATCCGCAGGTTAGCCACCCCTGTGCTACAGAATCTGGCCCACAGAGAAAATTATCTGCCCCACCCCCATCTCCTCCTCTCCACCCCCATAGCTCAGCCTGGATGCTGAAATCCAGCTCTGAGAGTCTTCTGGCGGCTCCCTCACTGCGAGAAGTGATGTTACAGGGAACCAGGGAGAGGGCCTTCTCAGTAGTGGCACCCGCCCTGTGGAACAGCCTCCCGTCAGATGTCAAGAAAATAAGTAACTATACAACCTTTAGAAGGTATCTGAAGGCAGCCATGTATAGGGAAGTTTTTAACGTTTAATGTTTTGTTATGTTTTAAATATGCTGGAAGTCGCCTAGAGTGGCTGGGGCAACCCAGTCAGATGGGCAGGGTACAATTATTATTATTATTATTATTACTGCCCATTCAGAATATGATGGTTCCGTCCCCCTAACCAAGAAGCTCTGCCTATAAATGGGAGGTTCTGCCTTCTATGGCCAAGGTTTGTCTGTTGCAAGACTGTGTCTCCATGGGAAGAAACTGAATTCCCAAAGGAAGCCACCCTCAGGGTGAAAAACCCACCTCCTACCATCAGGGATGTTCAAAACTGAACAGCCACACTGCCAAGTAAGTGTGATGGGGGCAACTGTGCCAATCCTGCATTTACCTTGTGTTCTGCGTATCCTCAAAGTTTGGTCACAGAACAGGAAGGTACCCCAAGGGTCATCTAGTCCAACCCCCTGCCATGCACGAATCCTGCCCGCAGCCATCCCTGGGTGGGCTCGTACCACCAACCTTCTGGTTAACAGCCAGACGCACTGATCGTTCGGTTGGTTTGCAGAGATGGAGGTTGTATAAATAATATCGACTGGCCTGCCTTGCCCAACCCACCCTGAGGAGATGCGACCCAAATCACCTGAGTTACGCCCCACCCCCTGTAGTGCCTTACAAATCCGTTGCCCATAATGCGGTAGAGGCCCTTGAGTGATTCCAGGTCCTTGTTGGTGAAGTGGAATTGCACCATGCGCGAGTTGCGGAAGAGGTGGCCCAGAGTTGTCTGCAGGGGAAGAGGAAAAGGACAGTTAGGAGCCTGAGCTTGTGCACGCAACCAAACATTTTTTTGGCTCGGCGGGCCCATCCGCTATCTCTCCCAGCTTTGACAACCCACCGTGTCCCATCGTCTGACATCACTACATTGCAGGATAACTGGCAGGTGGGCTGGAAGTCTCTTCCCAAGCACCTGGCAGCCAGCTGGTTGTTGGGTGTCTGGGAACTGCAGTGCAAGAGACCTGGGAATCGCTAAGCAAGAGGGCTGGACTGGCTGTTTTCGGCAGGGATTGGCTGCCCAAGGGAGTTCCAAGCTCAGTCGTGCAGCCGATCGAGCCCCGCACCTGATGCGGCATAGGTGCAACTTTTGTGCTCCTGCTTGATCTCTCGGTAGCTTAAAGATATGCTGACCAAATAAAAAAACCAAAAATGATACGTTAGAAACACAGGTGTTGTTCAGCAGTGGCCATTAGGAGATTGGGGGCATGGTCATCAGTGCGCTCTGTCTCTCTCTGTGATTTGAATCAGGAGAGGAGGCTCAACAGTCTAAACTGGTGCTTGGCTGCACTGGTGGGCTGGATGAGGGCCTTCTTCTTGCACAAATGAATGACAAGGGAGGATGTGACTGTGTGTTGAAACATCCTGTACAATGGGCAAGGTTTAGTAGTTGCACTGGCTATTTTTTTTTTTTTGCCTGTGACCTCGCCCACCTCTGGCATGCGGCCCCTGAAAGGCTGCACAGAAAGCAATGTGCCCTTGAGCTGGAAAAAGTCCCCCGCCCCTGGGTTATAGCCTAAGACTATGACAGGCTCCGCCTACAACCACCTCGATCTCGCCCCTTACCAGGAGCTGCTGGGGATCAGCTGCATGATGAGCTTTTGGGGCCACTGTTCCGCCTTCCTGGAACGGAGCAAAAAAGAGGCAAATCAACAGCATGCCCTCCCCCCAGCGACTCCACAGCGTATTAACCTGGTGTGCTAATTGCCCCTGAAAATAAGGCTGCGCGCAGCTGCAAATATATAAGCAATTAACAATGATCAAAATCCAACAAGGAAACAGCCAATGGGAGATATCACACATCCACAAAGCCACCAAATTCAGCTTACCGTATTTTTCGCTCCATAAGGCTCACCGGACCATAGGGCGCACCTCAGTTTTAGAGGGGAAACAAGAAAAAAATATCTTTCTGGTTTCCCTCCTCTAAAAGCCATGTTTTTTTGAGGATCAACTAAAAGTTTTGCAGCTTTTTTTTGCAAAGGGAAAAGCCCTGGTTTTTTTGAGGATCAGCTAAAGGTTTTGCAGGGGTTTTTTTTTGCAAAGGGGGAAAAGCCCCATTTTTATGGGGTTCAACTCACATTTCTGCAGCTTCTTAAGGAAAGGGAGCCTTTTCTACAGTTTCACAGTCCAGACAGATATCTAATCAGCCAGTCACATGTCACTGGGGAAACAAACAACCTCCCTCTGCAGCACATTCAACAAAGGAGGGCGGGGCTGAAAGGGAGCCGGGGACTCTTATCTCTCTCCCGATCTCTTGCTGATCAGCAGCCTTTCAACACCCCCTTTTCTCTTTGTAAAATAAAAAGCATGATCCTCTTTTGGCCCCTGGGCAATATAAATGCAACCAATTGATTGATCATTAAACAATAAGCCTATGGGAAACCTCACAAGCAGCCCCTGATCGCAGCTGCGTTCTCCCTACTTCCGGTGCCCAGAAACTCGGTGCCTCTTGACAGTGGAGGCAGAATATCGCTATTGTGCCCCGTAGCCACTGACAACCGCACTCTTCCCCTCCTTTGGTGACACACAGACAGGCACTCACAGGTTCTCTCCTTGATTGACGTACACTTGGCAGGGCAGGGAACGAGTCAGCTTGGTGTTGGAATCCACTGAAGCCGGCTTGGGCTTCTGGGGGAAGAGGGATGGGGCACACTGTCAAAACATGCCAAGCAAAACCGGTTCTGTGCTCTCGGCTCACCCCTTCCCCTGCGCCACGAGTCAGCTCTCACCTCTTGCCACTCCAACACGCCGCTCCACGCTATCACCTTGTTCGTGACCGACTGCTGCGTGGCCCCGATTTGTGCCTGTGCTGGCTGAGCCACAGTCATGCTGCTGGGAGGGACGCCACTTGGCTGTGGGGTGGGGGAGAGGGAGAGAGAGAGATAATGTTTGGGAGCCCAGGCTGCGTTTTATCAGGATCTGGAGCCCAATACTCTAGAGACCAGGCCCTGAGGCCGCTGATTTCCAGAGAGCTTTCCTCTCACGCCTGCAAACTTTTGTTCTCTTTTTATAATGATCTCTCTCCCCCCCCCCATTTGTTACTCAACGATTATACAGTCGTACATTGGATCCCAAACGCCCTGTGAGTCGAACGTTTTGGCTCCTGAACACTGCAAACCAGTGAGTGTTCTGGTTTATGAACGTTCGTTGGAACCTGAAAGTCCAACAGGGCTTCTTGCAGCTAATCGGAAGCCGTGCCTTGGTTTCTGAACGTTTTGGAAGTCGAACCGACTTCCGGAACGGATTCCGTTCGACTTCTGAGGTACCACTGTACTCCAGTTCAACAAAACAAGTGACTTCCAGCTCACCCGACATCGGTGTCTATAATCCAAATTACATACAATTGCATCCCTCTTTACCGTGTTTCTTAATATGGGTTTCTGCTGTTTTCTAACACTTCAAACCCTGCTATGGTCTTCCAATGTGGTCTTTTACATAGACTAGAAAGGGTTTCCAGTCTTCTTTAAAAGATTCTAAATTTGTATCTTTTATCAACACCATCAATTTTGTCATGTCTGTGTATTCCAAGATTTGCATCAAACATTTTTCCTTTGAGGATGTTCTCTTCTCCTGCCATTTGTGAGCACACAGAATTCGTGGTGTAGTCACAGACATAAATACTGTTGAGGCTTCCTTTAGGATTTCGCTGTCTGGTATCCCCAGCTGGAAGGATCCTGGCCTCTTGGAATAGTCACTTTAAGGGACTTCCGGCGGCGACGCAATCGCCGGGTGGTCGAGGGCTGCTTCGGGTCCGAAGCGCCCTGTCCATCCCGGGGGTCAGGAGCCCCGCTACCGCAAAGCGGGGCTCCGGTTGGGGTGCGGGAAGAGCGTCCCGCACCCTGGGCTCCCCGGCAGCGCCCGCGGAGGCTCCGAACCCTTCCCTCGCTCCCCCTGTAAGGGGGAGTGGGGGTGAAGGGACAACGGAGCCGGGCTTCGGGGACATGCCCCAACCGGGATGCAAATGCGGCGACAAAGCCCGCGGTGAGCGTCTAAGTTCTACCTGTGAAGATAGAGCTGAAGGAACCCGGTGGTCGTGAGTAAAGAATCTGATCAGAACTGTGCTTTTGGAACGATCCGGGGGAAGGAGAAAGGCAGCCTGCCTCCCTCCCTTCGAGCTGAAGAATGTAACCAATTTGAGTGATTACTGCTACAGAACTGGCTACAACGTATTTAAAATTGACACATGAGACTGGCAAACTCTTTTTTCGGGAAGCTAACTAGAGGAAAATATCTCCATTTAAAGTTGCGGTATTTGCGCTCCAGCTCAGAAAAATGGCGACGAACAAAGAGGGGAGTAGAAATATAACACCCACTTCCTCCTCCTCTGCCAGTATGCTGGGCTTTGTCCTTGAACTGGTATTGAACTCTGGACTAACGGATGAACAGAGACTCACTGCCTTGAAGGTGGAACTGCTTTATAGAAAAGTCAAAGTCTTGTGGGGGTCTGAAAGGGAACCAATTGCCCACAGGGGAGGCTTTTAAAACTTTTGACACTTTGGAAGAATGCCTTGCCAATGAGCTGAGAGGGTGGATGGAAATGGAGAGAAATGAGTGAGCTACTTCGGAGAAGAAATTCGCTTTTTGGGGGTGGCAGCCCCAAGGCGACGTCAAGATTTTTTATATCCAGTCCCCGAGGTGTGAGCTCGGGGGCCAGGGACAGAGAATTAAGGTATCTACAAGAAAAAGGAATGTTACAAAGAACCGAAGAAGCTGAGAGATGATGAGATGGACACCTCTGAACTCGTGGCAAGGAGAGGTCTGGACTGTGCCTGGATCTGTGGACGTTGGAGAGGGAAGTTACATGGATGTTCAGTGCTGATGCCACTAGAGAAGAATAATGGACAGAGGGGTGTGGGGTGAAGCATTAAATAAAACTTAAAGTAGCCTGATATGGCAAATTGAAATTGGAGGGTGAACACTGTCAACAATATTTTGTTATACTTTTATTTGAATATGAAAGGAGATATTTCAAGTTTTTATGTTATTAGCAGCAATCTTAAGGATAGAAGAGATAGACTTGATGTGAATGATTTGTGAAGATCTGTGAAGGTGGAGTATAAGTAAAGTGAATTTAAGTGGATTAAGTTTATGGATTAAGAGGAGTAAGATTAAGATGTAGATTAAGATAAGAAATCGATAAGATTAAATTAAGAAGAATTGATGAGGTATCATTAGGGTGATGTATTCTTAGTAAAATGTTGAAAGATAATTGAACGTAATTATATAAGTGAATTTAATTTCTTTTTTCTTTTTTCAGGAGAAATGGTTATAAAATAGATTAAGGATATAAACTCGAAGGTGAAAAGGCAGGGAAGTCAACGGTCAAGATATGGAAATAGAATTTTTTTTTTTTAGAAAGATGCTATAAGAAACTTGACATTGTTTGTATTTGTTATATTTGTTTTGCATTTGTTTAATTGTAGGTGTGTGGGGTATATGTTGTTATAGAAAAATGCCAATAAATTCTTATAAAAAAAAAAGGAATAGTCACTTTAAGATGGTCCTTAATTCATTATATATGCCTTCCTGCAAGTCAACCGCATACGATAGAACGACCCCTCACAGTCCTTACATTTCCAGCACTTGTTTGATACATTTCTGTACATTTGAGGTAGCTTCTTTGGGGTTAAATACCATCTATATAAGCTTGCATCTTTTTTAAATATAGCGCCCATACCCAGAGGTCTCAGGGCGGTTCACAGAATAAAATCAAATGTAAAACCACAAAATACATAATGAAAATAAAAACGACAACCCAATAATCCCCTTTGGACCCCCTCCCTCTTTTGTCTCAGCGTCAATATTTCATACCTGTTTTCTGTGATTTTGTTCTATTGTTGATTTTGCATTTTAATTAAGAATCAATAAAAAAAGAAAATGGATCTCTTAGCATTATGTCCTGTGCAGAGGCAAGTGTGGGGAGGTGGAATAAAGCAACAGCAAAAGGAACCAGTTGCTTGCAGCCAGTTTGAGAGCTAAGAGAAGAATTTGGCACACTCCCTTCCCAAAGCATTCCCTGCAAATTGAGTGTTCTGATAGCGTTTTGGCTCACCCTTTGCGCGAAGCATGCATCTCACAACCGCTTCTCGAAGGACAAGGCGGCCTCCCCCCACAAAGATACACACACCTCTCCCCTCCACATGCATCTCATGCAAAGACAGCCGGGGGCCTACCGTACATACCATGGCCGAGGCCGCAGACGGTGGTGGGGCCTGTACCGGTTGTGGGACCAGGAGGCCGGAGCCTGTGGTTACCGTGGAGACCAGACTGGCCTGTGAAGAAGCAGGGAGCTTGGGAGGCAGGGCCGGCACGGAGCCTGCGGGGAGGGTCTGTGCGGGAGCTTGGCTGAAGGCGGGCTGCATGGGGTTCAAGGAGGCAACTGCGGAAGAGACAGAAGGAAATACAGTCATGGGAACCTGCCGCCATGAACCCCAACATCAGGACATTTCCTCTCCCTACCCCAATCGCCCTTGCAAGCTGGCACCTCTGGCCCTAATATTCCACCACGAAAAATTCCACTGCCTCACCCCTCTTTAGCCTGCACCCTCCTCCCCTCCGCAAGAAACCCCAATCCCGGGGGACAGACGAGGGACTCACAGCGGTTGCTCAAGCTGGCTTTCTGGTTCTTGGCAGCCTCCACGGCAGACTGAGCTGCGGCCTGGGCCGCAGTGAGCGTAGCCGATGGCGTCACCTAAAAAGAAGAGATGGGGCAATGTTGGAGGGGATGAACTTTCAGGAGGCGGCATCCCGCCACAGCCGCCTACAAAGGATGTACCTGGTATGGCTGAGAAACGGCTGGCAGGGCCTGAGGTGGGGTGGGGGGAGCTGGGGTGGAACCGTGGGGAGCTGGGGCTGGGGCACGGCTTGCTTGGCCTGCAGCGCATTGGTGGCTGCTCCTCCGCCTACTGCAAATGGAAAAGATAGGGAGATATTAGTCATCAGCAGGAAGCGCGCAACAGACACTTCCCCCCCCCCATACACCAGGAAGTGCGCACAAACTCAACCCTCCTGCTGCCGGAAACAGAAGACGGACTAACGTTCCACCGCCCATTTCCTTTTTTTGAATTCCTTTTTGAAAGTTTCTATTTATACTTTTCAAATTTATACATTTCATTAGTGTTGCAGTCAATTTAACATTTCAAAATTTGACTTCCTCACCCCTCTTTCTGCGGTTTCCTAAATTTATTTTTAGTATCTTCTGCACATCCCAAATTCCTTTAGCTTGGTCATTTAATTATCTCCTGTAGATATATACTCTTATGAAACTCCAGGTTACTACAATAATCCTGCTAATGTTTTTATCTGTTTACAATTTATCTGTAAATATTCAATAAACCATTTCCATTTTTAAATAAAAGCTTGTTATCTTGATTATTATTCTTCCGGTAATTTTTGCCATTTCTGCATATCCATAAGTTTTTGTATCCTTTCTTCCTTTACTGGGACCTCTGCTTCTTCCACTTTTGGGCAAGTAGCAATCTTGCTGCTGTAGTAGCACACATAAATAAATTTCTATACAATTTAGGTAGTTCTGTCCCTATAATTCCCCGCCCCATTTTCTACTGTTAAAATTATCTTGATCTTCGTTTACGTTTAACCCAACTTCTCTAGCCCAAGTGCTGGTCAACACCCTGAGTGCTGGTTACGTTTGAGTCCTTGTTCCTTTCTGATAGGGACAGAGCTGACACACACGTCCCAGGCCTGTGTGCGGATGAGATACAGTTATCTTTCAGGATTCCCACTTCTCCAAATGTTGCAATGCAGTTCCTCGGCTCAAGAAACGTACCAAAACGCATACTAGAATGGGTGTTGTAGGTAAAATATGTTCAAAAGCTGCATTTAAATACGCGTTTTGGTGCCAATTAGACGGTTTGTGGCTGATCACGCAGAAATGAGTAAGAACAGAGTTCTGAATTGACAGATGTGAAACCAGTACAGGCTGGAAGGAGACTGATCTGTCCTCCTTGAGCAGACTGGCGGAAGGCCAAAAAAATATCAGTAATCAGAAGAAAATAAAATAAAAAATTCCTCCAGTAGCACCTTAGAGACCAACTAAGTTTGTTCTTGGTATGAGCTTTCGTGTGCATGCACACTTCTTCAGATACACTGAAACAGAAAGCCACCGATCCTTAAATATAGTGAGGGAGTGGGGAGGGGTATTACTCAGAAGGGTGGTGGGGATGGGTGATCAGCTGATAGGCGTGGAAAAACCTGTAGACGACTGTTAACGACTGCAATTTGGTCTTACAGGGAAAGGCAAAGGGTGAGTCAGAAGGTTTACCAAAAAGGGTTTCCCAAACTTGGGTCTTCCAGTTGTTTTTGGAATAAAACTCCTATCATCCCTAGCTAGCAGGTGGTCAGGGATGATGGGAATTGTAGTCCAAAAACAGTTCTCTGTTGTAGAGCACAGTCCTAGAGCCTGATGCACGGCTCTCACCCTGCAGTAAACAGACTTCCAAGACCCTTTCTTGACTCAAAGGGGGTGTGTGACGCTTCTTGGCGCCTGCCCACAGCTTGTTCCAGGCCAGTTCTTACCTGGAAGAGCCATGCCGCGTATGAGGATCATATGCCGGGGGTCCTGGCTGTAGTCCTTGAGCTGGCCTTCCATCATGCCCCCCGTCACGGCCTTTTCAAAGAGAATGCGCAGAGCAGGGAGCTTCCGGGGCGAGATAATGGAAAAGTGGATCCCACGCTGCGGAATGGAGGCAGAGCGGGTCAGCAGAGGGGAGCGTCAATTCCCACATTCCCATGTTGAAAGGAGACCCCTAAAAGCTCCCCAATCCCCCGAACTGGCATGTGGGAAGCAATCCTGGTAGGTGATTGGAGGAGAGCACATGGTGCAGCCCACCTTTCATTTCAAATTTCATGTCATGTTTAATTTGCATTTAAATACTGGTAAGTGGGGCAACTGTAATGAAGATATGGGACGATGAATGTTATTTTTGTTTTGCGTTATTATTGTTGTTACTGGTATTTTTATAATTGTGATATTCCAAATAAATAAATAAATAAACGCCGCATTTTTCCGCTGCGTTTTTTGAGGGGGAAAGCCCCCTTTTGAGGGACCAGTTCAAAATTGTGCATCTTCTTTTGGAAGAAGAAAAGACCCATTTGCAAAAGGAGCAGCTCAAAGCCCTTTCTACAGTTTCCAGACAGATAATCTAATCAGCCAGTCACATGTCGCTGGGGAAACAAACAGCCTCCTCTGCAGAAAGGGAGCCAGCGACCTTATCTCTCTCCCCGATCTCTTGCTGATCAACTGTAAAGCGGCAGCCTTTCAACACCCCCTTCTCTCTTTGTAAAGAAAAAGCTCGATCTTATTTTGGTCCCTGGGCAAATCAGCTCCAGGACCATGTATTCGCTCCATAAGACGTACAGACATTTCCCTTTACTTTTTAGGAGGAAAAAAAGTGCGTCTTATGGAGCGAAAAATACGGTAATTTGTATGCCGCCTTTCTACATTGCTACACGCAAGGTGGTTTACAAGCTGAAGAAGCATCAGAATAGACAGCGAAGATCACGTGCCTAATAACAAATCTGATCTGACACACAAAAAAGCCACAATAAAATTTTTAAAATAAACAACTTAGATCAAGTAGAGCAATATTCAGTAATCCATTAGCGTTCAACAGCAAACGGTAAAAATGACTATTGGCAAATAACAATCAATAGGTTTACACTTAACAGTTACGACAAAGACTACACTATAATAATAAAAAAAACAAGAAGTCACAATGCATAAAACACCACTAAAGCTTACAAAGCTACAAGCAACACAAAACGTAGAAAACCACGTAAAGGATCAAACTGAGAAACAAGGACGTATGACTTATAAAATTATTATTATTTAAATATCCCTAAACTAAGCCTATCTTGGTCTGGTTGTGAGGACGAACTGTGGAGGAGAAAGAACAATAGACACCACCTTGATCTCCTTAGAAGAAAAATTGGTATACAAATGTAATAATGAATGAATGAATGAATGAATGAATCTGGAGAAAGGAGGAGTCTAGTTTCAACCAAGCCTCTTCTACTCACGTCACCAATCTTCTGCACCAAATTCTCTGTTGTGTAGCCAGAGTATGTGGTACTCTCCACAGCTGGAAGCAGGTAGGGCGGGGAGTTGCAGATTAGGATGCAGACTTATGTGTGGGACCTCTGTTTGGGGGAGAACATGGGGAGAGGAGGGGAGAAACAGGTGAGCCGTGGGGACCAAAAGGCCCAAGCATGCAGTGCTTTGATACAGTTAGGTTTTCAAAAGCAATGTAGGGTTCTGATGGCACTACAAAGATGCTCAAAGAACCCATGTGGGAATAAAGTGAGAAGGGATCGTGAGGAGGTGCACATCAGCTCATTTGCAATGTTCTGCTGACCTCAGCCTCGGGGATTCCCCAATCCTAGCTTTCAGGAAAGCATTTGCCTTCCCTTCAGCTTTCAGGGATGCAATTGCCTTCAACTCTGCTCCAATATTTGCAACTAAAGCAAATACAGTCATAGCTTGGAAGTCGAACAGAATCAGTTCCAGAAGTCTTTTCGACTTCCAAAATGTTTGGAAACCAAAGCGTGGCTTCTGATTGGCTGCAGGAAGCTCCTGCAGCCAATCGAAAGCCGCAGGAGCTCCGTCGGATGTTCGGCTTCCAAAAGAACGTTCGAAAACCGGAACACTCACTTCCGGGCTTCGATCGTTCGGGAGCCAATTTGTTTGGGAGCTAAGGCGTTCGAGATGGAAGGTATCACTGTATTTGAACGTATCTCCTGTGCTCCCCCCCCCAAATAACAATTAGGTTATTTAAAAATGCGGAATGTATTGTTCTGTAGTTAATTTCCACTTGTAATTTTTTAAACTGAAGTTTAGAAGATGCTTTGTTCAGTTATCTATGTTCTAAAATGTGGGATTTCCATTGTGTTTTTGTAGTCAACTTCCATGTCTAATATTTATTCTGATGCTTAAGAGGATGAACTACTCAAGGTTTGCTCTTGGCTTACTGCTTGGGGTCTGTTTGGAGTTCAGACGTCATGACAAGCTGGACTAACATTTGTATCCCAGCAGCGGGAGGAAGGGAGTAGCAGAGCAAGAACATTGCAGTACAGTGGTACCTCGGGTTACATACGCTTCAGGTTACATACTCTGCTAACCCAGAAATAACACTTCAGGTTAAGAACTTTGCTTCAGGATAAGAACAGAAATCGTGCTCTGGTGGTGCAGCAGCAGCGGGAGGTCCCATTAGCTAAAGTGGTGCTTCAGGTTAAGAACAGCTTCAGGTTAAGAATGGACCTCCAGAACGGATTAAGTACGTAACCAGAGGTACCACTGTAAAGTGCACCAGCACACTGCTCGTTCACATTAAACCAGAGTTTGTTTTCAATATGACATGCAACCTGGACTCATATTTTTGCCCTTTTTCTGCAAAACAACTCCAGATCTAGGGAAACCACAAAGCAAAGCGAAAAGGTTTCGCAATTTTAATCATCTAATGTTCTGTAAATATTAAACACAGATTCACACCCATTGTATCCTTTCTGCCCTCCCTTCAGACAAAAAAGCACTTACATTTGCTCTCTCATCTTTTTGAAGTCATCAAAGAGCTGCAGAGCGGTGCTGAGCCCTTCTGAGATGAGACTGCAGCTCTCGCCACCACCACCCACAAATCTGAAATTAGGGAAACCAAAATGATAAAGAGGACCAGTGCTGGGAACCAAAGGTCTCCTTCTCAAACCCCAGAGCCCAGGCATACACCAAACTGCTAAATACCATCAAGCTTTTGGTCCAGCTAGTCCAGTATTGGCCATTCCAGTCTTCCTCAACCTGACCCTGATTACATGTTTTGAAGTACAACTCCCATTATCCCCAACATTTTCTCTCGCTTGCTAGGGCTGAGAGGAGTTGTAGCTCAAAACATCTGGTGGGCACCAGCTTGGAGAAGGCTGGTCCACTCCAGTTGGCAGTGGATCTCCCAAGGTTTCATGCAAAGATTCTTTCCCAGGTCTACTACCCAAATACTTTAAACTTGATTAGGTTTAAAGAGCTAATAAAATATTTGTGAAGCCATGGAGTCTTCAAGATTCATATACTTCATAGGTTTCTCAGGAATATTGGAAGATCTTGGCTACCAATCCTAGAAAACCCAGAAGCTTTTCCCTTCCATTCCATCATCCAGAATTGGATGACCCACCCCTCTCCCAATTCAGCCAATAAAAGAACATAATGTACTGTCCCAGACTCACTGAATGCTATCAAGCCACGTGACAAACTCGAAAGCGCTGCTAGTTGGTGCATGGCACTGCACATACGACTCAGGGGCACAGTCCACCGTATTGAACACCACCAGGCTGTATTGGGTACCACCATACTGTAGATGAGGAAGGGAGGCAGAAGCTGGTTAGATAGGGCAGCTGTGGGCGAAATGATTTTTCAGTACCCTGACTATCATAAGCAGGGACATTGGTCTTCTGCTTGGCTGTGTTGCTAATCAGGAGCTTTGGCTTCCATTAAAGCAAAAGTAACCAACATGTGCACTCTAGATGATATGGAGGGTACAGCTCCCATCATCCCCTGCGAGTTTGGCCAATGGTCAGGGGTGATAGGATTTGTAGTCTATAAAATCCAGAGAGCACCATGTTGACTATCCTCCAGTGCCTTGATCAATCTTCATGAGAAGGGAAGCTGTTGGTTCTTATTATTGAAAAGGCCATTTTAAACAATGACAACATTACCAAAAATTGTATGATTAGAGATTTGGGCAGCCAGGGAAAGAGACTTCATTGCTTGTCACAGCTCCTGTCACCTCCCCATGACAAAAAGCTTCCAGCGAGAGGCTGATGGCTGAATGTGGACCAACACACAGGCTCCAGGAATAAACTTTGGACATGCAAGAATTCTGGCATTTGAAAATTAACTTTTACAAAGTTGTGGAAGTGTGTGCCTATGCCATTGAGGTGTGTGCACAAATTCGTGTGGTTGTTTGTATAGAAGAAATTGTTATTAGTTACGTCTCACATTTTAAATTTTAACCCCCAAATATATACCAAAAGAGAAAACACCAAAAACTAAACTAATACCAGCTCACTGGCAGATCTCAGGCAGCTCACTGGCTGCATTTGAATGATTCTCCACAGGTTTGGAAATCATTGCTGTGTTCATGTGCTATCTACTTTCCCCTTGACATGCACAGCTTAATGACTTAATCAATTACTTGCCCCCCCCCCCCTCAAATCCCTTTTCCTTTGACATTGTGTCTTTGTGAGCTTTAGGGTTGGAACTATTATTTAATCTTTTCAGTTGAAGAGTAGGGTAGAAATGCTTTAAGTAAGCAAGCAAGCAACTAGGTAAGTAAAATAGGTATACTCAAAGAGAGGTGATCTTCAGAGCCCACAAAATTCCCTGAATTCATTAACAAATTCAAAAGTGCATCCACACACTTACATCTCCTCCAAAGTCTGTTTCGGCAGGGGGACCACCGTTAAAGTACCTAAAGAGAAGATTTGACAAAAATGCAGAAGGGTTGGTTCACATTAGAGAAACCGGAATGCACTTGAAGATGATGATGTGAAATCACAGGATTATTTTTTTCCATTATCACTATTCCCAATTTAGTGACTTGCCATGCTCTACTTGCCTGGTTGCTGGGGCAAACATAAATAAAATTATTTATGATGGTTTGATTCTGCAAATGTGTTTTTCTTTTAATTTAGATTCCTCTCCATGCCCCAAAATTATGTCATTTGGGATCAGGAAAGTTAACAAATCTTTCTACTTACAGTTGTTGCTTCAGCTGACGAAAAACCCTGTTTGGACTATATTTTATTCCTGTACTCTCTGTTCCAATGCCTCTTACTAAGCATCAAATCTCATCGATTTCAGTGAAGCTCATTTCCAAATAGGATGCAAAGTGAATGATTGCAGTCTTTCCCATTAAAGGAGTATTCCCCCAACATTTCCTTCCCTATGAGGGTCTCCCAAGAGCTTCTCCTTTCTTTCAACAAAGCTACTACTGCAGTTGCATCCTGGGGCCATGCAAAACACTCACTCAATGGCAGGTAGAAGGTAATGCTTGCGCAAGGACTCGAAGTAGGGCCCGAGATTGGCAGTGCCCTCGATGACGAAAACCACATCAGCAACCATCCCCATGGGCTGAGCAGGCATGTCCAGGGTTGGCACCACCATCTCCTCCAGCTACCCGAGGAGAAGTAATGTGGCAAAAACATTAATGACAGATGCAAGGTTGAAATCAATGGCTATTTAACATTTATTCCGTAGCAAAGGCACACATGCTGTATAAAACACAGAACCTCATGGTCTCTTTAAGGGGTCACTGTCTTTTCACTAAATAAGCAGGGCAGAAGAGGAGAAGGAAGGAAATGAGAAATGAGTAAAAGAGAGAGAAGCAAGTCAAATGCAAGTGGATCTGAAGGGAAGGTAGGGTCAGGCAGGTGGGTAGTTGATGCAAAAGACCTGCTTAATCACAGCAAAATTTCATCTAGTCCAAGGAAGGGGAAATTCCAGCACATGTGTCAGATGCAACCTAAGGGCCTCTCCTTAACCCCAACCCCAGCACTCCATCGCCTTTCCCCCTTCCCTGGGCCGTAATCCAAATAAGGTGTGGAGAGAGAAGACAATTACAGAGAGGGAAAGTGACAGCTCAGCAGTAACAAAGGAGTGGTGAGAAAGGGATTCTAGTCCAACATCCCACTTCCCACACTGGCTGCCTGGATACTTCCCATGAGCCTACAAGCCTCTGACACCAGAAATATATATATTTTAGGACCCACCCTATTCTTCTAGCTTGCTTTTAAACTGATTTCGGCACTGCCTTTTTATATTGCTGTAACCTCATGGTGCTAGGCAGATGAGAAACCTAATAACAACCGCGCCCCAAACCGGTTTTCAGAAACAGCCTTCGTTTAGGGGGTGGGGCAGCAGCAGCCACTTAGCTGTCATGCTTAGCACCAGTTGACAGTTCCCCTTCTCACGTCTTAAAAAAAAAACCACATTAAGCCATCTATTTCTGTTTAAATAAAACTGCACTAGCATAACCTTTCCCCCTCTTCTATCTTGTTTCAGCTAGTTCCTTAAACGTAATAACACTGCACTGGGCAAAACAAAGGCTTCTTGCTCCTGCTGGCCATGAATCTGCAGCCTAGAAGTTTCTGCTGCTTGGCCTCAAGCTCTGGGGTGGAAGGGAGGAGGACACCCCCTCCACTTTCTCCACAACATACAATGCAATATATATATTATATAATTTGATTTTACAAACATAAAGCTATAACAATGCCAAATACATATCCATATTTGGAAATTTCTCTGAATCTCCAGACTTCCCGCCATCCCCTCCATGGGTCCTTTTGTCAACCTTTTCAACTCCATGTGTTTTTTTTAAAAAATCTCTCCATATTGTCCATGATAATTGCTACTTTACAAGTGTTATGAAAATCCTGCCAATGTTTTCACCTGCTTACAGTGGTCTCCTAAATAAATTATAAAGGAACATTTTGGCTTTGATGGAGAAGAGGCGAATTTGGGGGCGAGGGCGGGACGATGGGGGGGAGGTGCGCCTACTAAGAAAAGCAGGGAGGGGAATTGTAGCTTCAGCCTCCGCGCTCTCCTGGGACTCCCACCCCCCAAAATAAACCCCCCCCTGTCCTAAGCAACGGGCCCCCACCCCCAGCCCGACCCTCCTCCAATTCCCATACCCAACGCAGACATCCGGCTTCTCTTCCTCGCTCTCCCTCTGAACCGCACCGGAAGCGGTTTCCTTCTGGTCCGCTCCTCGGCGCGCGCCGAGGACGCAACGCGGAAGCGTCCTCCCCCTCCCCTCTGGATTGACAGCACGCCTCCCGCCCCCGTGTCCCAGGAAGACCGAATGGAAATGGAGAGGGGGCGTGGTGTGGGAAAGGAAGGGGAACGAACGAGCCAATCACTGAGAGGCTCCTGTTGCCACGGCGACGGCGTCGCTCGCGCCCCAGCGTGCAGCGGGCTCCCCAAGATGGCGGCTGACGTTGTCGTGCTGGAGGAGCGGAAAGAGCGGCGGGGAGAACTGACGGGACGTCGGCGGTGATAAGGGGGGGCTTCTTCTTCCTTTGTACAGAGCCGCTGACAGAGAAGAGCGAGCGGAGGAGCCCCGAGATGTGGGACGAAGCAGGAGGTTCCGTGACTTTGCTGTGCCTCACGGCCAGCAGCGGAGTGCCTTTGTATTGCAGGAGCCGAGGTGGCTCTTCCAAGCAGCAGGTGGGGTGTTCTGGCCTCTGCTCCCACCCCGCTGCGCCCTTGTTTTTATTAGATTTATATACCGCCCTACATCGCAAGATCTCAGGGCGGTTCATCAAAGAGAGCTCAGCCAGTAGAGCAGGAAACTCTTACTCTCAGGGTCATGGGTTCAAGACCCCTTTGGGGCGAAAGATTCCTGCATTGCAGGGTGTTGAACCAGCTGACCCTCATGGTCCCTTCCGACTCTACAGTTCTGCAATTCTTTGTGGGTACAGCATATACTTTTTATGGAATTACCTTTGGGAAAGAGGAACGCCTGAAAAGATGCTGTCAGTCAAAGTAGAGAGCCTTGGGGTATGTGGCCCAGTGGTATGACATAGCGACTTCATAGGTTTCCACAGAACATCCATTTTTCAGCAGCACAGCAAAATGCCTTGAAGGTGGTTCCTGGTACAACCCTTGACAATCTGCAGCTAATTTCAGTTGGCTGGCCTGGGAAAGACTTCTCTGTCTCTCTGCCTGATATCTTGCAGGGGTCATTATCAGTCAATACTGAATGATCTGATATGGTATTATTTGCTCATCGCCTTCTACAAAAAAAAAAGTATCAAGGCAACTTAAAATCAGAGAGGAGCAATTCAAATACAAAGATTTCATAACAGATTAAAAACACGATAAAGTTAAAGCAGCTTTCACCAAACTACAGCCCTGCAGCTGCCTTGGACTACAATTCCCATCAGCCCTGGCTACCACTGAGTGGTGGGGGTGACAGAAGTTGGAGTCCAAAACAGCTGCAGGGCACCAGGTTGGCAAAAGCTGATTTAAAACCCCTTCTGTTAGCAAGGCAAAACAAAACAAAAACCCTCCACACTGACTTTGAATTGCTACTGTCAGTCTGAATGGGGAAAATTAGGAGTCTGACTCAGTATATAACAGCTTTGCATATTAATATATAGAATACTAAAGCTTACCTTTATCCCATAGCTGCCATTCTCTGTGATTGGCTCCCTGAATGGGGTTCATATGTTTGGCTCCAACCTGGATGTCCTACTGACAGCTGCCTGTACAGAGAATACTCGAGTGGTGTGGAGAGTGTTTCATAACAGGTGAGGTTCCATGCCTTCCTCAGGGTTTGTTGTGGTAAGAGGGCTGCATTTTGCTTCCAGCAGAGGGCAGGAATTTCAATCTAGCAGGAGCAGCGGGGACAGAGGGACAAATCCCTCTCATTTGTAATGTCTCATAAGCCCTGTGCAGCCTTCTTATATATTTTATTCAATCCAAGGGGGGCTTCTTCAAACCCCAATAACTTTATTTCATTCTTGCTTTCATTGTTGCAGAGCTCTGTTCTAAAATGTAACACAAAAATTCTAAAGAGCTGAACAGAAACACACACGCAAGCTTTTCAACCCAAATGATCATTTTTAAAAAATGTAGTAGCAGATACCTAGTAAATAAGGGGCAACAGTTGCTAACTTACATAATTTTTTACTAGCCAGTTGTGGCTGTCAGAGGAAGGGAAATGGGCTGTGTTACTATGCTTGTCCTCCCTCTAGCAGCCTTTTCACTTTCTTTCCTGCACACAGTGCCTTGCCACCTGTGGCCAGCAGGCTGCCACATTAATACAATATTGTTTTATAGGGTTCACTCAAGATTTTCACATCTTCTTTTGTGATGGCAAACCAAATCGAGTTGCTAGCCATCATAGTTGTAGACGGCTGTTTGTAGGCTGCATCTCTGTTGAACATGGTGGCATTTAAGGTGAAGAGTTCCTGTAGATTTCCTGTCTATATTTTTGTGTTTGGTGTTCCCAGCATCACCCTCATTGTCCTGTCCTCAGATGAAGGTGCCAGTGACTTCAGCCTTGGAAGACTCCTTGAAAATGTCTTCAGTGCCATGGTGAGCAGTCAAAGGTGGTGGAATGTCATTTCGGACTTAGTCTGTAACAGGAAACTGGGAGGCAAGCCAGTGCATTGGAACGGTACATAATTCCAAAGGGGGCAGCTATCTCAGTTGAGTGGCATTCAGTTTTAAGCAACTGTGCTTTCTAGTGTTTGTGTGTGTTTGTTAAATAGTTATATAAACTTCATAGGGTACTGATCCTCTTCAGCCAAGATATCTTAGTTGTGATGTGTGCCTAGAGCTACTGCTGCTGATTTAGAGAAAACTTTAGCAAACTGGCTTCCTCCAGATATTTTAGACTACAGCTCCTTGTGCTGGCTGGGGCTGATTGTAGTACAAAACATCTGAAGGGCACCAGGTTGGTTAAGGCTGATGCGGAATAGCAAAAAACAAAACAAAAAAACCACCACAAGCCCAGTCTGGTGTCTGACAGGAAACGGTCTATTTCAGTAAGATACGGAAAAGGAAAGTTTGTCTCCCCTAAAATCTTCCCAAGAATTCTCATTTCCCAGCTGCTTAGCTGTCCTACCTGCTAAACCTTTTGTGCAGTTTGATTGCTAATTGTGCATTAGTTAACCATAGCACACCTTAACCATCCTTTTGCATTTGTAGAAAGAATGGCAGAGAGTGCAAATTTGGAACGTGGAGGGTGGGCACCACTTCCAGGGCACCCTTAGGTGTGGAGAGGACACTTGCAGGGGGTCATTTCTAGATAAGGCATAAAGTGTACATATGAGGCCAGAGAAGTCAAGAGTTTTGGCTCCTAAAATACACGGGTGTTCTGTCACCACATCTTGTGATCCACTTGAGCACATGCAAACCAAGCTGTGTCTAGAAACCTGCTTGGCTTATGCAGGAACTGGGTGCTGTGCTTCTTTGTGGCAAGGTGGTATATACCCTCTTTGGCAGAAGGGATAACCAGGGGATCTTTTTCTAAGAATCTTTAAGCAGAAGTAATAACCAGGGGATATTTAGGAGGCAATTGTGTGTTTTACTACAGGTGCTGGTGTTGGGCTTGGAGGAGCTGGTGAATGCACGCAACATTGAACGTCTCAAAAAAGACCTGAAGGTAACGCTTGACCCGAGGTTGCTGTATCAATTGTAATATCTAAAAAGCTCTTCCCTCCGAATGATGTTGCTGAAAAATATTGCAGAATGGGTGGAACCAGTAGTGGATTTTTTCATGGAACTAGTTGGTTCTTGTACTGGTTGCAGATTCCCTCATACCTAAGCTGCTGTCTTGCCCTGCCTCTAATAGGTGGACCTCGGTGTTCAAGTAAAAAACTAGGCAAAGCCTGAATTCTCAGCTGCAGATTTCTTTTTATTTCACACGTTACACTTTTATCACTCAAATATTTTAAAAATTGATTTCATTACCTATTCCATGTGTTCAGAAGTTTTATCCCTGGTAGCTTAAATATGGAATCTCTCTCCCTCCCCCCCCCCCCATTTAGGCATGTTACAAATTGATTGACAGTTTCCTGGAGCCCGGCAAATGCAGCGCTGACCTGACCCAGTGTGTGGAATGCACAATGGTGCCCTCCAGGGCAATACTGCAGGTGAGACTGGCTTGTTCTCCCCCCCCCCAATCAGCCAGAGCAGTAGCCCACGAGCCACTGGGTAAGGAATTGGCCTTAGCTAACCTTGAACCAATTACTGGGGGGCTCTGTCACTGCAGGGAGGAACCGGCACCTGCCTGTCAAACACCCTGCCCAAGTTTCCTGCAACAACCAGAAACCTAGTTCATGCATTGACGGGCCCTTTTTATTTCCTCAACCAGAGTGAAGGAGGAAGGTGAGATGAAGGGAGGAGGTAGCAGGAAGGGGTAGGTTGGGTGGGGAAGAGCAGAGTGAGCAGGAAAGCAGTAGACTGCAGAGGAGAGGAAGAGCCAGGGACAGTTTGAGCGACAAAAGGCAGTGAAGAATGAAAGGATTGTCTCCTTCATTTACCACTGACTTCCCCTACAATTCCTTGTGGGGCCCCTCCTTGAAAATCATATCTTGCTGCACCTGCAAAGTTTATTTAACTTCATATAAGCCACCCACCCATCCCCTTTGCAAATGAGCATCCCCACATCACCATTTACTTGCTGGTGTATTGTGAAGCCCCGCCCACCCCGTTCAATGAAAGCATGGATATTTCCACAAATTACCGCCCACGCTATTCCTCCCATCATTTTGTGAAACACTTCACTGACTCTGAAGAATCTCTTCCACAGAGGTAGTATTTGTCATCTATGTGCTGGACAGAGGCATTCAGGAAAACTGGAGATTGCATTCTGGTAAACGTCACAGCCCTTTGGTGTGTGTGTGTGGGGGGGGCATACTCACACCTCTGAGAGGAACATACGGATTCCTGATGTTTTCACTGAATGAGACACGAAAGGCAAATGCAGGCATGGTAACGATTTGCTAGTACAGAGCAACTGGTAACAGCATAATGGTCAGGCTTGAATTTTTTTCACGTGTATATTTGAAGTAGCTCCAGATTCTGCTTGTGTCTATAGATGGGCCGCTATGTAATAATTAATTAAATATAATAATAATAATAATAATAATAATAATAATAATAATAATAAATTATTTATACCCCTCCCATCTGGCTGGGTTTCCTCAGCCACTCTGGACGGCTCCCAACACAATATTAAAAACATGATAAAACATCAAACATTAAAAACTTCTCTAAACAGGGCTGCCTTCAGATCTTTTCTAAAAGTCAGGTAGTTGTTTATTTCCTTGACATCTGATGGGAGGGCGTTCTTCATGGTGGGTGCCACTACTGAGAAGGCCCTCTGCCTGGTTCCCATCTCGCAGTGAGGGAACCGCCCGAAGGCCCTCGGAGCTGGACTTCAGTGTCCGAGCTGAACGATGGAGGTGGAAACACTCCTTCAGGTATACTGGGCCGAGGCCGTTTAGGGCTTTAAAGGTCAGCACCAACACTTTGAATTGTGCTTGGAAATGTACTGGGAGCTAATGTAGGTGTTTCAGGACCGGTGTTATATGGTCTTGGCAGCCACTTCCGGTCACCAGTCTAGCTGCTGCATTCTGGATTAGTTGTATATAGCAGAGGCTGTATGTCTCTCAATAACAGTTGCTGGGAATCGCTCATGGGAAGAGTGCTGTTGTGCTCGGTTCCCGCTTCTGGGTTTCCCCTAGACGAGAACAGGATGCTGGATCAGATCAGATGGAACTTTGGTCTAATCCGTCAGGGCTGTTCTTACATTCTCTGTGTTGCCTTGCTCTTTCCCGATTCAGGAGTGCCTGGAAGTCTTTGCCTCTGCAGCAGAGTCGCGGTTTGGCAGCCTGCTTGTTGGCGGTCAGGTGCTGTGTGCAACAGAGCAGTGGTGGCAGCTGGCAGCCTCGGAGGCCATGCTGCTGGTGTGGCTGGTGCGCTCGCTCCCCCCTCACACCTCCCGCGATCTGCCCGTTTACCTTCCTCATGGCAGCCCCATGGTGAGCTGGCTGGCGATTCAGGGAGGGGCCGGTAGAGGAGTGTAGCTTTCTGATTCTCTGTGTCCCTCCCTCCCAACAGGTCCCCCACCGCTTCTTGACCCTCCAGCTCGTGCCTGGTTTGGAAGTGCTGCTGCTGTGTGGGCCTAAGCCCTCCTTACAGTTCTTGGCTGATGAGGTGAGAGAGAGTGAAGCAACTTGGACTCATAGGATCATAGAAGAGTTGGGCGGGACCATGAGGGTCATCTAGTCCAACCCCCTGCAATGCAGGGATCTTTTGCCCAACATGAGGCTCAAATCCACAACCCTGAGATTAAGAGTGCCATAGCTCTATGGACTATGCTATCTGTTTCCTGGCCGTTGCCTTTAGGCAAGAACAAGAAATTCAGTGTTTTGCCCCTCCCCTTGCAAAGGGCTGACCCACCCATTGGTTCCTGTCCTCATCCTCTCACTTCTGCTGGTCTGCATGGGGCAGCATCTCCTGGTATGCCCCACGGAGGACCTTATGGTCCACAAATAATAACATCTTGGAGGTCCCGGGCCTCAAGGAAATTAGACTGGCCTCAGCCAGGGTCAGGGCCTTTTCGGCTGTGACCCTGGCCTGGTGGAATGCTCTGTCACACGAGACCAGGGCCCTGCGGGATTTAACATCTTTCCGCAGGGCCTGCAAGACGGAGCTATTCCACCAGACCTTTGGCCGGGGTCCAGTCTGACTCCCCTTCTCTCCTTATAAGAACTTGAATGAAAGAGGCCCCCCATTCCCGGCAACCTTTCTCACAGGCTCATATAAGATCAGTATAAACAGTTAGGCCTGGTGATCATTTAAGGTCTCCATCCCTATTTTGCGGGCTGCCATCTGATTGGATTTCACTTTGATTCTGACTTGATTTTAGAATGTAGGATGTATTTTAATTGATTGTTTGATTTTATGGTAATGTGTCATATATATTTGATGTTAGTCGCTCTGGGCCTGGTTGAGGCTGGAGAGGGCAGGGTATAAATAAAATTATTATTATTATCATTATTATTATTATCATTATTCAAGGAAGAAGAGAGGCTTTGGGGTTTTCCTTGTTTAGGGCATGCTCTCTGTCCCTCCAGAGAACTGTAACTGAGTGGCGCTACCAAGCCTTTTCTCTTTCTTCCTATAGTTAGTGAAGCGATTTTGGCAGCCGCTGCTGGATCTTCTGAAGGCAAGTGCCAGAGGCCCTCCTCGGTGCCTGCCTCCTGGCATCTCTCTTGCCCCTGGGATCCTGGGGTGAGTCTTCTGGGAGAAGAGAGCACTTTTGAGGATCTGAACCCCTGTAGGGGCTGGCTTCATGTTTGTTCCAGTCTTTTGAAAATTATAATGCCAGTCTTGCCAGCATTCCCCCCGGCCTCCAGTATAACCAGCTGCTGTTCACAATCTCATCTCCTGCAGGCTGTTGCTGATCAACCAAGATCAGAGGAAAAGCCTTTTCACTGTGCAGCCTCCGGGCACTTCAGCTGAAGGTATGGCTCAAGCTGCATTGCGCTGGGGAAGGCCGGAGAGAGCCCAGCCCTTTCTCTCTCAACAGAGCATTTAAATATGTATCTTTCTGCACTTTTACAGGATCTGAGATGCCCCTGAAAAATCGCCTCTCCGCCCTCCGCTCCTTCTATTCCCTCACCGTCTCCTTGTACTTCCCTTGTGAGAAGTTCGAAGAGAGTGCAGGTGAGTTCTTGATTCTTTATCCCTTTTGTGTTGTGAATCAAAAAGTTCTTCTGTGACATCTCAAGTTGTGGCAAGTATTTGCATGTTGGAACGTTTTATTATTATGCAAAATTCAGGTTTTTGTGACAGGTGGAACTTCCTGGTGACTGAGTGAGGCAGTGGCCATAGGGGCCTTTTCCAAGTAATTTCCCCCCCTGTAACTTCAAAGGCTTTAAGTTTGATTCCCTCCTTTTTTCCATAACCGAAGCCGACATTCCCTGGTGGCAGAGTGCATATGCACAGCCTGGGCGTCATTTTGGACTCGCAGCTGTCCATGGAGGTGCAGGTCAATTCTGTGTCCAGGGCAGCTGTCTACCAGCTCCATCTGGTACGCAGGCTGAGACCCTCCCTGCCCGCAGACTGTCTTGCCAGAGTGGTGCATGCTCTGGTTATCTCCCACTTGTCTACTGCAATGTGCTGTACATGGGGCTACCTTTGAAGGTGACCTGGAAACAACAACTAATCCAGAATGAGGCAGCTTAGACTGGTGACTGGGAGTGGCCACCAAGACCATATAACACCGGTCCTGAAAGACCTACATTGGCTCCCAATATGTTTCCAGGCACAATTCAAAGTGTTGCTGCTGCCCTTTAAAGCCCTAAACGGCTTCAACCCAGTACAGTGGTACCTCGGGTTAAGAACTTAATTCTTTCTGGAGGTCCGTTCTTAAACTGAAACTGTTCTTAACCTGAGGTACCACTTTAGCTAATGGGACTTCCCGCTGCTGCTGCGCAATTTCTGTTCTCATCCTGAAGCAAAGTTCTTATCCCGAGGTACTATTTCTGGGTTAGGGGAGTCTGTAACCTGAAGCGTCTATAACCCGAGGTACCACTGTATACCTGAAGGAGCGTCTCCACCCCCATCGTTCAGCCTGGACACCGAGGGCCTTCTGGTGGTTCCCTTACTGCAAGAAGTGAAGTTATAGGGAACCAGGCAGAGGGCCTTCTTGGTAGTGGTGCCTGCCCTGTGGAACGCCATCCCATCAGATATCAAGGAAATAAACAACTATTTTATTTTCAGAAGACATCTGAAGGCAGTCCTGTTTAGGGAAGTTTTTAATGTTTGGTGTTTTTAATATTCTGTTGGGAACCACCCAGAGTGGCTGGGGAATAAATAATCAATTATTATAAAAAATTATTTTTCTGCATGTGGAGCCAAACTTGCCCTCTAGCCTCTCTTGTAGCCTGTGGAGCTTGATCTTCTTTGTCCTTTCCTCAGTCCCTCTGCAGGAGGAGTTCCAGGCTGGTTTCTCCCACTGTCCTCAGCACTGTTACCTGGTCTACGCTACGTACAAGGCCTATGCCATCCATGGGAAGCAGCACCAGCTGTTCCTGATTGTGAAGCCAGATGTGCCTACCTTTGCTCTGCGGTCTCTGGCAACCAGCACCCTCCAGACCCTCACAGCTGAGGACTCTGCCTTCTGAGGGGATGTTCCCTACTGGACTCCCAAGATGAAATGTGGGCACTGAGACAGAGCCTTTGGAGCTCCCATGCAAGCTGTGATTACCCTGCATTGGACCAACCTGGATTTGTGTGTGGGGAAAGCAGGAGAGATTCTACAGACAAGAGCTAATCCACTCACTCCCTGCTCTTTGTGGAAGTGAGAGGCCGCTGGGCTAGCAATGGCGATGAGTACCAGTTTAGGTCTTGCATATCTTTTCCTCACTCTTGGGAGGAAAAAATGGAAAGCCACCATTGTCTAGACATGTTTGTATTAAGGCATCAGTGGTGGCTGGCGGGGCTGACAGCAAGACCAATATTAGGGGCAGCCAAGTAAATTCTAGTTTTGTCTCCCATTCTCCTCGCTGAGTTCCACAAGGGCAACAATGAAACTGAGGAGGAAGCCGATAGCAAATACTTCACCCTGGAATGGTTGAAGGAAGAAGGCAGACAGGTGGGGCAATGCCCTAATAAACCAGTCTCTGCTGGAAAGCATATCAGTTCAAATGCATCCATAAAATTTGTTTGTACCTGATTCTGGGGAGAGTTGAGATTGATTTTTTTTTTATCTCAACCTGTGGCAGAGGTAGGGTGCTGAAATGATGCTTTCTATCCAGTTAAGTACACCTCAGGACAGCCACCATGTCTAGTCTGCCGCATGCTGAGTACTACAGCACCATGGGATGGTTCAATAATGACTGAAATTGGTGTTGCCAGCTTTCCGTGTGGTATTTATAGCACTGCGCCTTTGCTGCTGCTGTTGCAATTTCTTTGCTTCTATTTATTTCCCATACTTTTCCTTCCTGATTTCACCCTTTCCAGTAGGAATAGTTCTTTCCTTCTGTAGCGATGCAGCATCAGTGGCCAAGACTGAACTGGAAATCCCCAAATCTTGCCTGTCATTAAGCAAGTAGTGATTCCTTAGTCTCAATCACCATAACTACTTGACCTCTATTACAAGTCAACCATGCGTATTAGTGAAATGATGGCTATAAGGCACTTTGAACACTGTAAAAGCAGGGCAGGCTATAATCTGTGCTTCTCTAAATCTTGGACATCAGCTCCAGGCAAATAATCAGGGATGGTGGGAATTGGGAGTCAAACAACATTTGCCTCTAAAGTAATACATAAATATTAAATTCCAGGCAGGGCTTCATTGATCAGGCTGTTAATGAGCCACCTTGCAATATAATTTGGGTTTGTAAGAAGACCAGGGTCCTTGTTTTTTCTTATATAATTAAGAAGTCATTTTGAAAATCTATGAATTGAGCCACACATATTTGTGTTACTTTGGTAGGTAGGTAGTTAAGATAGGGACAGGAAGGTGCTTGGGTGGGAATACAAGTTTCTATGGAGCACTTCTGCAGTTCCTCCCAGACATATTCTTTGCCATATGACTGCCATTATGGGCAGTGAGGATCCAGCCAGCTCCCACAGGCACAGTCTTCAACTTGCATTGAAACTGACTAGTTGCAACCTGTTGTCTTTGTCCATGGAGTTTTCTTGGCAGGGATACTGGAGTGGCTTGCCAGTTCCTACTCCAGGTGGATCACGTTTGGTCCAAACTCTCCACTATGACCTGTCCATAGCTTCCCTGAGTAATTCAAGCCCCTTCGCCACGACAAGGCAGTGACAGTGTTCTCGAAGCTACTAACTTGAGTTTGGCCAAACTGCGAGAGGCAGTGAAGGATAGGCGTGCCTGGCGTGCTCTGGTCCATGGGGTCACGAAGAGTCGGACACGACTGAACGACTGAACAACAACAGTTGCAACCTGGATGCAACTGGGAATAGCAGTGAACGAATCATTTTGTGTTTTTTATATTGTAATTTTATGTTGTGAACTACCCTGAGATCTATGGATAAAGGGCGGTATACAAAAACACTTTCCCTTTCTGTTTAATCATATCATCAATGCACACTGTGTTACAGTCAAGCACAAGGTAATAAGAAAAAATAATATAACAAATATATGAGTAATAATCATAACATAGCTTATTCCTCCATTCTTGTATACCTTGACTTTAACCCCCCTTCCACTTTTTCCCTGGTTTCCTATCTGAGGTCTTTTCAAACTGCATTTTCTGATTCTACTAAATTGTTTTAATTATCACGCACTATCCCACTTTGTCACATCTACTCCTGAGTATTTTTTTTCCAGTCTGTTACACTTATTTTATTGTTATAGTATTTTTCCATATAATCTATATATAACGTCCAGTCCTCTTTTAGTTTCTTGTCGTCTTTATTTCTTAATCTGCTTGTCATGCTGGTGAGTTCTAAATAATTAACATTTTAAGGTGCCATTCTTCTTGTGATGGTACTGCATCTGTCCTCCATTTTTGTGCTATCAGAGTTCAGGCCTCTATAGTGACATATATCCATAATTTAGTGTGATTGTTTTGTGATTTTTGTTCGTTATTATTCCCAGAAGGAAAGCTTCTGGGTTTTTTAGGAAACGTTCTAAATATTTTCTTAAGTTCATTGTAAGTCATATCCCAGAATTCTTTTATTATTCTGCAAAAACCACCATGGATGATAAAATGCACGAATTGTTTCTTTACATTTCCACCATACAGGTGATACTCAAAAAATTAGAATATTGTGGCAAAGTACATTTATTTCAGGAATTCAACTTAAAAGGTGAAACTAACATATGAGATAGACTCATGACATGCAAAGCGAGATATGTCAAGCCTTTATTTGTTATAATTGTGATGATTATAGCGTACAGCTGATGAGAACCCCAAATTCACAATCTCAGAAAATTAGAATATTGTGAAAAGGTGCAGTACTCAATCCAAAACACCTGCAAAGGGTTCCTGAGCCATTAAATGGTCTCTCAGTCTGGTTCAGTAGGAATCATAATTATGGGAAAGGCTGCTGACCCGACAGTTGTGCAGAAAACCATCATTGAGACCCTCCATAAGGAGGGAAAGCCTCAGAAGCTAATTGCAGAAGAAGTTGGGATGTTCCCAAAGTGCTGTATCAAAGCACATTAATGGAAAGTTATGCGGAAGGGGAAAGTGTGGAAGAAAAAGGTGCACAAGCAGCAGGGATGACCGCAGCCTGGAGAGTATTGTCAGGAAAAGACCATTCAAATGTGTTGGGGACTTTCACAAGGAGTGGACTGAGGCTGGAGTTGGTGCATCAAGAGCCACCACACAGAGACGGATCCTGGAGATGGGCTTCTAATGTCATATTCCTCTTGTCAAGCCACTCCTGAACAAGAAACAATGTCAGAAGCATCTTACCTGGACTAAAGAAAAAAAGAACTGGTCTGTTGCTCAGTGGTCCCAAGTCCTCTTTTCTGATGAGAGCAACTTTTGCATCTCATTTGGAAACCAAGGACCCAGAGTCTGGAGGAAGAATGGGGAGACACACAATGCCAGATGCTTGAAGTCCAGTGTGAAGTTTCCACACTGTGTTGATTTGGGGAGCCATGTCATCTGCTGGTGTTGGTCCACTGTGCTTCATTAAGTCCAGGGTCAATGCAGCTGTCTGCCAGAAGATTTTGGAGCACTTCATGCTTCCTTCCACAGACGAGCTTTATGGGGATGCTGACTTCATTTTCTAGCAGGACTTGACACCTGCCCACACTGCCAAAAGTACCAAAACCTGGTTCAGTGCCCATGGGATTGCTGTGATTGATTGGCCAGCAAACTTGCCTGACCTGAACCCCATACAGAATCTATGGGTCTTTGCCAAGAGAAAGATGAGAGACATGAGACCGAGCAATGCAGAAGAGCTGAAGGCCGCTATTGGAGCATCCTGGTCTTCCATAACACCTCAGCAGTGCCACAGGCCAATAGCATCCATGCCACGCCACATTGAGGCAGTAATTGATGCAAAAGGGGCCCAAACAAAGTTCTGAGTACATATGCATGCTTCTACTTTTCAGAGGTCCAATATTGTTCTATTTGCAATCCTTGTTTTGTTGAATATTCTAATTTTCTGAGATTGTGAATTTGGGGTTTTCATCAGCTGTACGCCATAATCATCACAATTATAACGAATAAAGGCTTGACATCTCTCGCTTTGCATGTGAGGAGTCTTATCTCATATGTTAGATTCACCTTTTAAGTTGAATTCCTGAAATAAATGTACTTTTCCACGATATTCTAATTTTTTGAGTATCACCTGTAGGTCACTTTTAGATCTAAACATTTTAGCTAGTTCATTTGGACCATTTTTAAACAGTTCTCTTTTTATGTGTAACTAGCAGTGAATTTTAAATGAGTTTTCCACAAATGCTGGTGGTATACAAATTTTAATAATAATAATAATTTGTTCTGCTGCCACTGTGCCTATGACGTTAGGTAGAGCTGTTCTAGTGGGAAAAGAGTTGTCCAGTTGACATCCACTGATCTACATTTGTCACTTATATGGCCCATAAAATTGCTGCCTTTCAGCTGTAATTTCTTCAAATTCAATTGTGGTGGGTAACAAAATGGTGGCTGAAATTTAGAGGAGTTGAATTTCAAGGATGCTTGCTGGGGAAAAGCTATTTCTCCGATCCAGATGGTTTGTATGCATTTTTAATTCAGTAGAAGCATAATTAAATTAGTATTTTGCTCAGGATTTATTTATTTTTAATCTACTCCAATATTTTAAATGCAGGTTTCTAGTCTTGGCTTGCAGACCTTTGATGGCCAATCCCTCTAAAATACCCTTGGACAAATGATGAGGCTCTTCACTTAGTTTGCAATGTCTTTCCTCCAACTCTAGCATTTTCCCTAGTCCTTACTCAGCTTCTCAGTTTCCACAAAGACTCTAAATTGGTAACCAAAATAAGAGGCTTGCACATCAAATACGTTTATGCAGGTGATTTGCATAATTTATTCACACCACAGAATTAAGGGAGGGGCTTGTTACAGATTTCAACACCCACCAGAAATGGTATATCTTAGGGAAGGGAACATGGTCTCCTAATCTTTAATTAGCCCCCTCCATTCCCCACTGCTTTTAGGCTTTGCAGGAAGGTGAGAGATTACAAAGGTAAATGCATTGTGCTTCTGAGGAAGAAGTGGGCCTCCTTCCTCTTTTTAAAAAGTCTTGCCTTCAGCCCCACGGCTGGGGTACCCTAGAAAGCATCCCTGCATTCTAGCCCCAGCAAAAGCACACTCTTGTGTGTGTCTTTGTGCCATTGACATAACGGAATTGTTGCACTTCGGCCGCAAAGTGTTTCGACCGCGTCTCGGCCTACCAGTGCTGCTTCCAATTCCATACAGCTGAACCCCCTCTTCTGCAGGTGTCGGGGCAAACCACCCAAACCGGAAACATAGTGGGTTCCAACTGTGAAGACATAGCTGCCCTCGCGTCACCATAGCTAGAAGCCCGCATGGAACGAATACCAGATTCTGTCTCACACAGTCATGGCTACCTCTGCTCCCGGGGGTGGAGACACCCTCTCGCTCTGCCACTCACTCCCGCTATGCCATTTATCCACAAATTAAAAAGCAGCACACAACGAGTCAGTCAGCGGTGTGGGGGTGACCCAGCCTGGCTTGATCCTGGCTCTCCCCCGCCCTCACGGCTTTATTAAGAGTCACATGGAGATAGATACAGGCATTCAAAACCCAGATAAAACTAAGATGCGCTAGATAACACCTACACAGCAGAGTAACATGGAGCCCGGGCCGGCATGGAAGCTGGGACACCCCCAGAATAGCATGAACTGAACCTTCCCTCCCCGCTTTTCCAAAATGCACGGAGGGCAGCATTCCAGAGTCTCCAGGAGGGAAGGGTGGGGTTGAGGGGAGTCGGGAGAGGAGTCGATGAGGCATCTCTTCCTCACGGCCCTCCCCACCTTCGTGCAGTTTTTCCTTCTAGGAGGCGAGAGAAGGGGGGGGAGGCAGGCCTGCTCTCGACGTATGGTTACTTCCCCACAAAAAACACACGCAACTGTAACACTGGAATGGTCCATGACAAAGGAAAGGAAGAACCCGGGGAAATACACAAGGCAAAGAAACACAAAAACAACCCCCTACGAGCAGTTCCCTCCCCACAAAAAAAACCCACACGCACCCCATTCCTCTCCCCCAACCCCCCCACAGCCAGCTCAGGGGGAAGCAGGGGGGAGTTAACCTCCCCCACAGAAAGGCCTTGTCTGGGGAGAGAAGGGCGAGGATTGTAAACAAAACCCAAAAACGCCGGCCGATATCGTGGGGTAGGGGTGGGGATTAAGACCACAAATCTCAGCCTCACCCCGAGTTGGAAGGGACAGGCAGGTGGGATGGGAGAGGTCTTGGCTTTCTTCCAGGGGGCAACCCTCCGGGGCAAGGGGAAGATGACTCCCAGAAGGATGCCCTACCCCCACGCAAATCATCCCACCCCCCTCCCCGTTCTACTTTGTCCATGCCAGGGACCCCATTTCCGCTCCCCACCCCGCCCACCTTGCTTTTTATTCCTTGGTGCTGGCCCGGGCTAGGCAATGAGAACACAGAGGTCATCACAACAACAGGCAAGGGAGCAGTACAGTCTTTCCAGAGGCCCCTGGTTTGGAGGGAGGTGGGAGGGGGCAGGTGTAGGCAGCCACGTGTGCAGGAACGGCCTCCCCTCCCCCCGGTGCACCCCGCCCTCCCCGCCTCCTCTGGTGCGGCCAATGTCTCAGAACTGCTGAGAGAGCAGCTCGCAAAGGTGCTTCGAAACGGACTCCTTGCTGGTGCGGAGGGTCAGCCGGTACATCTGCAGGGAAACATAGGCAGGTAAACAGTCGAGCCAATTCAGCCTTTAAATCCTGCTTCAGTTCTGTTATCAAAAAGCACTCTTGGGGCAGCAGAGCTTTCAACTTCTCCCCGCTCCCTCCCTTTTTCGACAACCCAGGAGTCCCAACTGCCAGTTCTCTCCCACTGCACCATCCTCCTTTCCCTCTGCCCCCAGAGCTCAAGCATCCCGGAGCTCTTGCCTCCTCACCTGTGCCTGGGCGTTGGGCTCCAGCCGCAGCAAGCATCCCACCTGCAGCGCCTTCGTCTGGATGATCCCAGCTCCTACGTAGTTATCGGGGTTTGGATCCACCTTCTCCAAGAGCGCACTGCCAAAACCTAGCAGCTGTGGAAAGAAGGGAATGGAGCTTAGCTGGGCTCCTCTGCTTTGCTGCCGTGGGGAAGGCAGTCAAGGGGAAAGATGTACAAGGCGAGGGAACAGAATGGGGTAGGAAGATGCTGGCATCCTAGCCAGAAGTACAGCTCATGTGGTCTCTAGCTCTACATCCACCTGCCACCCAACAGATTTCAGTCTCGGTAACACAGGTGTCCTGCACATCGTGCAAAAGCATTCCTTGTTGGATACCAAGGAATGGGAAAGCCTGGATATTTTATACCCCGATCTCCATGCCTATTTACCTCTGTCACTATTCCAAAGAACATTTGCGTTTCATGTTTATTTGCCCAAACCTTAATTTTCCACGCTTCCCACAGTGAACGTAAACACATGTGAGCGTGCTCACCTTGGCCTTGGTGACTTCGGAATCCATGGGGTGGTTTGCCTTGAATATCTTCTGGGCTTCCTGCTGCGGCCTGCAGAAGGATTTGGGATGGGATAGCATGAGATCAGTGACAGCGCAAACCTTTCTCTTCCTCATCAACCTGCCACACACCTTAGTTGTGCCTAAGCCATTCACTGGATGTTGCATCTGCTGAGTCACTGTGGCAATTTAAAAATATGCGCCCCCCGAGCAAGGCAAAAATAAGTCTCCATGTACAAGCAAAAGCCCTTGGGCCTTGCAGGAGAGTTCTGGGCACCTGTTCTAGGCACGTTGTTTGATAACCAATAGAAATGTTCATGGTGCAGCAGTATCTAGGCCATTTTATGCAGTATTAGAGATGTTCTAAGCCACCCTTTGTCAACAAGTACAGCTGAGCTGTCTTGCTGCTCATAATCCTTGCTCAGGTCCCAAAAGATGCACATTCCTCTAAACATGGCTTGGAAAGCCTATGAAGCCCTCCGGAAGTTGCTGGACTACAACTCCCATTAGCCCAGACAATTAGTTGTGCTGGCTGGAGCTAATGAGGGGTTGCAATCCAACACAGCTAGAAGGTAGCACCAGGTTGGCAAAGGGAATTTCAAACAATGATCTCTCAAGTAGGCCAGGAGAAGTGGGGTAGATCTCTCAAACTGCCCATCTTTCGAGACTGCCTGATTTCAGGTGATATGGAAGGAAAGGAAGGTGCCACAAGCAGGATCTAACCAACAGTCACTCCAAAAAGCTTCACACTAATACCTTAAAATCTCTATTTCCTTATCACACACACACACACACACACACACACACACACACACACACAGGTGATTGCTGGGGAGAAAAACTGCATAGGCAGCAGCATGCAATTGTATGAACAACAGACGCAATTAAAGCAATCCAATTCACACGGCTTTTGACCAGCTTGCTAAAAACCTCAGCATCTGCTTGCAATGCTGCTGCTCTTAATCTAAAGGGCTACAGGTGCTTGACAGAGGTCCAGCACTTCTACTGAGCAAGTCTCGCCAGCACAAAACAGATCAGCTCACAGGGTCATGGCCACCTGATAAGACTTGGCCAAGTACACACTAGCTGGTTAACTGATCCCATCGCAGGGGTAGGGAAAGGCACAAACTGTCAATCCTCCAAGCACTTGTGGTGGTGGTGGCGGCAGAATGGCTGGGGTGCCGCCCCCCCCCAACAGTAGTTCATCTGGGAGTAAAAATCTTGTGCCGTTTATGGACACAGGAAACTGTCTTATATTGAATCAGACCACTGGTCCAGCTAGCTCAATATTGTCTACTCTGGCTGGCAGTGCCTTTCCAAGGATTCAGGCAGGCATTATTCTGCAGCCCTATCTTGAGGCACCCAGGACTGAAGCTAGAACCTTCTGCACGCGCAAGGCAGGTGCTGTTCCACTGGGCAATAATCTTTCCTGAACATAAATTTGGTAAAGATGACAACTGTTGCACACCAACAGCCACCTAAAGAGACTTTAAGGCTATACCAAGCGGCTCAAGAAAGGAGAGGGTTCCTGGGATGGACTAAGCAAACACAGGGAGGGGGAGAAAGCACAAATGATGGGAAATATGGTAAGTCTTACTGAGGAAGTCTCCTAGGTTGCTCCCTCAAACGCCTAAACAGGTGCTGGTGAACCCGGCTTTTGATATTAAAATCAGCTCCACCGATAACATTTCTCAAAACTCGTAATATATATTCCCCAACTTACAGGCTGAGCTGTTTCCAGCGCTGGAAGAAATCTTGTGATTGCATCTCTGTTGCCTGGAAAAATTTGTTGACCGTTACGGGCAATTTGAGTGTGAGGTTCTGCAGCGTCCCACCGTACCTGGCAGAAACACGGAGGAGAGAGACCCATGAAAGGGGGCATGGGGGGGGGGAGAGACACTGAACTCCCCATAGCACAGCTGTCCCTTCACTTCAAGAGGATCGGCTGGAACATGGTGCAAGAGAATTAATTCCTCAGGTCCGAGCACAGGATCTCCTAACCGCTAGTTATGAAACACAGCAATTGCTGGAGGTCCAACGTTCATGGGGAAACTGGGGAGGGAGTATAAGGTTTGTCAGTGGCTACTAGTCATGATGGCTATGCTTCGTCTTCACAGTTGGAGGCAATATCCCTCTAAATGCCAGCTGCAGGAGACTGCAGGAAGAGCAAGTGCTCTTATGCTTAGCTCCTGCTTGCGGTCCCCGGTCCATCCGTCCCCCAGGCATCTGGTTGGCCATTGTGAGAACAGTAAGATGGAACAGAAGGGCTATTGGCCTGATTCAGCAGACTCTTCTTACACTCTTATGAACAGAGGGAATAACAGGGTAAGGACTAACCATGCAAACGGCAACTACCGTAACAATGCCATGGATCTTTCTCAGCTCTGCTCATGTGCAGAATTTCTCTGCAACACTGAGGGCTAGAAACATTTCATGAGCTTTTCAAACCATTACGGAACCGTTCTGCGTCATCATTCCCTGCTCTGGTGCAGAGACGCGGCTGGTCACGCAGGCTGCCCCAGCCGCAGCCACTTCTCCATCCATCCCACTGCAACAGCCCCTCTCTTCCGGATGCCCATGGCGCCCCAAGATCCCCTCGAGTTGGTGACAAAAAGGGGAAGCGGGGAGGGAATTGAGATGAACCACAACGCTGGAGAGGACTGAAAAGCTTAAACCGCTCTATGCAGGGCAGGGGATGGGTAGGAAAGCAAATGACCCTGTTCAACAGATCAATCATTTTTGACAAGTGAAGAGGGAAGCCTGCTGGCTTGCGCCTTGTGTGTGTGCAAGAGAGCGAGAACGAAAGTGGAAGCCATGCCAACAAGCTGGCATTCAGCTCCCAGAGGGATGCTGTGGACTACAGTACCGGAATTTTATGTTGATGAGGGGCGCCTCTGTGAAGTCACTCAGGCACTCGATGTTCAGGACCTGCTGCACTTGAGCACCTCCCTCCACTAGAGGCTCCACTGCTTTTGTCTGGATGTTGAGCTGTGAGCGGTGCTAAGGAAATGAAGTGTTATCCTCCCAGAGGAGCAAAGGGGGGAAAAGCCTCTAGTGCCGCAAGTCTGCTCCAAGATCCCCCTGCCCCCAGTAGACGTTTACAAAAGGATATGGCTCTGCAGGTCTCCTGGGTAGCTGACTGTAGGGGTAAAGCTCTGGAACTGGATGGACGTTTTGTTCCCGTAGAAGAGATACATCCGGCCTGGAGAAAAGACGTTTTTTAAAAAATGTGGAGCTGCTCACAACACCAGCTCAGGGCCCCTCGACACCAGGCATGGAGAATCTGGGGCCCTCCAGATGTTGCTGGACTGCAGATCCCATCGTTCCTGCCTACTGTCCATGCTAGCAGGGGCTGATGGGAGTTGGAGTCCAATGACACCTGGAGAGCCACAGGTTTCCTGTCTCTGCCCCACACCAACAAGTTTAGCCAAAAGGCCAATAACCAGCACAAAGTGTCTCTTCCAATCTTCTCCTCAAGAGACACTCGTGCTGACACAACAGCATGCATCCCTCTCTGATTTTGGCTGGAGGAGATTTATTTATTAACTTTTATAGCTGATAGATATCTTTACACCCCGGCTTCTTCCTCCGAAACAGAGCACAGGGCAGCTTCACATTAAAAAAAAACATTCACCGACTGTCCCCTGGAAGCAAGTCTCACTAGAACCAACAGGAGAAACTGTGTGCCTCCCTTTGTCTCCAGCAAAAGGCAACACATACATTACAATCAATCAATCAATCAATCGATACAAGCAAACGCTTAGACTACAGGATTCCCAAAATCCAAGTACCGCAATTTGTCAGAGACTTAGGCACCTACTGCCCCCTGCCCCACAAGCAAAAATCTAGTAAATGTCAACATGCAAACGGAGTTGAAGGGGAAAGGATTAAAAATTGCGTTTAGAGGTGGGGAGCCCATCAAGGAAGCTGATGTGGGGAGCGTCTCCTTGAAGCAAAGCCAATGAAATGCAAAGACCAGCTTCCTAATATGCAGCTTGGGGGAGCTGGTCACCATCCCAAACCCCACTCACCCAGGTTCTGCCGGAACTCTGATTTCACCCCAATCTGCAGCAGCTGGTTCTCAAAGAGCACTCCGTTGTTCTTGCACACAAACCTGCAATAGACCACAGAGGGTTGGTTAGAGGCAGGCAGGTATCCAAGGTCTTCCTCCTGTTTTGGCTTGTAGCACCCAGGGCTTCCCCACACCACCCTTTCTGTTGGTTCTGATCTCTTTTGACATGCAGCCGGTCAATCCTAGCCTACCTCTTGCTATCTAAGAGCTCAAGGCTCAGCTGACAGCAGGTCAATGAATTGGAAATACTCCCTTGTTTAGAGGAGACCCTTTTCTTCCCAACTGCCATGCCTGGGAAGCAGAGGAACTTCAGCACATAGGAGAGAGCAGTGTCAGGTGAAGCTAATACAACGCTGGAAACCTCAGACCGGGGCAGAGGTTCCCTCCACGCCTTTCTATCTGGCTCCCTAGGCTACGCTGTGTTGAACTAAAGGTGAACTGTTCTGAAAGCTGTGCTTAATGCCATCTTGGTAGTCAAGATAACCCCACCCGTAATTGGTATTGTGTCATAGCAATGAGCTTCTACATAGTCCCTTGTTTTGATATATAGGTTAACGGGCTTGATTTGATGTTATCTGTGGATTTCTGAGCCCAGAAAGGGGAGCTATCTGTAAGGTTTGGGTATTTGCCACCTAGGCCCTCATCTTGTCAGGTTGGTGAAACAATAGGAAGGTCTGCCCAAAGTGACATATGCTGCTTTGTGCGTAAAGAATTGCATGAACGTTTGCTTGGGCGCGAACAAGCCATCTCCTTGCTGTGGTCTCCGTCCCACGTCTGCAAAGGCTGGGAGACCTGGCAGGCTGCTTTGCTGTAAGTCTGCACTTTTCTTTTAATAAAGCACTAGAACGGATCACTCTGGTGTGGCTGGACATCCTTTCTTTGGTATCCCTGCACTCAACCATTCCCACAAGCCCTCCTTTGGGCCTGAGGTCCAGGACACACGCCCCTTAACAGCCTGCCCCCTCCGTTGCTGCTTTTTCCTGGCTGAAATGTATCCATGGGTACGCAAACTAAGGCCTGGGGGCCAGATCCGGCCCAATCGCCTTCTAAATCCGGCCCGCAGACGGTCTGGGAATCAGCGTCTTTTTACATGAGTATAATGTGTGCTTTTATTTAAAATGCATCTCTGGGTCATTTGTGAGGCATAGGAATTTGTTCTCTCCCCCCCCCAAAAAAATATAGTCCAGCCCCCCACAAGGTCTGAGGGACAGTGGACCGGCTCCCTGCTGAAAAAGCTTGCTGACTCATCCTAAACTGTGATGATCTCACTTGCTTGAGTAGATGAAGGTGTGTGGGTGTATGTAGAAAGCTTCACTGTACAGAGGTTAAGAGCTGCATCTGTTGTTCTGCCCACTTTCACCTCCACCCACATGGACCCTGAGAGGTTGCCCATGAGGAAATGTGGCCCCCTGGGCTGAAAACGCTTCCCAGCCCCACTGAGCTAATAGGTGGGATCAGGCTGGTGAACCAGAGAAAGCCTATTGTGGCAAAGGGGAAGAGACTTCCAGTCCGCCACCGCTGCCACCGCCTCCTCCGCCCACAGCCCCAGCCTCTGGGAGCCACAGCCCCGCTGCAGGATCTTACTTGTGAAGCAGTTCATCGGCCTCAGCAATAGGCAAAGCGGGGTCCTCAGAGACAGATGCGGCAGCCCCTGAGCTGAAGGTGGTGGCAAAGGCCATAGCAAAGGGGACCAGCGGTTGGCAGGGGTGGGGAAGAGAGAAAGAGAGAGCAGAAAAGATGAGTCACCAGGGCGCAGCACCAGGTTAGTACCAGAAGGAGGCAGAGAACGAACGAACGCACACACACACAAAAATATAGAGACACCAAGCCAGCATGCAACATAGCAGGTGAGGAGGCAGCGGAAGGACCAGGCACCGTTCCTAAGTAGCTTCTAAAAGAAAAGGTTGGGAACCTTCGGCTCTCCAGTTGTTGCTCAACTGCTATGTCTATTATCCCATTGGCTATGCCTGCTGGGGGTGGTTTAGCAACAACTGAGACAGGGGGCAAAGTTTCCCCCACACACACCTGCGCTAAAAGGACAAGAGCAAAATGTATTTGCATCGTCATCACCTTTGCTAAGATACACATAAAGGAGAGCCCACTGGATGAGACCATCGCATCACAGTCTTGCATCCTGGTTCCCCAGTGGCCAAGCAGGTGCCATGGGGAACCTGCAAGCAGCAGGGCCCGAGTACAGCTGTTTTCCAAAAGCACGCTGCCTCTGACAGTGGAGCGACAGCATATCCATCAGGGTTAGCAGCCACTGCTGGCCTTATCCTCCGTGATTTTGTCTAATCCTCTTTTAAAGCCATCCAAGTGAGTGACTTTACGCATAGGCAGACTCTTCTTCCTCCAAAAATCACGTCTGCAAGCAACTTAGGTGCCCTGACCTGCTAAGAAGCTCGCCTTGCCCTCAGAGCCCAAGAAACCCAACTCTACATTCCTTGACTCAGAGATACCTTCTACCCCAACGGAACCCAGGACTCCTTTGTGGTAGGACCTACATCTGCACCAACTTCCCACACTGCTGCCACTGATAGTCCAGGACATCTGGCCAACAGGGGCTTGAACCCACCTGCTTTCTCAAAGAAGCATGATATTCTAGTCATGGGCCTCCCACCCCCTGGACCCTGTGGTCCTCGCTCACGTGAAGAATGTGAAAGGCTTAAGGCAGTTAAAAGTAACTCCCAATTCCTCAACAGCCCTGGGATGCAATGGCCTCTCTGGCCTTTGCAGTCTAGAGGCCCCAAAGGCGACACATGTCAGGAAAGAGAAATTCCCTTTGGGCTGCTCACTTCTGTTCCACAGCCAACTCTGCCTATCTGCTTGCTTGAAACCATCTGTGTCCATGGCACTTTTGGAACACAAGAGCAGAGGGTCCCTGTCCCAAGGAGCATCTCGAAATTCCACCCATAGGAGAAAATAAGAGGACAGGGAGGCAGTATGCAGTTGTTTCGGCTGCCTGCGCATAGGCCTGGTTACAGCGTGACGTGGGGGTCCGAGGGGGTGGTGCGGGTTTTGTAGGAAGGGTTCGCAGCAGGCAAGAAAGGTGGTGTCAGGCAGGTGTCCTGGGACGCCGTTGCAAGCGAGAAAGGACGGAGGCACTGACGTTCAGATGATGGAGGGCAGCGGAACCAGAAGACTGAAGATCACGGGCAGAGATGTGTCGTGATATGGGGGGGGGGAGATTGCGGGTGGGACAGCAAGGCCGGGAGGGGGGGTGCTTTGAAGGCAAGGACAAGGAGCTTGTCAACCAGATGCTACAGGGAAGCCTCTTCCTGCCTGTCACTCCCAGCAGCCGGGCTTCAACTTCCACTGGCCATGATGCCTGCGCTGATAGAAGTTGGGGTCCTGAAAGACCGAAGGTTCCCCATCCCTGTCACAGAACATCATTTCAACTTCCATCACCCTTCTCCTTTCACAGAGAGCTGAAGTGTAATCAAACACACAGGTGGTGTTTTTAAAAAAAAATTACTAGATGCCCTCTCCTCCTTTCTGCTGATGGGAGTCCTAACAGAGAACCGGGACTCATTGAGAGGTGCCCCTGAGGAGGTTGGGGAGGGGTGGGGGTAAATAGCAGGGTGGGCAGTATTGGCAGAGAGAGAGTTTCAGCCCCTTACTCTGCAGGTAGGCCAGCCTCCACCAAGAGGGATGAAGGACTCTCGGGAGGAGCCTCCAAGTCACTGCTTCGTCCAAGGCAGAGCAAGAGAGAGCGAGAGAGAGAACCATTCCCAAGAGGCAGCAGACAGAAAGAGAGAGAGAGAGAGAGAGAGAGAGAGAGAGAGATACACACATACACAAAAAGAGGGCAAAGAAACAGAGAGCAAGACGAGGCCACGAGGACTAACACATGCCGTTCTCCCAAAGGACAGAGAAAGCCCATAAGGTCCCCACTGTCTTGGAAACAAGCACCCTCAAAATCCATCTGGTCTGCCCAAAGCAAATATGAACGCAGGGAAAATCCACACCATCCCTTCTGAAACACAGGACCAGGCCAGGCTTCTTCTCGACTTTCTGAGCTAGCTGTGGATCAGAGTTACTATTCCTGGCAACGGGAAAGGCCCTATATCCCCATTCTGTGAGTGAGTTCCTTTCCTCCAGAAAAAAAAATGGCTTGCAGCCTTTTGATGGAGAAAGCATTTGGTGGGCCTTGTGTCTACAGGAGCCCGCCGTTACTCGCCGCAGCACCACTGCCCAGTTCCCCTGGGAAAGCAAGAGGGCCAGAAAAGCCTGTGCCCACATCCCACCAGGGCCCCCTCACCTCAGGAAGTTATCTTCTGCGCCAGACACGAGGCCAGTTGCGGATGAGGGGCTGTCCGAGAAGACGTCCACTAAAAGGTTGCCAGCACTGGATGGGACGCCGGAGGCAGTTGCTGGGGTTGCCCGGAGGCCGAGGAGGTCGGCAGAGGGGGATGGCGTCGACTGCAGGGAAGCGGGAGGGAGGGAGAAGCCAAGGTGAAGGTCCTTCCATGCGCCTGCCTTGAGAACTGAACCCAAGAACCCTGGTACCTACCTTGGGGGCAGAGGAAAAGGCACCGGGCCCTGCGCTGTGGGAGCATGCTTTCTCTCTACTCCTGCACTAAAATGTGTCCAGAAAAAAACAAATTCTGCAATTGGAATAATTGTGCAAATTGGACACATTCTTACATCAGATTCATTTAACACCTCCTCATTTCTGCAGGGAAGGGACAAGCCTCTCGGTGCTGCCTTTTACTAATTCCATTTTCTGTATCTATTATTTCTTGACCATTTCTAATTTACAGACCTGCATTTCTTTACTAACTCTAATCTCTAGATCTATATAACTCTATACAGTATCCACCCCTGCTGCCCACCTCTCAGATTTGTATTTTATCTTTTGGGCAAGGCCCAAGGGGAGGGAAGAGGGATGCACTGTGTTCATGGCAGCACCAGGGCACCAACCAGCTTTGAGACATCACAACTGCATTTCTCCTGGCTGGCAGATCTGGCAACAAGCCGACAAATTCTTAACGGAGTTCGTCAGCCATTGCAGAATCCACCCACCCACTTCCCTTTCCACTTTACAGCACCACAGGCTTTCTGGTAAATGGTTCTCACCCTGGGCTTTGACTCCCGAGTCCTCCCTTTTCCACAGAGTCCAGGTCTCCCACACACAAGACACCATTTTCTTGCCAGGGGACACCCTAAGTCTCCAACCCCAGACCCCCTCTGCCTCTGGCACTCACGGCAGTGCTGGCTGAGGGTTCCATGCCCCCATTGATTTCGGAGTTGGGGTCCTTCTTGCCGTCATCCAGCTCGCTGCCAGCTCCGGGGCCCTTCTTCTTCTTGAGCTTAGCCAGGATGGAGGACTCGCGCTCAGGGAATGGAGGCATCTCCTCCAGCACCGTTGCCTAAGGGGCGGAGTTGGGGAGAGGGAGAAGGGTTCGAATGACGAGTTATTCGTCTGCTTTTCGTTTATGGCTTGGTTACGTCCGCAGAATGGAAAGGTGGCAGGATTCCCAAGGACATGCTCTAGGGGGAGCTGGCTTCAGGCACCAGGCCCGTTGGCAGACCAACTCTGTGCTACAAAGGATGTCTGCAAATGTGAGATGAAGGTTGGCAACACCAACCCCACCATGTGGGAATCCCTTCCAGACAACCACAATGCCTGGAGGCAAGACAGTCAGCAGTGACCAGAGGAGAAATGACTGCTGGGCGGAGCGCAGAGAGAAGAAACGCCATGGTGCATCTGCAGCAGCACAACTGGACGCCTTCATCTGCCCCAGCTGCAATAAAACATGTCTCTACAGCCACAGCAGGGGCTGTAACTCTCCAGTAGTTTGACTTCACCCCCAACTTTTTCATTCATGACACTTCTATTCTGCCCCATTACCACAGTTCTCTTGCCAGCATCCAGTTTTGTTTTTAAATATAGCAAAAACAATAAAATACCAATCCGGTGCCCAAAACAAGCAAACAACAGAGATAAAAATTTTAAAATCCCATACAATTCCACTCGGAAAAGGCAGATCTTACAGGGAGGCGAAATGCTGGAATCCTCAAAGGCTCCAGAGCCCTTTTCGGCTCAAGGGTCACATTCATTCATTCATGCGTGGCGGACGTACGGCCCACCCAATGTTGTTGGACTACAACTCCCATAAACCCTGATCATTGGGTCATGCTGTCTGGGGCCAATGGGATTTGGAAAGGGAGCTGTGGCTCAGCAGCAAAGCCTCCGCTTTGCGTGCAGAAGGTCCCAGGTTCAATCCCTACCACCTCCCGGTTGCTGAAACCCTAGAAAGCTGCTGCCAATCAGTACAGGCAGCATAGGCAGGGAAACCAGAGGTCTATTCCTGGCTCCCCATTCGTGGCCTATGGCAAAGGGGCAGAAACGGGCTTCTGGCACAGCACAAAAAAAATCCCAAGAGCTGATTTCAGTTCACAGGTGGAAGCCTTACGTCTCCCCTTATTTGATGCGGCTGCAACCAGTTTCTGTTTCCCTGAGATGAATGGCTCACTTAGCTACCAGCCCGCCCGCCTCTCGCAACATTCCCAGTTTCCCCCTCACCAAGACATCGGTGCTGGCGATGGAGCTGAGCTTGAGGTACTCAACCGCCCGCTGCTGCAGCTCCACGTCGGCGTTGCGGATCTGGCTGTCGGAGCGCAGCACTTCCTGGATGGTGCCCTTGGTCTCAGGGAAGAGGTTGATGAACTTGATGTAGGTGGAGAGGAGCAGAGCCCGGGTGGAGACGCTGCAGAGGTGGAACTTGGAGTGCAGGAGGTTGAACTGCACCAGAGGGCTGGAGGAGGGGAAGGAAGGAAGGAAGGAAGGAAGGAAGGAAGGAAGGAAGGAAGGAAGGAAGATATAATACAGTGGTACCTTGGTTCTCGAATGGCTTGGCTCCCAAACAAATCAGCTCCTGAATGCTGCAAACCCGGAAGTGGGTGTTCCAGTTTGCGAATGCTTTTCAGAAGACAAACATCCGACGCGGCTTCCAATTGAGAGCAGGAAGCTCCTGCAGCCAATCAGAAGCTGTGCGTTTGTTTTCGAACAGTTTTGGGAGTCGAACGGACTCCCGGAACGGATTAAGTTTGAGAACCAAGGTACCACTGTATCATACTTTCTTTCTAATACCCTGCCCATCTGACTGGGCTCCAACCACACTGGGTGGCTTCCAACAAAAATACAGGAAAAGTAACAACAAAACAACGTCAAAATCAAATGTTAAAAGCACTCTGAAATAGGGCTGGCCTTCAGATGTCTATGAAAAATTATATAGTTTTTAACATCTGCCAAGGAGGGCATTCTGCAGGGCAGGTGTGACTATTGAAAAGGCTTTCTGTCTGGTTCCCTGTAGTTTCACTTTGTGCAGTGAGGGAACCACCATAAGACCTCAGTGTTTGGGCTGAATGATGTGGGTGGAGATGCTCCTTCAGGTATACAGGAAGGAGGCACGGGTTGAGGGTGGCACCATTTTTAGCTGCCCCACTCCAAGTCAGCATAGCAGAGGGAAGGGGACCTGAAGCAAGGCATGCTAACGTGCCTCACCAAGCTAAGAAAAGAAGGGGACGAGCCCCCACAAACAGAACTAAGCCCTAGTTCTCCGTGAGGCTGCTAACCTGTCCCTGGGCTGTACCATTCATTTCAGACTGCTCACGTGTTTGAAGGATAATATAGAATAAATAAATATAAATCCCACCTTCCAAAAGAATCTACATGCCAGAGTCCTAGCCTTGCCTTCTCCCTGACATGCTTGGCCTAGCGCCCACTGGAATGGTCAAACAAGGGCTTCCAGGGCTGAGAACTCCCGAGATGCTGCCACAGGGATTGGAGAGAACCACCCCACTGAATGGCTTTGAGGAGGCATCTCACTTAGAGGTGTTTTGAGGATCGGTGGATGGAGAGAAAGAATCTGTCACCGATAAGGTGGGCTAGTGGGTCCCTCTCCTAGGCGCTGCACACATCCCTTCCTCCCACAGTTCCAAACCTTGAGCGAGGATCTCCAGCGATGAGGTTCCCAAACTCCCCTAGGATGTAGCCGCCAACTTTCACCATGTTCTCGTGGCAGGCAGGAGCCTGTAGGGCCTATGGAAAAGAAAGGAGATCTGCAATGTGCTGTAGGGAGGCAGGGAGAAAAAATAAGCTCCCATTCATGCTCCCATGCAACCATCAGGCCATGATTTAAAGAGAGGTCTTCTGTTTAGCTCTTTCCCTGATGTGTCTCAAAAGGACTAACACCGCAATTGCATCAGGCTCTTTTAGGTTCTTTCTGGGTCTCTAACCCAGAAAGAACTATGGCTGAATCGAGATGCGCAGGCGATTCCCAATTTATGTGGGGGGTTGCGTTCCAAGGCACCACACGTTTAAGTGAAACTGCGCATACTTGAAACACCATTGAAAAAGCCTGCAAGCACCCCGTTCAGCCCCTGCCCCCCTTTTTTATATTTATGATTTTCAGGTTTATACATTTCAATAATTTTACAGTCAGTTTAACATTTCAAAACTTGGCTTCCTTCCCCTTCTTTCTGCGGTTCCTTAAATTTATTCTTAATATCTTCTGCATATCCAAATTAATTTAATTTGTTCACTTATTCATCTACTTTAAATACATACAGGTAAAGGGACCCCTAACCATTAGGTCCAGTCGCAGATGACTCTGGGGTTGCGGTGCTCATCTCGCTGTACTGGCCGAGGGAGCCGGTGTACAACTTCGGGGTCATGTGGCCAGCATGACTAAGCCGCTTCTGGCAAACCAGAGCAGCGCACGAAAACACCGTTTACCTTCCCGCCGGAGCGGTACCTATTTATCTGCTTGCACTTTGACATGCTTTTGAACTGCTAGGTGGGCAGGAGCTGGGACTGAGCAACAGGAACTCACCCCTTTGCGGGGATTCGAACCGCCAACCTTCTGATCGGCAAGCCCTAGGCTCTGTGGTTTAACCTACAGCGCCACCTTCGTCCCTCTTTAAATACATACTCTTATGAAATTGCAGGTTGTTACAGTTACAGGTTATTGCCCCCTTTTGTGATACTTTCGGGTCGCTTCCATGTTTGGGGTGCGGTTGCGCACACACTGGACATGCTTAAAACGGTCGCTGCCTGTACATAAATTCAGTGGTGAGCATGCTGTAGAAGTGCATTCATCACAGCTTGTGACACATGGACTGCCATCTCCCCAGGGCTGAGCTTAGGGCAAACTTCTCTCCCTCCTCTGCTGTTTGTGACAAAGATTGGCTTGCACAGGGCTGATTGGCTGGCCCTTGTGTTTATAGGTCTTGGAACTGCTCCCCCCCCCCCCGCTCTTGTTGACAGATACATCTAGATGTAGCCTTTGTGACAGACACTTTATTAATATTGCGAAATGAACTCACCTAAATTTGCAGAAATCCTCTCAGGCCGTTTTGTATTGATTAGCAGCCCTCTAGCGAGGCACCTGGACACGCATCTCACCCACCCACAGAGCAAGCAGTACTGTGGAAACTGTGGCCCTGCGGATGCTGTTGGACTCCAACCCCCATCATGCCTGACCGCTGGCCATATGCTGGCTGTGGCTAATGGGAGTTGTAGTCCAACAACAAAGAGGGAAGGGAAGGCTTCTCCCCAGAGCAACAGGGCAGGCAAAGAAGAAGCGGTCAATGACTCTGACCAACCCCACCCACCTCAAAGACCGTCTTGGCAGCATAGCCTTGGACGTCGTCTCGGTTGATGACGATCTGGATGACGCGGTACCAGACCTCCTCGCTCACATAGTCCCCGGCGATACGGATCAGATTGAGGATGGTGTCCACATACCAGCTGTAGTCCACTGCGTATTTCTCAGCAAGGATAGCCACCTTCAGCACCTGGGAGGTATGGAAAATGAAATACTGCCCTGCCCTGCCAGTTCCTATCAGGCTTTAAGCCACTAGGGGCCACTCCCCAGTACCAGCAAGGCTGACCCGACACCTTGATGCAGATGGTACTGTGCCCCCTCTCCTCCCCACCATTCCACATACAGAAGACAATTAGAATGGTAGCTGAATATAACTTCAACACTGGCAAAGGGAAAACAGCTTCCTATGCAGTTGAGCATACACCTCTGTTCTCCAATCAAAGGGAATGGCTAGTGGTTGGGAGATCTCAGTGCAAATAGCCAGCAGGGCTGCCACTATCGCCTCCCTCCAAATTTCCAGCATATGCCAACTGAGGCAGCTGCCCTGCTCTGCCCGACAGTGGGGCCGCCCTGCGTGCCAAATCCCTCTAAGAGGATTAGGAACCTCCTGGCCTCCCCCCGCCCCCCGGCTGTTTCACAGAAATCTACCTAGATGAAGAAATAAGCTCCCGCAGCCTCTTTCCCACAAGTTGAAAAACCCACTCACAATCTCCTCGCGGATAGAGTAATCTGCCGTTTCCAGGTAGCTGAGCATCTCCGAGACGATCTGCTTGGCGTTAGTGCGGTCGCACATGGCGTAGAGGAGATCGGCAGCCCGCTGGCGCACGCTCACATCCCTCTCCGTCTGGGAAAAGGAGGCCGGGAGTGTGAGACCGGCAAGTTCTTGCCTGCGGCATAACCCCAGTCTCCACTCTTGCCCCGGTTGTTTGGCTCGCACACTTACAAACGGAGCATCTTCTGCAAGCCCACTACAACAACCAGCAGTTGGATAGGATGAGATGAGCAAGAAGAGGCTGTGGCCCTTGAGATGTTGGCAGACTCCATCTCCCAATGGGCAACACTCAGTGAAATTCTCCCCCCCCCACACCCAATTTCACCAGCAGCACACGGGGGGGGGAGGATTTGGGGAGATCACACTCACTCAGCCCTTCAATCCCATTCCTGGTGCAAGCTACCTCACCCATTTGCTCTGCCCGTGCCCTCACTGGGTTCTGACCTTGAGGGCGTTGATGACGGTCTCAATGTGGGTCTTGACGGCCTCGTGGGAGAATTCAGAGCTGGCCAGGGTGCACATGCTCTCGAGGGCCAGGTATCGGAGGTTGGTCTCCCGATGCTGTAGGAACTGGCCGAGTTGGTTACATGCCCGCACCAACAGGTTGGGTTCACTGTGGGTCAACAAAGTTAAGCCCCATCTGAGCATGGCAGGAGGGACATCCCGGTGGAGCTCAGCGGCTGACTGCACACTTCTCAAATCAACCAGATTGTCATTCAATGTCCCCCAGTATGGGGAAAGGCCACAGCTGAATATCATAATTATTCTATGCCTTAACTCCCCCATGACATTCTCAGATATATATTTTACTGCTGTTCTTATTCAAAACCTACTTGTGTTTTAACATGTTTACATTGATTTTTAAATTAATCTACATACATTTTCCAATCGCCCTTAAACACTGCCTCATCTTGATCTCTCATTTTACTAGTTAAGCTTGCCAATTCTGCATATTCCATCAATTTCAGCTGCCTATGTTCTTTAGTTAGATACACCCTCGTTTCACCAGTTTTGCGCATCTAGCATTCTCGCTTCAGTTGTTGCATATTAAAATAAATTTGTCTGCTTTTGTTGGCACATCTGTCCCAGTTATCCCTAGAAGAAAAGTTTCTGGTCTTTTCGGGAGAGTTGCCTTAAATATTTTCTTTATCTCATTATAAATCATCTCCCAAAATCCCTTAGCCGCTCTACACGTCCACCACATATGGTAAAATGTAGCTTTTCACATACCTGCCCCTCCCCCCTCTGGTTTTGCCCTGGTGCTGCCATCTAAAGGTTGCCAAGGATCACTGAGACACTTGCACAGTGAGATATCTTTGGGAAAGCAACAGCCATTTTTTCTCACCGTCTCATTTAAAGGGCCTTCATGCTAAGGAGGAACAAACGAGGGTGAGGTGCTCACCTGTCGTAGTGGATGATGAGACTGATGGCTTCAAAGAGGATAGCGTTCTTGGCATTGGAGTGCTGGACCTTCTTGGACTTGGGTGGCTCCTGGGCTTTGTTGAGTATAGTCTCCAGGCACTCAACCAGACGTCCTTTCACTGCTGCATCTTCTGCGGGGAAAAGCAGAGGGTGCAAAGGCCAGGAAGCAGCATGTTATGGCAGGTCCCAGCAGGAAGAGAACCCAGGGTTCATGGCTCCGAAGGGCCATTCACGTCTCCCCAGACTTTCCCCATGGAAAGGCCGCTCTAACTCTAGCCCGTGTTCATTTCACACGTGTTCATTCAAAAATCCTTTCCCTCCCATTTCTGCATTAATCTGGGTTGCTTTTTTAAAATCTGTAGAAAAAATTGTCCTTGAATACATATCACAAAGTATGTCTTTAAATACTTGTTTCATCTCAGTGTATGGATTTCCAAGTGCTTTTTCATCCTAAACATGCATTTGGGTAAGATTTTTTGAGAAGAGTATTGAAAATCCGAAAGTTAATGGTGTTCTGATCCGTGTACTAGTCTGGGAGGTGGGAATTAGGTTGGTTCTTGGCTCCCAGACAGCCTCCAAGTGTGTAGAGGGCGTCCAATGAAGATGTTTGAACAAAAGCTATGACACTTCGTGATGCTATATAAATGTTAGGTCTCGGTCTCCTCCTCTGACATGCAGAAAAGGAGATGGGCAGGGGAAAGGGGGGTAGCATAAATTTGCGGGAGACTCATTCGCATAGCGGGGAACTGGGGTTTCCTGTTACATCTGAGCCAGGCCTCTGAGAAATAAGAGATGAGAAATAGATAAAGTGACCTCTTTTACTGGGTCAATTCAAGGTCAGCAATTCATCAGCTAAGCTGGACCAACCGAGGTCAAGCTTTCAAGTACCCACCCAATGAGTAGTTCTATAGAACAAGAAAGTTCATTATTTCTCACCTACTAGAGTATTGGCCTATAATACCAGGATTGGATGCAGTAATGCCTCCAAATAACAACTGCTGGGAATCACAGGTGGAGAGAGTGCTTTATGGTGCCAGACACCTGGTCTATCTAGCTCAGCACTGTGACAAGCAGGATTTCAGATTGGGGTCTCTCCCAGCCCTATCTGGAGATGCCGGGGGTTAAAAGCTCAGACCTTCTGTATGCAACACAGATGCTCTACTACTGACCTATCGCTCTTCCCCTTGTGCTCATGTCTTGCTGGCAGGCTTCCCATAGGCATCTGGTTGGCCACTGGGAGAAAAGGATGCTGGACCGGAGGGGCGTTTGGTCTGAAGGGCCCTTCTTGTGATTTGAAGGCCAACATGAAAACCACTTAATTTGATTTCTGGGATTTAGAATGAGATGGGAGGAAAGCGGGACTGCTGGGAAGTACAAGCAACGTCCAGCACTTCAGAACAGTGACATCTAATAACCTTGGCAATGAACTTCATTATATTAGCAGAGAGATCTGGATATACCTGGCTGCCAGATCCCATTAATCCTCTAGCCTCTGCCTTCCAGAGAATCCAGAACCCCCAGATTTCTGTTAACTAAACAGAGCCTACAGGCAGCCTAGAATAATTGCCTAGAGAGAACTACTGGACACAGCCTTGCACACAATCCATCTACCGTATTGGCCAGAAAATAAGCCACACTTTATTTTCCAAATTCTGGCAGTGAAAAGTTACAGTGCGGATTATATTCAGAACGGAGCGCTGCATGCCTGCCTCTCGGCACTACCACCCTAAACAGGGGGCGGGGGGCGGCTGGCGCCGGCTTGTAGAGGTAGTGCCGGGAGTCAGTAGTGCCGGGAGGCAAGTGCGCAGCATGCTCGGAATCGAGCGCTGCCGCTGGCTTGGGGAGCAGGGTGCCGAGTGCCGGCCACCCCCCATTCAGGGTGGTAGTGCCGGGAGGTGGGCCACACTCACAAGTAAGCCTTGAATTTTAAACGTGCGTTTTATATTGTTGCATCTTATACTGTTGGAAGCCGCCCAGAGTGGCTGGGGAAACCCGGCCAGATGGGCGGGGTATAAATAATGAATTATTATTATTATTATTATTATTATTATTATTATTATTATTATTATTATTTTCAGGCCAATACAGTATAATAATAATAATTTATTATTTATCCCCACCCATCTGTCTGGGTTTCCTCAGCCAGTCTGGGCAGCTCCCAACAGACTATTAAAAACACGGTAAAACATCAAACATTAAAAACTTCCCTAAACAGGGCTGCCTTCAGATGTGTTCTAAAAGTCAGATCGTTGTTTACTTCCTTGACATCTGGTGGGAAGGCGTTCCACTACTGAGAAGGCATAGCTGTCAACTTTTCCCTTTTCTTGCGAGGAATCCTATTCGGAATAAGGGAATTTCCCTTTAAAAAAGGGGAAAAGTTGATAGCTATGCTGAGAAGGCCTTCTAGCACAGAAGGCATGGGTGCTGCCCAAAGTGGCTGCCCTCCCCCACCCCCGGTCCCCCAATTCCAGGCCACCTCTTACCTGGGGGAGGATAACACTGCAGCAGCCGCAGGAGCTTGACCGAGAGCCAGGGGGCTGGCACAAAGTAATAGGTGTAGTCCTGGAGGTCTGTGGAGGCCGATGACACAATCTGCCAGAGGGGCAGGGGGTGGGATGCAAAAACACAGCAGCACAAACCACCGGTGAGTCAGCTATATTGGAACATCCTCATTATTCATTAGTCCAGAGGTGGGGAACCCTTTTCAGTCCAGGGGCCACGTTCCCTTCTGGGCAATCTTCTGGGGGGCCCACAAGGCAGTGGTGGGTGGGGCCAGTGGCAAAAGTGGTTGGAGCAAGCAGGTGAACTCCAGGCAGAGTTCAAGGATACATTCCAGCCACGCAAAAACACCTGGGAGTGAGAAGTGGGGCCAGTGAGGAGCATGGGCTGCCAAAAGGTCCCAAGGGCCAGACAGAGAGGCTCGGAGGGTCGCATTTGTCCTTTAGGCCTGAAGTTCCCCACACCTACATAAACCCTTTACCACAAAGCCCTGGCCGGGGGACTAGATGTGCTTAAACACAGTCATGGGGAGAAGGGGGAAGCAGATAAGTCACTATGCCAGGCAGTGGGGTTCATTCCCCCCATGCTTTCCCAATTTAAGTACCCCAGCTCAAATCTGTACAAAATACAGCAAAACAACGAGAGAGAGAGAGAGTCGTAGCCTTTGTGGACAGACACTGAGGAACTGATGTGCTTAATGCATCACTTCCTGCTCCATGTTTCTTTCCTTAAACAACTGGAAGCAGGTGAAGAGGAGACACTATTTTCACTGAGGCTGCAGCAAACAAGAGGGATATTTTTTGGGGGTGGGGGTTAACCCTTTCTCCCCCCACTGTAATCCAGATGAAAATCACTCCGTGCCTGCTCTCAGCCCTGGGAGAGAAGCACCCACCTAGTTTAGGGGAATCCTGGTTCCCAGAAATAAGACTCGCACAAGTACAACCAACTAAAGGGCAAAATAATTGGTGCCCTGCTCTCTTCTGCGTACACACACACACACAAACACAACCCGACCTCACCCTGCTGAGCCTGGATACTGCCAATGAAACGCACGTCTTGAAGTCATCAGGATTCTTCTTGCAGAGGCAGGCAATGAGGCTGACGGCAGCTGTGACCACGCCCTGTGTTTGGTGGGGAGAGATGGCGTGCCAAGTGAGACCACTTCGGCGGGGGCTAAAGGAGGTACAAATGCATTGCTTTCTGGCTCCCACTTGGCATACGATAGAAGGCATCTTGATGGGGAAGTAAAGGATGTGATGTGCAACGCTACTACATGGGAGCATTTTGGAGCAAACAGCATGCTTCAGTCAAACAGGGGTCTGTTGGTGGCCAAAGCTTTGTACGCTGCCTCTCATCTGTGCATCCCAGAGTCACCATATACAGACCAATAAAACCTACTGTTATGAAGAACCTTTACTCTCAGCAGCGTAAACGTCTGGCTACTCTTATTTTGAGTCATTTTGGACTCACAGCTGTCCATGGAGGCACAGGCCCATTCTCTGTCCAAGGTAGCTGTCTACTAGCCCCATCTGATATGCAGGCTGAGACCCTACCTGCCTGCAGACTGTCTCACCAGAGTGGTGCATGCTTTGGCTATCTCCCACTTGGACTACAGCAATGCACTCTACGTGGGGCTACCTTTGAAAGTGACCCAGAAACTGCAACTAATCCAGAATGCGGTGACTGGGAGTGGCCGCTGAGACCATATTACACCTTTCCTGAAAGACCTTCATTGGCCCCCAGTACATTTCCGTGCACAATTCAAAGTGTTGGTGCTGACCTTTAAAGCCCTAAACAGCCTCGGCCCACCCCCATCATTCAGCCTGGACACTGAGGTCCAGCTCTGAGGGCCTCCTAGCAGTTCCCTCCCTGCGAGAAGTGACGTTACAAGGAACCAGGCAGAGGGCCTTCTCGGTAGTGGCACCCATCCTGTGGAATGCCCTCCCATCAGATGTCGAAGAAACAAACAACTATCTGACTTTTAGAAGACACCTGAAGGCAGCCCTGTTTAGGGAAGTTTTTAATATTCTGTTGGGAGCTGCCCAGGGGCGGGGGTATGTATAAATAAATAAATAAATAAATAATATGAGCTCTGGGTACAAAGAAGTAAATAGCTCTCAGTGTTCCCCGAGCGATGGGCCATGTGATAGTGACTGAGTGGGTGCAGAGGACATACCATACATGTGTTATTGTGGGGGTGGTTCCATACATCGGCCCCCTAGGAAGCAGAGGCCGGGGTGGGGCGGGTTTACATACCATGTGCTGATCATTCAGAAGGTGCACCACCCGTGACGTCCACTCTCCCATGGGCACCAGGTCGGGTGAGGTCTTGTAGAGGCGCAGGAGGCAGAGGGCAGCACTCTGCTTCACGCTATCCATGGTGTCACTGAGAGGCAGTTGCAGACAAACAGGTGGGTCAAGACAGGTGAAGGAAGGAGAACACATCAATTGCAGAGGAACTGATAATCCATAATGAACTGAAAAAAATGTCTAAAAGTACTTCCCCAAAAAATCCAGAGTCCTTTCTGTTGGGGATAATTCAGACGAAAATTCCCAGGTGTCAAAAAAGGTTATTTATGTATGCTGCTACTGCGGCCTGTGTTTTGTTGGCCTCAAAGTGGAAAATGATCGAGGTCCCAACCAAAGAAGAATGGCAACTTAAGTTGACAGAATATGCACAACTTGCAGACTTAACGTATAAAATAAGAAAACAAGAAGAACGTATGTTTAAAGCAGATTGGAAAATGTTTATTGAATATATGGGAAATAATTGTGTGCAGCTGAAAACGCTGGCAGCATTAAGAAAACTCAGCAGTGTAAATAAGTTTTGATGGATGCAATAATGGAATACTGAATGGTATAGTTTTTGTAAAATATGCAGGGATTTTAAGATATGAAAGTGAACCATGGAAAGAGAAAAAGGGAAGTCACTGATATCTTAAGCATGTAAAAAGAGTATTTTAAATTGTAAAACAGAAAATTTGATGAAATAACAGTGCGTTAGCAGTGGATTGATATTGGGACCGTCCACACACTGTTCCACTTTGTTAGCTGTTCTGCGATACTTTCCCTGCGTTATTGCTGTCTAGAGTGCAAAACACGGGCAACAAAAAACACTACCCTGAATATTTGCAGCATAAAAGGTTCCAGGGTTTTGGGAGGGATCTACAGGACAGGCACCAACTGGGAGTGAAGCAGGATGGCTGCCACAAAACCTTTGGAGGCACAAAGAGCACTGGAAGTGGGATTGTGCATAACCGCGCAGATGGCATTGGGAGCTCAGATCACAATAAAAAGGATGCCTGGAGACACAAACCAGACGCAGCCTTGTATATGTTCCTTGACTCTTGTGGATAGACTCCCTCTGAGCAAACGGGCTTTTCTTTAGTGAGACTGGCTTACCCGGCCACCAGGATGCGGGGGATCTCAGAGGCAAAGGCCTCGGCCATCTCACGGCTGCCCACATTGGCAATGCAGTGCAGGGCCAGGCACATGAAGGTGGGGTTGCGGCTCGCCAAGTCGTTCTTGATGGCGTTGTTGATGAGGCGGATCAGCTCGCTGTTGCAGTTCACCAGCACCGAAATGAACAGGTAACCCTAGGGCAGCGAAGAGGCAGATAAATGCACATGCAGGCACATTCTGAGCTGGGAGAGAGGCATGGACACACAACCCACAACATCACAGAGGCTTTTTCCCCACTCTGTCCCACAGCAGAAAAGGGGCCAGAACGAAGTTGGCTGGCACTCCCAAGGCAGACAAAGATCATGCGCATTAAAAGCACCTGGCTTCCCCCAAAGAATCATGGGAACCATAGTTCACCACACAGAGAACTTCAATTCCCAGCACAAACTACAGTTCTCAGGATTATCTGGGGGGGGCTGTAAATGTGCAGCAAATGTGTGGTGTGTATCCAGCCATATAATGTGCTGCACAGTCCAGCAAATAGGAGCTCTTTTCTGCACTACAATTCCTGCAGCGACACACCCTGGCAGCCAAACTGTTTCCATCCAAAGCATTTGAGAGTTGATTGTCAAGTGCCACAGGTCACTTTTTTTCTTCAGCCATCAGCAAATAGAGCTACTTCTTTATTTAACAGGCATGATACTTCCTGTATCATCCTCACGGATACAAATAGCTCAAAATACAAAGAAGAAAAAGAACAAAACCATGTGAGGTAACTGAAATAGTGGGGAGAATTGGAATGTTGTGGGTGTGGATGATCATTGGCCCAGAGGCCAATGCTGCTGAACTTCAACTCCCATCATCCCTAGCCATGCTTGCTAAGGCTGGTGGGAGTTGTAGTTCAGCAACATCCAGAGAGCCAAAAGTTCCCCACATCTGGGATACAGAGGACTAGATTGAAACCTCCATCCAGGCGTAGTTCACAAAAAAACACATGAAAAGGTGGAAAACGTGTACCTGGATGACACCAACACAGAGGTGTATGTATGTTGCACAATGGAAGAATTCTTGTCCATATTTTTTTATTTTAAAAAAATCCATAGATGTCCCGGGGGGAGGACTATATGTGAGATATAGTATCCTGAGCCCCTTGGAGTGAATAATAATGTAATGAAAATAAATAGCACAGCCTTCCCTAATAAATTCCTTACAGACTTGGCACTCTGCCTTTTGATGATAACGTTGGGAGGTAGCTGCCTGTTGCTCCTTTATATCTATTTATACAGATGGGAAACTGAGACCAAGGGAAAGCTGGAGCCAGTTTAACAGGGGGGAAAGGGGGGAAGACCCCCACCCTCCCTCCCCAGGCCCCTCAAGCCTACTCACAATTTGCTTCTCCGTGTACTTGTTGGAGCTGAGGAGGTTGACAGCCTCCATGTGACCAAAGTCGATGTCATGGCCCAGCAGGAATATGAAAAGCAGCTTGCAGACATATTTTTTCTTGCTGTAACCATCCAAGGCTTTATCTCCTGAGAGGGGAAAGAGCAACAGGGAGAGGGGAGGGGGGGTCACTGGCGCTGCTGGAAGGAGAGAGGTGTCTTGCAAGGCAGGGGCGTGGGAAGGGGGGAAGCAGTTGCAAAAGCTTTCCAGCCTAGTACAGCCGTACCTCGTGTTGCGTTCACTGCGGGTTGCGAACTGTGTGGGTTACGAACGCAGCATACCCGGAAGTGTTTACTTCCGGGTTCCGCTGCGTGGTTTGTGCATGCACAGAAACGTTCTGTGCAGGTTGCGCATGCACAGAAACACGACATCACGCTTCTGCACATGCGCGATATCCCCGCTCAGGTTGCAGACTTTTCGGGGTGCAAACGGCACCCCGGAATGGACCGTGTCCGCAACCCGAGGTACCACTGTACCATCAACGCTTCAGAATGCTTTCCTATTTTAAACTGCCCAGGGTGGGCTTGAGAAGGAGGCAGGCGTTCTCAGTAAATTTCTCCCAACTGTCGCAGAGAATTTCAGAGAACGGAAACCTGTGAAACACGCCCCCCTCCTCCGATGTTATTGTTATTAAATTTATGTGCTACCTTTCAAATACAGTGGTCCCTCGGGTTACGAACTTAACCCAAGGTACCACTGTACCAAGGAGGTCCACAAACAAATGAAAGCCTACTCTCAAAATAACATGAATAAAACCAATAATAAAAAATACAGCTGCCACTAATTGAAACACATAGGAAAACAGCCGCATTACAACATTCATAATTGATAAACAAACCCATTAAAAGAGCACGACAGTTAAAATGACAATCAAAGCAGGAGATTCGAGTCAGGAGATCAGAGAAATGCTCATCTTAATAGGGGTGTTGACGTGCTGTTGGACTCAAACTCCCATCAGCCCCAGCCAGCATGGGTAATAGTCAGGGATGATATGGGGCGGGGGGGGGGGGTTCCAGCAATATCTGGATGACCACTGGGCCCCCCTCCACTCTCATTTTACATGGTCTCTGCAATTTCACTCCGGGCCGGAGCAGACCATTTTGCTGCCTGAGGTGCAGAAGCAAATGCCCGCCCCCTCCTTAAGGCAAGGTACAGATTACTCAAGGCCAGCCATGTTATTTTAGCAGTTGACGCAGCCAATCCCACGAGCCCCTTTCTCCAGCTAAAAGTACAATACTAATAAATTAAAATCGCCAGCCATCTGCTGCTCTTCCATAGCATCCAAAATCTGCTGCCTGAGGTGGCCGCCTCACTCTGCCTAACAGAGATGCCTGACCTGCTTAACGGGCATAGCAAGTTTACTTATGGGATCCCCTTACCCCATACATGCACTGTTACAGAGGCCAAACAATGCCCCTTCCACACTTGTAAGTACAGTGGTACCTCGGTTTACAGACGCTTCAGGTTACAGATGCTTCAGGCTACAGACTCCGCTATCCAGGAAATAGTACCTCGGGTTAAGAACTTTGCTTCAGGATGAGAACAGAAAACGTGCGGCGGCAGCAGGAGGCCCCATTAGCTAAAGTGGTATCTCAGGTTAAGAACAGTTTCAGGTTAAGAACAGACCTCCAGAACGAATTAAGTTATTAACCTGAGGTAACACTGTAATCTATATTTTCAGTGTGGCAGCACCTACACTTTGGATCTTCTTCCTCACTGATACCAGTGAAGGCGTCTTCACTGTATTCTTTTTCAGTGCCATCTGTCATGGATGCTTTAGCTGAGATTCCTGCATTGCAGGGGGTTGGACTAGATGACCCTTGGGGTCCCTTCCAACTCCATAATTCTACAATTCTATGTGGACGTTACATGTCTTTCATCTCTTTTTTTAGCTACTGCTGACTTTAACAATCTTTTAAATGCTTAAAATAGTGGTTTTAACTGGTTTTTTAATAATCAGTTTTAATGTTTTATTGTGTATTTTTGCAAACCGCTTAGAGGTTGGTTGGTTTTTTTAACACTAGCGGTATTTCCCCCTCCCCAAAACCGCACAAAGTCTATGACAATTGTGTCTCATACCGAATGTAAACGAACCGTAAAAAAGACACTATGAATCAAAAGTGGAATCTCTGCTTCCTGTTTGTTTTGTAACACAGTATTTAATAAAAAGCAATTTTAAAAAGCAATAATAAAGTGGCATATAGATTTTGTTAAATAAATAAATAACTACAAACTTGGTCCCATTCCCATCTCAAGGATAGAGCTTCTAAGGCTTGGATTCTGTTCCATCTCGGCAGATTCTTCCCACTGATGCAAGTGGGCTCAAAAGTGCCAGAAGTTCTGTCCACAAAATCTCTGAATTAGATTCCACTTTGGCCACTGGCAACTGCTATACTAAACTTCCTTTTTCAGGTAAGGAAAGAAAGACTGCATCCCTTTCCAGGCTACTCTAACCAGCACTACAGAGAAGAAGAGGACTCTGTTCTTTTTCTCCAGTCACTTTCCAACAAAGAAGGAATTGCTTAGGAAGCTGCCTTATACAGCCAGGTCCATCTGTCTCACTACTGTCTACTTTGATTGACAGCAGCTCCCCAGGATTTCAGGTAACGCGGTCTCCCAGCCCCATCTGGAGATGCTGCAGATTGAACCTGGAACCTTCTGCACAAAAAGCAGGCACTTTGAATGACTTGCCTCCAATGTATGCAGACATGACTCAGTGTGTCTGCATACATACATACCGTATTTCTCCGTGTATAAGACGCCCCCATGTATAAGACGCCCCCTATTTTTGGGGAATCGAAATTAAGAAAACACCCCTCAGCACTACCCGTGTATAAGACGAGCCCCAATTTTAAACCTATTTTTTTGGTTAAAAAACCTAGTCTTATACACGGAAAAATATGGTACATGCGAGATGGAGAAAAATACTGTGCCCAGGAGTATCATAAAACACATTTGTGATGCAACCTAGGGGGCAATTTTATAAAGGCAATGGAGCTCCTGGAAGATCCACCCCCCGTCCTGCAACACTAATGCAGAGAATTACGACGACAGATCATAAAAGTCTTCAATCTGAAATTCCAAAGGAGCTGCTCATGGAATAGAAGGTCAAACTGCTGTCGCATTGTGGTTGTGCCATTCATTCTTCTCCCCACCATCTGAGCTATTCTTGATCTGAACCGAGGAAGACGTAACTGTTTCGCAACACACGGGGAGCAACAGGGATCCAAAGCAACACTGAGCAAAGGAACTCTACCCAGGTAACCATTTTTGGCAAAAGACAACACGCTGCCAAATCATGAGAGCTAGAAACTTTCCCCTTTGAATTGAAAAGAACACTCAGGTTCAAAGGATTCTGCAGGCAATTTCGAAACTGCAGCATGCAGTTAACATCCACAGAGATCCCCAGACAGCTAGATCATGCTGTGCTTTGAGAAAAGGAGGAGGTTTGGTAGAGACGGCCAGGGTAAGGAAGGAACCCAAACTGCTGGATTTTCTGGGATGGGGTTCTGGGAACCACAAGGTTCTCTGGAAGTAGCCTAGTGGGAGTTTGGTGATATAAAGAGGATCTAAGCACCGTATGCATTTGCAGTAGTCACTGCTATCTGCCACATGACACAAAGTGAAATGATTGGGGTTGGTTGTCTGGTCCTTAACAACATTCTTGTGTTCCCATACCGTTGCAGGGGGTGGGAGGATAAGTGGATTGTACCTGAAGGATTGCTGGTTTCTGTCATGCTCCTAACTCAAGCATGCTCCTCCTTTAAAAGAAACTTGTCACAAATTGCACAACTGTGCACTTTTGACTGCCCTACCCCGCCCTCCTTGTTGAATGCCCTGACCACAAAGACTGTAGAGGAACTGAGCCTGTTAAATTCTGCTAATCCGACCAGGAACACAGTTTGGGTTTCTGTTCAAGCCTCCCCCTCCCCTCTTTTGTTTCGCAGTGGAAGCAGAGAAAATTGCCCTTCTCCGGCAGCACAAATAGCCCTGCAACGCCCACCCACCCCAGCATGTTCCAGAAGCTTCAAATATGCAAAGATCAATATCTGGATCCAGGTTTCGGTGGGGAGGGAGTTCAGTGGATCAGAAGCAAAAGGTTGTTGGGAGAAATTAATTCCTGGGCCACACTGGACGAGACTGGCTTTAAACAGGACTGTGCACGGTGCTGGCACAAGCAACTCCCAGATTCTCGAGGAAGAGAAAGGAGGGCTACCGGTCAGAGCAGAGGGCCTGGGAATCAGACCTTTTCAAGTTAATTTCAATGTCCCAGCTGGAGACAGTCCAGCTTGTGGAGACAGTCCAGCTGGGACAGTCCAGCTGTTTAGCATTTCGACCCTGAGCACAGGGTCATCCCTCATCTGTTGCCTGCGGACAGACCACATAAAGCACCTTTCTGCAAAGCATTGCTGACAGGGTATTAGGAAAAGATGGACGGCGAGAGCTGAACCAACCTGGGCAGTGACTACAGATAAGCACAGTCGAGGAGGGGAAAAAAGAGAGAGAGAGGAAAAATGAGAAACTGTGAGTAAGTCAGGCTGACTCATGGAGCTGCTGTCAGGATCTATGGTGTGAAATAGCATATCCTGCAGATTGGAAGAAGGGGGGAGGGGGAGAGAGGAGAGAGAGAGATACCAGAGGAAGGACTTACCCTTGAATTTGGACCGGATATTGGCCAACTCTTTGTTGATTCGTTTGATTTCAGCCTCTTTGCTCTTACCTGGAATCAAAGACAAAGGCATTCAAACAAGGGACAAGTCAGCCTTCTCTATACAACGCCCACTCAACTCACCTGGATATGTGCTTAGTACTACTAAATGCCTACCAGTACATCAAGGGAACAAATACAGGTAAATAATATTGGGGGGGGGGGGAGAGAGAAAGAGCTTGGAAAAAATACCAGCAAATGGAAATGTGCATGAACAAAACATAATCCAGCAACACACCAAAAGGAAAGACTCCATAGCCATTTTGCTGCTTTGCCATCACTTAAGGGCCAAAGTACATGAGATGCAGGCCACAAGATCTGTGATCAGAGCTCCCAACTCCCCCCCCCCCGAAATGACACCTTAGAAGCCACCAGGGAACTCTGATTTTGATCAGAGCAGTAGCCCTAGGGAAAAGGTGAGATTTAACCCCAGACAGCTATTTACCCAACCAAAATGTAACACAAACACACTGAATAAAGCTGCTGCTCTTTGCCCTGATAGAAAACACCCAGATTCGGGAAGTGGTATAGGAAGAAGAGATTAATACCCGCTCTGATCCAATTTTGGGGTCTGCTTTTAAATGAAGGGAGGGGGGATTGGACGATTCAGCCACGGACATCCCACATCTGTGGGCCCTTACAGGGAGGGGGGAAGCCCACAGAGGTCCCCCACAAAAGGCAACTTGTACCGCTTTGGGGGTAGCTGTGTGAACCAGTCAACCCCATACTAGAACTGGCAAGAGAGGGCAAACAGATCTGTACATGGGAGCACCTGAAGAGTAAACATTCATTTTCCAGTTGGCTCCTGAGTGAGCGAGAGCCAGACTGAAGACAATGCCACCCTCAGGAAAGGGAATCCCATCTCTTCTTTGCACAACAGCCACTTTTAGTGACAGGACCTAGGACCTAAGAAGGATTTGCCGGGTGAAGCACAAAACAACCCATAAACAGGGGGAGGGGACAAGTACACATGGATCTCTTGCATATATAACTTGTTCTGGTGTGGGGCTGCTTTTTATATATGGGACACAGTGATGGACCCCTTTTGGGGAAGGAGGCAGGTGCCCAATGGCAACAGTAGATCACCCACTGGGATTGGAAGGCAGGGAAACCAGCAGAGGGTGAACTCAATGATGGGCAGAGCCAACTCATGTATAGCTTTGCAATTCCATCCTCTTCCCTGCTGAGTACTGCAATACTGAAACTGAGGAAGAGGAAGCTGCCAGCTGATGTCACCCCTGGATTGATAGAAAGCAGACAGAGGTTGGTTGGGGAGTGCCCCATTCACCATAATGGGATAGTCTCCACTGGTCCTTCCTTGCTCAGGACTGAAACTAGGAGCAACCATTAAATGGAAGGGCAAAAGACATATGGGCTTCTTAACCCAACAAAACAGAAAGCCGGATGAGCTACCCTGGAGGGTAGTTGGTTGGGTGGCAATTATCATTTAAACTGTAGTGCAGGGTGATTCTCTCTAGAGAGTGTGTTCCCTTATATCTCCACCATATGTTTTAACTTAAACAAGGGACAAATCCAAACTAGATACTCACTACCTCTTTTACCTGCCACAAACAGGTAAACACACAATTCCTTGAATTTGTTGTGAATGAAGCAGGAAAAACAACTACCGGTAAGTTCCTTAGTCCAATTTCATTGACAGGAGTCTTTTTAAAAAAACATGTATGTATAAAAATAGACAGTGTCATGGAGTTAAACAGTCTGGATTGCTCTCTCCTTTTGTCCCAGTAACACCCTGTCAGGAGTGTGTGAGCAGTGCCAAGTGAATGGTCAAACATCGCAATGCTTAAGAGGTGCAAAAAGAAAGAAAGAACCTGAAACATAAGGGCCCATGACCCCCCTCTAGGGTGGCTTTCCAGATGTTGTTGGAACTGGACCAGAACTCCCACCTTTCCTGGCTGTTGGGAGGGAAGCTGGAGTCCAACAATGTAGGGAAGGCCACAGGTTTCCCAAACCTTGTTTTCCATGAAGATCCATCACCTCAAATAGAAGACTCACGGGACTATTAATACCTGCATGACTGTATAATATGAGGAAATCAGTAACAAGCAGGAATGCCTTTGCAACAGACCTGTGAAATGTGTTAACTATTGCATCCTGCTCTTGCTTTACAAGCCCAGAGACTTTTCCATGAGGCTCCCACCCCCATCACTGATCTCGTCCACATCTCCATAGCTTCCCCACTGATGCAGGATTCAGTGTCCCACTCCCAAGGCCAAGCTCTCAGCCCATTATGGAATTATAGATTTCACAGGTCTGTGGCCACCAAACCCTCTGCATTAATGTTTCCCACATGACATCCACCCACATATGCAACTGCTGGAAGGACTCCTACATCTTCAAAAGCATAACATATCAACTGGTGCTGAGATGCAGCCTCCTTTCCGGCTCAGACGCAGCACTGCTGCCCACACATTCCCTGGTGCGTCCCTGACTGCCTGTTCCTTCTTTCGCTGGTGCTGGAGAGAGCCTCAGGAAGCTTGAACTGTTGCTCCTTTCAGAAACTTCTCTACAATTCTCGCAACCCCCAGCACACATTTCTGTCATGTCAATAAAAGAGACACCTGCGACTCAAAACATTTTGCACACAACATCCCGTCCCAAAAATATTCATCCTAAGGCCTTGGGAAACACCTCTCTGACATTTTCTGAACACTTACGTCTCTGTTAACAATTTATGGCTTGCAACTGCAAATGATTTGGCCTGGTTCGCTCATTGATATGAGCTTCACTCAAAGCTCCCTTCAGTCTTTGCCCATTTTACAGATGGAAATGGAGAATAAGGGTTCGCTTTTCACAAACAGGGATGTGGGCTTTCCTGAGACTAGGATGGCTGGCTGCCAAAAAGGGCAGGCATCCTGCACCTTTAATAGTTGTTTGCCAGTGAATTTTGGCAGCTGCTGCTTTTCTCGTTCCTGCAGGACATGTTGCACCTGACAAAATGCCCTCTTGCACACAGTTATTAAAGGCGCAGGAGGAACCACTCATTTAATTTGGCTATTTTTAGGACATAGGCACTTAGGAGGTGTGTCAACACCACCTCCAGAAATGGACCACCCACTTCCAGGTTCTTACTCAGAGAAGAAATGTCAAAATACTGGTGTCTCCAAACAACAACAACAACAATTTTTATTTATATCCCGCCCTCCCTGGCCAAGACCGGGCTCAGGGCAGCTAACATCAGGTATAAAAACAATTGATTAAAATACAACTTAAAAACATGATTAAAATACAACTTAAGATGCAGCCTCATTTCAATGGAAGCCCAGATCAAAAACTGTGTGGCGGTAGAAAACGTCAAATCTTCACCAAGACCAACTATCCAGACTGGTCCTACGTGGGCCAGAAAAAAAGCCAGGGAAGTCCCCAAATAGGGATTCCATCACAGAAGGAAAAGGAAAGAGGGGGAGGGGATCAGGTTGATTCCAGGCCAAAGGCCAGGCGGAACAACTCTGTCTTACAGGCCCTGCGGAAAGAAATAAGATCCCACAGGGCCCTGGTCTCATGAGACAGAGTGTTCCACCAAGCCGGAGCCAGGGTTGAAAAGGCCCTGGCCCTGGTTGAGGCTAATCTGACTTCTTTAGGGCCTGGGATCTCTAGAGTGTTGCTATTTATGGACCTTAAGGTCCTCTGCAGGGCATACCAGGAGAGGCGGTCCCATAGGTACGAGGGTCCTAGGCCGCAAAGGGCTTTAAAGGTCAAAACCTGCACCTTAAACCTGACCCTGTACTCCACTGGGAGCCAGTGCAGCTGGTAAAGCACTGGGTGAATGTGGTCCCATGGCGAGGACCCAGTAAAGAGGCTCACCGCGGCATTCTGCACCCGCTGGAGTTTCTGGGACAACTTCAAGGGCAGCTCTACGTAGAGCGAGTTACAGTAATCAAGCCTGTCAATGTGATACAGTAGGCATGTGGGTCTGCATAAATCTGCATAAAGCCACCTTAGTAACAGGCCCAAGCTGAGGTTTAAGCTGAGATTCGAAGTCTCATCCTGCAGGTTTAGATTGTTAAAAACCTAAAAGATGCCTTATTTATACCAGGTCTGACTGTTCATCTAAGGCTGTATCATATACTCTAATTGGCAGCAGCTCTGTAGAATCTCAGGCAAAAAAAGGCCCCTTCATCATCTGCTGCCTTATTTGTTTTTAACTAGGATTCTAGCAATTGAACCTGAGACCTTCTACACACAAAGCACGTGCTCAACCACCGAACTATAGTCACTTCCATAATATTCATTTACAGAGGTGCCAGGGCCAGCTACAGTGTTCAACGGCAGCCTCAAAGCTAGAAAATTACACACAAATAAAAACCCCGTCTCCAAGCAAAGACACAGGGAAAGAGGCCTGTGTCTCCACTTACTCTTTGCCAATTCAGACAGTCTTTAAGCTATGCTGAATTTCCTACAGCAGGGGTGGGGAACCTATGGTCCTCCAGAAGCTGCTGAAGCGCAGCTACCATCAGCCCCAGCAAGAACACCCAATGGCCAAGGAAGATTGGAGTTGTAGTTCAGCAATAGCCAGATAGCCAAAGCTTCCCCACCTCTGCACTACAGGATTACTCTCTCCTGCCCCCCCCCAATTAACTTTCAGTGCAATGAAGTTATCTCAAGAACGTTCCAACATGTCACATAACTACATTTTGTCATGGCCTGGTCAAATTCACTTTTTAATAATATTTTCTATTATGGTGATGGGTTGTGCTCTTACACTCAGACTCAGTGGTCGGAGTAGAAGGGGGAGGAATATGTTTTAGGAGATCTGCTGTCTAAAAATGACGATGTGACATTAACCCTGCAAGCTGTCACCCACAGAGTATTGTTCCGGTAACCGCTACTTGTATTGTTCTTGCAAAATTGATGTTGCACAACACTTGTGTCTGTAGGTTTCTTTGCCAAGGAGAGGAAGGGTGGAGGGGAAAACTAGGATTCAAGAGAAGGAGGTGGGGAAAGTGGGCTGAATCAAATAATTCTAGCCTCTGGCCACAGACCATCCCCATATAAGATGAAAGCTGGATTGGGATCTCCTCGGTTTCAAATATAACACCCTTGTTTCCATGACCACTATAATCTCTCCCAAGATCAGTTTGAAAAATGACTTGCTAAATACTTGCTACTAAGCCCAGAAACTGGAAATTTATGTGCTCAAGTGTCAAATAATGCTAGGGTGTTGTAATGAACCACAAATGTGTACAGTACTCAACAGCCATGCTCTAACAGAACCACACATTTGACCTGTTAACTGTTGCTCCTCTAGACGCTAGCCAACAGCCATGGGGTACAAATCCCATGGAAAAGATGTCCTACCCAACAAGAATCAGAAGCCCTGCCACAATTTATTTTGTCATTTCAACGCAGAATCTCCTCCTCCCACCATCCTTTTTTTCAAAAAAACAACAACACAGGATGTACATAGCTGTTCCTCATTTGCTGGCAACAACATTCCTTACGGTGCCAACTTCTGGAGATCCGTTTCGACCCTCCACAGCCCTACACGCAACACAACGCTCCCCAAAGAAAGGCAATTCATGCAAAACCGAACTCAGCCCAAGGGAAGTTCTGGAGCCAGTCCATCCAATCTGCCCTGACAAGGCCAGAGTACTGGCTCCTGATTCACCTGCAACCTCTTCAGATGCCCTTGCGTTAGCAGAGGAGGAGAACCCCAACTCCCGCCTGGACAAAGTGGGGGACCTCTCCACAGTCCTCCTATACCTCTCTCCTCTCAAAGCCTCACCTTACCCCACCCCACCCCTGCCTTGCAACTTCCTGCTCATCACCCCCATTCGCCTTTCTCCAAGGCCTCAAGTCCTGGAGTCAGGGAACACCTGGCACTGAAAACTGCACATCCCACTGGCAGCAGCATCACCTGCGTAGCCCTTGGGTGGGGGAGAGCCTCCAGTGAACCCGACATCCCCCAGTCATTCAGGCCACTTCTGTCTCCCTCCAGCTGCACCCCCCCCCAAAAAAAAATACCCCACAACGATGCCCATTTCTCACTGTGCCCCACGCGGCCCACTCTCTTCGCGGGCATGCCCGAAATGCCAAGCGTGTCCACTCTTAACCCATCACCCTGCAGTTGCTCGCTCGGTCCTTTTCCCCCACGCCCACGCTCGGCACGACCCCCTGCGAGGAGCCTGGGAAGAGCCCCCTCCGCCCCTGCCTGCCTCCCCGCCGCCCAAGCCAGCCTTCGTCCCCCTCAGCCAACGGCCGCCCCCTCCGCCGGCTCGCCCACCGCCCTGGCCGCTGTCCGACCCGGCCCCTCCCGAGTCCTCCCCGCGGTCCGACGCCCACCCCGACACCCCACAGCGTCTCTCTCCCCCTCACTCGCTTTCAATGCCTCCCTCCTCCCCCCCCCCTTCCACACCCCGCGGTACGGTCTTCCCCAAGGTCCGCGTCCCCTCACAGTTTCGGATGTCGGAGATGAACACGGCCAGGCCCCGCATCCCGTCTCCCTTGGATACGGCCGGCATGGTTGCGGTGGCGGATCGGGACCCCCCTCGGGCGAAGCTCCCCCCGTTCCGCTCTCCGCTCCGCGGCCCCGAACCTGGCCCAGCAAGCTAGCAACCGAACCCGACCCGGACCGACCCGATTGGCCGCTCGCTCCGTCCGTCGCAGGGACGCTTCGCCGTCCTATTGGGCCGCGGTGCCGCCCCTCAACCCTATCCCTGCCCCTATTGGTGAAAATCAAACCAGTCTCCCGCGCGATTTGCCCGGCAGGTTTAAATCCCGCCTGCGCTCCGCCCTATTGGATCCAGTGGGCTCCTTATGTCAAATAAGTCCCGGACTGCTCGGCATTTTCCATTGGGCGGGAGTCACCGCAAGTCCCGCCTGCAGCTCATTTCCTCCCGCCCCTTCAGATAGTCTCTGTTTCCCGGTGGCCTCTCATAAATGTCGCTCAACAGATGCTCCGCCCTACCCCTCCTCCCAGCTCCACTTCTCTGGTGCTTCTTGCGAAATCAGCAAGCTAGAGGATTTTTTTTTCCATAAAAGAAAAAGAAAGAAAACCTCCGCCCAACTGACAGGCGATCAACACTTCTTCTAGGCTCTTATTGGACGGAAAACTCCTTGTCCTTCAAGCCAAACTCCTTGTCGCATTGGCTGAATGGGCTGACAGGGGAACGGCGGCAAAAGGAATGGTGGGGGGCGGAGGCTTGGAGACTGGTCTGCATTTCCGGAGAGGCGGTGCGAATGTCGTCACCAAGTTTGAGCCAATAGGCGCTAGAAGTAAAACGTAAAGGGGAAGAACGCGGTGTGTGTTCTAATCATTCACCTTTCGGGGAGTGAGTTCGAGTCCTGCGCGTTCTTTTGCTTTAAAGCTAGAGAGCATTGGTCCTGTAAAGAAGTAGGTAACCCTTTAAAGTCTTTTTTTTTTTAAGTCACAGTAAGGTAAATCTTTATGAAAAAGAACTGACGTGTCATAAAACAGTGAGCAAAAACTTTTGCCTCTTCAAACTCTCCTGCCTCCAGGGATACACTCCTGGCAATTCCCCCAATAAAGCAGTTGCAGACACAGATATAATTGCAAAAGGTCATAGCCTGGGCTAATCAGCTGCTTCCTCACATAATGAAAAAGAAACTATGCCATTTTATTTTATATATCCCGCGTTTTATACCCAAAAGGCTCTTGAGTGCAGCAAAAGATTCTCAGCATAAAATGAGGTTGGAGTAGGCCTATAGGATCAGGGCTGCATTTCCTTCTCTAGTCAGTGGCCTTCCTTTGGCCAGTGCCTGCACGCTAGGCAAGTCACTCCTACTAAGGATCTCAGAGGTAGGGAGTAAGTGCTGAGTATCTGAAACTTGCTCAGCTGGTGGCTGAAGGATGCCTTTCCCTGCTTCTCATAGGTACTGAGGACCTCACAGTCAAGGGCAGCAGCAATAGGTGTCCATTGGAACCAGTAGGGTGGAAGGCAGGGAGACCCAGAAGCAAGTGGAGCCCTTGCCAATGGCAGGAAGAGCCAGCTTACCGGTAATTCGAGTTTTGTTCCCATCCTGCTTATTGCTGAGTTCCACGGTGGCACTGCTGAGACTAAGGAGGAGGAAGTCAGTGCCACCCTTAAGTCTGTGAGGCGCCATTCACACTGTATCACTACACTATGATACCACTTTAAATAGACATGGCTTCCCTCAAAATTCTGGGAGCTGTAGTTTGTTAGAAGGACACGATCTTCCCCTATTTACTTCACAGAGCTACATTTCTCAGAGTGGTTTAAAAACCAAGCTTGCTTAAAGTGCTTTCATGGCACTTTAAATGTATTGTGTCAATGGGGTCGAAGTAAGAAGGCAGAGAGGTGTGGGCAGTCCGAGGTTGGGCCCATAGCTGTCAAGTTTCAGATTTGAAAATAAGGGATCAGCACCCTCACCTGTCCCGGGGACAGTCTACGGTTCTCAGGGACAGTCCAGGCCGTGGTAATCCTCCCAGGTTACAAATTAATTTACACCAGGCTACACACCATCATCTTTCCCCACATTCATATGTGGGATTTGACTGGAGTAACACATGACTGGAAAGGTTTGCAGTTCCACAAACATAGGTGTGCACTGCCTCAAAATATGCACACCTGTCAACACAACCACATAGGCATTTTCCACAACAGCTCCACAGCACAAATCCCTTCTGCAGGCAGGCACCCGTGCACTAGAAATGCGCTCCGCTCCCCACAGCGGATTCATGCTCCCTCGCCCTCTTGAATTTCCCCTCTGCAAGCTGCATCCATGGATAGAACATCACACCTAAATATTTCCATTCTGCACAACGTGCAGCATTTGCACGACCCCCTCCTGACAGCACCACACACGGAGGGATAATTCCCACACATAGCTTGATGGGCACATGTGCAATCCCCCCCCACCCCCTATATATATATATATAGAGAGAGAGAGAGAGAGAGAGAGAGAGAGAGAAGATCTGCATCAGAGGGAATGGCACATGCCTCTTTGTCAATTTGAGCATAGTTGCGCTCCGTGGGCAACAACGTACGGGAATAGAAAGCGATGGGCTTGGCCTGGGCAGGCCGCGGGCCGGGTCGTCCTCTTATATACCTGTTGGGATTGACAAGTCATCTGACCGAGGTACTACTGTAGTAGAAAGCATGTGAAGTCAAACCAGATGTCTATCTAGTCTGACTCTGGGATGTTTTGCACATACAGTAATGCTAAACTATGGCTTAGTGTTTCAAGGGCACACTGCAGCAACCCTCTGGCTTCTATGCTCCCTTCTCTGGCGTAGCGCTGAGGAGGAAATCAGAAGTTTCCATAGTTTGCTTTTTAGGTGACTCATAGTTTCATGTTGCATCTAAACCCTAAACTGTGGTGAATCTTAACTGTTGAAGCAAGCCAGCTTTTTAAACTATGGGTTGAAATTTTGGTTTTAAAGTTTGTTATGTTTTGACGACACGGCAACCTGCGGTTCCTGAACTCATCATAACCATGCCAGGGAGAGAGCAGCGGCTCTTTCATGTAACACATGTGTTTTAGTATTCGATGTGAATCAGAGTAGTATCTGCAGCTCGCGACTGATATTAGTGAGTGAGAAACTCTGGTCCCTGGCAAAGCAGATTCTGTGTTGGCGTGGAAGAGCATAACAATAACTGCTCCTCCAACATGTAGCTCATGTGTGGGTGTGAGACACAAAGCACTGTGTCATTCATTATTTACTTACTACAGGCTTAATAGCTGTGGCAGTGAAGGCAGGTGTGATACAGGGAGACGGAGCACAAATCTCAAAAATAAATGCAATACCTGTGACTGGTTTTAACAATCCAAAATTCACCCGTTCAACTGCCAAAAGAAATGTATTCTGATGCTGTCGGCGTCACCAGAGGAACTCTGCCAACTTAAGCTTAATGCCAAGAGTCACAAGACAGAGGATTGCCAAAAGTTGATCATCATCTCCATCATCTGGTGATCAGACTCTGAATACACAGATACCATTTCTTGCTGTTCTGACTGATGGGGGAACTAGGCTGCGTGAATACTGCACATTTAAAGCACATCCCTCCAAAAACATGAATCCTAGGAACTCACAGAGCTTCAGCCCAGTACCCTTAACAAACTGCGGTTCACAGGGTATTTTGTGGAGGGGAAATACACTTTAAATGCATAGTGTATATGCAGCCCTAGATTCCATTATTTTATCTAATCCTGTTTTTCATTTCTACAGCTGCCACATTGAAACATGAGTCTTGCAGGTCTTCTCTAGTGTGCATACATAGCGTTTTGCATAGCTGCAATGTGAAGTCTCCTTCCTTGCCACACAGGAAACAAAACTTTCAGGGCGAAAAATTCCTGCAGGCTTGTCTCCAGAGGCAGCCTATGACATGACTCCTATTGCAGCGGCAAGTAGGTCCTTCTCTGCGTTTTGGTTCGGCCTGTTAGGGAGACGAATCCTGACACCAAGCAATTTAGTAAAAATCCTAAATCGGCAAATGAAAGGCTTGCCTGCAGCTGCAGTTTTGTTCTGCTCTTGTACCTTTCGAAGAGGCAACCAAAATAAAATAAAAATCTGCCAAATATATAAAGACAGGAGATTTATTTGTACAGCACGAAGGAAACAATTAAGATTTGAAAGACAAAGCGAGATCTTGAAAATTCAAGAGGGGAAAAGATGGAGATCAAACCAGGGCAGAGAAACAGTTCTTGGGAACTGTAGCTTCTTAAAAATTGTGAGAGTTGTTAGGAGAGCCCCCTGGCAAAGATTGATTATTAAAGCAACTGGGGAATTTTAGTTCTGTGAGGGGAACAGCGGGCCTCCTAACAACTCTCAGCACCCTTAACAAACTACAGCTCCCAGAATTCTTTGGGGGAAGCCATGCATATTTAAAGTGGTATGACACTTCTTTAAATGTATAGTGCAGATAGGGCCTTAGTGTCCTCCAGATGTTTTGGACTACCACTCCCATCGCCCCTCATGATTGGTTGTGCAGGCTGGGACAGATGGGAGCTGAAGTCCGAATAAACTAATCGAGAGCACCAGATTCTTCTTTCCCATGGCGACAGCACTGACATCACAGAATGTTGGCGGCGCAGGGCAAAAGCTAGGAAGGTGGAGCCATGTGATCACCGGCGCCATGGCAACTGTTGTGAGGTCATGGGGAGCAGCTGGGAGGCCCCCGCCCTCCCTGGAGTGCCGGTTGGCTTGGAGGCGGTAGATGTTCCCTGTCGTGGCACAGGAAAGAAAATCCGCGCTTGAACCAAATAATCCATACCCAACCCAGGAATGGCCAACTTTGTGGTGAAGACCATCTGGCAGTCCAAGGAAATAAACGAAGCTGGAGACACATCAACGGGGACCGAGAGTCGGGCTCAGGGCAGCAAAGAGCAGCTGGGGAAGTCGAGCAGCCTGAAGGGCTTCCCCAAAAAGAAGAAAGCCGTCTCTTTCCATGGGTGGGAGCCCTGGGAAGGGAAGGGGTGGAGGTGGAGTTCAATGCACTACTTGGGAACATGTTAGAATCTGTTGGGAGGGACTGGAGATCAGTGGTGGAGCGCATCTCTAAGTAGGAGGCTAGTGGGGAAGACCCTTCTCCACTGGCGACTCTTCACGAGATGTAGCCAAACTACAACTCCCAGCTTCCCCAGCAAGCATGGCCGGTGGCCAGGGATGATGGGAGTTGTAATTCAGCATCATTTGGAGGGTCAGGGCTCCCCCCACCCTTGGTGTAGACAGTCCTGGACTAGTTGGAGAAGCAGCCTTAAGGTTCCCTCCAGGCATCCATTTTATTGTGCAGTCATGACGCTTCGTGCTCGTGATAGTGTATCAGTTCGACTTCCCTTTCAATACGCTTTGCGCCTGCAGAAGTTTCGGGGTGGCCATGCTGCTTCGTCCCCAACCAGTGCATGTGCTGTAACGTCCTGCTGAAATCCTGTAACTTTTCATACCCCAAAGTATCGGCACGGTGGGGTTGTCCCCGCTGTAGCTCAAGAATGCCCTTCCAGACACCAATAACACAATAAAACCCCAGAAGCTTCGCAGAACTAATAAAAGCGGAGAGGATGTGTGAACAGCCTGGTACAAATCCTCTGCTTAATGTGTTGTTATTGCATCGATGACATGTTGCAGAATGACCACCCAAACCCACCTAGAGTCTGGAGAGGCCCTAAGGCACTTCCCCACGTTCCTGTGCAAGGGGTTTTGTCTACAGCTCTAGAAAGCTGGGTGGGTGAGGGTGTCACACCAGAATTAGTGTGGTCTGACTCCTGATCTTTCAACAAAGATAGATGCTAGAAACCTTCCCTCCTCCGATAACTCAGGGGCCCAGGCATCCCTGCTCCAGTACCCTGTGCCCCTTGAGCCCTTCCCATGGAATCAGAGATTTCTCACTCCCAAAAAAACCTTGCTCTAGCCATCTCAGTTCTTGCTGAGCCACCTCAAGCCTATTCCTCTCTCCTCTTTGCTCTTAGCCAGCACAGTGGGCCTCAAGCAAGTATGGTTCTTGGAAAGGAACATCTTTAGCTGAACTGCCAGGCAAAGATGTGCTCAAGAGCGTTGTTGTCACTGAGTACCCAGAAACCCTGGTTTTGTATCTGCGCCCCCTTTTAACCCACCTGATGCCTTCCTCTCAAGACCTAGGATTTCTGCCTGCTTCCCTTAGGTATTTGGCTCAGAAAAGGGATTAGAACTCAGAAACTGTAGTCTTGGGAGACCAAATTGTGACTGGCCAAGAGCATCCTTCTCTTAGAAAGTGACCCCTTTCTCTCTGACCCCCCCCCCTTACAACTGATGCCACAATAAATCTGTTAGCCTCCGGGGTGCCGCAAATCCCTTTTTGCTGCACCAGACGAACACAGTTGCTTTTCTGAAATCTGAAAGTGATCGCAATGGGGGTGTCGTCTTGGCTAATGTATGCATTTGCCTTTTTCTCCCCACACACACCTCAGGGTTGAGCCCACCGTGACCAATGAAAACCCCAACCTCAACTTGAAGCGCTCCTCTGCCTGCACCAACGTTTCGCTCCTGAACCTGACGGACGGGGAGCGTGATGACTCTACCACCACTGAGAATGAATCCACAGATGACGGGGGTCCTCCGGGAGGAGCAGGTGGCGAAAGGAGGGACCCCTTGCTCCCCATCAAGTCAGCGTGGTCCGAGGATGAAGACGACACCTCCAGCCAACAGGTAAGGAGAGCAGTTGTGAAGACGCATTGTTCTGTCGTGAGGGCGGCCAAGGAAACCACACTCTTCCCAAACAGAGACTCTCACCCTTTCCAGGTTTGGCCATACATTTCAGATCCATAGCCCAGCCTGGATACATTGCTACCATAGAGCAGCAGTTCCCAAACCATTTGGGGACAGTCGCCCTTTGGTTCCCTGATCTCATCCCCAAATGCCCCCTACATCACCCTATAAATAAGCGTAACGGTTTGCATAACCCGCTGAGGAATAAAATTCAAAACACTTAATTGCACACTTATTCAAAACCCAGTTAAAACTGTTTAGTTTAATTCATTCAATGAAATTGATCGACAGCTTTTCAAAGTCTGATAGTCATTTGCATCTCTCTGCCACCCTCTTGCCTCTCCCTGGTAATCTCACTGCCCCCCTAGCGGGCGGCGTGGCCCACTCTGGGAACCACTGCCCTGGAGCGCTGCAAATGGACGGGGGTTGGTACTGCCTGAAAATTTGGGCCGGAGTTCAGTTGCAACAACCAAGCATAGGACGAGCTGTTTATGCATCACTCTAATAGGGGAAATGTTTTGAAACCTGAGCAGAAGCTACTCTGAACAAACGTCAGGCGGACGCAGAATCCGTCGCTTACGCCACCTCAGGGTGGTGCTTTTTCTGCAATGCACCTTGGGTCAGAGGCTGCGGCGGGTGCAGAATGTGGAGTTTCCCCTCCTGTGGGTGTGGGCTGTTGTGGGTCACATAACTCCAAGGCTGTAGATCAGGCATAGGCAAACTCCGGCCCTCCAGATGTTTGGAATTACTATTCCCATTATCTCTGACCATTGGTCCTGTTAGCTAGGGATGATGGGAATTGTAGTCCCAAACATCCGGAGGGCCGGGGTTTGCCTATGCCTGCTGTAGATTTCAGCTCCAGGGGTCAACGTAGGCATCTTCTTCCAGCCATTTGGGAAATATTCCAGTGCCTTTATGTCAGGGCTGGCGTTTGGTTAGTAGTGAGCTTAAGCAACTCGGAAGTTTGGTTTAGATTAATAATAATAATAATAATAATAATAGTCTATTGGTGACACTGAACCTGCAGGATAAGATGGGATTTTTGTCTCTGGGCCAGATCAGAGGTGTTGGAGCAGCCACACATATTTCTGCATGCATCGGAAGCATTCACACATAAGGTGCAGATGGGTAGCTGGTTTACTCCTTACATAAAAATGAGTGTGGGGGCTGAGGAAGCCGAGTCCTTCCACTACTACCTCATTGCATTGGGCTATTTGTGTGTGTGTGTGTGTGTGTGTGTGTGTGTTTTACTTATACAAAAAAAGCAGTTTTCTTCCTTGCCAAGCTCATTTCTAGTAGGAGAGCCGACTTGGAGCAAAGTGATTTTCAGGCAAGGCAGTGTGGAAAGGCAGGGCTGGACAGATCTGTCCATTTTTTCCACCTTAATTTGAGTTCTCTACATTTCCATATCAGTTTGCAATAATAATAAAAGTCCTCGTGAAAATTCTTCAGCATTTTCAGTGCAAATTTCTCCTAATATTACATTTTATTTTTTTTTTGCAAAGCAATTTCCCCCACTACGGTGCATTTTGGTATGCTATTTTTCACCAGTGTAGGCATCATGAACCACCTTGAGATCTATGGAGGAAGGGCGGTGTACAAATTTAATAAGTAGTAATAATTTTAATGCTCACTTTACCCTAAAACGTGTATGCATTTTTTGTCCGCATAACTTGGCTGGGGAGACCCGCGTTGCAAAATTCAGAAAACTGCTAATTTCAAAGGACGGCTGTTTCAGTTCACATATTGTTTTGGAAAGTTCGAATTAGGGAAGTTCGCCTTTAACTGCAAAGTGAATTGAATTTATCCCACATCCCTCGGTAAGGCAAGGCAGGAGATGAGACGGGTAGCCTCTCTCTGCCAATGCAGTCCTCTGGTATTAAAAAAATAGACTCACACACATGCCCCATATGCATAGAATAACCACTTTTGGAAAGCTTGAGACACATTTGTTGAATTCAGGCAAAATGTAAAAACCACACCTGGCTAAATGGCGCATGAATATCCATAGAACTAAGGAAGGGCTTGGACTGGCATGTCACCCTCACTTCCTAGGGTGGCAAAATCATAATGAAGATATTGGGACAGTCACTCCACCCCACCCCACTCTCTATTTTGTGGAAGAAAAAGGGGGAATGGGAAGGGCAAAGTACACAGAGTTTGGGATCCCTGTGTAAACCAGCAAGCCTCCTTTCTTGGATTCCAGTTGGTCTTACATGTTGTTTGGAAATAATCCAAATGAGCAATTCCAAGGATGTGCCTGATTGTTAGGAACAGTGCCGGATTTACATATAAACTGAACAAGCCAACCTAGCAGTTCGAAAGCATGTCAAAGTGCAAGTAGATAAATAGGTTTTTTAAAAATATTTTTAAAAATATTTTTTAATTTGTATTAATCAAAATACAAACTTACATATACATATACATACACATAGAACAAATACACATTAGACACACCTACACATATAACTCTAATTCCATATACATTTTCATCCATATATTTTTATTACAGAAACTCTTTAAAAATATAGGTTCATTCCAGCCTCCTGTTCGCTTCAGTAAGGCTGAATTTGGACATAATCTCTTCCTTGGGCTTCCCATTATATCTCTTCATTAAATTAGACATTAAACATGCTTTCAATATGTATATTTTCATGACTCGGCCCAGATGTTGCTCTTTTTCTATTTCCTTTTTCTTTTAATTTCTTTTCTTTTGTTTTGTTGTTTTTTTATTTTTAGTATTCTTTTTATCATTTATTATTTTCATTATTGCTGTTCCAAATCTTAATGTGCAAGTAGATAAATAGGTACCGCTCCTGGCGGGAAGGTAAACGGCGTTTCCATGCGCTGCTCTGGTTCACCAGAAGCGGCTTAGTCATGCTGGCCACATGACCCGGAAGCTGTACGCCGGCTCCCTCGGCCAGTAACGCGAGATGAGCGCCGCAACCCCAGAGTCATCCACGACTGGACCTTTACCTTTACAGGGGTCCCTTTACCGTTATCTTAAACAAGCTACAGCTTAGGACCCCACTCTCTTGGGGGCCCAAAAAAAAAATTAAAAGAAAAAAACTTAAGTTAGAGCTTAATAATTATTTCACTATTAATATACTTCTTAATTGTATTTCAGTTCAACAATTACTTTGATAAAATACATATTTTGTTATGGCTTCAGATACCTATTAGGTCCATAAATTACCATATACAGTAGAATATTTTCAACTCAAAAAACAGCAACAATTTGTTGTTGACAAAGGACACCTGGACATATAAAGGGCCCCATTACCGTACCTTCAGTAGCTTAGGGTTTCATCAAACCTAAATCCGGCCCTGGTTAGGAACAAATTCCAACATTGCATTTTAATCTCACTTTTCTTCCAAGGAGCTCAGGGTGGCATCCACAACAAGCCTATGAAGTAGACTGAGCTGAAATGCAGTGAAATAAATTCCCCACCTAGTCCAGTACTCTAGCCATTGGACCACACTGCCTTGCACTGCACCATAACTGGCCACAACTACCACCCTGTCTGAGGCCTGTCCTCTGCAAACTGGTTGAGGTGGTCATCCTATTCTCTCTCATCAACTAGCATGTAATATCAACTGATAAAATGTAGTTTAATCATAACTTCAACGGTTACTAATTCATAAATGTGCAACAGTGTCATTTGGAATGTCATATATTCATTGTAAACCTAATCAGGGCACATATTTGAAACAAGGTTGTTGTTGCTCTTCTCTTGTGCCTTCACTAACAGGTAAAAATGTAGCAGGTGTAGTTTTTTTTTTTTGGTAACTTTTTTTTTTAATTGTTAAAAAAAAACCCACCCCACTCTGCATCTTCCAAATTTCTGCATGTCCCGTCGTTCGTGGCACAGGGCTAGGAAAAAGTTGACTACTCTGTTTCGGATGGAAATGTGTGCTTCTTGTGTCCGACGGCTTTGGGGCTGGGTTGAACGTGGACGAGTGGTAGGTCAGAGGTGTGGCACCTGTCACCCTTCAGGCTGCTGCTGGCCTACCGCTCCCATCCTCCCTGACCTCAGGCTATGCTGGCTGGGGCTGATGGGAGTTGGAGTCCAGCGGGCTCTCTATGTTAGAGGTGTGGTCAGTCCAAACTTGCAATTTCAGGCTGTGCCGTATTCTCTCAGATGTAGGGCTGTGCTTGTGTGCGTGATTCTCAATTACCTTACTCTGAGCAAGATCCCTGCCCACCCTTCCCCAAATTCTGCAATGGTTACCCTTTAGCATGCTTTTAAAAGCCATGCCTTTAATATATAAATAAATGCGTTATTTAGCAAATTCTGCGAGGATAATATTCCCTCTGGCAACTGATCTCCCTCCCTTCCGGCAAGGGCCGTTTCCTGGGGTCTCTTGCCTCTGCCACCTGGGGTTGCAAACCTTTTGAACTGCCCCAGTCTCCTCGTTCCACTGGCTTCGCCCTGAATAACTGCCCTTCACTTTCTCCCATTTAATTGCAACACCAGGGGATTCATCACTGTGCATGAATTGTGCTCTTGACACCTTGGGAGCATGCAGCCTCCCAGTGGCCGGTGGCATCTGCCTTCAGGCGCCCACCGGCTTTGTAAAGTCCTCGAGTTGAAATAAATGCCCAGGAAGTGTGGAGAGGTCAGGAGTTAAGCTGGACTATTCACCTGACCCACCCCCTTCTTACGCTCTCCCCCAGCAGGTAGTGAGCAATAGCGGCCTATTGCGAGCCAAGGACTCCATCACCAGCCTCAAGGAGAGGACGTCCAAGGTCAACCGCCATGTTCAGAACCTGCAGGTCTGGAGATTGTCCCCCTCCCAACGCCAGTTTCCGGCACAGGCCACACAAGCTAACACCACCCCGAGCTTGCCCTGTTCATCTCATGCAGCCATGGACCGCTAGATCACTGGTTCTTTAATTTGGTTCTTTCAAGGGCTCCTAAGCTGGTTTGTCAAGTTTCTGTGCTGACCGCATTTTGTTAGCTTATGTCCTGTGGCAGGGGGCCCAAAAGGCTTCTGAATTCACTATCCGCTGCTGTGTCTGGCACATGTGGTCACAGTCCATGGAGCCAAGCATTTTTAAACCCCCCCCCAATAAATTGTTTTGGGGGCCCCTCTCAGTGTTCCCTACTGTCAGGGAGCAGAGGAGGCCAGGTGCAGAGCTGAGTGCAGCTTCTGTGGCTGGCTGGCTCCTCCTTTTACTGTGGAAAGCGGACAGATGGGCAGGTTATAATTATTATCATCATCATCATCATCGACATCACTGCGTTTGGCTCCGTCCCCTGGCTCCTCCCAAAATGTCATATCATGCATGACATCACAAGCACAACCCATCCCCCTCAATATTGGGCGCAAGTTGGCGCCTCTGTTACAGTCCAACAAAACTCTATGCACACCCAAGGAGAACAGCCCGCCACTGGTGTTTCCAGCGAACTTTTACACTGCAGCTGCTTGTACTGCTGAAGAGTCAAGCTGTTTCCATTTTCATGTTTAAAGTGACTTGCCCCTTCGGCCTACGGTGTATTTTTTAATGTACGGTACTTTGGCTCTTCAGCCTTTTCTCAACTGTTTTTGTTGGCTTCGTAGACCACCTAAAGATACACCAGGACCACAGTTTAAGAACCAGTGAGCTAGGCATACATATGTCCACCTCAGCACCTTCATCCTTTTTACATCAGAGGCATTTCTAGGCCATTGACCTGGTAACGATGCCCCACCCCCTTGTGATAGCAGCCTGATTTGCACGCAATACTAAACCATGGTTTGTAAAGCTGTGGTTTATCAACCATGGCTTAGTGTTGTGTGCGAACCCACCCCAGTTTATTAACCATGGTTAAAGGTAACTTGTTAACCAGGACTTGTAGCTTGTTTATAAACTTCAATTCATATCAACCATAGTTTAGCATTGTGTATAAACTCAAACATTCTCCTTAGCTATGGTGAAGGGGCTGTCAGTGCCCCAGAATTAAAGAGCTGCATGTGAAGACTTGGCTTTTGTCTCCATTAATAGGGAAAGGGTGTAATAAACCAAGGTTTAACTGAATGGCTGTCAGTCACCTCAGATTTAACTATGGTTTTTGAACTATGGTTAGCCTAACATTAACTGTAGCTTGACTTTATGTGTGAACCAGGCCTGTATGTGTGTTGAAGGGGGGTTGTGATGCCCAGCATTCTTCAAGTATCATAGGCATTAAGATGCCTTCTAAAAATCAAAATTGCTTCCCTGACACCCAAACTTGGGGGTTCTGTATCATTAAGAATTCTGTCACAGGAAGCAGTGGTAAAAAAAAAATGGAAAAAAGCGTGGATTCTAATTTGGGAATTTTGATAAGAACATGATTGAATTTCAACTGTTTTATGAATTTGTGTCTTGTGTTTGCCTGTTTCATATGGGGGTGGGGACACGTGGTAGTTCTGTATTGTTTAGCCTGAAAGAATACACAAAAAATAGCAAGCTCTTCTGTCACCAGTAGAGCTTCTATATACAGTAAAGGGAAGATGGAAGAGGGGTTTTCAAAATGTCTTCCCTTGCAGCCCACTTGAGAGAGCTAAAAAGTAACTGAGGCACAAAACTGAAGTGCAGGGGCAGAACCAGTCACAAAATGGTAGCAGTTAAGGATGGCATATGGAATAACCAGCTGGCAACCACTGACATCATTTTCTATTGATGCCTAATACTTTGGAAATGTTTTTTTTCCCCTCAGAGCAATTTCCTTGTGGCAAGGAGCTCCACAATTCAGCTTTCCTCAAACAAAGTACAGGCATTGGCTGTAGAAGTAACATGTCTCAGCCTCCACATTCTAGGCAGAATTTGCTGACCCAGAGGCTCTATGTGGGGCAGGCAATTCATTTTATATTTTCCCTCCCCACCAAGCCTCAGCCAAGTATTTTTTCTCATCTGTCGTTATTTCTGCTCCCCCTTCCCTTCTCTCACACTTGATTTGTACCTTTGCAAACCGAAGGTTCATTCCTCCTCCCTGCCCCTTTTGTGTTTCACTTCTTCCTCCTTTTATTCTATTCGTTTATTTCCCCGGCTGTTGCTATTACCAAAAAATATCAACCTTCTCTCTGCCTTTCTAATTTCCTTCAACATTTCCTCTGTTCCTTTCCCCTCAGAGGAGCAAGACCCTCCCATTTTCATCTCTCCTCTGCCCCACTTCCTCGCAACCGGTGGCAGACGTGGGGCTTTTAACTTTCAGCAACACCAATGTTTGGTACTCTCCCCACGCTTTCCGTTGTTTGGCACCTGGTTGCGTCCCCCAAAATCTGCTACAACTCCCCAGTCTCCTGAACCTCTTCAATTGGCATGCAAGGAGTTGATTTTAGCAAGCAGCAAATCTAGCGTTGGTCCAAGCAACGTGGCCAGCGGGCAGGGTGGGCGAGAGAGGAGGAGGCAACTGGGTGCGTGGTGGCGCTGAGGCCTGCCACCGCTTGAGAAACACTGTGCTAGAGTGATTTGGCCACAAAGCTGCTGGAAAGGGAGAGAGGTGAGGGCTGCTTCTTTGCAGGGACAAGGCCACCCCCTTGCACGTTTGCTTGCCTTCGAGAACACCCCTCTCCGCCTTCTCAGCCGTTCCCCTTCTGCTCTGTGTGCAGAGTGAGTGCACAGTGCTGTGCGAAAACCTGGAGCGGCGCAGGCAGGAGGCTGAGGACCTGGAAGAGTACTGCACCCACCTCAAGGTGAGGGATGTGTTAGCCGGCTCAAGACATAGAATCATCATAGACTTGTAGAGTTGGAAGTGATATAGGAAAAATAGGGGTGGTTGGCTTTTGCTGCCCAACTCCCCAAGAGACTGAGTACCCCTAAGTCCATGATCGGTCAGAGATGAATGGATGGAGGCAGGATCCATCCAGCAGCGGAGCTAGCCTCTCAGGCACCCGGAGCGGCTCACATGCCGTGCACCCGGGGGTGGGGCGATCCACCCGGGGGGGTTGTCACCACCCCTCAGGGATGACACCTGGGGCGGAGCACCCCCACCTATGCCCCTGGATCCAGTGAAGGCAAGGCAGATATTTATTTTTCTGTTGCAACAGAGTCCCCTCCTCTTCTGGCAAGGAGGCAAGAGAAACCCCCGAAACAAGAAGAGACATCTCTTTTTAAGGGTTTGCATTTTTGCGTGGAGAGGGACAGCCCCCTCTACAGACAGTCAGAAATTACATCACACATAAGGTGGGGTTACTGTGCCTCAGGCAGGCCAGCGTGTGATATCCGTGAGGATTTAGCAAGTTTTACATGGTTCCAGACACAGTTAAAAAAAATATTAGCATTTGATAAGAGCATCAGGATGCCTGTCAGGCAGAGTATCTGGGCAAACAATGACAATTAAAACAAAATAAAAAATAAAAAAATTCCTTTCAGTAGCACCTTAGAGACCAACTAAGTTTGTTCTTGGTATGAGCTTTTGTGTGCCTGCACACTTCTTCAGATATGTAGGTATCTGAAGAAGTGTGCATGCACATGAAAGCTCATACCAAGAACAAACTTAGTTGGTCTCTAAGGTGCTACTGGAAGGAATTTTTTTTATTTTTTATTTTGTTTTGACTGGCAGACCAACACGGCTACCTACCTGTAAATGAAAATTAATATACAAAGGAGGTTCATAGATATAGGAGAGGAATTCCTTCAGGAACTTCCCCTGATTGCTATCTGCCTACCTGTTCTCAGGCGAGGGAGATTAAGGAGGCAGAGGAAATATTGAGAGTCTTTAGGAGAGCTAAGATGGCTTTTGGATTGCTCTCCTGTACTATTTTAGACATGTAGTTTATATACTTATGTATGTGTGCTTACCTTGTGCAATTATCAACGTTTATTCTATATTTAAGACCTTAGAATTCCTGTAACAGAAGGGACCCTGTGTTTGGGGTTGGTGAGTGGGAAGCAGCTGTGTCCCACATACCCAAGCAACCATTTCTGCTCAAAAGTGGAGAGATCTTTACTAAGAGGCTGAAGAAAGAACGTGAGAAGAGACCAAAGGTCTGCCTAGTCCAGCATTTTGCTTCTCAAAGTGGCCAACCCCTTTGGAAAGTCCACAAATAGGTATGGAAGGCAACAGTCCTTTCCTACTGTTGCCCCCACAACAGCCAAAATTTTGGGAATACACTGCCTCTGAACAATGCCACTGACTTACCAATTTACTGTGAATTTGTCTACTTCCCTTTTAAAGCTGTTGAAGCCAGTGCCTGTTGCCACACCGTGTGGCAGTGAGTTCCATATAATAATTATGCACTGCAGTCTGTCTTGAACCTACTGCTGATCAGATTCATTGGAGGTCCCCAAATTCTAGCATCAGAAAAGGGAGGGGTCTGCATCTATTTTTTTTCTACACCACACATAATTTTTACAAACCCCTATCACGTCTGTACTTAGGATCTAACTATGTGCACCAATCTTATATGTCCCCCAAAACGTTAGCTTTCTCTTGCATAGAATGTGCTTCGACCTTTTCAATCGTTTTAGGCTGCAATTCCATGCATGCTTATCTGGTAGTAGCAAGTCCCACCGAACTCGAAGGGGCTTACTTCTGAGTAGGCATGGAAAAGGTTGCACTCTTAGTTGTCCTTTCCTTCACCATTTCCTGACGGATGCTCTCCTTTTTTTGAGATTGGGAGCAGAACAGTACACAGTATTCCGAGCATGACCTAGGATGGATCTACACACAGGAAAAGAACCACTATAAATATGTCGGAAATTAAATCGTTATAACAAAAGGAGGGGAAAAAACACAATGTAAAAATCGCATAGAATTTTTTTTTACTCTCTGGTGCCATCTGGTGTTGCATGTTTGTGACACGTTCAAGACACTGATTTCTGACTGATGTAGCTGATTTCCCCAGGCTAGGATGTGCCTGTGTATTTGGGCTCAAGGTTATTCCGGGTGCCAGACTCACCAGTCACCTGCCCTTTGAGCAGCGACACAGCCCATGAGTACAGTGCTGGATCTGAACTAAGTGAAGATCCAGGTTCAAATCCCATCTAAGTCTTGAAGCTTGGGCCAGTCGCTGCCTCGGCCTAACCTACCTGGTGGGGTTGTTGTGAATATAAGTCGTAGGGGAAATCTTGGACCCCACCTTGAGCTTCTTGGAGGAAGCGCAGCGTAACATGCAATCAGTAAAGTGCCCAAGAGCCATTCCGACCTCCCCTTTCATCCTCTCATTAAAACCAGCTTTGCCATTGTTGAATCAGAGCTGCTTACAAGTTCATAGTCAAAACAAAATAAAAAAATAAAAAATTCCTTCCAGTAGCACCTTAGAGACCAACTAAGGAGCACTTCGAGTTTGCCCCCATTAGAATTTTCAAATGAAGCTGGAAAAGGAATGGTGCTCTTTAATGGGCATAGCCAAGGGGCAGCTGCCCCCCCCCATATCAAGTAAAACAATAGAAATACTGAATTAACTGACCAATCGCATCGGTTCTTCCCCCCTCCCCAAAGTCCTGCACCCCCTAACAAAAAATCCTGCCTACACCCATGTGCTCTTTGCTTTTGTCATGCTAATTTAGCAAGATGGTCTGAAAGAATGTAAATATGGAAGTAGCATTCCTGTTTTATTCCAATTGGTGGGTACAGTACTTGCAAATTGGGGGGGGGGTGCCTATGGACTTAATTCTTTTGGCTCTGCCTAAGGATTACACAACTAGCTAGAATAGATTTTAGAATGACATCCTTCTGAATGAGTTGGCGGGAGGGCCTCAAGGCAGTTTGTGTTTGTTTCCATGGCAGCGGGAGTACTGCCAGAGGCCCAGGACAATTGGAAAAATCCCCTTCTTTTAATGCAGATTTTTCAGGGGAATCAACCTGCTGCTAACAAACCAAAACAAACCAACATGGCTTTATTTGTATACTCTATGAGGAGTAGATATGGAGTAGATATTAATGGGTACCATTCATTCAAACTAAAAAAACCAAAAACATTAGTGGGATAATTATGGTTAATGATCACATTTTTATTATATCCTAATGTATTCCACTTCGTTATTGTAATGCCATTTCACTGCACTTTATTGTGCTCTGTGCTACTTCTTGTATTTTAATTCGCATTATTCTAGAATTGATTTAAATAAGAACATACGGAGATGGAATGATATTTAGTGAATTATTGGGTGTGGTCAGGTTTTTTAACAAGTCTCTGTATGGATGTTCAATGTGGGTGTCAGCGCCAAGGCAGTTCCTGCCCTCAGGCTCACAAAGAGACAGGACACTTGAGGAAAAGCGAAGTGGCGGGAGGAGGGAAAAGCAAACTCAAGCACAGGTTCTTACAAGTCACAACTCTTATAGGCTAGTCCAGTGTTTTTCAACCTTTTTTGGGCAAAGGCACACTTGTTTCATGAAAAAAATCACGAGGCACACCACCATTAGAAAATGTTAAAAAATTTAACTCTGTGCCTATATTGACTATATATAAAGTAATTCTTTTGAATTTTTCAATTTTTCCCACGGCACACCAGGCAACATCTCGCGGCACACTAGTGTGCCGCGGAACAGTGGTTGAAAAACACTGGGCTAGTCCATGAGGGCAAATGTGGCAGTGCCCCATCGCCTCATATGTACCCATTTGCAGGTGCCACATAACATCCACACTGCATCTGTAAAAATTTGGTCATTCAGTGTGGCTGGCAGGACCTACACTTCGGAACTCCCTGCGTATTGATATCAGACAGGCACCTTCACTGTATTGTTTTTGGTGCATGCTTGAAGACATTCTTGTTTAGACAAGCCTACTCAGATGTTTCAAAAAGTTTGTATGAGTATTCATTTGTTTTGGTCTACTTTATTGTTGTTTTAATTTTCTGTATGTTTTAAATTATGGTTGTAATTTATTTATATTTAGTGCCACGTTCGTTGCTTCATATTTCTTTTGTACACTGCTTTGAGTCCCCTCCCCTACAATCAAGCGCTATATAAATTTTATGAAATCAATAACGTAAACAAACCTCAGGAAGCCTTCAGGCCTGTGTTTAAAATTCACCAGGGACCAGGCAATTTCAGCCACTTGTGACCAAGTGAAGATGCCCGGGCACCAGGATGGCACCTGAAATCTCCACCATCTGGAGGTGCCTGCTTGGACATCCTTGGATCTGGACGGTTTTCATACACACATCCTGTATAATTCTACCCGTGATATTTTAGCTGCACAGTCAGAATGAATTTCAGGAACCGAAAAGTCGTATTGTGAGAAATACGACTTTTCAGCCATCTGGCCCCAAAATGGCAACTAGACACCCCGTTTTGGCGACTGTAACCCTGGTTTAAGGAGCCATCTGGCACCCAGCTTATACAGTGGTACCTTGGTTCTCAAACGCCTTGGTGCTCCAACAACTTGGAACGCAAACACTGCAAAGCTGGAAGTAAGTGTTCCAGTTTGCGAACTTTTTTCAGAAGCCAAACGTGCTCCGTTTTGAGTGTTATGCTTCTGTTTTGAGTGCCACACTTCCATTTTGAGTGCCACACTTCCATTTTGAGTGCCACACTTCTATTTTGAGTGCCACAATTCCATTTTGAGTGTTACGCTGAGGTCTGTCTGTTTTTGCTATTTATTTTGCGTTTTTGTTTTTGCGGCTTTTTTGTGTGACTCTGTGGAACCCAGTTCAGCTACTGGTCTAGTTAAATACTGTAGTAAAATCCACGTTAAATTGCTGCTTTAGGGGTTGCTTTCAAAAGTCTGGAACGGATTCATCCATTTTGCATCACTTTCTATGGGAAAGCGCGCCTCGGTTTTGGAACGCTTTGGTTTTGGAACGGGCTTCCGAAACGGACTAAGTTTGAGAACCAAGGTACCACTGTATACCTGAGTTTCTAATTCTAACACTGCTTCGGGCAGCCCATGCCCTGCCTGCCTGCCTGCTTACTTAACAACTAGTTTAAAAAATGGCACTTCCTCCTCCTTAGTCTCAGTGTTGCCCTTGCAAAACTCAGCAGGGGAGAAGAGGATTTGCTATTCCTGCCTCCACTTACTCTCAAGCAACACCAGTCAGGGATATAGTTCCTTCTATGCAAAAGAGCAGCAACTTGTTGATGATGTCAATGGCATTCTGGCTTTCCTGCTCTTGATGAAGACCAGTTCCTCTCCAGCAGCAAATGAGGTGACATTGTCCAGGCCAGGAGAACAGGGTAGCTTCTGCCGCACAGATCTTCCCTCGGATAGCTGGCTTGAAGGCAGTCAATTTGATTGTCTGTGTCATCCAGACCAGTTGTTTTGGATTAATGGTGCACCGATTGATTGAATTATTGTTCTCTTTGTGTAACGTGCTGGGTTGTTGTTGTTTTTTCATGCAGACTTAGCTAGATGAAATGCGTAGGTTTTGTAATTATTAATATATACAATTTACAAATTAGTTGATTCCGTTTTCTTGATATACGGTATTGATGTACAGCAAGCCCACAATTTATGCACATTTAGCTTGCATGCGGATGCGGGTGGCGCTGTGGTCTAAACCACTGAGCCTAGGGCTTGCCGATCAGAAGGTTGGCAGTTCGAATCCCCGCGACAGGCTGAGCTCCCATTGCTCAGTCCCTGCTCCTGCCAACCTAGCAGTTCAAAAGCACGTCAAAGTGCAAGTAGATAAATAGGTACCGCTCCGGCGGGAAGGTAAACGCCGTTTCCGTGCGCTGCTCTGGTTCGCCAGAAGCGGCTTAGTCATGCTGGCCACATGACCCGGAAGCTGTCTGTGGACAAACGCCAGCTCCCTCAGCAGAGCCGTCTTTCCCATAGGGCTTAGTGGTGCGTCGCGCCAGGGCGCCGGCCTCTCAGGGGCACCCCAGCAAGTGTGGGAGCTGTGTGGCTTTACTTCTCCTTTCCCTGCAGGCTGGCTGTTGGGCATGCAGCTTGCCTCCCAAGCCTCTGCGGGGATCGCTCTCCTCCCGAGGAGGCTTGGGAGGGAAGCTGCGCTCTCCTCCCTGCAGCGGCATGGGGGAGAGTTGGGCCCCACTATGGCTGCCAGTGCGCAGCTACGACCACCCCAACGCTATCCATGGTAATTTGGGGGCGCTGGGCGGATATTTGCACCCCGGCGCCGTATCTGCTAAAGACGGCCCTGTCCCTCAGCCTATAGAGTGAGATGAGTGCTGCAACCCCAGAGTTGTCCGCGACTGGTCCTAACAGTCAGGGGTACCTTTACCTTTAGCTTGCATGCATTCAGCTTGGCAGCTAAAAAATAAAAAAAAATAAAAAAGGGGCGGAAAGTGGCCAGTGCCCGGGAAAATATACTTCCACAGTCCCACCCACCATTGAATCCAATGTATTTTGACTATATGTGATTTTGGCTTTAGTCGCGATCCACATAATGTAATCCCACGTAAATTGCAGGTTTACTCTAATACTAGCAACCTTGTTCCTGGTGCTGCTCAGGAATTCTAAGAAACCAAAACCCAAAAAAACAGTGCAGTTTAGAAAGGTTTAGTCCACCACCTTCAGTTCTACCCGAACATAGACAAATACCAGGCCCTCCAAGTATCCCTGTTTTCCAGGGATGTCCCTGATTTAGAGAAGCCGTCCCAGTTTCTGACTTGATCCCAGAATGTCCCACTTTACCTTCGGATGTCCCTATTTTCATTGGATAAATACTGGGAGGGTATGGAGTTATCCGACCCCCCAAGCCGTCTGAAGGCAATCCTGTATAGTGAAGGGTTTTCATGTTTACCGTATTTTTCGCTCCATAAGGCGCACCGGACCATAGGGCGCACCTCGTTTTTAGAGGAGGAAACAAGAAAAAAAATTATTTTTCTGGTTTTCCTCCTCTAAAAGCCCTGTTTTTTTGAGGATCAGATAAAGGTTTTGCAGCTTTTTTTGCAAAGGGAAAAGTCCTGGTTTTTTGAGGATCAACTAAGAGTGTTGGACTGGGAGACCTTGGACCTACTCCACAGGGTTGTTATGGGGATAAAAAGGCGAGCAAGGGCCACCTTGAGCTCATTGGAGGAAAGGTGAGATATAAATGTGATGGTAAATATTCTTACACGTGTCCCTATCTCCAAGCGGCGAGAGGTTTCAGGGATACCAAGCACACACCTTTGATTTGGTTCCCTTGGAATGAAGGCCACAGGAGGCTGGTGGCATTTTCTGTGATATTTGCCTATGCATACAGACTGAGCATACGATGGAAGGACTCATAGCATCAGTGCTTCAATAGATCCTGCTCCCCCCCCCCTTAGGTTTCTAGGGAGGCTTTGCATTGCCACAGAACTGGATTCGTTGCAGAGAACAAGCCAAGCTCTCTGTATCTTTCCCAGTTGCCAGTTTGCGGCTCTTTCATAGACACATCTCAAGATGACATAGGGTGGATCTACACACAGGGGGAAAACACTATAAATAAGTCAAAAATTAGATTGTTATAACAAAAGAAAAAAAAACCTATGGAAAATCATATTAAAAAATTCCTGCTCTCTGGTGCCCTCTGGTGTTGCATATTTATAGCACATTAAAATCGTTGTTTCTTTACTAATGTAGCCGAGTCCATAATCTCCAGCTGGTGAGGAGCAGGGGAGAGAGAAATCCATGTCCCTTTCAGCTCACCTTTCCGAAGTGTCTCCAGCTACTCTGTTTCTGTGGCAGTGGCACTTTTGCTCCAACTTACCTAACAAAGCAGATACTTAGCAGACCTGACTGACAAGGACCATTTCTTCAACAGAGAAACTGGTGTGAACATTTCAGCAGTCCCCTTTTCTGCAGGCATTGCATCTTACAGCTATAAGGTCACAGGCTTTGCGGCGACCCCAAAGGAACATTTAGTCGAACCTTATTCTCTGCACTGAATGAAGAATCATGTTAGCTCTCTCTGTTCCCTTTCCTGTTATTGGGCTAGTGTTTGAATCTCTGTGATCTTCTCCCCTAGGAGAGCTGCCGGAAGGTCTCAAAATCAGTAGAGGATGCTGAAATCAAGACCAACGTGCTCAAGAAGAACTCGGTGCTGCTGGAGGTGAGGGGGATGCCAGGAGGTCCTAGAATAAACTGAGGACAAGGCTGCAGTTTTGCATGCCACGCTGATAAAAATTGCCTATATGTGTGTCACAGGGCCAACAGGAATATCAGGTCATTCACAGGTCAGAGGGAGACGGGAGGCTAACATGCAATTGGTTTTTTATTAAGGGGGAAAAAATACAAGGAGGCTCATAGAGGCAAACCCCCCTAATGAATAAGTTTTTTTTAGGCCCTTCTCAGTGTCCCCCATCCCAGAGAGGTTCGGAGGGTGGCAACCAGAGAGCGGGCCTTTTCTGTGGTGGCTCCCCGGCTTTGGAATGCTCTCCCCAAAGAGGTTTGCCTGGCACCATCATTACATGTCTTTAGGTACCAGGCAAAAACATTCCTCTTTACCCAGGCCTATGGCTAATAAATAATCTATGGCCTGTGAAAGTGTGTGGGGGTGGCGGAGGATAACTATTTTTTTATTAGGCTGTCTGTCAATATGCTTTATTATTATTATTTTATTATGCTTTTATCACTCACGTTCTGTGATGTGTTTTTAATGTTGTACACCATCTTGGGATCTTTTGCTAAAGGGCAGTATATAAATTGAATTATTATTATTATTATTATTATTATTATTATTATTATTATTATTATTATTATTATACATTAGGGTTGCCAGATTTCAAAAAGTGAAAATCTGGACACAAAAGTTAGTGTTTGTTTGCTTGTTTGTTTGTTATTTAGCCAAGGTTGTTGAGGGTTTTTTTTGCCCAAAGTGGTTGAGCATTCCCCCCCCCCAAAAAAAATCCCAGACATTTCAATGATTTCAGCCCAGACTCTGCTTAGGAGGGCCGAATACTGGCTACGTCCAGGAAATTCTGAACGTATGGCAACCGTATTACACATGAATTTTATTTACTTGCAAACTAACAAATGAATTGGGACGCAGGTGGCGCTGTGGGTTAAACCACAGAGCCTAGGGCTTGCAGATCAGAAGGTTGGCGATTCGAATCCCCGCGACAGGGTGAGCTCCCGTTGCTCGGTCCCTGCTCCTGCCCACCTAGCAGTTCGAAAGCACGTCAAAGTGCAAGTAGATAAATAGGTACTGCTCCGGCAGGAAGGTAAACAGCATTTCCGTGCGCTGCTCTGTTTCGCCAGAAGCGGCTTAGTCATGCTGGCCACATGACCCGGAAGCTGTACGCCGGCTCCCTCGGCCAGTAAAGCGAGATGAGCACCGCAACCCCAGTGTCGTCCGCGACTGGACCTAATGGTCAGGGGTCCCTTTACTTTTACCTAACAAATGAATAAATAACCCAAGCAACAAACAAGCATCATTGTCCCCCTTCTCCATTTAGGAGAAGCTGCGTTTCTTACAGCGGCAGGTGCAAGCGGAGGATCTCGGTCGGCAGGAGCGAGAGTGGCAGGAGCTGGAGCAGCGGATGGCATCCGGGGTCTCCAAGCAGCTCCTCGACCTGGTGGGCAGCGCAGCAGCCTCACCCCTGAGAGCCCCCAGCCTGGAGGATGGTGACCTGCAGCGGGCCACTGCTACGATCCTGGCGTCCATCAACAGCCTGCGAGGGGCGCTGGAGAGCGGGCAGTCACGAACAGGGCCAGGGGACGAGGGTGGCGCTGACGGAAAGCTGAACACGGCTGCCACCTTGGCATGCGTGGAAGAGATCAGGTATCGTAAGGGTGCGGAGCAGGAGCGGGGAAGGTGGTGCCTCGTTAGAGCCCTCCCTGCCTCCCAACACGGCTGTCTCTCCCCCCCCCCCAATTTCCCACGTTTTAGGAAATGCATGCTGGAGCTATCTGGGAGGTCTCAGCGGGATGGGCTGACCCAGAAGGAGGTGCTGCGGTTGCTGGCCCAGCTGGGAGTGCGCTTGGAGGGGGTGCTTCCCCAGTGGGAGAGGACACACCTGGAACACGGCCAGGCGCTCAGGATGCTGCGAGAGGAGCTGGATGAGGTCTCTGCCACGTACGTGTCTTTCCCGAGCCAAATCGGGTGCCCCCTTTCTCAAAGGACCTCTGGCCCACGGGACAAAAGGTGGCCCTCCAAGGTCCTCTCTCTGGCCCTCACGACTCTCCCTGGGCCAGGATCCCACTCTCCTTGGAACCTACTCCTCCTTAGCCCTTCCCAAGTCCTTTGGCCATCTAAGAAGTGCCCTTGAGTTGTTGGTAATGCCCAAATGGAGACAGGAACGAGCATGTTGTTTGCGCGGCTGGAATGTTTTAATTTTTATCATCTACAATACTGTCTTATTTATTTTATAGTACAATACATTGATTATTGCCTTCATTTTTTGGATCAATGGTCTTGTTAGATAGTAAAATTCATGTTAAATTGCTGTTTTACGGGTTGTTTTTCAACGTCTGGAACGGATCGATCCATTTTCCATTACTTTCTATGGGAAAGCATGCCTCGGTTTAAGAACGCTTTGGTTTAAGAACAGACTTCCGGAACGGATTAAGTTCTCAAACCGAGGTACCACTGTAGTTGTGTTTATAGCCACTGCCTTTTCCCCCTTTTCCCTTTCTTCCTGCGCCAGGGCCAAGCGGACGTCTGTCTCTCTCACCCAGCTCCGCGCTGACCTGGATGGCCTATGGCAAATGAAGTCGCTCATGGAGGATGTGTCGCGGCATCTCTCAGCACTCAAGCCCCTGGAGACACCCGACAGGCACCCTGCTAGTTGTGCCAGATGTTCCAGGTGCCGGCTTCAGAGACACACAAGGGTGGATGGGGGGGTCAGGATGGGGGAATATAAGCCGAGCCAGGAGCAAGGAGGCCAAAACTGGGATAAGTGCGGGCAGAAGGAAGGAGGCTGGGCACAGGGCATTGGTGGAAGGGCTCCAAGACCGTTCAAACGATACAGCGGTGGCAGACTCTCACCATTTAGAACTCTCTGCACACGCATGCTATATGTTAGAGCAGCGTAACGGCAGGGCCACAAACGCACTCAACATCACAAGATCACTGGAAATTCATGGGAGAGAAGGGGGCAATATAGTACGCAAGCATGCAGGCTGTTGCTCACGTTAGAATTGGCTGCCGCCAGAGTTTCAGAACAGACTTGGCAGTTTCCTACAAAATCAGGTGTTAAGATTTGGATTCTTGCTTCCGCTTCTTCACAAAAATAATGAACCAACAAACCTCCAGTCTTCCTGGTATTGGTATGTATGTCTGGATGTAGATCAGACCAGTGGACCACCCAGCCCTGCAGCCACAATGCAGTGGCTAAACAGATGCTGGTGGGAAACCTGCAGGCAGGCCTGCAGCGGAACAGCACCATTTGCTGTTCCCAGCGACTGATATCCAAGGGCCGTCTATAGCCACCACGACCAGTCAATCGCCTTATCCTCCCTGAATGGGCCTGTACCCATCTGGTCAGCCTGGATAGCTCAGTGGGCTAGAGCGTGGTGCTGATAACGCCAAGGTTGCAGGTTTGATCCCCCGTATGGGACACCTGCATATTCCTGCATTGCAGGGCGTTGGGCTATAGATGATCCTCAGGGTCCCTTCCAACTCTACGATTTTATGAGTCTATAACTGGTTTTCAGAAGCGTTGCAGCCTCCAGCTGTGGAGGCAGAACACAGCCATCTTGGCTGGTTGATGTCGATAGCCACCACCGTGCAGTTTGTCTTAACCATCTTATAAAGCCATGTAGATCTGTGGCCTTGGGACGCAGGTGGCGCTGTGGGTTAAACCACAGAGCCTAGGGCTTGTCAATCAGAAGGTCAGTGGTTCGAATCCCCGTGATGGGGTGAGCTCCCGTTGTTCGGTCCCAGCTCCTGCCAACCTAGCAGTTCGAAAGCACGTCAAAGTGCAAGTAGATAAATAGGGACCGCTCCGGCGGGAAGGTAAACGGCGTTTCCGTGCGCTGCTCTGGTTCGCCAGAAGCGGCTTAGTCATGCTGGCCACATGACCCAGAAGCTGTACGCTGGCTCCCTCGGCCAATAAAGGGAGATGAGTGCCGCAACCCCAGAGTTGTCCGCGACTGGACCTAATGGTCAGGGTTCCCTTTACCTTTACCTTTACCTTTAGATCTGTGGCCATGACTGCCTTTTTTAAAAAAAAAACCTAAGCAGGCAGAGATCTTTCAGGGACAGGTGGGTAGCCGTGCTGGTCTGCCATAGTTGAAACAAAATAGAAAATTCTTTCCAGTAGCACCTTAGAGACCAACTGAGTTTGTTCTTGGTATGAGCTTTCGTGTGCATGCACACTTCTTCAGATACTCTTTCAGGGAGCGCAGGATAGGAGAAGGGAAGGGGCTCTCGACCTCTTGTCCTTATGTGAACCCTACCCCCATCTTTTCTCTCCCGGCCACAGCTATAGCTTTGTGAACACGGACACGCTGAGACAGATGGTCGAGCATGCCATGGCGCCCGTCCTGGAAGAGCTGAAGCAGAGGGCGGTCCCCCCAGGCCCATGCCCCAGCTGCCAGCGCTTGCAGAAGAAGATAATGGTACCGTGATCCCTCTGCACCCCCCCCACCCCACCCCCAATAAAAAGATTCCAGAGTGCAGCCTTGCTGGAGCATTCTTCTGCCCTTGGGCCAGATAAGATGGCCCTGGACCTCCAGAGATCTGGGCTCAGGTAGATCCCGCCCCTCCTGTGGTGGGCTCACTTCCCAGAAAGCTGCCTTACATACCGAGCCCAGTATCACCAACTCTGACAGGCAGCAGCTCTCTGAGGTCATCTGCCTGTGAAAAAGGCCATCTCCTCCTGGGCTGGGCCTGCTCTCGTAGCCTGTAGGGCTACTGCGTTTCCTGTAGCCACTTACTGGGCGACTGCCTCCTCCGCTGCATCGCTCTCTTTTTCGTTTTTCTCTGGTTTCCATATAAATAATAGTGGCCTTACTTCTTTAAAAAAAAGGAGGATATTCACTCTAGCAGGGGAAAGGGGTGGGAATTAAAACAAGGGGAAAGTATCGACTTCTCACCCCTAAAAATTCCAGGGTTTGGGGTGTGTGAGAAAAATTGACATTCAGTGGTCAAGTGGAGGGGAACGCGGTATTTTGGAAATGTTTTAATCCCCGGCCATATCCCCTCCTTTCTGTGTGCAAGCTTCAGGTTTTCTGGAAAGCAAAACTGGAATCTCTTTATAGAAGGGTGTATACTCTCAGCAGTTGCATCTAGAGTGCTCTTTTGGAAGTTGAATAATGGGTGCCTGAAACAAAGAGAAATGTAGTTCTGCCCTCTGTGGTTTTGGACTATAACTCCCATCAGCCCCAGCCAGCCTAAGGGAGAGAGCGTTTTTTTGTTTCCCCTCCACCAATAGGTGACAAGCCAGTGAAATTGCCAGATACTGGTGGCACAGACATAGGGCAAGGGGCTGGCTAGCCTGTTGCCTTCTGGGTGATGCCGAGCTACTGTCTCCCTTCATCCTCGGCCACTGGCTGTGCTGGATGAAGCCAATAGGGAGTTGTGGCGCTGTGGGTTAAACCACAGAGCCTAGGGCTTGCCGATCAGAAGGTCGGCGGTTCGAATCCCCGCGACGGGGTGAGCTCCTGTTGCTCAGTCCCAGCTCCTGCCCACCTAGCAGTTCGAAAGCACATCAAAAGTGCAAGTAGATAAATAGGTACCACTCCGGCGGGAAAGTAAACGGCGTTTCCGTGCGCTGCTCTGGTTCGCCAGAAGCGGCTTTGCCATGCTGGCCACATGATCCGGAAGCTGTACACCCTCGGCCAGTAAAGCGAGATGAGCGCCACAACCCCACGGCTGGACCTAATGGTCAGGGGTCCCTTTACCTTTACTTTACCTTTTTTGTGCAATTGCTGGAGGGTCACAGGTCAGCCACCCCCTGCCTGTAGGGCTTGAGTTGGGAAGGTGCTAAATTGTCGCTCAGCCTTGACAATGGGACAGTGGCATTTAGCAGCTCGCCTTTCCAGCCAGAGATCTTTTACAAGGTGGCTGCAAACATCAAACAACTGCATGGAGGCTGCAGCCTGATTCTTACTTAACCTGGGAGGAAACCCCTACTGGGACTTCACGGTAGACCTGTATAGCAAGGGGTGTCATTCGGTACCTATGGGAGCAGTCGGTATAAAAATCTTTAAACAATTTTTACAGCGGGCCTTAAAAAAAAATACTCTGACATCACAGTGGGAGATGCATAGGAGCAATAAAAAAGGAAGTGGTTTTTTAAATTAAAAAAAATAGAATGCATGGGGTTTGGGGGGGCGGGTGGAGAGGTGGGGGGGTAGTTCTTAGGTGGCCACCAAAATCGCCTGTGGCTTTGTCACTTGTTTTAAAGAACAGCTTTTCATTTTAGCCCTTATTAGTGCCTTTTGGGGTTCCCCCCCCCCAGGCATAGCTTTTTCACGCGGCTCCTTTTCGGCTGCACCTGGGCTCGCATTCTCAGCAGCACATACCCCTGCCTGCTGAAAAACCCAATACGGGACATGCGGAATGTCTTTTGCAGCAACTACCAAACTATTTCTGCCCCTCATTTGTGGCCGAATAAGGCAGGTGGCAGAGCTTGCCAGAGCTTGCTGTGGCTGGCAGCTGGATCTTTTGATACCGAATTAACTTGGCCAGCAACCTTTTGACATATCAACTGCTACCTTGCAGTATCTTGTGGCCCTGTGGCCCAGCTTTTCTCATCCTCAGCTGGCATCCCATTGCCTTAGGATCATGCACAGCCACCAGGGGGTGCCGGAGAAATGTGCAGGGACACAAAAGGCTCAGTAAACTTCCTACTGAAATATCTCTGCCATTTCCAAGTGGACCCCTGTCCTATCACCATCTCCTAACAGCCAAAGCATAGCAAGCCGGTATCACTTGCCAAAGCAACAGCCGTAGTTGGTCGGCACTGCCGGCAGCCCTAAATTGGCTTGCCCCTACCTTAGTTGGGTGATGGCTCTGTAGTCCTTCCTTCTCTCTCTCTCTCTTTTACCCAACTCCAATTGCTCTGGTCACTGGGAGGCAGGATCTGGAACACACGGCTGTGGACACTCGCGCACGAGCAAATGCCCTGAGTTCGAATGTACGCCTGGCCCAGGATGATGCCCTGAGAGCCAAGAACTATCTGGAGCGGGCCAAGATCGCCACGGAGTGAGTAAGCAAGGGGGGGGGGGGGAACCTCCATGGACGGTGCCTGCTCTGCCTTGCACATTCCACAGGCCCATGGAACTCCCTGATCCTGGAGCCAAACCCTTGCAAAATCCCGCCTCCACCATGATGAAGGTGTCTCAGCCCAGTATTCCTGAAGGAGCATCTCCACCCCCCATTGTTTAGTGTGGACACTGAGGTCCAGCTCCTAGGGCGGTTCCCTCACTGTGAGAAGTGAGGTTACAGGGAACCAGGCAGAGGGCCTTCTCGGTAGTGGCACCCGCCCTGTGGAACGCCCTCCCATCAGATGTCAAGGAAATAAACAACTTAATTTTCAGAAGACATCTGAAGGCAGTCCTGTTTCAGGAAGTTTTTAACGTTTGATGTTTTATAGTGTTTGTAACATTCTGTTGGGAGCCACCGAGAGTGGCTGGGGAAACCCAGCCAGAGAGGCGGGGTATAAATAATAAATTATTTATCATCATCATCATTCAAGGGTAAATGCATTAATTAGGGCTATCAGGGTTGAAGACATTTTAACCAACTAACCAAATGAGTTTTATTTAATGATAAATTAAATCTGCATGCAACTAAACCTAACGTGGGTGGTGGTTGTTTAAGATAATGCTTAACTTTCCACATAGGCCACACCCACTCAAAATTTAAAGCGCCCGGGTGCTCACACAGAATCCCGGGAGCTGTTGTTTACTCCTCACAGGGCGCCGGTTCCCAGCACTGTTCGCAACTACAGTTCCCAGGATTCCCCACTCTGCTCTTCCCATCAGCTGAGTTGGGAAAGCCAAACCACAAAGTGGCTGCCTGAGTCGGCGCTCGTGGTTCGTTCTCGCCAAAGAAACCACCGCTGGGATACTGAAAAGCAAACCTCGACTTCGGGTTGTGGTTTTGTTTAGAAATAAAAAACAAGCCGCAAGTGCCGGTTCGGATGTGATGGTAAAAGCCAGCCACCCTGCGGTTTGTTTTGCTGTTCAGCTAAGGGAAGAGCTGAGCGGGAGAGTTCAGGTTCCCTGCACCGCCAGTGCACATCAAAACTCATGCATGGGGCGGTTAAATGACAGGCTCAGATGGTGGGGCAGGAGGGACCCAAACAGCTCATGATGGGGTACTGGTTAGTAAGGCTGCCTATCAGCCGGGATTCGGGGGCGGGGGGGAATGGAACACACACAGAGAGAATGGCAGGTTGTGGGTCTACAACCCTAAGCAGCCGTCTCGCATGCTTCTCCCTCTCCCTTCTTGCAGGGATAAAGCCACTGCCCTGGATTACCTCCAGAACAAGCTGAGTTCCCTCCACTCGCAGCTGTCCCTGGTCTCCCAGGAGGGAGGGCCCCAGTCCCCAGCGACCTCCACCACTTCCTCTGTAAGCCTCGCCAAGCGGAACTCCTGCCCGTCTGAATTAAACCGTGACCCCCAATAAAAGAGAGATGGCTGTGACTTAAAAGCTGTCCACCTCGTCCGTTTGGAAGCCAGGGGGCGGCTCCAGGGGAAGAACCAGAGAGGGGACCTCTTTTGGATTTGCTCCTCTGCCGAGTCCATGGAAACAGGCTGGAGGGAGCCAGCCGAGGAACTTTGGCTGTAGAATTTACGGGTGGAATTCAGTGCGTCTTTCCGATTCGATCATTTGCTGTCAAGCATAAGCATTTCCGCTTTCCAAGACAGAGTGCTCTCCCATCTTTTCCTCCTGCTGCCTTTCTGGGGGTTCTCTCCCCCACCCCCAGCATGAATTTGGGGGAGACACAAGGGTAGCAGGGCAGCAGAAGCCCCGCAGCACCATTGGGGTGGGGTTAGTTGAATCTGGCCCTATGTGCTGGGTGCATACCGGTACATTCTTATTCCAGCAGACCACAGCTCAATGTGGGAGGGTGGTGGGCTTGAGGCAAGGGGATGGATGGATAGCAAGGGAAGTTGTGGGGAGGTGTAGGTGCATGGAGCGAGATCAGAGAAGCTGCAGGTGAGGGTTGTATGCTTCAATCTTCCTCTGCTTGCTGCTGCCCTGCTGCAAATCCCCAGCAGCTTTTGCCCTGTGCCTCATTTCCCAACACAGGGAGCACGCATTTTAAACACTGCCAGGGGGTCCACTTGAGGGGAAATGCGGAGTGGGGAATAGCTCAACGCTCACTGCTCCTCTGCATCTAAACTGCTCCCTCTGGGAGTGGCTTTTCCTCTTCGAAAAAGAGCACAGGCTACAATTGCATCTTTCTCACATTATGCAGTTTGGGCCTCTGAATTTCGCGCAGTATGCAGCATGCTCCATTCGCAGTGTCTGGGGAAGGAGTCGAAACGCGGACCTGTTTTCCCTTGCTTGATATACCTCGCAGAGAGACCCAGCTCTGCACCTGACCTGTCAAGCAAACATGAGAACTGTCACACACACAGTGATGGCAGTCAAGCCGGCAGGAAGCCAGCAGGTCCCTCTGCAGGAATGGCTTTTCCTACCATTGCCTCCTATGAAGGCAGCAGACCACCTTTCCGAAAGCTGGCTTGGCACATGTGAACCAAGTACAGTTTCACGTGGACGTTAAGAGACCTGGAGGATGTGTTTTGCCACAAACTTGCGTTCTCAGAAGACGAGGCAGTGCGGTGAGGTCCAGTGCAGGCACTTCTCCTGGCAGCTGCAATGTATAGTAAATCTGGGCATTTGGGAACATACGAAGCAGCTGTGTCTAGTTCCAAACACCCAACACACTCATACTTTCAACCTGCTTTGTGCTGTAATTGCACAAAGGCAAACACTGCTTCTAAATACCCTTCACTGCCCGTGATGGCAGCCTAGAAGAACCCAGAATTTGCAAGATTCAGGCAGCATCGGAGGTATATAAAGCACATGCCACTTTAATTAGCCCATGGCTTCCTCACAAAGAGTCCTGGGAACTGTAGTTTGCTAAGAGTGCTGAGCGTTATTAGGAGACCCCCTGTACTTGGAGAGATACACTTCTCAGAGCTCCCAGGGAAGGGGGATTGATTGTAAAAAAACACTGGGAATTGCAGCTCTTTGAGAAGCATTGGGGTCTTCGTAACAACTCTCAGCACCCTTAACAAACTACAGTTCCCAGGATTCTGTGGGGAAGCCATGGCTGCTTAAAGTAGCACAATAGAACCTCAAACTCTTCTCATTGAATCACAGCCCTCCATCTTATGCTCTTCAACAGTAATAAAAGGAACAGGACCCTCACTTCCTCACCCCATCCTCCCTTATACTAGGCACTAACATTCCATTTCACATATTGCAGCATCCAGTCCTTGCACTGAAAACAGGCCTTTGGCTTAAAACTAAGCCTAAATTGCAAAATGGAATGGAATGGTGAGCAGCGTTCTCTTGCGACAGAAGCTGCAAGCTGCCACATTCTGCCACACGCTTCCCGGAAGCAGAAAATGCTAAACGGGGCAATGTGGCCTCCCCAGAGCTTGGGCTGCTCTGTCCCTCCTCTCGGCTCACGCCACCCACCCCCCCAGCCGCAGCTGACAACCTGCACTGACCATCACCTCCCAGTTGACAAAAGGCCACACGTGATTCCGTTTTGTAAGATCTCCCGCCCTGTGGTTTTATTCAGGTCTGTGATGCTAGCAAAACAAAACAAAACAAAAGACCCACCCGTTGTTCTTCTGCCACTCCTCGCAACTCAAATTTCCCCAGAGGCGTTCAAAACCCTGCAATAAATTAAAACCAACTTTCCCTCCCTGCACCAACTTTGTGGGGATTCCTGGATCCCCAGCATTGGAGGAGAGGGGGTTCCCCTCTAAATATCACCCATCACCCCATCCACAGTGCCTCAGGGGAACAGAGGGTCAGCGGCAGACACAGGGAAGGAATCCTTTGAATGGGAAGTGCTAGAAAGGGGACGCAGCCCAGCTGCTGTGGGTTGAAGTGGCCGGAGAGGGCAAGGAAAAGAGCTTCTTAGCTGCTGGAGAGAAGAAGGGGAAAAGGAACTGCTGCTTCTAAAACACCCTGGGATCGCCGCAATGGGAGCACTTAAGATTTCCCAAGAGCCAAACTCTTCTGTTATAAGTGAACCACAGTCCTCCGTCCACACGTGTCCTAGAAGAAGCAAGATTTTGCTACCAGTCGCAACCCGTTTTAGACTTCTACCAACCCAAAAGCAGGGAGATGCTGAGCAGAGAGAGAGGGTCGTTTGCCTACATGGCATCTGGCACAGGGTCCAAATCTCCCAAATCCGAGAACGGAAGAGGGGCGTGCCCGTCCATTGTGCTTGTGGGAATCCTCAGGCCCCTGTTCATCCCCCGCTTCAAAATGTCCCTGCGGATCAGAGGACAGAAAACACACACACACACACACACACTCTGAAGTGTGTCTGGGGAGCTGGCTGTGTAAATCCCGCTGGCGTTTATTCAGTCACTGGCCACGACTGGCGGGGGAGTTTTTGTCCAGTTGGAAAAGGGCCAAGACGTCCACCATGGCTTTCTGGATGTTAAGTCCAAACCGGTGTGCGTCCTGGAGAAAGAAGCAGGGGAGGTGAGATCAGGGAACTCGACACACCTAAAATATTTCAAAGCCTGAGCTTACTTAAAAAATGGAAAATCTGGTGTGGAAGTTCCTTGCTTCGAAAAAGGAGAGCAAGTTGCCCCAATTATACCTCCAGATGGCTCAAGCAAGTAAGCAGTGGGGAAAATCAAAGGGATCCTCAAGAGTTACTAAGCTATCTAAGCCGAGGGAGAAATCAGACAGGAGCGAGGCAGCAGTAAACCATACTGAGCAAGTTGGAGTTAACTCTTCATTAGCAAAAACAGGAGTATCAGGCCTAATGAGCACAGCAACTCTTCTTTGATGCGTCTTGCCCCCATGAAGCAGTTGCAGAGATGGAAGCCTTCCCACAGCTGCCCAAGTCCCCTCCTCTTCAGGGTTTCCCCCAAGCAATCTGAGATACTGCCCTTTTCATGCCTCTACTGGTTCTGGGAGACCGAAGGGGAGGGAAGCTGGTTGCAGCAGGAGGGGGAAGACACATGGGACTCTTCACCAGCCAGATTCCTCTCCTGCTTCAGCTTTGTCTTCTGATTCTGGACTTCTCTCTGCCACTTCCACAGCTGCCTAAGTCCCCTCCTCTCTAGGGTATGCCCCCAAGCATTCTGAGACTGTGTCTGTGTGCCTGGCCTTTGCTATTCCCACTTCATGCCTCTCCTGGTCCTGGGAGACCAAGGAGAAGGGGAGCTAGTTGCAGGAGGAGAAGGAGATACCCATGACTCTTCACCAGCCTCCCTCATCCCACTCTCCGTCTGCTTCTGGGCTTCTCTCCGCCACAGACTCTCCCTTCTCACTAAGCCCTGTCACCCCTTCAGCTTCTGACTCCTCCTCCTCCTCCCAATCTGCTCCCTCTTCTCCCTCTGACCACTCATTGCTGTCCCACTACCACTCTCCAGACTCTGAGCCTTCTTCCCTTGGTGGTTCCCTAGCTGGTTCCTTGCACCATTGCTCCACAGCCAACCAGTCCGTGACAAAATATTCCCTGAGCCAGTGCCTCCCCACAGACGATACAAGCAGCTTGTAAGAAACTCACTGCCTACAAAGCCCTGCCTGTTGACCATCCATTGAGGCACCCTATCACCCCAGCATGGCTTATGTGCCCCTCCTGGCACCCACTTACCGTCTCCTTGCTGGAGAATTTGCACGACACGTGGAAGTTTATGAGATCTTCGCCCACGATGACGTACGACACACCATAACCGTCGTTGTCGACCTGCCCAGGGGTGGAGAGAAAGGGGAAAAACAGCCTGAGAAAGAAACTCGGATCGCAGACCTCTGTCCTCTCCCACATCCGACAGAGCAGCGTTCCTAGAGGATGCAAGAGTTTCCTGGCTCTCAGACCACCAGCTCCAAGTCACTTGGCCACCACTTTCCACACCCCCCCGAGAACCCTGGAGGCCTGAGCTTAATTAACTAATTAATTAATTAATTAATATTTATATCCCGCCCATCTGCCTGTGTTTCCCCAGCCACTCTGGGTGGCTCCCAACAGAATATTAAAAGCATGATAAAACATCAAACATTAAAAACTTCCCTAAACAGGGCTGTCTTCAGATGTCTTCTAAAAGTCAGGTAGTTGTTTGTTTCCTTGACATCTGATAGGCGGGCGCCACTACTGAGAAGGCCCTCTGCCTGGTTCCCTGTAACCTCACTTCTTGCAGGGAGGGAACCGCCAGAAGGCCCTCGGAGCTGGACCTCAGTGTCCGGGCTGAACGGTGGGGGTGGAGACGCTCCTTCAGGTATACTGGGCTGAGGCCGTTTAGGGCTTTAAAGGTCAGCACCAACACTTTGAATTGTGCCCAGAAATGTACTGGGAGCCAATGTACAGTAGGTCTTTCAAGACGGGTATTATGTGGTCTCAGCGGCCACTCCCAGTCACCAGTCTAGCTGCTGCATTCTGGATTCATTGTAGTTTCCGGGTCACCTTCAAAGGTAGCCCCACGTAGAGCACATTGCAATAGTCCAAGCAGGAGATAACCAGAGCATGCACCACTCTGGCGAGACAGTCTACTCACCGGTCCAAATCCACCCCCAAAAGAAACATAGTCTGGGTGGTTCACGAGGTCAAAGAGCTCCAGCTGCTGAATGGGAGTCTGGCTGGTGGAGAGTCGCCACGGCTCAGACAGCACCTGGCAGAGGGGAGAAAGGGGCCGAGGATCAAACGGGTGAGGGGCTGTGCCACAATGGGTACCCTCTCCCCCACCCACCCCTTGCTGCTCCCCACAGAACCTCTCCCCTCAAAACAGTATCTTTCAGGAGGGCCTGTGACTCCTCAGCCCAAACTGGTCCTCTTATGCATTGCTAGGATCAACAACGTTATTTATTTCTATTTATCAAGACCATGCCTACACAGTGGTACCCCTGGTTACAAACTTAATTCATTCCGGAGGTCCGTTCTTAACCTGAAACTGTTCTTAACCTGAGGTACTACTTTAGCTAATGGGGCCTCCCGCTGCCAGCGCACTATTTCTGTTCTCATCCTGAGGCAAAGTTCTTAACCAGAGGTACTACTTCGGGGTTAGCAGAGTCTGTAACCTCAAGTGTTCATAACCCGAGCTGTTTGTAACCCGAGGTACCACTGTACTGCTTAAAGTTATCTCCAAGCTAAAAAACAGCAGCAGCAGCAAAGGCGCACAATTAAACCGTCAATGCAAATGACTGATAAAGAGCATGTTAGCTGGGGACTTTCACACTCCTGATTGGTTCAAAATATACCCTGGGAATAAAAGGGTCGCTGACTACACCCACATTTCCTAGCCTTTCTTTTACATACACGTACCCTAGCACCACACACACACACACACACATCCCTGACTCGACAACACTTACCTCGCGCAGAAAGGGGGAGTCTAGGCCGAGATATTTGGAGACGACATACAGACAGAAGAGGTGCCTGTCGATGCCAGCACCTGTCATGGCGTTCCGGTAAAGGCTCTGGTGCTTCTCAGCTGCCACACGCAACAGACGTAACCTTGTGCCATCCTGGGTATGAACAGCAGGTGAAGATGCTGAGAAAAGCTGGTGACCGTCCACATTTTCTAGCCTCTGCTGATTCCTCCTGACCTATTGACCTGAAGGATCACCTCTCCCCATGTGGCCAACCCACAAGAGGCTCTTCTCCGCTGACCCCTCCCCAGGCAAGGGGAGAATGGGTGGCTACTGGGGACAGGGCCTTGTCCGTGGTGGCACCCCAACTGTGAAATGCCTTCCCCAGAGGGGCTTGCCAGGTGCCTATTTTACTGTTATTCCACTGCCAGGCAAAGACCTTTCACATTTCCATCTTAGCCTTTTTTAAACCCAGCGGTAAACCAAGCATAAAAATGGTGTAAGCACACACTGCTCTTTCCTCCCTATCAGGGTCCCATGCATCTATTTAGTAGTAAGGACACTGGGGATCTGGATGTCGAAAGTCACAACATCCAGCAGAGCATTTAATCTGGTGGTATTGGCCTAACTCACGAGAACACCTGCCTGCCACTTAGTATCAAGTTTCTAGTCCTCATTGAACTAGAATTGGCACTTAGAAGATAGACGGCATCTGAAGTGGCACTGCATGTACGGGAGAGCAGCTCCTAATCCTCATGCTATGGTCTTCTATGTCAATCCCTGATCCCAAACTTTAAAATATAAAATCCAAAATTTTGCAAGGGAAAAAAAAAAGAGGCGAGGAGGAGAAACCTGAGTACAGTGGTGCCTCGCAAGACGAAATTAATTCGTTCCGCAAGACTCTTCGTCTTGCAGAAATTTCGTCTTGCGAGGCACCTTTTCCCATAGGAACGCATTAAAATTTAATTAATGCGTTCCTATGGGGGGGGGGAGTCCAGGGGCCCCTCCCGACCGGCACCGGAGCCACGCCGCGCCGCGTTTTAAGACTGCAGTGAGCGAACAGCTGCGCTGCTGTTCGCTCGCTGCAGTCTTAAAACACGGCACCACGCGGCTCCGGGAGGGAGGGAGGGGGCCGTGGGATTGCGCCGCCATCTTCGGTGGGCGGGCATGATCCCACGGCCCCCTCCCGACCGGCACCAGCACTGGAGCCACGCGGCGCCGTGCGGCTCCGGTGCCGGCTTACAGTGGTACCTCGTCAGACGAATTCGTCTTGTGAAAAACAGGTATAGGCGAATTCGTCTCGCGAGTCAACTAAAAACTTGCAAAACCCTTTCGTTTTGCGAGTTTTTCGTTGTGCGAGGCATTCGTCTTGCGGGGTACCATTGTACTGAAAACATTAAAGCGCGGCTCATTTATGCAAATCTGACCATTTTGCTTACTTCATTCCAGAAGGCAGGATTATGCTTAACATACATGGCATTTTAGATCTGATTCCTCTGGCAAAGGCTGCATTTCAAGACTTACGTTCTGGGTAGGATCCATCATGGCCTTGACAAAGTTGCATGACTCAATGGTGCAGGAACGGACTGTCTCTGTGCGGCCCTCCCGGAAGAGACGGGTCATGGATGCCTCGTAGGTGAGGCAGAACTTTTTCTTGTCCTAAAACAGGAAGAGAGGAATGCTTGGCTGAGTATAGGGGACAGGCTTGCTTCTGGATCTGTGGGTGGAGCGAGATGGGGAAAGATTTGATCTATAGCTGAGCTATAATGCAGCTGCCACAAATTGTGAGCACAGAACAGCAGCCCTGCTAGGCCAGGGGAAGCTGAGTTGTCATCACAAAATCACATAACTCAAATTATCCCTTCCATACAATCACAACAGAACCAAGAGAGGTGGTGTACTCTATTGCAGATATTAATATTGTACAGCTTTGAAGCAAACGGATGCATTAAAAAGACTCCTCCTGGAATAAAAATTGTCCAGGCGCATAAATATAATTCTGAAGCTTTACAGAATCTTCTTCAAAACAGGTACAGAAACAGATAATGATACATACAAATTGTTCCATAAGACATGTGCTTGTCAGACTACAGGTTCACCTTAGTGCTATTAGATTACTCCAAACAGACCTAAAATCTCTATAGCCTCCATTAGTCTGGAGCTGTTTTTCTCTCCTGGAGAGACTCCTTTGAACATCTTTGACCCACTGTGGTTGGGAACGAAAGGCCCTTCAAAATGGTGATTTGCAACTAAATACCTTACTCACGTGGTCTAAAGTCAAACACCACTTGAAAGAGCAGAGAACATCAACAGTTAATTGTCAATCCATCTAGGAGCTTAGAGAGCTCTTCCTAGCTTTAGTATACCTCAACGAAATTTTCCAGTGTTAAACCCTTAGCAATACACATACAGGCATTTTCCATTTTGGTGTGCAATCAAACATTAATTATACTGAGTGCCGCACCCCATAGTCGCCTTTGACTGGACTTAACCATCCAGGCGTCCTTTACCTTTTTTATACATAACATACTCTCCTTCCTTGGAGGTTTTTAAGCAAAGGTTGGATGGCCACCTGTCATGTATGATCTAGTGGAGATCCCTGCATTGCAGAGGGTTGGACTAGATGACCCTGGGGGTCCCTTCCAACTCTACAATTCTATGATTCTATGAAAGGCTTTAAAAGTAATAAATAGCTCCGGCTGGTTCCTACTGATGGGGGAAAAAACCTCACCAGAGCTACTAGCCAGTCTGGCCTGGCGAGAAGAGGCTCTGGCCCCCATGCATTTGGCTGCTGTTTGTGACAATTTGGGGGCCAGCCAAGCCTAGGGACTCTGCTTGCCTGCCAGCACCTTCATCTCGCCAAGCGACATACCCGAAAATGTGCCAGCTGAAGGCAGAGCTGGATGAAGCTGTCTGGGCTGGTGCGGCATTTCTTGATCAGGCCTTTGCCAAATTCCTTGAAGGGGAAGGTGTTGAAGTCTACGTCATTAGCCAGGGCCAAGGCCGTGGACAAGGACTGCAGGATTACCTGTTGGCACTGTGGACAAAAGGAGAACAACAGGAGGCAATGAGGACACAGAGCAGACAGTAGGGAAACCAGTAACCAATGGCCAATGGCTCCCCTGCCAGTTGAGATGGTGCTCAACACCATTCCTGATGGAGTTGCTCTCTCTGCAGCATTTTTTTTTACCTTTTGACGCTTGAGATGTGCATTTTCAGCACGTAACTTATATATTTTTTGTGATTTTGGTTGGCTACTCTTAGTTTCTGAAACAGTTTTAATGCATTTTGAAACTGTTTTAATGTACAGTGGTACCTCGGAAGCGGAAGTCCGCTCGACTTCCAAAAGGTTTGGAAACCAAGGCGCTGCCTCCGATTGGCTACAGGAAGCTCCTGCAGCCAATCGGAAGCCGCATCGGACGTTCGGGTTCCAAAGAACGTTCACAAACACTCACTTCCGGGTTTGCGGTGTTGGGATGGAAGGTACGACTGTATTTTAAATCATCGTAACCCACCCTGGGACCTTAGTTTGAAGGACGAGCAAATAGTAGTACTTTGTTGCCATCGTTTTCCTTTTGTATAGTAAGCCAGTTTCTACACAAACTCACACTCTATTCTCCACCCAAGCATGATGCACTGTTAAGAGTTTAAGGACACCTTCTAGCCTGGCAAAAAAGGAGGGGGTGGGGAAGGGCCTGTAGGAAGTGTGACCTGGGGAGGTTCCACTGCCCTGCTGTTTCCTCTGCCCATCATGGTTTTTGATCCAGCCCTGTCACCAGAGGCCCAAGTGACATCTTTGGCATTGCACCCTTAGCTGCAGCCCTCCAGGACAGAAAAAGCCTGACCATAGGCACCTTCCTCGTACCTATTCATTACTTTTGTTGCACTGCGAAACCCCCTTTTTATTATAAAAAATATTGAATAGCACAGGGATAAAGATAGAGCCATGTGGCACTCCACTTAAGCCATGGGTAGGCAAACTAAGGCTCGGGGGCCGGATCCGGCCCAATCGCCTTCTAAATCCGGCCCATGGACGGTCCAGGAATCAGCGTGTTTTTACATGAGTAGGATGTGTCCATTTATTTAAAATGCGTCTCTGGGTTATTTGTGGGGCATAGGAATTCGTTCACCACCCCCCAAAAAAATATAGCCTGGCCCCCCACAAGGTCTGAGGGACAGTGGATCATCCCCTGCTGAAAATATTTGCTGACCCCTGACTTAAGCTCTGCTTCCAGGCTGACAAAGCATCAGTAATTAGCATCCATTGGCTATGGTTGTTCAGCCAGATGTGGATCTACCCAATCTCACTCAACCCACATGTTGCCATCTTGTAAACAAGGTTATCATGGGAGACCTTGTCAAATGCCTTCCTGGAATCAAGATATACTGTGTTCACAGCATTCCCACGACCTACCAAATTAGCAAGTATCAAAAAAAGATATAAGATTAACTTTTGAATGATTTGTTATTCATAAACTAAAGCAGGCTCCTAATAATTGATGCGTTCTTTTCTAAACGCTCACAAACTGACATCAAGGATGACAGCTGCTGATTTTCCAATACCTGCTTTGCCTCATCTTTTTGAAGATAAGGACAAGCTTTGTCCATCCCCAGTCTTCCTGTGAATGGATAAATGCATGATTGCTACAGTGACACTTTTTAATTTTAAAAGCACGATCTGCCAATGAAACACTGAAAAATGCTCTGGGTGGAGGGGAGGAGGGAATACTGCTGTCATCAGACAGTTCAAATTGTACAGAACTGGCCACCAGCCAAGGACTACTGTCTGCAGCCAGCCCTGCAGCAAAAACCTCAGAAACAGTAAAGATGGGTGAAAGCTGTGCTCACCTCGACAGAAGAGATAGAGATGACTGCTGTTGTCTCTATGTACCCTTAGCATACCGCAACAGTAACAGAAGGAAGAAACCTCCATCTCTCTCTGGCATCTCCAAGCTCCCACACTGCTCATAACCACATCTGTGTCCTCTGGCACTTCCTCAGCTGAGCTTAGGCTACTCAACGTGGGTGGCGCTGTGGTCTAAACCACTGAGCCTCTTGGGTTTGCCGATCAGAAGGTCGGCGGTTTGAATCCCCGCGACGGGGTGAGCTCCCGTTGCTCTGTCCCAGCTCCTGCCAACCTAGCAGTTTGAAAGCACACCAGTGCAAGTAGATAAAGAGGTACCGCTGCAGTGGGAAGGTAAACGGCATTTCCATGCACTCTGGCTTCCGTCAAGATGTTCCGTTGCGCCAGAAGCGGTTTAGTCATGCTGGCCACATGACCCGGAAAGCTGTCTGTGGACAAACGCCGGCTCCTCGGCCTGAAAGCGAGATGAGCGCTGCAACCCCATAGTCGCCTTTGACTGGACTTAACCGTCCAGAGGTCCTTTGGCTTTACCTTTACTCACATGGATCCATGTTGTCCTTCCCCAGCCAAGCTCACCTGTCTCAGTTTTTCTTGTCCCAATACCTCTCTGCACTCACCTCTGCTGGGATATCCCATTGTAATTTCTGGGGCGGGGGGATGTTGGAGTCCATGTCCCCTTTGCAGTTCCCGTTAGCATCGTACCCCAGCGAAAATGCATCTGTGGCAATGGTGTACTGTGGGGTGGGGGGGAAAAGAGCGTCCGGGTGAGAACTATTTTGCTTTTCAGCCCTGCACATCTTGCCCCAAGCCCCCCACCCCTTAGAGCTCATCTTCAGAGGATCCAGTAGTCCTTGCTCTCAGTCCTTCACACACCCCACCCCTCCAATCCCACCCTAAAGTTGGGCGTTTACCTCCCAGAGATGTGCCACAATGGGGGCGTCAGCCCACGAATGCTCTGCACTGATGCCGGACTTCCCATTGCGGTAAACAATCAGCGTGAAGGATTTGTCAAACCACCTGTTGGGAAAACGGGCTTTCAGTGAAAGGATGGACGCCAACCTGCAAGCCTTACTCTTCATGCCATGATGCCATTGCCACCCACATACGCCCATAAGGTCTCCCGGGGAAAGGAAACCAAGAGAGGCTCAGCGTGAGTCAACACGCCCAGCCTTACGGACCCCTGGCTGGTTCTCTCGAGGTGGGGGGACAGCAGAGAAAGAACCATGTGAATGCTCTAGTCATCCCATGTAAAAAGGAGGAGTAATTGAAAGGAAACACTACAGAGTGAGAAAATGATGCTCCAATCAAAATAGAAAATTCGTTTGCTAGGTGAGCAAAGGGTTAGGACACACGGAGTTCCTTGTGCATTCCTAGAGAGGGCACTCTGTGAGGTCATATCCTCTGTTTGCCCAGGCAGGACGGGTAACAACAGGAAGGTAATTCTTATCACTTCTTCCCATCTGAGGAACAGTCTCTTTTTTTGTCAAGTAGCTGTAGGGATAGCATGCAGGGCCTGTGCCCTCTTCAGCAGAGGCACCATCTTTGACCCAAACCATGTATTTTGTAACATAGAAATATATTTTGCCTGACACGTTTCACTGCTATTTTCCGCTTGAATCAAGCCTACAACTTTTGTCCCAAGTTTCCCTTTTATGCTACAAAGGATGGTATATTTTTAAAACTCTGCTATACTAGACACTGGGACGCAGGTGACGCTGTGGGTTAAACCACAGAGCCTAGGGCTTGCTGATCAGAAGGTCGGCGGTTTGAATCCCCACAACGGGGTGAGCTCCCATTGCTTGGTCCCAGCTCCTGCCCACCTAGCAGTTCGAAAGCACATCAAAGTGCAAGTAGATAAATAGGTACCGCTCCAGGGAGGAAGGTAAACGGCGTTTCTGTGTGCTGCTCTGGTTCGCCAGAAGCAGCTTTTCATGCTGGCCACATGACCCAGAAGCTGTACGGTGGCTCCCTCAGCCAGTAATGCGAGATGAGCGCCGCAACCCCAGAATTGGACACGACTGGACCTAATGGTCAGGGGTTCCTTTACCTTTACCTTTAAACTACACACTAAACTTACTCAAGTAAGAGGAAGGAGAATTAATAAATAATACACCCTACCCTACCTTCCAAATCCACTCAAACAAAAAGGAGAGCTAATCTGCCTTATAGCATTTACATCTGTGTGTCTGTCTGTGTGTGTGTGTGTGTGTGTGTGTGTGTGTCTTTTGTCAGGGACACTATGAAGTGCGGTACAGTCTGAGGCAGTACTTGCAGGATGGAAACAAAAGAGCATGCCATGCAATTTTAGGGAGCCCAGAGAGCACCCACCTGTCGCAGCAGCGCCCGTGCAAAAGGGACTTTGAGTAGGCATCCAGCGCCAGACTTGGGTTGGGTCCCTGGAGCCCCTGCTCACTGGTGTCCAGGGTGACAAAGAAGGCAGCTTTTTCCACTATGCTCAGTGACTGTTCATTCACCCCAGACCGGAAGTAGGTTTGGCGGGCGCGGGCCCAGGGGTCTCTGCAAAAAGTTAAGGGAACCATGACTTGGGGTGGTCTGCCTGTCACGGGACTGCCAGTTCGGATGGATAACTGACTGGCTTGATGGCAGCAGGTGGAAAATAATTGCCCATTACCTGGAATCTAAAAACCACTCTATATCCACCCTCTCTTTTCCCCCCCCCCCACCTCCACCCCCAAAGTCTGCAGCATTTTGTGAAACTCAATGAATAAAGTAACAACATTCCTCCAGCAGATCTCAATGATCAAGCTGAAGGAATCCTGGACCCAATATGTTACAGGCTTTGTAAATTAACATAAAGGCCCTAAGTTTGGCTTGGTAACACATATGGGCAGTTAAAAGTTCTTTCCTTATTCCTGATTGGACTCAAATATCTGGATGGCAACAGGTGACCCATCCATCATCATCATCATCATCATCATCATTATTACAGTGGTGCCCCGCTAGACGAATGCCTCGCTAGACGAACGGCATTCGTCTAGCGGAAGCTGCCCCGCAAGACGAAAATTTTTCGTCTTTTTTTTCCGTTTAGCGGAGCGCGGCTGTCATTGCCGCTTCGCTAGACGGAAAAACTGCTAGACGAAAAAATTCGTAGAACGAATTATTTTCGTCTAGCGGGGCACCACTGTATTATTATTATTATCATTATCATCATCATCATCATCATCATCATCATCATCATCATTTGTTTAGCATCCTTCACTCAAAGGTTCCGGGGCAGTTCACAACCAAAAAATAGAAAGCAAGACTACAAAATACACAATAAAACAAAAACAAACCAATAATCTCCTCCCACAAAACACTTAAAAGGCCATAGAATGTTAATTAGCCAAACTCCCGGTTGAAGAGAAACGTTTTTGCCGGGTACCTAGGGGAGCCTCCCTGGTCAGAGCATCCCACAAACAGGGAGCCACCACAGAAAAGGCCCGTTCTGGAGGAGGCACACGAAGAAGGGCCTCAGAAGATGATCTCAGGGTCCAGGTAGGTTCATATGGGGAGAGACGATCCTTGAGGTATTGTGGTCCTGAGCTGTTAAGGGCTTCATAGGTCAACAGCACTTTTAACTGTAGACATTTACAGCGTAGTGAAGAGAAATATCAGGGAAGGCCGAGTATGTCTCAAGTTCCCGCCCGCCCCAAATCACTTGGGTTGACCAAAGTCTTGTGTGGTCAGAGTCAAGTGAAGGGAGTTTAGGCTCACCTGCCGGCTGCAGTCAAGGCACCCAGTTTTTCCTCGCCAGGCAGAGGAGGCGTGGGGTCATCTAGGATCAGCTGGAACTGTGCCTGAAGCTCGCGTGGGCGCATCAGCCTCCCGTTGTGGTATAGCCAGACCCGGAAGAAGCGGCCGGCGTGGTACACTGCAATGTGCTTGCTATCCCTCAGGTGCTGGATGGTGTCTATGGAGCGAGGAGCGTCACATCAGGAGACTTCTGCAGCATCAGATCAGATTCCCAGAGGACCGTCCACACCATACACTTAGGGAGACCCCCCCCCCAGCACCCTTAACCAGCCACAGTTCCCAGGATTCCTTGCGATTGTGTGGGGTGCCCCACAAAATCAAGACAAGGCTGAAGCTGGTGCCTGGTTTCCTCTTTGCAAATCCTGGTTGCCCATTTGATTTAATGCCACAAATGAAGCCAACTGGGTGTTAAAAACACCTGTATCCAAAAAATAAAATAAAAATGGTTTTGAACCACCACAAATTTTACGTCCCCCTTCCCAAAGACTGTTCCCATTCGAGTTCCTGCAAAGTGCTGCCTGGCCCCAAACCCTCCTTAGGTGTAAACTTCCCTCAAGTGGGTTGCCCCTAATAATAATAATAATAATAATAATAATAATAATAATAATAGTAATAATAATAATTTTTAGGCACCAGGTGAAAATGTTCCTTTTCAACCAGGCCTTTGGCTGATTAATATTCTACAGCCCTTTTAAACGCGTCTGTGGGAAAGGAGGGGAGGTTTATTGTTTCGTTGTTTCGGTTTAATTATTTACTAGTGTTTCATCTTGTATTTTATTCTGTGAACCGCCCCGAGATCTCTTGATGAAGGGTGGTATGTAAATTTCATAAATAAGTAAGTAAAATAACAACCGCAAATAAGGAGCCGATCTGTCTGCTTGCCCCCTGTCTCAGTGATGGGGGACAGTCAAAGCAATCACTGTGGGGCGTAGGGGGCCAGTGTGCCAGTGTGCCAGTTTTGTGTATGAATATTACAGATTTTAAGGATGGGCACAGAGACCTTAGGCTTAGCTCAGCATTTGCTCACAGAGGGTACAGGCGCTTTTGGGGGGGGGGGCACCAGCCACAGCCTTGTTTGCCAAGGGACATTAATAGCAGAAGAATAGCCCTGTGGGGTCAGGTCAGCAGCCCATTGCTGGCCAGCCTTCTGGTCTCACCATGGCGGACCAGATGCCCAAGGGAAGCCCAGAAGCAGGCGGACCCCAATGCAACAGTGTTTTCCCCACTTGTAATTCCCAGTGGCTGGTATTCAGAGAGGCCTACTGCCTCAGGCAGCCGAGGGAGAACATAGCCTTATCTGGCTAACCTTCGTTTTACTGTTTCTAGAGGACATTAGAGAATCACCACCCTGGCACCAATGTTGGCAGACTATTCCCAGGCCGCCGCCACCCTAAATTCCACTCAGTGATCTATTCTAATGCCACCCGCTTCAGTGCCACCCATTCTGACCCGGCTCTCCCCATCTACCAACTTTGTCTTCTACAACTTTGCCTACTCAAAAGTCCTGGGAGAGTTCTCCCCAACTCAGAATCAGAGAATTGTAGAGTTGGAAGGGACCGCGAGGGTCACCTAGCACAACCCCCTGCAATGCAGGGATCTTTTTGCCCAACATGGGTCTCGAACCCACAACCCTGAGATTAAGGGTCTCCTGCTCTACTGACGGAGCAACCTAAACGAGGTGGGACATTCTTGCCCTTTGAAATCACCTCTGCTGCTTGGCGGAAGGTGGGCAATGGAAGACATTGCCCTGCATCTGTTTCCCCATCCCCAGGATGCTCCTGCCGGGAGGTTAACTAAATTCCCTTCTCCTTGTAAAAGGTAAGGTAAAGAACCCCTGGCTGCAACGCTCATCTCACTTTTCAGGCCGAGGGAGCCGGTGTTTGTCCACAGACAGCTTTCCGGGTCATGTAGCCAGCATGACTAAATCGCTTCTGGCGCAATGGAACACAGTGACGGAAGCCAGAGCGCATGGAAACGCCGTTTACCTTCCCGCCACAGTGGTATCTATTTATCTACTTGCACTGGTGTGCTTTCAAACTGCTAGGTTGGCAGGAGCTGGAACAGAGCAACAGGAGCTCACCCAATCGCGGGGATTCGAACTGCTGACCTTCTGATCGGCAAGCCCAAGACGCTCAGTCGTTTGAACCACAGCACCACCCGCATCCCTTCTTGTAACAGTTAAGGTTACAGAGAGGGTTAAACAGGAATGGTGAGTGCTTCCCAGCACCACAGGTAACAATGAGTGTGGATACTTTGGGGTGATGATGTCAGGGAAGGGAAGCAAGGGGTGCGAGAGCATCCTACCTCCCTCCATGCCTGGGACACGGGTTGTATTAAACATGCGTTCGTACTGAGCTGAGCACGTGGGAAGGCCGCCTTGAATCATCAGCTGGAGAGGCGTGGGAAGCGAAGAGAGAGAAAGAGAGAGAGATTGAGAGAGAGTGGCAAGTCCTTCCGACACAGAACCGAAATGGGTAAGCAAAGCTCAGATTGCAAATTCCAGGGTGGCATTCCTGACTTTGTAACCCGCAGGCTGCAAGCAAGACAGGGTGCAACAGATCCTTGCTGTAAGCAGGAGTGAGAGAAAGGCTGTAGTGACCACCTAGACCAAAGAATTTCAAAATCCAATAAGGAGAAGTCCTGAAATCCCAGAAATGCAAAGTGTTGAAAAAAGGTGTTAGGACCTGGACTAGGTCAGAAAACCCATGAAGCAGACTCACCCTGCAAAAGGCCCCACAGCGTGGTTGTGAGTGGGTGTGGGTGTGGGGGGGTGTTTCATAATGCCCCCTGATTCACTTACCCTTCCCCAACCCAGGCAACCGGGTGGTATTGAAGAGACGTTCCCATTGGGCCGCACAGAGGGGGATGAAGGAATTTGGGCCGCTGTTCTGTTTTCAGATGGGAGGCAAGCTCAGGTTTAGATGCAAGGGTTGGGGAACCGAACATGGAAGAGATCTGTGGTTATTTTTAAGACACTCAGTGAACCTAGCTTGGTTAAGGAACTTAACAAAAAAAAATAATTAAAAATCCAGACGTCAATACATTTCTTAAAAGGAGGGCTAGATTATAAAACATGTGGGAATTCCAGGCCAGGTACTAAGAAATAGGAAGGAATCCTCACATGTGTGTAGCTTTGATTAGTAGCATGGCTGGCAAGCGGACCATGGTACACAGCACCTGGGGCAAAGCTTGCTCTCTACCCAGGTGGGATACTTCAGGCATAATACTGGCAGCTTTGGGTCCATGTATAAGCCGGTCACCTCCAGCCCTGCCCTCACCAAGTAGCCTCTCTGCCCTGTTTCTGTGCTGCCTGCTTCCAAAAGACCAAAGCAAGCCCAGTGCAGAAGAGTGCTGGGCTTAAGGGTCAACACAAAACACTCACAGTGGAGGGAATCTGCTTTGCTTCAAGTTTTGTTTTTTACTTTTTGGCAGCAGTGGGAGCTCCATTTTGCACCAGATCGGGAGCACTGGAGGGAGGGTGTTTTGTCGTCGTCTTCCCCCCCCCCCCAATGCTGCCATTCAAGATTGGACCTCAAAGTTGCTATTAGGTCTATGGTGAGGCGATGGTGTAGGACAGGCATAGGCAAACTCGGCCCTCCAGATGTTTTGGGACTACAACTCCCATCATCCCTAGCTAACAGGGATGATGGGGGTTGTAGTCCCAAAACATCTGGAGGGCCGAGTTTGCCCATGCCTGGTGTAGGAATATGGATTCCTTTATCCCAGGGGTGGAGAAGCACAGGCCCAAGAGCTGAATGTGTCCCTCCAGGACACACTTATCTCACTCTCTGAACTTTCCCGAGGCCACACTCCTTGCTGGCCCTGCTTCACCCCCCCCCCCTGAGTGTTTTGACTTGGCTACACCACACCCTTGAACTCTAACGCCTTTTGCTTGTCCAGACAAAACACTCGGGGGGGGGGGGTGCAGAAACAAAGCCTAGTGTACAAAGGTAAAATGTGCATATGTTGTCCTGCCCAATTTTTGCTTCTGGCCCCCGCCCACCTATCACATACGGCCCTTGGGAGGCTGCCCAGAATGGCATAGGGCCCTCAAGCTGGAAGGGAACCCCATACAGACTGTATGCCCAGTGCCTTTTGCAAGTCGCTGTCTCTCAGCTCAACTTAACTCACAGGATCCCCATCCTGAGCTCCTTGAAAAACGGGTGGGATGCAAGAGGATTAAATGAAGAGCAACTCTACAGGCTGCTGCTATGCCACAGCCAAGCAACACTGGCGTTTGCCAGCCCAGTAGTTTTAGTCCATCCTGCCAAGCCAACAAATTCTATGCCTACACTTCGCCACACCCCAAGTTCTTGCCTTTGATCCTGCTTGCTCCTTTCGCAAGCTCGGCCACTCACAGCATTGGACCAGGAACAGGAAACAATGAGAAGGAGCCGATTGCATTCCATTGCAATGTAAGGTGCAATTTAATGCAGGGGGAGGATGGTTTAACAAAGTGAAGTCCACTAGCATTAAAAGGCACCCTTGTACCACTTTAACAGCCACAGCTTCCCCCCAAAACACCCTGGGGACTGTAGTTAGTTGAAGTTCTCCTAACCACTCTTAGCACCCTTTAAAAACTACAGTTCCCAGGATTCTCTGGAGGAGGCTATGACTGTTGCAGTGCTAGAAGAGTGCTTCAAAGGTCTGGGTGTGGTCTGGGTTTATAAAGCTACACTAGCCAGCTAGGCATCTGCCATGCTTCTATCCTACACACACACACGCCCCAGCAAGTTGGCAGCAACCCCATTCGTCCTACTTCTCAATCTGAATTCCAGTTCCCCATTTAGGGAGAGGGTGTTCACATTACCTACTGGCCGCGCCCTCCCATCCCATCATATACTTTGATCTCTCTCACCGGTTTGATCTCTTCCCGAGTGAGTTTCCGTCGGTACAGCAACATGGCGTGGACCAGATTCCCAGCACGAGCTGCCTGGATCGGGGTTGGGGTTACGTAAATGAAATCCTAAAAAAAAAATTGGTACGCAGAAAGTTTAAATTCACAGCGTGTTATACGTTGAAAGAAAATTATATGAAAATGATGTGCCGTTGGTATTTAACTCCCAGTAAATTAGCGAAAATGTATAAAACGGGGTCAAATGTATGCTGGAAATGTTAGGGAAAAAGAAGGCACCTTTTATCATACGTGGTGGAAATGTAAGGTAGTAAAAGAATTTTGGGAAATGATATATAATGAGTTGGGGGGAAATGTTTAAAATAACCATTTCTTAAAAACCCGAAGCCTTTCTTTTAGGAATTCTAGGTGCTGAAATCCCAATGGACCAAAAAAGGATTATTTATTTATGTGACCACGGCTGTGTGGGTGTTATTGGCCCAGAGATGGAAAGAAGATAAAAGTCCCTACCAGAGAAGAATGGCAGATTAAGTTGATGGAACGTACTGAAATGGCTAAAATGACCAGAAGAATCAGAAATCAGGAAGACCAAAATTTTAATAATGAATGGGGGAAATTTATAATTTATCTTAAAGACCATTGTAAACAGTTAAAATCGTTAGTAGGATTGGAATATCACTTGTAGTTGAATGGTCATTTTTGGAGACAACGGAGAGGTAAAAGATTTGGATTGTCATAAAAGCTGCAGGAGGAAATGATTAGCAATGGGACCCACAAAGGGCAAGAGGGAAGTCCAAGAGATTCTTTTGAATCTTGTTTTTATGTTGCATGCTGGACATGTGACTGTAAAATTTTAATCTGAAAAAACCAAATAAATAAATATTTTTTTAAAAAAAAATGGTACTCAGAAAGGGTGTGTGTGTGCAGAGACTAAAGAAAGGCATCCCTCCCCTCCCAAAAACATTATTCTCCCAGCGTCTGAAACTCACCATGCCATAATAGTTGCTATTTACCATCAGGGGGCCTCGGCTACGGAGATAGACGTACTCTTCCCACCAGTCACTCACCTGGGCAAGGTATGAGGTTCGAAAAGGACAATTAAAAAGACCCACGCGTTCTCCATGCGCAGCACAACACAGCTGAAAGAGCTGACCTCTCCCCACCCCACCCCCGCGCCCCGCAACCCCATTTTAGGGACCACTCACATAGTTAGCTGCCCACCAAGACTTAAGCCTCAGGTACCACTGCAAGCGCGGCCCCAGGGTCCGTTCAAAGTCACGGGCGAGACCCTCCATCCGCTGGAACTCGTCATCTGTTTTCAGGGGTCGTACAGACTCTAGATACTAGTTGGGAGAGAGAACGATGGGGTTAGGAGGAGGCCATGTTCGGTATGGGTTCTGCAATTGCTCTTGCTCACAGCCTCACATTCTAGGGAGAACAACGGCTGTCGTGCGTTGCTTACTCCTGGGCAATCCTCTGCAATAGGCCCTTTCGACAGGAAAACCCCATAGAACCGAAAACGAAGGTCCCCGTGAATGTTCGGCCATTCAGAGAGAGAGAAAAGGAGTGCAGGGGCTTTGTATCAGAAAGCACCCAAACATTCAATCCTCCACTTTCAGCCTGATGTGCTAAGAAAGCAGCGGCAGGTACTATTTTTTTTTTTTTGCATCCTCGAATCACAGCAGGAAAGGGGAAACAAAACCAGACTCACCCTCTGCATGGTGTCCTTGAGGGCTGGAACAGGCAAGCGAGGCAGCGAGGCTTGGTAGCTGTATAGCATGGGTTTCCGCCCAGCAAAGATTTTCACCAAAGCCTGTGATGGTGTGTGTGGGGGGGGAGAGAGAGAGAGAGAGAGAATGCACATTACTGTGGTACCTCGGGTTGCGCACCCCTCCGGGTTGCGGACGTTCGAGTTGCGAACGCCCGCAACTCGGAAGTGTTTCCGGAGCGCGCATGCACGCGTCCACCGGATGCGCAGAAACGTTCTGCGCACTTCACGCATGCGCAGAAGTGCTCAAATTGCGCTTCTTCCGGGTTCTTTTGGGGGTTTTTGTGCGTTCGCGATACGCCCGCCCACGTTACGTACCGCGACCCGGAACGGATCGCGGACGTAACCCGGGGTCCCTCTGTATTCTACTTTGTTACAGATTTGTGAGTGTCCTTGAGTTTCCTTGGGGAAACTGGGTGAGATTTAAAAAAAAAAAGGAAAAGGGGGACATAAAATGTGGAGCCACAAAGTCTGAAAGAGGATTCTTTGATCACTCAGGTGAACATAATTAGAATTCTTCCTCCTATCAGGAACTAAATGCACTCAGCGGAGCATGCTTCGAATCCTGCTTGAAACCGTCCCTCTCAGTGCATTAAATCCAGGGTGGAGCTAGTAGAGATGGAGATTTTAGGGATGGGGCTGGTGCATGCAGCCTCTCCACCCATGATGTATACAGATGTCCTTTGAGTGCATGAATCAAGCCTCTCTCATGCCTCTCTGGCCCTGTTTACCAGCCGCCGCCACCACCCAGCTTTCCTGACATCTGTGCCCATTAGCGGTGAGGACATTTCACACGTCCAAGCTGCTGTGACGAGGGAACCGAAAGCAGTACGAAAAGAGGACTTCTCCATAAGTTTCCAACAGTTCTACGAACGTTGTCAATGGTGCATTGTATCAGAGGGGGCCTACCTTGAAGGCCTGTAATGTATGTAAGTTCGAATATTTCTCGCTGTCAAGTTTCTGTGACCGTTCACCGAACTTTCAGGCCATTGGGTGCAACCAGCGCAGTACTGTCTACACTGACAGTGGCTCTCCAGGGCTTCAGGCAGGGGCATTCCCAGCCCTTTCCAAATGCCTCTGGCATAAGTCTCCTTCAGCCCCATTTCGACACGCAATAGCACAAAACCAGCTTGACTCCAGCTGCTACCGTCTGGCTCTATCTTCCCAATAGTGCACCTTCTTCTGCGATACATACCAGCCAGACCTTGGTGGTGTTGGATATCTTGCCATGCTCCTCAAACATCCAGCCATGGTAGCACAGCAGCAACCTGAGAATGCTACGCATGGTCACGATGAGGGCCAGCCATAGCGCTGTGGAAAAAGCCAGGGCACTGAGGACTGTCAGGCCTTGATCTGACAGGTAGTCACTGAGGACAACATGGTGGGGAAGGGGAGGAAGAGAGAGAAAAGCATACAGGCCTTAAAATTAAAACAATCAATTTCCCAAGAGAAGAAAACCTAATTCTGTCTTCTAGTCCGATGTCTCCAAACTAACACACACGCACACAAGTGGTTCAGGGTTTAAAATGTGGACTTGCTGTTTTAAACTAAAGGTCCGTCTCGGCAAGTCATCTCTCTCCAAAAGCAGCCAAATAAATGCCCCCTCTCTGTGAATATGGAGATTCCATCATGTTATTGCAAGAGAGAACTATCCTCCATATGTTTTTCTAAAGTCATCCAAGCAAGGGGCCATTGTTTTGGCAAGGAAGTAATGTACTTTCCAAAGCCTGCTGCCAATTGGAGATGTTATCCTCTTGGAGGGAACCCTAGGTACATACATCCTTACATGAGTCAGGCCCTCTTCAGGCTTGAGGCTGATTCCATGGTACCATGGCTGGCACATGTGGGGCTATCCTATTCAGGCATGAAAACCCCTTCATGCGTTCATACTGAACACCTCAAGAGGACTCTTTTGTCACTAGAAAATTGTCTCCCACCCTGGCAGTACCCAAGTGTTTCTGACCTGAGGACAACTTGCACTCTCTCCAATGTGTTTGACATGGACACATCCTTGGACTGCGTTTGAGAGTGGTTTTGAAGCAACTCTCCAAGAAAACCATTTAAAATAACATGGAACCATGATTTCCCACTATATGAATAAGCCACAGCAAGCCTCGAATTTGTAGGCTCCCCAATCTTCCTCTCTCATTCTCCAGGAGAAGGAGTTTTGAAGCACCTACTTCCAATTTTAAACAAACCATAGCGCCCCATCATGTCTAAACACAGAGAAATGTAATTTGTTTAAACAGTGCTTTCAGGACAAGATGGGAAGTGAGTCCACAGTTTGATTCTGGGTAGTTCTCATAAGTGTGAACAAACCACAGTTCTCTTAACTTCAGAGGCCACCATAAACAAGGGTTTGTCTAAAAGCAAAGGCTTCCCATTTCCTACTCATTGGCTTGAAAGCCGACAAGAAGGGTTGGAGAATTCACACGAGCCTGTTCTCATAGTAGGAAACCATTTTTTCCCAGAATGTATGAAAACCAGGCCTTAGTTTTAGTCTCTCTCCCCCTCACTGATTCATCCGCAACTCCCACCCTTCTCCCTTCCCATCTCCATACCTGACTGGCAGGTGTTCCTTGATCTTTCCAATCATGCCCATGGAGGGGTCAAGTCGAGAGTACTGGGTTACCAAGATGGCAGTAACCATGAACAGCCAACTGGATGGGCTGGCAGGATACACGCCTGTCACAAAACTGTTCTGTTAGGGGAGGTCACAAAAAGATGAACGTGAACAGATTGCTGCTATCGTCATGAGTCAAATATTCTGTAGTTGTGAAGGCACATTGCCCTTTCTTTGGAAAATATGGTATATGGACTGAACTTTGCCCAGTTCCCTAAACTGCCCACTCACTTCCTTTCCCTCAAACACTTACAAAACTGCTGGTGTGCACTTTTTCTTGAAGAAGCAGTGTGGATTTGTGGAGAGCAGGGAGGCTATACTTGACAACATAGCTATTTCAGTCTTAAAAATCAACCAACACATTGTTTTCTCAGAATGTAAGCTGCATTGAATGTGCTTTGAACTGTTGGGTGCTGATTAATGGTGCTTGTTGCTTATAACAAATTAAACAGGTCCCAACATTTTATAAGCTGGCTCTCTCATTTTTGCTCCGAGCAACCCACCCCCAATTTCCAAGCTACATCTCAGCATCAAAAATCATTTTACAAGCAAGCTTCTCATTAGTACCAGCTTCTGTCTTTGCTGTACTGGGAGGGAAACAAACTAAATTGTGGTTTAGTATGATGTTCAAATCAGGTAACTGAACTACTAAGATCACCTGCTGAGTTCATGATGGAGATGAGATTTTAACAAGGACCTCCTAATTCATAGCTCTCTTTTATCCTTACAACAACCCTGTATGTCGTCCCTCCATAATACAAATGGAGACAGCATCTTCACAAGGACACCCAATAAATTCATGGATTATTGACTAAAAAGAAACAGGTTGTCAATGTTATTGAACCTTAATTATTGAAGAACAAGCACCGTGATATCTCTCTCTCTCTCTCTCTCTTGGCACTTGGGCACTCTCCACACCCTTGACTGTGCTCCATGAGGCCTAGTTCTAAAATGGATCCCAGAACCACCTGTTCTGATTTGGCCAAACAAACTTTCATTCGCACTATACCCTGAACCTACCGGACTCAAGTCCTTTCCGATAACCCGGGAGGCCTTACTCTCATGCCAAACCCAGGCCTTCAACTGCCTTGACTGAATTCTTCCTAAGGCTCCAACATGGAAGGGTTGGGTTCCCAAGAGTAAACTAAGAGCTGGGCTCTCAAGACATGAATGTCACCGAATTGTAGAACTGCAGAGTTGGAAGGGACCAAGAGAGTCATCTAGTCCAACCCACTGCAATACAGGAATCTTTTTGCCCAACACGGGGCCGGAACCTATGACTGTCTCATGCTCTACCAACAGAGCTATCCCTCAGATACAAATTAATTCCAGAGCATTTTGAGCAGGTGCTCGTTATCCCTATCTTACCCGCAGCTTGTTGAATTTCTTCTTCCAGGACCGCAGGCCTGAGAGGTAAACCTCCCTGAGAGCTGCATGGCTCAGCTGGAGGTCGATACCCTCTGGAGAGACCGTGAATTGGAACGCCACAGCTTGGTGAGCCTCCGCCATCTTGGGAGGGTGCTAGCTTGTTGGCTAAGACAAGAGAGAGAACAAGAGGATGAACACATCCCTTTAAACCTGTATCGAAAACCCCTCAAATTTATACATTGGCAAATTCCTATTTATACCCTGCCTTCCACACACACCCCAACAGGGACTCAAGGTGGCTTACAGATAAAAGGCAGAAAGGTATTGTGCCGGTAGTTAAAATGGCACAAAACAGCACTAGGTGGTGGACTGCATTCTGGGGACTTGGAATATCCTCCACTAGTACTTCAGTTTTACCTGGCAAAAGGCTGACATCACAATGACAAAGGTGAGTGTCATTGTGTATTTGGCTGAAACCTGGCCAAACAGATAGCAAAGGTTTGGTGCGAGCTCTGGGAGAAACCTCGCATTGCCTACGTTCCCTCGCTATGAACGAAGAACTTGAGAAGGTGTGAAAGAAAGAAAGATGGGTCTTCTCTGTGGTGGCACCACAGTTATGGATAACACTCCTACAGGATCCTTGCTTGTCACCTTTGCTTTAGTCGTTCTGGAACTAGCAGTTCGAATATGTGCAACAGGGTGAGCTCCCGCTGCTCTGTCCCAGCTCCTGCCAACCAAGCAGTTTGAAAGCACACCAGTGCAAGTAGATAAGTAGGTACCGCTCCAGTGGGAAGGTAAACAGCATTTCTGTGCACTCTGGCTTCCGTCAGGGTGTTCTGTTGCATCAGAAGCAGTTTAGTCATGCTGGCCACGTGACCTGGAAAGCTGTCTGTGGACAAACACCAGCTCCCACGGCCTGAATGCGAGATGAGCGTTGCACACATAGTCACCTTTGACTGGACTTAACTGTCCAGGGGGTCCTTTACCTTTACCTTCTGGTACTAGGTGAAGACCTTTTTTATTTTCTCAGGCTTTTAAATCTTGAAATTATCTAGTAAACTATTGGATTGGACTAGGAGCTGAGACACCAGGTCTCTACTTGGCCATGAAGCTCACAGGGTGACCTTGGGCCAGTCACCATCTCTTAGCCTAACCTTACCTCACAGGGTTGTTGTGATGATGAAATGGGGAGAACCATGTACACCACTTTGAGATCCTTGTGAGATAAACTTGTGAGATAAAAGTGGTATATAAATGTAATAAATAAAATAATAATAATAATAATAGATCTTTTGATATTTCTGAAGTTTGTCTTTGCTTCTACTTTTGTTTGATACTCTGCTGCTGTTTTTATGCTGTATTTAGATTTTATGGCTTTGCCTTTTTAATGTATGCTTTATTTCCACTGTTAGCCACCCAGAGCATATACAATGAGTAAATAAACAAGAAATTATTATTTTTGAGTTATTTTTGAAATTATTTATATTTGAGTTGAAGGGATATTTATTTTGCCACCAGCTTTACTGAATACAATGAAGGAAGTACAAGAACAGCAATGAAACCACAAAACAAAAGCATCAGAAAAAAAGAACTAGAAAACCTTTCATCTCAAAAAGGGTTCAAAGTAGAGAAGGATAGCTTTTCTCTGGTACTTGGGGGAAAATGAAGGTAGTGCCAGGCAAACATACCAAAAGAAGTGCATTTTTCAATTTGCATTCCACCACACAGGCCTGATTTGCACATAATGCTAAACCATGGCTTATTAAACTTCATGGTGCATTGAACCATCGCATACATGTTAGTGCGAACCCTGCCAGCCACTTGAAAACCCTTGGTTGTAATAAACCATCCTTTTTATATAAAAAAAATTTAAACAGATAACGTTGTGATATTAACCTAAAAAAAAGCAGCTGGGAAAAGGAATCTCCACAAGCAAAGCAGCTCCACTGCTTCAGGCAAGAAACATCTGGAATCCCCTCCCTCCGGGGGGGGGGGGAATGTTGGTTTTTCACTAAGTGAGAAAATGGATGAATCGCTTCAAAAGGAGGAGTGTGGGTCTTCTGCACAAAATTTACCACATACCTCATTGCATGTTGCCAAGGCCCAATACAGGTTTGGCTGCTATGACAACAGTTTTCTGTTGCCAGGGAGTTAAGGGGAGTGACATGAGAGCCGCCAAAAAGAACGGCAATAACATCTGGCATAGTAACTCAAAAATACGAGAAGTCTGAGCAGTTTTAACCCACTCATCATGTGTGGGCTTGGGGATACTCTCCCTTGTCAATAAGAAGATACTATCCTCTTACCAGAGAATCCAATAATCTGGGCTACCAACCACAACTCTAACCACTGGCCCTCACCACCCCAACTGGCCTTCAGCTCCTTCAAATCACTACCCATCCCATTACCACATATGTTACAGGACTAGACTGGAGATGGGGTGGGGGAGGGCCTGGCTTTCCCAGCTGTGAACAGATTGGACAGGGGGGGCATTGGTAATTCTTCTTGTTTCCATTTCTGTGCCAAAAGTATTCTTGCTGCCGTCGCCGCATATAAAAACAGTTTTTTGTCTTGTCTACTAATATCCTCACCTACAATGCCCAATAAGAAAGCTTCTGGGTTTTTTTTTATATAAATGTATATTCCAACATGTTTTTCATCTCATTATATATCATTTCCCAGAAGCTTTTTACTTTCTTACATTCCCACCACATCGTTCCTTCCTTATCTTTACAGTGCCAATTGTTTCTCTTATCTCATGCCTGAATCGCTCTGATGGGGTGGAAAGCTCTCCATCAAAGCATGGCCTCCTGCTTTGATATCTGGGTTTTGCCTTGCCTCGCTTCAGATATCAAAGCAGGAGGCCATGCTTTGATGGAGAGCTTTCCACATCATCAGAGCGATTCAGGCACAAGATAAGAGAAACAATTGCCACACACAGCTACCCACCATGCAGCAAGGGGCAGATTTATGTTTTATCATGTTTTTAATATTCTGTTGGGAGCCGCCCAGAGTGGCTGAGAAAACCCCGCAAGATGGGCGGGGTATAAAGTATTATTATTATTAAGATGTGCTGAGGCCCTAAACTACGCCAAGTCAAAGGGGCCCCATAGAATCTGTCCCTAACGCTAATAGCAAGGGCAGTGAAAATAGAAACGACATCGTTTTACATTTGCGTTTATATATGCACACAGACAAGGATGCAACTAAAAACTAAAAATCTCGATACCAGTGTTTCCTGAAGCTCTTACAGCGGAGGCATTGTTGTTGTTCAGTCGTTCAGTCGTGTCCGACTCTTCGTGACCCCATGGACCAGAGCACGCCAGGCACGCCTATCCTTCACTGCCTCTCGCAGTTTGGCCAAACTCATGTTAGTAGCTTCGAGAACACTGTCCAACCATCTCATCCTCTGTCGTCCCCTTCTCCTTGTGCCCTCCATCTTTCCCAACATCAGGGTCTTTTCCAGGGAGTCTTCTCTCCTCATGAGGTGGCCAAAGTACTGGAGCCTCAACTTCAGGATCTGTCCTTCTAGTGAGCACTCAGGGCTGATTTCTTTGAGAATGGATAGGTTTGATCTTCTTGTAGTCCATGGGACTCTCAAGAGTCTCCTCCAGCACCATAATTCAAAAGCATCAATTCTTCGGCGATCAGCCTTCTTTATGGTCCAGCTCTCACTTCGGAGGCATACAATCATATAAAAACCCCTCGCCAAGGTTTTAGAGGCTCACCTTATACACGTCTGTGTTAGTTGCTATTCTGGGTGTGAGAATGCAAGATCAAGAGAAGCAATTCATGCAATACGCAGCCTCCCCCAAGGGCAGGAATTTATGATGTTGTAAGAATATTAAGGTCTTTTATTTATATATACCGGTAATAATTTTTATTATGTACCAAGCAAACAAGGCCACATGTCTGAAGCAGCAGGCCTGACACCATTTTTTGACTCCCAGCTGACCAAGTGTTTTCTCTGCCAGGAGGAAGGAGGTGAGCAGCCCTCTGCCTGAGTGCCAGATGATGGGCCATTTCCCTCACAAAGGACGGGCATTAGCCTCGCATTAGCCCTACCAGACAGGGTAGGAAACCTTTTGTTTTGCAGAAATGTGTGTCTGGGAGGCGTCAAGGAGGGATGGCACAAGTGTGAGAATTCTCAGGTTACCTCCTCTGACCCTCCCAATTGGTGATGTAATTCTGATGTGTGTATGATGTATGGAGGGGTGGTCTTGAGCTGGAGGGGGGCAATTTCAAAAGTCTACATAGGAGCTTGCGCTCCATCGTTCGAGGTCTTTTGCCTACAAAACACCCTGTTGCAACAGCGATAATAAAGACTTTGCTGTTATATTCTCCTACCGGTTCTTTGTGCGTTCTTTTTTCCTACGGCAGAATGATAAGGAGGGATGATGTGCATCTCTGCAAAGATCCCAAAAGGGGGGGGGGGGGTTCCGAAGCTAAGCAGGGCATTAGGGAAGTCTGATCAGATTGCTTTTGTAAGATCAGAACTATGGATAATGTGAATATCCACTGCCAGGATCCACAATCACTTTCCCAGCCCAGGAAAACAGGGCGTGAGCCCAGGTGTTCTGGCTAGATCCCAACTGGGTGAAAGTTGAAAACACTCCGATCTAGACACCTCCCCAAAGTGTGCCTTGCACAATCCTGTTATTCTCGAGGCGTTTCGGCTCCATAATCACAAGCCAGAAGAAGCACACCTCAGAGCATGGGACCAGAATGGAAAGGCAGGGCCTGCCCCACTGCAACACCCCTCTCTGCCCTCACTGGGACCCCGAACCACAGTGTGCCCCTCGCTGTCCAAGAGGAAAGACTTCAGCATTGTCTGCCTGCTCAGGCCTAGGCCTAGTTTTAAGAGGCACAACTTATTGTCGTCTCTCCCTTTCCATCAGAACTCGTAGTGAAATGGATGGGGTGTAACCAGACACGGGTCTGGGTACCCTGGGACAAGCAGGCACTGGGACTCTTGAGAGATGTGTGCACCTCTGCAGAGAATCATAGAATTGTAGAGTTGGAAGGGGCCCCAAGGGTCATCTAGTCCAACCCCCTGCAATGCAGGAATCTCAGCTAAAGCATCCATGACAGATGACCATGCGACCACTGCTTTAAAAACTCCCGAGGGACACCGTTCCACTGTCAAATAGCCCTTGCTGTCAGAAGGTTCTTCCCAATGTTTGGTCAGAATCTCCTTCCTTGGAACTTGAAGCCATTGGTTCGAGTCCTACCCTCCAGAGCAGGAGAAAACAAGCTTGTTCCATTTTCCACCTGACAACCCTTTAGACCAGTGTTTCCCAACTGGAAGCCATATGGCCCCATGGGATGCCCCAAGATATTCCGGGGGGGGGCACAAGTGAAAATTACATAAATGGGGGGGGGGCACAGCACGAGGCTAAGGAGCCACAGAAGGAAGTGAGAAGAAAAGAATTAAAAAAAAAGAAAATTCTGATTGGCTGACGATCTGCTTGGCCAATCACAAGCAGCTAAGGGGGCGGGCCCACCAGGGGGCAACCTAGCGCTTCTTTTTGCCACATGCATTTTCTTGGAGCAGTCCTGGTTTGTTTCCAGCCGGAGAGGTCGATCTCTGAGGCTCCCGTTTTGACCACTGCTTGTACCTGCCGCCAGTGCTGGCCTAGCGCCTAGCAGATTGGGGCCTTCACATGTTGACTAAGGGCGCAGGGCCTATCACAAGCGTCGGCCTGGTTCTGCAAAACATGGGGCGAAATCCACCCCAGCGCCTAGTCGAGCAGGGTCGTCCGGCGCTTCTTACTTGCACCTAGTAAATAAGTGTCTACTCAGAAGAAAGCCGCACTGAGTTCAGTGGGCCTTAGTCCCAGTTAAAGGTGTGTGGGGCTATAGTGCAGGGGTCCCCAAACTAAGGCCCGGGGGCCGGATGCGGCCCAATAGACTTCTAAATCCGGCCCGCGGACGATCCAGGAATCAGCATGTTTTTACATGAGTAGAATGTGTGCTTTTATTTAAAATGCATCTCTGGGTTATTTTGGGGGCCTGCCTGGTGTTTCTACATGAGTAGAATGTGTGCTTTTATTTAAAATGCATCTCTGGGTTATTTGTGGGGCCTGCCTGGTGTTTTTACATGAGTAGAATGTGTGCTTTTATTTAAAATCTATCTCTGGGTTATTTGTGGGGCATAGGAATTCGTTGATTTTTTTTTTTTCAAAATATAGTCCGGCCCCCCACAAGGTCTGAGGGACAGTGGACCGGCCCCCTGATGAAAAAGTTTGCTGACCCCTGCTATAGTGCCAGGGCTCCTCCGGATGACAATATCTTTTTGCACCAAGTCAGTGAGGACCACTTGCTTTTTAAAATTCTCCCATATATAATAGAACTCCCTGTGCGCCTTTTGCAGACCCTGCATGTGTCCTGATTTTCCAGGGACAGAGTCGGATTTACAGATGTCCCAGTTTCTGATTTGATCCTGGAATGTCCCGCTTTTCCTTAGGACGTCCCTATTTTCATCAGAGAAATGTTATCCGACCCCTCGAGCCATCTGAAGGCAGCCCTGTATGGGGAACTGGTTTTTTTAATGTTTAATGTTTTATTATGTTTTTATATATGTTGGGCAAACCAGTCAGATGGGTGGGGCATAAATAATAAAATTATCATTATGGAATAGGACGTCCCTATTTCCACTGGAGAAATGTTGGAGGGTATGCTTTTGAACTGTTATCTGTAGGTTTCTCCCTGTGTGTCAAATAACTGGGGTCATAAAAATAAGTGTTGTTTACTTTTTATAATACATGGGAGATGGATCTCCCTCGGGAGGTTGTGGACTCTCCTTCCTTGGAGGTTTCCAGGCAGAGGTTGGATGGCCATCTGTCATGGATGCTTTAGCTGAGTTTCCTACGTTACAGGGGGTTGCACTAGAAAGATTACCCTTTGAGTCCCTTCCAGCTACATGATTCTATCTTTTTTTCTGCTTCAACAATATCTCATTATGTTCCTACCATTTTAAGTAACTGTATTTTTATAAATTATAAAATATATATATAAATAAAACATGTTCTAGTTACAAGCAAAACATTTAAATAGCTACCAGTAGGATGGGTTGGGGGTGGGGGCACAGGAAGGAAACAAGTTCGGAAGGGGGCCACTGCTTTTCTATGCCCAGCTCCTTCAACCGTTCCTCATAAGGCTTGCTTTCCGGACCTTTGATCATCTTGGTCTGGACTTCAGTCCTGTTTTGTGCTGCTTCACCAACATGCTCCCTGCAGGATCTCCCACCCCACTTTAGTAGATCTAGGCTGGCGAAACTGGTTCGACTCACTGCTGAGCTAGAGATATCCGGAGTGGCCACGGACAGACTCCTCTTTCTCAGCCTCAGTTTCCCATCTGTATGGGAACGGTAATATACCCGGTAATCTACTTTGCATGGTCACTGTAAAGAGCAACAAGTGCTATATAACAAGCCTGCCTTTTCCTAGACCCCACCCCATCCCCAAACACAATGATGTGACCTTGCATAAAATCTGATGCTCTCTACCCCAGAAGTAGCTGCTGCTAAGCATTTGGTAGGAAAACCACAGGGTGTTAATTGGTTAACGTCTGTTGCACACTGCCTGCCAAGGACCGGATGCAGCTGGGCATGAATATAAAGGAAGAAACTGGGGTTTCCCTCCCTCCTTCTAGCGTAAGCAAATATTGTTGCCTTGGGCACAGACTGCAACTCCAGCAGATTTTAAAACACAGGTAGGTAGCCGTGTTGGTCTGCCATAGTCAAAACAAAATAATTTTTTTTAAAAAAAAATCCTTCCAGTAGCACCTTAGAGACCAACTAAGTTTGTTCTTGGTATGAGCTTTCGTGTGCACGCACACTTCTTCAGATACACTGAAATAGAAATCACCAGACCCTTATATATAGTGAGAGAGTGGGGAGGGGTATTACTCAGAAGGGTGGTGGGAATGGGTGATTGGCTGATAGGTGTGGAAAACCTGTTGCCAAAAATCACTCACCTGCATGACCTGTACAATAGCTTCTTATCGTCAGTCCCTTTGTTGGCAGATGCTGCCAATCGCCGGCCGCATTTGATGCAGAAACAGCCAATCAACACCAGCCCTTGCCACAGCCGCTAATAACACGCCCAATAGCCGCTGACCATCTCCAGCTCACGGCAGCAGCCAATCACACGTCCCCCCCATGCACTATCTGTGTATAAGACAACCCCCAACTTTTTACCTTATTTTTAAATAATAAAAAACCCTCGTCTTATACACAGAAAAGTATGGCAATGCTTAAACTTTAAGGCTCCTAATCCCGGAAGGGCCCCAGAAGCAACTACAGTCCATATTGCTTGAAAAAGTGAATCATGCATATATAAGAAAATTTCTTCCTTTTCATCTCCCCAAAACTCAGAAACTATGAGGCATAGGAAATTTTAATTCACACTAGTGACTTTGACATGTGAGATAATCCAATCCAGTCGTTTTAATCAAAATCTGGGATGTAGTAGTTAAATTTTTTAAATATATATAAAAATGTGGCAATCTGTTGTGGAATAACCCCATTGAAGAAGATAAGAGTGGTTATTCAAACCATGTTGCTGGTTGTGAAGGAGTCCCCATAACATTCAGGGCCCCCAGAATGTAGGTCTGCCGCTGCAGGCTACCTGTACATATGTAACACCAGGCTTCTACAAATGCCATTTCCCCCCCCCCCCTAATATGGAGATAATTTCAGCACAGGAGAACTGTTTTCCACAAGACACAAACAGATCTATTTATGCACAGCAAGACTTCGTAATAAAGCCATTGCTACCCAGCAATAGGAAGAACACCCTGGTAATTACTGGCCACGCATGCCCCCCGCCCCCGGCAAAGTATAGTTATGGGTGACAGAACCAGGGCAGTCATTGCCAGAGGGCAATTTCTTTAGGCAGGGGCGGCCAAACGGAATATGGCAAATTGCATAGATACTTAAGAAACTGCATGTGGGTTAGAGGCAGTGGCCAGTTAACACGTTTTTAGTCAATGTGCTTTGGGAATGAGAAATCCTATAAACCACATTTCAGAGCTATCCTTTTCCTTGCATCCCTACTTGTTTTAAAAAAGCACGTCGTTGCGCCTGCAACCCAAATACTTCCTATGTTGATTGTACATCTTTTGCAACCGGGTCAGTGAATTTTAAAAAAATATATAGTAACAACTCCAGGCATGGAGGGCGATTTCCACATTGACTGCAATGCACATGGATGGGAAACTTAACCCTCCCCTCCCCAGTTGTGATCCAATTAAAAACAATTCTGCCCCCCCCCAACACCTGTGCTGCAATGGCACCAATGAAGGCATTCTAATAATAACAATAATAATTTATTATTTATATCCCGCCCATCTGGCTGAGTTTCCCCAGCCGCTCTGGGCAGCTCCCAATCGAGTGTTAAAAACAATACAGCATTAAATATTAAAAAATTTCCCTGAACAGGGCTGCTTTCAGGTGTCTTTTAAAAATAGGATAGCTGCTTATTTCCTTGACATCTAATGGGAGGGCGTCCCACAGGGCGGGCACCACTACCGAGAAGGCCCTCTGCTTAGTTCCCTGTAACCTCACTTCTCGCAATGAGGGAACCGCCAGAAGGCCCTCGGCGCTGGATCTCAGTGTCCGGGCTGAACGATGGAGGTGGAGACGCTCCTTCAGGTATACAGGACCGAGGCCGTTTAGGGCTTTAAAGGTCAGCACCAACACTTTGAACAGTGCTCGGAAATGTACTGGGAACCAATGCAGATCTCTCAGGACCGGTGTTATATGGTCCCGGCGGCCACTCCCGGTCACCAGTCCAGCTTCCGCATTCTGGATTAATTGCAGTTTTCGGGTCACCTTCAAAGGTAGCTTCCCCTTCCCCTATAGTTAATTGCAGCTTGGGGTGCAGGGATGGGGGCTAAGTCCCTTTGGGATTGTGGCTGAGGATACAAGGGTTAAATCCCCCCTCCCTGTATGCTGCAGCCCAGGTGAAAATTACTCCCTCCCCCCGCTGGGTGCCTAACATTGCATTTATTATTATTATCAATTTTTATTGAAGATGCTCTTTTGCAACATTGCATTTTAAAGAATTCTGGTGTGGCTAAGAACCACACAATTAATATAGCATGCAGTTAGGCCCTGAGATTTCTAGGTCCCTCCAGTCCTCCGTCTCTCCAGTCAGCACTTGCTCGGAGCTTTGTTCCATCAGCACAACCAGACTCTTTTGGCCTGTCCACAGAGGACGGAAGTTGCATGTTTTGTAGGGGGTGCTGTCCACAGACAGCTAGTGCTGATCCATTCCAAGCACCATACTGAACTAGCTAGCTTGGGGAGAGGGGGGTAGATGGTGGCAAGGGCTTCATCCCAGCAGTTGCCTCCATTGCATTGCAGCAAAGCACCTCGAATGCAATTTGGCGAGCAGAGAAAAACCACATAAACAAAATTACTCCCGTACTAACAGATTTTCCGATTCTGCTTAGCGTTTTGGATTGAGCAAAGAAGCCAGCCTGTTTCTGTTTTCTCCAAGTGGGGCGGGGAGGGGGGGGAGGTAATTGCATCTTTCCCAATCCCAAGGGTGCCTTTTCTTGGTTTTAAAGTGGCTGCAAAATCAGGACGAGTTGCCCGGTCAAAGAAAAACACAGAGGCTGTCAACACTTTCCCTAAAAGCTGTAGATCAATGAATCAAAACATCACACCGGCTGCGAGGATCCAGGTTGAGTTACAGCCGCCACACGCACTCTCCTGATTTTAGCAGATTGCTTCCGTCTAGCACACAGCTAGCTCGCTCCTTTCCCCTGCAGGGTCAGCCTCAAAATATGCAATGCTGAAACAAGATGTTACAGCAAAGGCGTAGAGGAGGAACATAGCTATATAGGTGAAATGTCAAGCCACAACAAGAAAATGTTAGTTGCGCTTGCCATTTTGCCTGGGGGCCCAGACTATCTCATCACCTAGGTAGAAGAAGAGTTTCAAAGGACCCCAGGATTCCAAGCTACCTAATCCAACCTGTTGGTCCACTGAACAGCACGGTATATATAATCTGCAACCCCATAAAGTAACATAAACCTGTAATTGCAAATGCAATCTGGGAATAGCTGTCGTCTTACTAAGCACCAGCAAAACAACCCAATTTCTGAAAACTTAATTACTTGCGTCAAGTTTGCAATAACAGCCGCAACAAATTGAGGCTCATTTGCATATTGCACTCCTGTTCTACCCTGGATTCTTGCAAAACTGCCCATTTCCGTGAACATCTTCTGCTGTTTGCCTGGGGGAAATGCTCCCAGCGCTAGGGCTGCCTTATTTTGAAGAGCAAAAAAAGAGGACACGTTTGCCAACTTCTGCTTTTAACTACAGAAGAAGAAGAGTTTGGATTTGATATCCCACTTTTCACTACCCGAAGGAGTCTCAAAGTGGCTAACATTCTCCTTTCCCTTCCTCCCCCACAACAAACACTCTGTGAGGTGAGTGGGGCTGAGAGACTTCAGAGAAGTGTGACTAGCCCAAGGTCACCCAGCAGCTGCATGTGGAGGAGTGGAGACACGAACCCGGTTCCCCAGATTACGAGTCTACCGCAAAAAGAGGACGTATGGCAACCCGATGTAGGCACTAGACCGAATGGCAGCTAGTTTCCCCTTGCAAAGAGAAGGCGTGGGGCTCCCCTTCAGATGTGGGACCACAGCAGAGGGCAGAAGCTTAAAGCCCCCCTCCCACCCCCCCACAAAGACACACCAAGATCCTGATCCATGCTGGATATTTTGAAAGGAAACTACTGCACTCAAGTTCAAACAGTGTAGTTAATGTAATGTGTGGCTTTACTCTAATTCTTTGGAAAGCGAATCACGCTTCATAGTTAGAGCAAATCATTAGGTTGGGGGCTAACCAGAGGCTCTTATGTGCTCCAGCCCTCTCCACTGCTATGGAACAGTGATGTTGCCAAATGTCGTTCAGTTTTTCTCTCTGAGTCCCAGCCAGTGAGACAGACACTCTGGAATGAGTTTAAATCAGGAAGCACGCTTCCTTTGAGGCATCCACCAATCAGCCTCCCACTCACAAATGAACAAACAAACGGACACAAGCACACTTTCCAAGAGAAAGAATGGGGGGGGCAGAAACCCAAGGCAGTGACAGGGAAGAGACAAACTGGGGTACAGGTTCTGAATTGTGGGACCCGGGAATCCTGGCAATCGGCTCTTTGCTAGACTCCACCACCCCAACCAAAGTGTTGGCAAGACACCACTTTTCCCCATACCCACGCAAACCAAAACAAAAAACCAACGTCACACACAACCCTGTTTTCCACCAAAACATGGAGCACATTTAAAACATATTTCTGCAGAACCTAGAAGACTTCAGTCCCTCCCAAATATTGTTGGACTGCAACTTCCATCATGCCCAGCCTGGCGAATGGTCGGGAATGATGGAAGCTTTACAGAATCCACCTCCTAGTCTGTTCCCGCCATTCCAAATAATCCAGCTCTCTCCTCCACTAGATCTTAGAATCGCAGCCCTGTTTGCTCCAATCTTCACACCCTCCATCCCTCTCCTTCCTTCTCCCATACAACTGCGTTGTGGAAGAACCGCTGAGGAAATTCCACTGTATCTTCTGAGGCTGCCCTAAATTCCCTCTCAACACAACCAACCATTTCCTGATCCAATTTCCTGCGTGTTCTTTGCTCCAGGACCCAATCCTACCTGCGTACAGCGCTGGATCGCCTAAGCACAGATCCAATCTGCTCCTTGCAGCCTCCTCTAAGAAATGTGCTGGCTGACTCTTCCGCTCAAACACCCTCCCACTTCAGAACTGGTTGTACTGGTTTGTAATCATGCCTGCAAGTTAGCAAAGACTTCCCAATTCTTGCCATGGGAGCCTACATGGAACTAAATAATAAGGGCCAGAGGTTTACCTCTTGGAACATCCCTCCAAAAGAGGTTCAATGGGCACCTTCTGTACCAGCTTTTAAAAGCATGCTGAAAACATTTCTGCTCTACATTCCAGACCAAACCAGGCAATTAATGGTCTACTGCTGTTTGCTTTGAATTCTTCCGTTTTTAATTGGTTTTAAATATGATGTTACTGTATGGCTTGTTTTAAACTTCTGTGGCATATGTCTATAATTATTTTTTTATAAATATATGCCACTGCACCCCTAAAGGCCAGCTCTGAGGGATGACTATTTGAGGCATAGTTTTACGGTGGTTTCCCTCCAACCTGAGAATAACACTGGGAAATTGGGTTTTGGCCTCACGATCCTTGTTCTAAAGTGGCACTATCTTATGACCACGAAAGTCACCTAGTCCAATCCCTGCAATGCAGAAATATCAACACGTGGTCCCCCATCCAATTTGAAACCATACCACACCCTACTTAGCTTTTCAAACGTACTAACAGTTTGGTGGTTTGCTTGTTTGTTGTTTTTTAAAAAGAAGGCATTTTAGGTTCAGCTTTCCTGATTTATCTTTTAACTCATTGTATACAGCATCTCTTGTGTACCCCTCCTGTACCTATTTGTACACCGCTTTAAAAGGAGAGAAATTAAAATGAGCAAACAATAAAACAGAATAAGATTTGGCCTTCCCTATACCAGGATGGGGACTCTCCCCGTTAAAACTACAGCAAGCCCCAAGTTACCATACACACATTTTACATGTGCACATTCAGCTTTATGCATGTGGCAAAATAAATAAATAAAATTAAATAAAAAGGGGCCGGAGTTCTGGGGAAAATGACGCTGGCAATCCCTGCCCCGCTCCCTCCACCATTGGATTTAATGGGTTTTGACTATATACAATTGTGGCCTTAGGCGCAGTCCACAGAACATAACCCCCACGTAATTTGCAGGCTTACTGTACTCAGGGGCGTAGCAAAGTAAAATGGTACCGAGGGGCAAAACATTTTTTGTCAAACCCCCCCCCCAGGCATGGGAAGGTCAGGTGGTACCCGGTGCGGAAAATTTCTTGTCAACCCCCCCCCCCAATTGATTCCCCCCCCCCAAAATTGTTTTACGTTATTTAATATTTTCTTACTAAGGAATAATAACAAGTAATAATAATAATAAAACTTTTATTTATATCCCACCCTCCCTGGCCGAAGTCGGGCTCAGGGTGGCTAACATCAGATACATAACATTGGTATAAAATCAAACAATAATTAAATTACCTCCTAAAAACATCTCAAAATCAAATTAAAGTCTAAGTAGATGGCTTTCCACAGGGTTAGGGTTGGGAACAGTAAGTGTTCTCTGAACTGAAATTTCAGCCTTCATGACATAGGAAAACAACCAAGTGAACAGCTATTTTGGTGGAGGAGGGTCAAGATATTAACCGATATTCATGAAATTTCATATATAGCTATATAATCCCTAGCATATTAAGATACGACCTTCGGAGCAGGCATTTAAAAAAAAAAAATTCAAAAGAAATTCAATTCCCCCCCCCAAAAAATGTTCCTTGATTTGTCACCCCCTCCATTATGGAACCCGGGGCGGCCCGTCCCCCTCGCCCCCCCTTGCTACGCCCCTGACTGTACTCAACAATTGTCCCTAATCAATCTGTTATTCTTGCACATCACAGAATCATAGAATTGTAGAGCTGGAAGGGACCGACCCTGAGGACCATCTAGTCCAACCCCCTGCAATTCAGGAATATGCATACGGGGATCGAACCCGCAACCTTGGCGTTACCAGCACCATGCTCTAACCATCTGAGCTGTCCCGACGGTCTCTAGTCAAACCAGTCTAAAGACTCCAGATGACAATTACATACAGTGGTGGTCCGCTAGACGAAAATAATTCGTTCTGCGAAAATTTTCGTCTAGCGGGTTTTTCGTCTTGCGGAGTGGCAATGGCAGCCGTGCTCCGCAAAACAGAAAAAAAAGACGAAAATTTTTCGTCTTGCGAGGCAGCCCCATAGACTCAAATTATACCTTGGGAGCTAGACAAACATGGTGCCCCCTTGCCGACAATACTCAATGTAAGTAGAAACGAATTAGGACCTGGAGTTTGCATGCACAAACATCACTGGGCCCCAGGAGGGGCACGGCTTCACATCCAGCCCCTAGCAGTTTGCGGAAGAAGGAGAGAGGGAGATGAGAAAGGAAGATGAGGAACCCCCTGGAGGATATCAAACCAGGGATGGCGACCCTCTTCAGAGAACCACATGCCACTGGCAGGCAGGGCCAGAGACAAAAGAAAGCGGGGTAATGGACGGGACTCTTACCTCTGTCGAAGCAGGCTACAGTCCTCCAGCCACACACAGCCAGAGGTTTTCAGCATCATCACCGACTCTACACACACACACAAATCCTTCTGGCCCTCCCAAGCAAGGAAGAGGCATTATCTCAGGTCAAGAACAGGTCACAGACAAGCAAAAGCACTCGAATAAGATGCACAGCAGGGCGTGAGAAATGTGGCCTAGAGAGAGGCACAGGAAGTCCTGTTGGCCAGAGAGGTCTGAGGTTCCTTGCCTCTCCTTTAGGCAGAGATGCATGAAGCAGCAGGCCTGCACTAATGCCATCACAGAAAGAAGTGCTGCCTGCTTTCTAACCGCCAATACCTCTCAGGTAAATTCGCTTCATTCCTGAATGATATCCATCCATCCACGAGAGTCTTATCTTTTTACGACGAACAATTAAACCGGAATGCTAGCTGCTTAAGAATACCAACACACTGGACTATATCCATTAATTATATGGATATAGATTAGCCCAGGTCTTCTGCCCCCACTGAGCCTTCCAGGAAGCAAATCTCTCTCTTTTTAATCTATTACCTGAAGCAGAATTAGAAAATAGCCTGAAAATTAACATTGTTTTAATAACTCTCTAGGTTGCATGACTTCAGAGGCCCATTTCAAATTGCCATCTAGGTGGCACCTAGGATATGTATTCCTATTGACCCACTTGATCCACTAGACTACACACACACACACCCCTACATGCCTGATATTCTGGGTTCTATTGAGTGACAGCTGTCCACCAAAACTGGCATGGCTAGTGCTGTTGTTTAGGTGTCAAGCCGTTTCTCAGACTCTCTATCTCATATGCATGAGGTGCACATTTGCTGGTTTCCTTACTTAAGACTTTATACTTATAGGTTTAGGGGGAAGGTGTGAAGTGATAAAGATGTACAAGTGTATGACAGCCAGCCACAAAAATGTGCTTTCTGTGGTCTCAGGAAGTGCCTTTTAAAGTTACCGGTAGGTATTTCACTGTCTGCCACTACAACCCATGGAAATGTCTCACTCAGTTAAGCAACATTTTGCTTAACACAAGCAAGCACCAAACATAGCAGGCAGGCAGACCAGTTTACCATAATTAAGAACAAAAAGTCGACCATAGGTTGATAAAATATGATAGAATAAGTGGTGTGGGAAGCAGCACTTAGACCTTCCCCACTCATGTTTTCTTTTGAGTGGAAAAGTAATATTGGGAGGCTGATTTTAATCATGAAAATGACCTGTGGGAAAATGTTTAAGCATCAACCTTCTGGTTTAAATTTGCAGGCTCTTGTGGCAGATTTTCATTTTTCTCTTATTAAAAGAAAAGTTTGGCCCTTTAATTTCTTCCAAGTAGCAGGACAAAGAAACATTTGCAAACTTTAAAAAGAGGGAGGGGATTTTTCTTTTCCCCCCCTGCCTCCCCTATAGCCCAACAGTATTGCCACAAATAACTAGCAGAGGGGGAATCTAAAATCAGGTGAGCTAGTAAACATATTTGTCAGCTAGTAATTTTTATGGAGTTATACGTGAGGCTGCATGATCTGACATGGAATAAAAGGGTGTGATCCTTTGCAGATACTTTGGCCTCCCGAAACTGCTTTTCCCAGAAAACATGTTTGCTAAAATTAAAACGATTACAACATTGGAGGAGGGGTGTGTGTACGAGAGGAGTCAAGTGAGGAAGGGAAACAGAAGACATCCACTCCCCACACAAATAAATTTTTACTGGCCTTCACGTTATTTTTGACAGAGGAAAGGATTAGCCAAAATAAGCTTCTCAGAGGTCTCATTTCCAGGCACTGCCCATCCCCAGACCTACTTAAAAGACTGTTATTACAGTGGTACCTCGGGTTACAGACGCTTCAGGTTACAGACTCCACTAACCCAGAAATAGTACCTCAGGTTAAGAACCTCAGGATGAGAACAGAAATCGTGCAGCAGTGGCGCGGCGGCAGCAGGAGGCCCCATTAGCTAAAGTGGTACCTCAGGTTAAGAACAGTTTCAGGTTAAGAAGGGACCTCCAGAACGAATTAAGTTTTTAACCCGAGGTACCACTGTATTATTATTATTATTATTATTATTTAATTTTGTACACCGCCCTATACTTGTTGGTCTTAGGGCGGTTACATAGCATAAATTCACAATATAAAAAACACAGACAGCTGCTTCATGTGACCTCAGAGGATCCCCTGTGACCTGTAGCCTAAAAGGATGGAGATATCTAAGGCCACTGACCTCCTTACCTTCTCAGAAGTTGAACAGGACAGAAACCGTTTCTCGTCTGGTGGAACGACTTGGGAGTGTGTGTGTGTGTGTGTGTGCAAAGTGGCGTAAGAAAAATCCTATTTGCCATTTAGGTTTTGGAAGCAAGCAGTTATCTCTGCCCCTACCATCTCATTACAGTAGCAAGCCAAGCAAAAACAGCACAGACATAAATTGATGCCTGCTGGAGGGGACAGCCACTTGCCTGCTTGCCATTTCCTCCCCAAAGGCCCCCCCCCTCCAATCTCCATTGTGCCAACAGATCATTGATCAAACCCCAGCCTCAGCATCTACAGAGGCTTGTCTATAAATAGTACCCTATGTAGCAGATGCCCTCAGGAAGCAGTGGCCAGCTGTACACAGAGGGGTGCCCATAAACCTTGGCATCCCCCCCGACCCCCCCGCAGAGACCACCTTCATTCAGCTATTACATACCTGTTCCACCAGCAAGTCTCGCACGCAAGCTCATTGGGCTCCTCCGGAGGGGTCAGGCTGCCAACTCTGGGAAATTTAAAAAAAAACAACAACAACCCGCATCTCAGGTCGGATTGGGACCCTGCCTTTGGTCCTTTCAGAAGGTGGCACATCCACCCGGGCACCCCTAGCCCACACAGCTACTCCCACTAGGCTCTGCTGCTCCCTCAGGGAACCCATAACTCACCACCACTAACCCATAACACCCCCCCCGTCCCAGTGCCTCCCCTCCCCGCCCCCAGTTTCTGCTACTAGGGACCCGGGTTGGTCTCGCCTCCCCAGCAGCACCCAGAAAGAAGTCCTGTCTTGCCAGCAGCACCCACTAGGCCCGGGGGGGGGAGGGGAGGGCTCACCTTGCCTTGCTGCCTCTGGGGTGACCCCCCGGCCAAGAGCAACGCGACCCAATTCCGGGGCTGAGCCATGCGCCGAACCTCAGGGCTGGGGAGCAGGACCCCCCTGGCGACGGGCAGCCTTTCGGGGGTCCCCAGCGGCACCCCGGCTGCTGCTCCTCCTCCTCCTCCTCTCCATCCTCTCCGTTTTCTCCTCCTTCCCGAGCCGTTCCTTTCCCCGCTCCTCCGGGTCCTTGCCCTTGGCGGCCCCCTGCTCCTCTACCCACTAGTCCGCCTGTCCTCGCCCGCCTGCCCGCCGGCCTCCAGCATCTCCCCTCCTCGTCACCGCCCAGCTGGCCATGCCGGCTCCGGCCGTACAAGGATTTTCCCGAAATGCCCCGCGCCGCTTTATTGATGCTGATGCTGCTGGAGGTGGTCGGGGCTTCCGGAGCCCCCCGCCTTGAAATCTTTGGTTCCGGAGGCGCCGCTGACCCACCCCCACCCCCCACCCCTTCTCTCTTTTTTGGAGTCGGAGGGCGGGAGGTTTCCCCAACCCCAGATTTCCAGTCGTCTTCCCCCCACCCCACCCATCTACAGCGCCTCAAGTCTCCCTGTTTTTTCACTACCCACGGAGAGCTCCAGTTTTCTGAACCTCCTTTCATTTCACTTTATATTGCCTCCTTGTTAATGGAAGCAGGAGTTGCAAAATGTGTAGAATATGTTAATGTGTGGCGTGCGTCGGGGGGGGGGGGGTTCGTGTTTTGTTTTTTTTAAATAATAATCTTAATTTATTTTGTTTGTGTTTTGTGAACCGCTCTGGAATGAGTCAGATCATGCCTGAGGCCTGGATCTTACTCCCTGAGAATCCAGAAATTCCACCAACCTGGTTTCCCAGTTCTGCCATGCACTTGTTTTCACACATCCTTCGCCCTGCTTCCCCTTTTCTCTTTCTGTCCCTTCCCTCTTTCTTCCTGGCACTCCAGTTCTCTCACAGCCTTCCTCTCTCTCCCCACCCCCCCTTTATACAAACACACACACACAGAGAGAGAGAGAGAGAGAGCGCTGCTGAAGTGTGTGGAGAAGAGACAGGTCACTTTTAGTACTGTATTGCTTGCAGAGGATTCCCTTCCCTTCTTGCACCAACCCCCACCTTGGCCTTTGGGGTCCCCCCACCCCCGCCATCCACATGAAATTAAGCCGAAGAAGGCCACAGGCAGACATTCGGATGCAGGTTGCCCACCCCTGCTCAAAGAAAACAGGAGACCTCACACAAGTTGACACGTGCACCTCTAGCTCAAGGTTCGTCAACCTCGTGCCCTCCAAATGTTAGGCTACAACTCCCATCATCCCTGGCCATTGACTGATGGGATATGGAGTGCAACAACATCTGGAGCCCACTGCATTGGCTAGCCCTGGTCTTGATCAATTACCATCTCCACCTTCCCAAGAAACCAACAGATGTGGCTCACAGTTCCATTGATCTTTCTAAGCCATCAAGGTGAACCTCTCTTCTTTAGGAGCAGATGGGGCATCCTAGTATTTTCTCTTTATTTGCATCCCTTTAATATATATATATTTTCCGGTGGTTACAATGGCCAACCTGGACTGGAGATACCCAGGTCCAAATCCCCATTCATCAATGAAGCACACTGGGCAATGTTGGACCACTCTAAACTACCTCACAGGATCGTTGTGAAGAGATAAAAGGTGGAGGCACGAACCATGCATGCAGTTCCTTTGAGGATAAAGGTAAAGGGACCCCTGACCATTAGATCCAGTCGCGGCCGACTCTGGGGTTGCGGCGCTCATCTCGCATTACTGGCCGAGGGAGCTGGTGTACAGCTTCCGGGTCATGTGGCCAGCATGACTAAGCTGCTTCTGGCAAACCAGAGCAGCGCAAGGAAACACCGTTTACCTTCCCGCTGGAGCGGTACCTATTTATCTACTTGCACTTTGACGTGCTTTCAAACTGCTAGGTGGGCAAGGAGCTGGGACCGAGCAACGGGAGCTCACCCTGTTGCGGGGATTAGAACCGCCGACCTTCTGATCGGCAAGCCCTAGGCTCTGTGGTTTAGACCACAGCGCCACCCGCGTCCGCCCTTTGAGGATGGAGGTGATTAATTTGCAAATAAATGGTAATGGTGTGTGGGATATAGCCATTGGTGATAAATTAACGTGCCATTAAGTTAAGACGGGGAATATGCAGGAGAAATGATTTTGAGGAGATACGGAAGGTGTTTGTAGAATTTATCCTGTTAAAACGGAAAAGGGGCCAAACCATCGCAGGAGGAGTTGAAATTTGGGGAGGTTGGATAGTTACAATGGAATGGTCTCGGGGGTGGGGCATACATTTCTATTCTTATTTATTTATGATTATAACTTTGTCAAAATAAAATAAAATAATAATAATAATAATAATAATAATAATAATAATAATAATAAATGGTAATGGCAACCTGGGCAGAAAAATACAGAAGCTCCAGCTGCTTATAGCTCTCAGTGATCAACAAAATGACAGCATAGATTATGCTCAGGTTATCTTCAACCAACCAATGAGTTTTTTAGGCGAGTTAACATCTTTGTAACACCCTTCTTTGGGAACAACAACCAGCTCAGAGCATCTCAAAGGTCTCAAGAGCCAAAGCAGAGCGCTCAGGAGCCCGTGCCATTCTGTAGTTGTTCAGAACAACCAAGGCTTGTGAAAGGATCTCACCAGCTTGCAGCAATCCTTCACTGAATAAGGAGTATGACCACACCTCTGGCAACCAAACATGGGACTTAATCCACACTTCCTAGCTCCACCCAGGCACAAACCAGGCTACTTTGGTGCCTGCAGGAAGTGCAACAGGGCAGTACCAGGATGCCTGCGATCTCTGAGAGAGGTGTGCCATTTAATTAACGCCAGAGGGCGGGGGGGGGGGCGGCGGCGGCAAATTTGCATCCATTCCCAACCACTCATTTCGCCTAGCACACATAGCAACCTCACCCGAGCCAAAGCACCAAATAACACCACAAACAATTAATTCCAGGTGGAGAAATCTTTTTACTTTAAATCTCCTCTTGATGCAACTCCAGATGCACAAATGAAGCACAGAATCCCAGAAGCCAGGAATGCCCAGGAATCCCGCCACCCTGCCTGCGATGTCACATAGCCGGGTAAAGTCCATTTGTACTTTGCAGAGGAGCTATTCCGCAACGCTGAGATGTTCCAGTGTTCTTTTCCGGGGGGGGGGGCGCATGGCCGCTTTCCCATCCGCTTCCTTGGCTTCTTATAGCACCCTCCTTCTGCATTCTGGCAAAGAACCGCTGCCCCGTTGGAGAGGGGGCTCTTAGCTTGATCGCCGCTGAACACACAACTCCATTGAACACTTTGTGAGCCGTAGCAGCTATCTGCTCTACAGCCTTGCATCGCTATGAAGCTTTGCCTAGGCACCAGTGACCCAAATCTTGAACTGGGATGGGGGGGGCACTAAAATGCTGGAGACAGAAGAAGACCCACAACATCCTATGTCTCGGATGGTGGCCACACTTGTAGTTGCCCATTGCGCTCGGGGTCACTGAGCGTGTTCTCTTGATCCTTGCGGCTTCCCACAGCCTGGTTCAGTTGGTGCCCATCTTTCCCCTCGTCAGCATGGTGTCTCTTAAGTGGGAGTGGGCAAGCCATGCCCAGCCGCCCGGCGTCTCCTGCGCCCATAGCCCATGGGATCGGCTGTGTCCTTGTTGTTCTTGCGGGATTCGTCCTTCTGGTTGTTGCCCCCGTAACGGTACAGCAGGTTGGCGAGGTTCTGCACTTGGCAGGTGCCAAGCTGGCATCCGCGCATGGAAGGAGAGGCCAGCAGGTGCCGAGGGACACGGTGCCCAGGAGCGGAGCTGTGGGTGGGGGAAAGAAGTGTGAGGAACACTAGGGGTCTTGTAGAGGTCCTATGTAGGGTCTGGAGCAGGAGGAATGATCTCCTGAATGGGAGCAGAAGGCACAGCCAGGCAGCGCAGCCAGTGATAGGGGGATGATGTGAATTATACTCCAGCAATATCTGGAGAACCACAGGCTTCCTATCCATGCTATACTGGAGTTGAGGCTTCGAATCATAGAGTTGGAACGATACCCCGAGGGTCATCTAATCCAACCCCCTGCAATGCAGGAATCCTGCCCACAGCAGTCCCTGGGTGGGCTCGAACCACCAACCTTTTGGTTAACAGCCTGGTGCACTGACCCATCGCACCACCTGAGGGACTCAGGCTAAGATTGTCATAGGGCTAGGAATTGGTTTTTGCCAAGCTAAGAGATGGCCTCATCTAGGTCTGATCCAGTTTGGGGGGTGGGGTGATTAAAAACAGAAGAATAGTGAAAAGCTAACTTTCACACTGGGGGAAAACCTCACTCTTCACTACCATCCAAATAACTACACCTGTATAGTTCCTGTATAGGAAGCTGTCTTGTACTGAGTCAGACTATTTGTCTATTTAGATCGGTATCATACAATTGCAAATCAAGATTGGGTCATGCCCCAAACATGTGTAGGAGGAAAAATCAGTTTTGCCAGTGAATTCCCCCCCCCCCTTTCTAACATAATGAAGTGTCATGGTACTCCTAACTGCATCCGCTGTTTTTAATAGGAAGAGTGGTCATACATTATTTCATTACTGCATCAGATAAAGCTTCACCAGCAAAATTTCTGCCTATTGGGAAGCAAAACACCTCCCAGGTTAATTAAAAGGGAGAGGGGAATGGTTTGGCAACTTCTGTCTGTGGGATGCATGTTACATATTTTCTGCCTGACACAAATAGGTGTTGAATGGTTACATGATACGTTTAGCTTGCCAGGATGTTTCACAAGCTCTAACCCCAAATTTAAATTGTAAGATGGAGAGAGCGATTTTGTTCTCGTGAAATGCAGATCAAGCAAAATCAAGATATTGTATTCTAGATCAGACATAGCCAGCATGGTTCCCCCCCCAGACTACAACTCCCATCATCCCTGGCTAGGGTTGATGGGATTTGGAATCCAGCAAGATCTGGAAGGCACCACATTGGCTAGCCCTGTTCTAGATCTATTGTCACACAGGTTTGACTGGTTGAAAGACCATGCCCTGACTACCAGGTTCTCTGGAAAGGTCTGAGGTCTACTGCGCTGGAAGACACAGCTCTAGAATCATAGAATTGTTGAGTTGGACGGGACCTGGTCCAAGGGCCTGTAATGCATAAATCTCAGCTATAGCATCCATGACAGAGCATCATCAAGGCCCATAGCTCAGTAGCAGAATGTCCCAGGTCCAACCTCCATCATCTCCAGGTAGGGAAGAGACTGTCTCCTGTCAAAATCCCAGAAGACTTGCTGCCATTACTAAGCAAGCTGGGTCGATGGTATGACTCAGTATAAAGCAGTTTCCTGCATTCCTAGACGGGTGTGAGACAGAAAGCTGAAGGCAGTGTTCTCTGGAAAAAGAGGGCGATCTAGTAGCTATATCTAATGGGGCTAAGTCTGCTCTGAGTGCAGGGATTCTGTCCTTCCAAGGGAGACATCATGCGCCCGGTGCCACTTACCTCTTCAACAGGTTCAGCTGGCTTCTCACTCCCTCCAACTGCGCCCACTTGGTGGACCTTTCTCCTGCTTCCAACCCAGGCTCCTGCAAGCCTCTGCCATCTGCTCCTTCGCGTATCTTCAGGAGCTGATTCAGGAAGGAGGCAAAAGGAGGGGGCTGCCGCCTGCAGAAAACAGGGTAGCAGGGAAGGGGGGTGGTGGTTATAACACATCGATGACGGCCATAAGATGAGGGGAGGATCCCTCACTTTCCCATCAGAATCAGGCCAATGGCCCATCTGGTCCAGCCTCCTGTTCACACAGTGACCACCCAGATGCGGCCGGGAATCCCACAAGCAAGACCTAAGTGCATGGGCACGCCCCACGATTGCGATTCTCAGCAACTGGTATTCAGAGGAACAATGCCTCTGACAGCAGATATACCACATAGACATCATGGCGAGCAGCCATTAATAGCCATCAAGTTGCCTGATTCTCTCTTAAAGCCATTAATGTGCCAAGACCACGTAACACTGGTCCTGAAATACCTACATTGGCTCCCAGTACATTTCCGGGCACAATTCAAAGTGTTGGTGCTGACCTTTAAAGCCCTAAATGGCCTCGACCCAGTATACCTAAAGGAGTATCTCCACCCACATCGTTTCAACCCGGACACTGAGGTCCAGCGCCGAGGGCCTTCTGGCGGTTCCCTCACTGCAAGAAGCGAAGTTACAGGGAGCCAGACAGAGAGCCTTCTTGGTAGTGGCTCCCTTCCTGTGGAACACCCTCCCACCAGATGTCAAGGAAATAAACAACTACCTGACTTTTAGAAGACATCTGAAGGCAGCCCTGTTTAGGGAAGCTTTTAATATTTGACATAGCTGTCAACCTTTCCCTTTTTTCCCCTTATTATAGCATTGGGAAACAGCAGGGAGGGTTGACAGCTATGATATTTGATGAATTATTGTATTTTAATATTTTGTTGGAAGCCACCCAGAGTGGCTGGGGAAACCCAGCCGGGTGGTCAGGGTATAAATATATTATTATTATTATTATTATTATTATTATTATTAGTGGCCCCATTGCTACCTCTTGCGGGATGTGTGTGTGAATTTTGTGGTTTATGCATTGCATTGCCCTCCTCCTTACTCAAAACCAACCACCGTGAATTGCCACCTGCCCATTTCCCAGTTGCTCACCTGTCTGGTGTTCCAAATGCCCTCCAGGGCTGACATGAAGACGTCATCAGCAAACAGAGCATCACAAGAAAACTTCTTGAATCCATGATCCGAACCTGGGAAGAAAAGGGCAAAAATGAATCTGCGCTATAGTTCATTGTTGCTCTGTTCTGGATCCTGCGTTCAAGGGGCACCTGAAGTATTAACAAAAATATATCTGAGCAGACTGCCTTTCCTTCCCCACCAACAACCACAACCCTCCACGTATCTTGGACGAGGGTGCGATTTCAAGGCAGCCTGAGAACCAGCAGGAGCATCATCTCTCCCTTACGGTGAGGTCTACAACAATGCATTTTTGGTGCTCACAGAACTCGTCCGTGGGATATTTTAAACTGGATATGAAGGCATGTTAATAAGACTTTTAAAATGAGGTGAGACCCCTGGCAGGTAATTACCGCAACATTTTGTTTGATCAATCCATTAGATTGATCAATTTTTTTTTAAAAAAAAAAAAGAGCGACAAAAAATGCGTCCTCAATTAATTTTTAATTCAAGTTTATGAATTAAGCCCCAGAAAGGAATTTAATTAATCTGTTGGAGAACAGTGAGCCGTTTTGAACCTTCTCCGATCACCCTGGAAGTAGCCGAGTGATGCTCACATTCAGCTCGTACGCTTCCCTCCCCAAACCCAGAGGAATATATTGCCTCAGCTATTGATAGATCATCACAGCCCACCTGATCAGTTCCATCCCATCCACACTTCTGTGTCGATAACGTCTGCTTTACCTCCCAAAGGCCAAGAGAGGCTCACCAAAGCCCTTCTTAACACAAGCCTATCAGCTACCCGAGAAGTCACAAAGCCTCTCTAAATCCCAGAGCGCGTAGAAGTCCTGAGGAGATGGAGACACTCACCTGGTATCTCCAGGGGTGAAGTCGAATCGAGTTGAGTCTGGTCTGGTCACTTTGACTCTGAGGCTCTGTCCAGCAGTTATCTGTTTAGTGTCCAGCCACTGGGACGGGAGTGTGGCTTTTATGCCACTGTTCAGGGGGTGGGGCCTTTGGAGGAGCTTCCGAAAACTTCACAAGCAGACAGGATGGGGGTGGGTCTTCCCGGCTTGTTTGAAGGATAGGCAAAGGGCTGTATCCTATTCCTTCCCACCCCACCCCCAGCCCATGCCTTCCTTTTCATGTTTTCTGTCATGCACACATATTCACACTGGCTCATCCTGTCTGACTCTGCAGGGATTCTCTCGCCTCTCCGCCCTCTGTTGACCTCCCAGACAGACAGACACGTCCTCAGACACACACGCACACACAGGCCTACACGTAAACGCCAGCTCCCCTGATATTTTCCCTCCCCCATCTTCAGATCTAAGTGCTCTTGTATTCTCCCACCACCCGTTGCTATCCTTCCCCATTCCAAAGGACGGCTTAACACCAGCGGCCAACTGATGAGGAAGGCATTACAAACACCTTGCCCAGTTTTTGTTTTGTGTCACCAGAAAAGCTGCATCAGGTGAGTGGCCAGTTTTGCATGGGGCTCAGCTGTTAGGTTGTACTGAAATCTGCACTTTTCTGAACGTTGCAATGCACTTCCCCAGCCAAGACATGTGCAGAAAAGTGCATATGCTAGGTAACATTGGCAGGTAAAAAGGTAAAGGTAAAGTACCCCTGGATGGTTAAGTCCAGTCAAAGGCGACTATGAGGTTGTTGCGCTCATCTCCGCTTTCAGGCCGAGGGAGCCAGTGTTTGTCCACAGACAGCTTTCCGGGTCATGCGGCTAGCATGACTAAACCGCTTCTGGTGCAATGGAACATCGTGACAGAAACCAGAGCACATGGAAACACCTTTACCTTCCCTCCACAGCAGTACCTATTTATCTACTTGCGCTGGCATGCTTTTGAACTGCTAGGTTGTCAGGAGCTGGGACAGAGCAACGGGAGCTCACCCCGTCGCGAGGATTTGAACTGCCGACCTTCTGATCAGCTGGCCCAAGAGGCTCAGTGGTTTAGACCGTGTCCCTGGTAACATTGCATTGCCGTGCATGCATAGTGTGCATGCACTACTGTGATCAGTTATGTGGGGTGGGGCTCCCCCCCCCAATAGTTTATTCAAGGTTGGCAACCCTGGTAGGTAAAGTGTGCGTGAAAAGGCACATATTGGTGAAAAGAATATTTTAAAAAATGTATTACAGGAAATTGTTTGGTAAAAAAACGTACATGAAACAACATTGCATGCCGCACGATTTCTGTTCTCATCCTGAAGCAAAGTTCTTAACCCGAGGAACTATTTCTGGGTTAGCGAAGTCTGTAACCTGAAGCCTCTGTAACCCAAGGTACCACTGTATTGGAGTCTCCAGGTCTAATATAAAGACCATAAGAAGGGAGAGCAGGGACATTGAAGTTTCCCAACAGCTGTTAATCAAGCAAGCAAGCACACAGGTCACCTTTGTCACAGTCAGGATGTCTATGTCCTGGCCAGGACTGCGCCCAATCTTGTTTTTGTACAATCTTGTTTGTTCTCAGTAACCAAAATTATATTATCAACATACAAGCAGAGAAGTTGTTTTCCTTCATTTGCAAGGAATCGTACAAAACCAAGTGGCACTAATAAAGAAAAGTTCCAGTGTGGCAACAGAAAGCAAACTAAAAATGCTTTTGCAGTTCATCAGAACTATCCAGCAATATCAAGTTATAGGAAAACTGGTGCTATTAACAGTAACCCTTCTAGTTAGTTAATTGATTTGGCAACTTCCATGCACATGACGTCTGATGCTAATCCCCCTCCCCCAAAGAGTTAAATGGTAATTCATCAGAGGCAGCTACAGTTGCAAATGGAAACAAAATATCTGTGAAAGGAAGAGGAGCAGGTTTGCTCAAGTGTGTTGCAGGTAGAAATACTGTTTGTAATTCAGGGAGAGCAGTAGTTGCTCGAATTAACAAATAAGAAAGTTTTTTGAGAATTTACATGCTAGATTAAAATGGGTTAATTCATTTAGAAGGGGGTTGTAAGACAAATACTGGGGCCTAATTTGAATAATAGAGTGCCTGGTATCTGGTGGGCAATCGCCTCCTTTATTTCTGTGGCTGCAGACCAAATCACCTGTCAGGAGAGCTATGAGATTCAGGTGAGGGTCATATGCCTTGTCAATCCCAGCAGGTATATAACAGGAAGACCGGCCTGCAGTCTGCCCAGGCCCCATGAAAGGTTGTCTGCAGGAGACTTCAAAGGAGAACAGGAACTTTGCCCACCTGTCAATCATCTGATGCTGCAATGATGTTTCCAGGGACAGTTGCAGATTTACAGAAGCCATCTGATTTGATACTGGAACGTCCCACTTTTCCTTAGGACATTCATATTTTCATCCTAGAAAAGTTGGGAGGGTATGGAATAGGACATCTCCAGGGCTTTTTTTTCCAGCTGGAACTCACCAGAACTCATTTCTGGCACCTCTCAGGTGGGTGCCATTGCCATGCTAAGAGAACAAGGGAGGCGTTCATGGTGAGTTCCAGCATCTCTCTTTCTAAAAAAAAACAGCACAGGACGCCCCTGTTTTCATCTGGAGACATGTTGGAGGGTATGATCTCAAGCCAATTCTGGATGAGGCCTATGAGGAGCCTGAGGAAGGTTGCCCAGCTGCAGACAGTGAAATTAGACTGCCACAAATCAAGCCTTTTAGTTCAGATTCCTGGGATTCTCAAAGAGAGGATCTAGCAGTTGTTGAAAACCAGGATGTGCAGGTTTACCCTTTCCCCTTCAACCTATCCTTAGCCCGTGAGGACGTGCAGATGTGCTAGAAGCTTTGGCCAGCTGCTCGTGCCTGAAGGCTGACTCACACCTTTGTGAGTGGAGGGAGGAGGTTTACTAGGAGATGTGCCTGAAAATACAGGTCACAGCCGGGAGCCAGCCAGGCAAATGGGATAAAGTTAATCAGGATACAGGATGCATGCAGGAAACAATGAAAGCCAAAGCCAAGACTTCTGTTCAAAAAATGAGGTGTCAGAGCTCAAACCTACCTGATAGTTCCACTCTTGGGTGGGAAGCCTTTCTCTTTTATCCCAAATACAAGGATGCTGGTTGTGGTTGATCGGTGGGTGAGGTGAAGGAAAGGCCCTCTTCACGTCATCAGGAGCAACCTTTTCTTTCTTTATGATGGATCCCTGTGGTTAAATACAGGTCTTGGAGCTCAGCCCCATCAGGGCTCCGTACACACCATACATTTATAGCACATTTAAATCACATGAATTCGCCAGAAGAACCATGGGAACTGTAGTTTAAGGGTGCTGGGAGGGATCCTTACAACTCTCAGGAATCTCTGAGGGAAGCAATGTGCTTTAAATTAATGGTGTGTTCTCTGGGAAGGTGCTGGAGTGTTTGAGGGATCCAGGGGGAATAGATCTTTAAGGATTCTCCAAACAGAGCCCCGTTCATTGCTAAGTAACACAAAATCCGACTTTGTTCCTGCCAGACTCCACTGTTGACTTACCTTCTCTAAGAGAATGTAGGGGGTCTTAGCTTCTCGTTCTGCCTGTCCTGATCTAATGAGTTAGAGAAGGACACCTCAAGAGCATTACTAAATATAAAACGATGAAGCATTTAGAAGAAGTCCAAACCCTCCCAGTGTCCCTATTTTCCAGGGATGGTCCTGGATTTACAGAAGCTGTCTCAATTTCTGATTTGATCCCAGAATGTTCCGCTTTTCCTTTGGACATCCCTATTTTCATCAAATGCTGGAGGGTATGGAGTTAACCGACCCCTGAGCCATCTGAAAGCAGCCCTATATTGGGAAGTTTTTTTAATGTTTTATGTTTTATTATGTTTGTGAATATGTTGGAAGCTGCCCAGAGTGGCTGGGGCAACTCAATCAGGTGGGCTGGATAACTTGTTGTTGTTGTTGTTGTTGCTGTTGCTGTTGTTGAATGGGACACCCCTATTTTCATCGTATGAAAATCTCACTGAAGCAGGACTAGTGTGGCTTGTACAACTCTAAGCCCCCTGTCTCACTAAGCTTCGAGAGTGCAGCAAGCATTTGAATATGGGTGATCTAGGGGACATTGTGAGCTAAACACCTCAACAAAAATTCCTGAACTATTTAAGAAGATAGAAGATAAGAGGACAAACCCTTTTATGAAGCTGTAATTAGTTGTAGAACAGGAAATACAGAATAATAAAGAGGAATAAATGGACAGTTCTCATAAAGAAGAGAGATGTAAGAAGTGGACTGGTGGTTTATAGCATTCATAAATGATCTGGAATGAGGTTAGAGCAATGAACTGGTCAGGTTTGCTGATAGCACCGCATTATTCAGAGTGGTAAAAAGAAAAAAGGGATTGCAAAGAGCCGCAAAAGATTTCTCCAGCTGAATTGGCATGCCATGTGGTTTTTTATGAGTAAGAGGTGTTGCACGTGAGATTGCGAATCCTAACTTCACGTGCAAACTGATAGGACCGGATCCTGTGGCAACTGAGCAGAAAATGAATCTTAGGATCATCATGGGAAGGCAGTGAAAACATCAACCCATGCCTCACCCATGAAAAACAGATTTCATGTTAGCGATCATTAGGAAAGGGATCAAAAGAGATCAAAGGTAAAACCCTCAATATTGCAATGCCTTTACACAGAGCTGAGCAGTGACCACACTTTGAATATTGTATAAAATTATGGTTGCTGTATCTCAGAAAGAACATAATAGAACTTGCAATGTCGCAGAAAAGGTGAATGAAGAAGCTGGAACAACAGTTCCCTGATGAAGAAAGTTGACAGCATTTGGGCTTTCTTAGTTAAGAAAAATTGTGAGTAAGGGGGACATGATAGAGGTTTACAGATGTATGTGTGGTATGGAGAAAGTGGATAGATAGTTTTTTTCTTTTCCTTCTTTACATAGCACATAGTTAAACTATTGAATTCATTGCCACACACGGTAGCTATTTGGACACCTCATTGTTCATTACAACCAGCCTCTATCCCTTTGAGGGCGATATAAATATTAGGTCCTAAGACGCGGGTGGCGCTGTGGGTTAAACCACAGAGCCTAGGGGCTTGCCAATCAGAAGGTCGACGGTTCGAATCCCCGCGAATCCCAGTTGCTCGGTCCCAGCTCCTGCCAACCTAGCAGTTCGAAAGCATGACGAAGTGCAAGTAGATCAATAGGTACCGCTCCCACGGGAAGGTAAACAGTGTTTCCGTGTGCTGCTCTGGTTCGCCAGAAGCGGCTTAGTCATGCTAGCCACATGACCTGGAAGCTGTACGCCAGCTCCCTCGGCCAGTAAAGTGAGATGAGTGCCACAACTCCAGAGTTGTCCGCGACTGGACCTAATGGTCAGGGGTCCCTTTACCTTTTAAATACATCTTACACACACACACACGGCATGTGCCAATTGGCAATTGGCACTGGCACCCAATGGGAGTTTCTTTCCTAATGCAAACTGCTGTTTAGACGTGTTAATCTCACCAAGTGTGTTGACTGAGAAGCAGAGGCTTAAACCTCCTCTCTGGGCAATCTGTAATCCGTGTTACAATCTCCCCAACCCCTCATCTACTATTTAATAGTTATTTTAAGAACCACAGGGTGACTGCTAACTGCCTTCTTAATCCCAGGTGTAGTTAGACTGTCATATAGCTGTGAAAGGAAATAGTGCAAATTCCATGGAAGATTAATGCTGTCAGTTACAGCTATATATAGTACCTCCACTGGTTGCTGCGGAACCACAGTAGCAAAGGCTATTGTGCACTTGGCTGATTTATGGGCTTCCAAAAGGCATCGGGGTTGGCCACTGTGGGGAAGAGGATGCTAGCCTGGATGGGCCTTTGCTCCAACCCAGAGTTTCCCAAACTTAGGTCTCTAGCAGGTGTTGGACTACAACTCCCATCATCCTTAGTTAGCGGGACCAGTGGTCAGGGATGATGGGAGTTGTAGTCCAACAGTAGCTGGAGACCCAAGTTTGGGAATCCCTGCTCCAACCTAGCAAGGCTCTTCTGATGATCTTAACTTTTTGATGTATAATTAAGACTTTTAAAGTGTACATTTTCAAACGTGGAATGATATAAAACACTCATCATGTCGGAGCCAGGATTAAACAGCAGAGCCCCATCAACTGTACACTTGGGTGCAAATCCTAGGCCCCAGCTGCACCACAAATTTAAAATAGTACCATACGGCTTTAAACAAAGAATCCTGGGCACTGTAGCTTGCTAAGAACACCAGGAGACACTTATTCCCCTCACAGAACTACAATTCCCAAAGTGGTTTAACAATCCATCCCTCTTCCCAGGGGACTCTGGGAACTGTAGCGCTGTGGGGGGGAACAGGGGGTCTCATAACAACTCTTGGCACCTGTAACAAACTATACTTCCCAGGATTCTTTGGGGGAAGTCATGGCTGTTTAAAGTGGTAAAGTATTGCCTTAAAGGTTCCTTTTGTGGGAGCAAGAGAGAAACATAAGGCAGTTTGTTTTTCGTTCTGTCCTTGGCTGTTTATGATTTTCCTTAGCATCTGGAAGGAGCCGGAAAAAATATATATGATGTCTGTGCCGATGGAACAATGGGGGGGGGCAGGAGGAGGAAACAGCTGGTGCTCAAAGAGGGGAAGGGGGCAGGTGTGGGTGAAAGACCAAACAGGGAATGTTTGGGACTGGGAGAAATCTGAGACAAGGGCACTGGTGTATACCTCTTTGCTCCAACAAAGGATACTGAAAGGATCAAGGAGAGGCTTCGTTTTTTGTTAAGTGGATGATCGCAGAAAGGAGATCAGGGTGGGGAGAAAGGAAGATGGAGAGTTGATCTGAGAAGATGGGGGATAAGAGGCGAAAGCGCTCCTAGGAGACTTGTTTAGCAGCAGGCCAATGACCAGAGGTTACAAGTTACCCTTTCTGTGCCTCATCCACAAGTCCAGCTTACTCATTGCTTCTCAAAATTCCCGTGATCAGGAAGCCAAAATATCAGACAGTAGGACCAAGTATGTAAACAACCAACTCGACATTCGTCATCAAGAAGAGAGTAAAACCCAGAGGAAAGGCATGAACGATGGGGATGTGGCTGTGACTCACCTGCTCTGCCCTGGTACCCAAATGCCAATTATTAAATGTTTGCTTAAACACTTTTTCATTTAAGCCCGTTAATCTATTTTTCTTTCATAATTCTTGGCGGAAAGACTTTTTAGCACAAAGATGGAGTTACGAACAAATAATTTGGTTGATTGGCATCTGTCTTTCGGGAGACAGTGTAAGAGCACGTCTTTGCAGGTGAGGTCAAACCATTGGAGGGTTACAGTGCCTGCTGTGTACAGGAGAGACATTTTTTGTTGCAGCTGGGGCAGACGAAGGCATCCGGTTGTGCTGCTGCAGATGCACCATGGCGTTTCTGTTAGTATTTCATGCCTCTGATGCTGCAGATGTGATTGGTGTAAATCACATGCCTGTCTGGGATGTATGTACTTATTGTACTGTACTTATGCTTTTACTTGTCCCTGTTCTTCTCTCAGAGCTGGAGAGAGAAGACGCCATGAATCCTTTGTCTGTACATAGTGTGTAAATACGTAGGTTAGCTCTACGATGTCTCACGCTTCTTGCTGTGTTATGCTAGAAGATTACTGTGCATATATCATTTGATATATGTTGCTGAAGCGCACTGGTGAAGAAGGGAAATGCCTTTTCCAGAGCTGCGCATACCGGAGGACGCTCGGAGTTCAGGGGGCACCCCAGGGCGTTTTTCAACAGTTTCTTCTCTCTGCGCTCCTCCCAGCGGTCATTCCTCCTCTGGTCACTGCTATGGATACACGACTTAACTGCCTTTCTCCAGGCACTGCAGTCCTCTGCATGGGATTCCCACACGGCAGGGTTGATGTCGCCAGCCTTCTACATCTTTGTAACGCTGAGCTGGTCTGCCAATGGGCCTGGCGCCTGAAGCCAGCTCCCCATAGAGCACATCGTTGGGGAACCCGCGTTCTTCCTCTCTGTGAATACGACCAAGCTAGCATAGACGTCGCTGAGAAAGGAGTGCAACCATGCTGAGAATGTGGGCTTGGGAGTTGCACATCTTTATTTGAGGCTGCATCCTGCCATGCAATGTGCAAAATGTCCTCATATAGCACACGTGGAAGGCGTTGAGGCGTTGCCCACACCTTCACTACCATAAAGCAGCCTGCTCAAAATGGATGGGGCAATTCACATTTCAAATGAAGTTGCTCAAGTATTGAGCAATTCACACACGTGGCCATAAACTTTGCCATACGTTCTGCTACCAACCTCTCCTTGTGCTTTCAATCCCAGGCTATCACCAGCCTTGGGCTTCGGGCAAAAAGCGGAGTCAACCACAGGGGAGTGAGGAATTTAAGTGTTTGCTTCAGGGTGAGGTGAGCAGGGCCTCAGGAGACTGCAGGAACTGGGGGAGGTGGACGGAGAAGCACACACAGTAGCATAGGAGGGGGGTGCGGGCCACCCCAGGTGTCGTTACTGAGGGGGGTGATAAAATGGCAGCTCCCAGGCTGCTTCCTGGCGGGGGGTGGGGGGCATGCTGCTTTGCCAGCGGCCTTCCCCCTTTGTTTTGACAGCTCAGGGGAGGCTTGGGAGTCATGGGTGAGCTGTGCGCCATTGCCCCGTGCTCCTGGGCTGTTCTCTGGGGGTGGGGGAGCTGTGCCGCTTTGCAGGCGGCCTTCCTCCCTTCCCCCTTCGTTTGGACACCTCAGGGGAGGCACCCCCCCCCCAGGAAGCAGCCCAGGAGCATGGGGCAATGGCGCGCCGCCCGCCCGTGACTCCTAAGCCTCCCCTGAGCTGTCAAAACATCAGGAAGAGCTTTCTGGCAGGCAGAGCTGTTTGACAGTGGAAAGAACTCCCTCGGGAGGAGGTGGCCAAAACACAATCCATCCTGTAGATTTAAGTATCTGTCCACAGTCACAAACTTGTTATCAGAGGCCCAGAATCCACATTCCTTTGTAAGAGAGTATTAAATAAAGTCAAACCATTTTAGCCGGCAAAAATAAATTAATTTCAATGTCAGGGGTGGGTGGGTGACAAGACATTTTCTTCACCGGGTACCACCTGACCTTGCTACGCCACTGAGCACACATACCAGGTCACCTTTTCCTCAGAGGCCTTTCCTTGCCAGGTATGACACCTTAAGAGTCCCAGCTCATGTGCCATAGTGACACGTTGCTCTCCAGAAACTGGAAAGGAAGCAGAGTGCCCTTGTCGCTTCCTCCGTTTAGAAACCACCTGCGTGTTTAGTCACCCGTAGTATTGTGGTGGCTATTTCCAGAGCCCGGGACCTTGTCTATATTTATGTTGACTCCGAGTGTGTCCCTTGAACTTTAAAAAATGAATGTTTGGAGGGACAAAGGAGCGGAAACGGATGAGGAAACTAAAAAAAAAGAAAAAAGCTCACCAAGAGAGAGCCAATTGTGTTCAGTACAGCTTCTCGTAACCGGGGGACTCTTAGAAGGAGACATTCCAGCAAATGCAGTGTGTGAATTTTGGAAGAGGGGGCATTTTGCAGGGGTTGCACAAACTTGCCACTTAGACATTATTGTCCTTTGGGGGGGAAACACATTTTTAAGAAATGTGATCGGATGTGGGGAAATATTTTTCTTGATTTCCCTCCCCCCTTCAACCTCCTGACTTTTGGACTCCCTCCAGATAGATAGATAGATAGATAGATATAGTGCATTCACGATGATTTATGCTCATGATGGTGTTGGGGCAGTTGTAAGTGATCCTGCTTTCAATACCCAAGGAATGAGGAGTGGGGATTCGAACCCTGGTCTCCTAAGCCCTAGTCCAGTGCTCTAACCATTACACCACACTTGCTGCCATTAACAATTACAAAGCAGCAAGCAAGAACGCCACTATCTCGGTCTATTTTCCAGATTTACAGCTGAGCAGGCAATGAAGACAGATGCTGCTTCTACAGGTCCTAATAGAGGATTCCTTTAAACGGAGGACTGTCCTGTCCGTTGTTGTTGTTGTTGTTGTTGTTGTTGCTGTTGTTGTTGTTTAGTCGTGTCCGATTCTTTGTGACCCCATGGACCAGAGCACGCCAGGCACTCCTGTCTTCCACTGCTTCCCACAGTTTGGTCAGACTCATGTTGGTAGCTTCGAGAACACTGTCCAACCATCTCGTCCTCTGTCATCCCCTTCTCCTTGTGCCCTCAATCTTTCCCAACATCAGGGTATTTTCCAGGGAGTCTTCTCTTCATATTCAGTCCTCTGTAAAGTAGGACACACCCAACACCCTAGGAAGGTGATTCTGAGTGTCACGAAAGGGCAGCAAGTTATTTCATTTATTATTCTTGTATTTTGATGCATTCCCTCTTTTTTGACAATACCTAAGTGTCTTTCTAACAGTAGGGCCGGCCACCTCATGAGGTGGCTAACGGTAGGACTGGCCAGCTCAATCAGGAGCCCTGTCTTTGTAGGCATCTGGCCATCTTATTTTAGATTCTATTGCCAAAACTGGGGATGGGAAAACAATTGTGATACACAATATACAACACCACATGCCCCATTCCACACAGATCCTAAATATGGGTTAGCAAGGCGGTAGGAGAGACTGAGTTGATGTCGATTCAGTAAATGGACGCAGCTCGAGAAGGTGAAGTAGTTGGAGCTTTTTTGTTTGGAAGAAAGGGGAGGGAGGGGAGGACAGGATAGAGTTGCATAAAATTACACGTGTGGAGAAAGTGACAGTGAGAAGTTTTTCTCCTCTCATAATCCTAGAATCTGGGGCTATTCTATGAAATGGATTGTCTGGAAAATCCAGGGAAGACATAAGGAAGAACTTCTTCAAACATCACGTTTTTTAACTGCGGAATTCACTGCTGCAGGATGTAGTTAAAAAAATTAGAGTTTATAAAGAAAAATACAAAGATTGTTTTTATATATATATATATATATATATATATATATATATATATATAATCACAAACTGAAACATTAATCCAGAGGCAAAAAAAGGAGAGAGAAAAGGGAAAGAGAGGAAGAAAGAAAGAAAGAAAGAAAGAAAGAAAGAAAGAAAGAGAGGAAGAGATAAATTTAAAAGGCAGTGCTTTTTTCTGGGGGGACGTAGGGGTACACATACCCCTAAACATTTGTGATTCTAAGTTTGGCCTCATTGAGGGGCAGTATTTCAATATGAGTAGGAAAATGAGAGTACCCCTAAACATTTTTAAAGAAAAAAAAGCACTGAAAAAAGGAATAGAAAAGGAATTAAAAGATAGAAAAAAGAGGGGGGGAGAGAGATATAAATTAATAAGCTTAAGAACTTCCGATTCTTTCTCTCTCTGCTATATATAAATATTATTCACTTCACCCACTCCAGTGTAACACCGAATAAAGACACTTTCCACAAGCCATTATCTTCAGTTCTCAAATCCGAATGTCACTCTTTTTCACGCAAATTATTCATTATTTATTTTTCCATTGCTACAGGATGTAGGGATGGTCGCCAACCTGGGGGGCTTTAAAAGGGGGTTAAAACAAATTCATGGAGGATGAAGCTCTCAAGAACGACCAGCTTTGATGCCTGTGTTCTACCTCAGCGGTCAGAGGCCTCAGAATCCCAGTTGCTGGGTAATGTATGTTGTCCTCATGCCCTGCTTGTGAGCTTCCCAGAGGCACCTGCCTGACCCCCGTGAGGCAGGATGCTGGCCCTGATGCCACCTTTGACATGATCCGGAGGAGCTCTCCTTATGTAAGAAGTGGGAAGAGCAGCCAACAAGACAGCGCAGGTTGTGGAGGAAATAAGGAGGATGCAAAACTGGTCTCCCTCTAGGTCAGTGCGCCTGGTCCTTGGTGTCATGCTCCCTGTTTTTGGCAAACTGCATGTTTGCATGTCCCCCCTTCCCCGTAGCATTTCCCAGAACCAAGAGGAAACAAGTCACGACGCCTCAGATCAGCTGTATCCAGTGGATAAATATTTATTCTAGGTGCAAAACACGGGACCTGACTCACAGGATGCCAGGGATGTGTGAGTATTGGGCATGTGTATCCCCATTCAAGACCAGTTGAGATAAGGAAGCATTTTCCTCATGGAAGAAACAAAAACACACACCAAAAAAATCACATTTTGAGGACCGAGGTAAGCGGAACTATTGGTATAGTTGTAGGATCGCTTGTCTCGTGACTGTGAGGTGTATTTCTGGAAGGCCTCCTGTGTGCGCTCTGATGCCACACACATCTCTTTGTCCAGGCCCCAGGTAAGCAAAGAGGCATCGTCCCAGTGCAAGGACAACAATCCAGTCAGACAAATGCATTCGAAGGTGCAGGTCAGGGCCAGTGAGGGTTGTAACCTGGGGAGAGGTGTGGCCAAGTGAGAGTCCCAAGGCCAGACATATAGGCCAGAACCAAACACACACTTATAAATTGTTATAGAGGGTTTTTTTGGGGGGGGAGCCTAAATCCTATAAATTAATAAATGGTAGGATTTTTATAATTTGGGATGTGAAGGGAGAAATACAACCTGCATAGGAATTCTTGAGCTAGCCTATGCAAAACATAAAGGGACGCAGGTGGCGCTGTGGTCTAAACTACCGAGCCTCTTGGGATTGCCGATCGGAAGGTCTCCAATCGGCGGTTTGAATCCCCACAATGGCGTGAGCTCCCGTTGCTCTGTCCCAGCTCCTGCCAACCTAGCATTTTGAAAGCTCACCAGTGCAAGTAGATAAATGTGTACTGCTGTGGCGGGAAGGTAAGTGGCGTTTCTGTGCGCTCTGGCACTCATCGCAGTCCTCTGTGCACCAGTAGCGGTTTAGTTATGCTGGCCACATGACCCGGAAAGCTGTCTGTGGACAAAAACCTGTCAAGTCCTGATTCTCATCAACAGTATAATTCAGGGTGGAGAAATCACAGAAGCGTAGGATTGTAGAGTTGGAAAGGACCATGAGGGTCATCTACGTCATGTCCAATTCCTTGCAATTCAGAAATCTTTTGCCCAACATGGGGTTCAAAACCATGACCCTGAGATTAAGAGTCTCATGCTCTACCAACTGAACTTTCCCAGCTCAGCTCATTTTGTTGTTGCCATGTTAAACAAGTGGGCACCAGAAATAACTGCTCATCACCCATGGATCTACCAATAGATCTCAAACCTGCCTTCTACCCAGTGCCAGATTTACGTATAAGCTGAACAAACTATAGTTTAGGGCCCCACTATCTTGGGGGCGCCAAAAAAATTAAAGGGAAAAAACAACTGAATGTACATTTCCAAAATATAAGATAAAAAAAACAAATAAAACCTACACACAGCAACAGTGTTTTGTGTTGTGCATGGACCTATTAGGTCCATAAATTACCGTTTAGCATATATTCAACACAAAAACAGCAACAATTTGTTGTTGACAAAGGACAGCTGGACATACAAAGGGCCCTTCAGTAGCTTAGAGCATCATCAAACCTAAATCCTTCCCTGCTTCTACCAGCAAGTGAACCTGCTCCCCTGAGGTACACTGTTTCATTGCCAGGGGTGAAGTAAGACGCAAATGGAAATGGGGGAGTGGGGCCGTCTTGTCCTTTGCCTCAGGCGGCAAAACATATTGAAGGGGCCTTGCTCCCATTGATTGCAATGGGTTTTGCATGACTGCTTAGGAGCACAGTCTTAACAGACCAGGGCCTTGGCTGGCAGTGAAAGCCCAGCGTCTTGCTATTCTTCTGAGTTCATGCTGAAGGCCATTTGGGGAAATAAAAACGCATGGATCATGTTGGGAAATAAACAGAACATTTTGCCCAAATCTGGTGGGAGAGGAAGAGCGTACAGTATTATCTCCCAACCCAACCTTCTCCCTATTTGCTTGGTATGGAAAGTCCCTTCCGAAGGAGAATGGACTTGGAAGCAATTGTTCTTGATTCCCAGAAAGGTAACCGGGAAATGGACTTTGAATAAACTCTGCATTATATATACAAACACACACGAGCCCCCAAGGAGGTCAGAAAACTACCTACAGTCACATTTCTGATTCCTGGGAACATCAGTTTCCCCACCACAGACCTCCAGTTCCAAGTAGCCTTAACAAACTACAGTTCCCAGGATTCTCTGGGGGGAGGTCATGCGCTTTAAATGTGCACTAGATGCTCTTTAAATGTATGGTGTACAGGGTGGATTTGATTTACCAGTAAATCAAATCAATTTAAATCACTAGTCAGTAAGACTTGATTTATTTATTTATTTTCCATAAAGACTCATGCTTGCTGGTATAATCTTAATATTTACAACCAGATGAAGGTTTCATTTTTGGAATAATAAATTTTCAGAGTAGTTTTTACAGTTATATAAAAAAAATTACTGATATAAAAAAAATGTTTAGTGGTACTCTCATTTTCCCCTCAGTGAGGCCAAACTTAGTTTCGCAAAATGTTTAGGGGTATGCGTACTCCTGCGTCCCCGTCCCCTAGAAAAAAGCACTGCATAGACAGATAATTATGAAACTATTGTGAGGTTTAATAAGTTAACCGCTTATACAGTTGTACCTTGGTTCTGGAACAGAATGCATTCTGGGAGTCCGTTCGACTCCTGGAACCGTTCAAAACCAAGGCGTGGCTTCCGATTGGCTGCCGGAGAGTCCTGCAGCCAATCAAAAGCCTCGGAAGCCACGCTGGATGCTCGGCTTCCAAAAATTGTTCAAAAACTAGAACACTCACTTCCATTTTTTGATCGTTTGGGAGCCAAAACATACATGTTCCAAAGCGTTCAGCAACCAAGGTACAACTGTGTTTGGACAACATTTCTACCGTACTTCATTGGAAGGAGAAAAATACTGGTAATCATTTCCTTAATAACATTTTAAACAATTTATTTAACTATAACAATAACATTATAGCATATGCATCCATGTTTGTTAACTGATGAGGTTAAACAATTAAAAACAACAACAACCGGGCTACCGGGCCTTGCATTTATTTGTTGCAGAGTTTGCATTTTGAAAGCATACCTGCCTTACCCATAGGAAGAGGAATGTCATTAAAATATTCCCAAACTGGGTCTCTTTTACGGCCTACTGCCATTACAGGTTTTTTCCTCCAGGGAGAGAATATTGTGATAAATCTCAGGCTATATACACACAAATGTAATGGAATCTCAGAGGGGCTATATTTCCCAGCAGCCCTGACTTTGGAGAGGCTGGCCTTCCTTTTTCTATAGGAGAGGGGGGAGGAGAGAGAGAATTGGTAAGCCTAGGCTGGAACAGGTTTGCAGAAAGAACAGGCCGAGGAGAAACAGGCTGGTGGAAAGCTGGAAAAGGCGAACCAAGGACTGGAGCAGAGAAATTCAGGGATTCCTGCTGCAGGATTGAAGTTCCAGGTAGAGACTTTATTGTTTGGACAATGTCAAGCCAGCCTTAGGAAGAAGGGCCTGTAACCCCTGAACTCTTTATTAGTTGACTGGCAAGCACTATAGGGTTATCGCCAAGGCCTTACAAATCCCAGTTACTCTTCCCACCACCACCCCTTTGGATTTGCTTCTACATTCAGGTGCCAATTCTGTACAGCTAAGTGTTAGTGTAGTTGTTGGAACCCAGTGGGATTTGGGAAGAGGTTGCCAGCCCTGAAGTGCCTTCAGCTCTTGCCTCAAGCCTTGAGTTGCACAGACATGCAACTGACTTGCATAATTATTACGCAAAGATCCCAAGACTTGTGGAGTATTCTGCTCACAAGGTTGCACTTTAATTTTTACTGCTTCACACTTGTGCAGATCTATTCCATTCCAAACAATCTGTTCATTGAACCTCTTTTAATGGGAAGCTTTTAATGTTTGACAGACTATTGTATTTTAATATTTTGTTGGAAGCCGCCCAGGGTGGCTGGCGAAGCCCAGCCAGATGGGCGGGGTATAAATAATAAATTATTATTATTATTATTATTATTATTATTATTAAAGGGGTTGATTCTGTGTATATAAATTTGCAAACAATGAGACTGAGGTTTTTTCCTCAGCTCTGTATGTTTGTTTTATAACATTTTTCCCGTGAAGAAAAGGCATGTTATCTCTGCAGACACAAATTCACACTTTGGAGATCTGCAAAAACAAGCATCTTCTCGTAAGAAAAACTGCCCCAAATAATCGTACAGAAACCTCCGGAATTTACCAAAAAATTTAAACATTGCATATAAAGCCTCATGCTACTGTAACTTAAATAGAAAACTATATTTAGAAAGGTTTTACCTCCAAAAGCATTTTATTTTTAAAAATCTAATTTAAATTTTAAAAAAATCCGATTTAAATTTTAAAAAAAAACCGATTTTAAAAATGATTTTTATCCACCCTGATGGTGTGACTCTCATACTAGAAAGGGAGAAAATCTTTTCTCTATTCCATTTTCTGAACACTGACCCCTCCCAAGTGTCCCCATTTTCCAGGAACAGTCCCGGATTTACAGAAGCTGGCACGGTTTCTGATTTGATCCTGGAATGTCCTGTTTTTCCTTAGGATGCCCCTGTTTGCATTGGTGAAATGTTGGAAGGTATAGTAGGATGTCCCTATTTTCACTGGAGGGTATGAAATTAACTGACACCCCCCCCCCCAGCGCCCCAGTCAAGGAGATTAAGTAGCTGTTGTTGTTGTTGTTGTTCAGTCGTTCAGTCGTGTCCGACTCTTCGTGACCCCATGGACCAGAGCATGCCAGGCACGCCTATCTTTCACTGCCTCCCGCAGTTTGGCCAAACTCATGCCAGTCGCTTCGAGAACACTGTCCAACTATCTCATCCTCTGTCGTCCCCTTCTCCTTGTGCCCTCCATCTTTCCCAACATCAGGGTCTTTTCCAGGGAGTCTTCTCTTCTCATGAGGTGGCCAAAGTACTGGAGCCTCAGCTTCAGGATCTGTCCTTCCAGTGAGCACTCAGGGCTGATTTCTTTAAGGATGGATAAGTTTGATCTTTTTGCAGTCCATGGGACTCTCAAGAGTCTCCTCCAGCACCATAATTCAAAAGCATCAATTAAGTAGCTGTCGGGGTTTGGGTGCTGGAGCTCCTCGTGCACGGCCTTGGACTGGTTATGCACGAGGTACCAGTTGCGGGGAAAGCGGCCAGCGTTCCGCGTGCTTTTGAGCACGGTCGCCGGCCAAGCCTCACAGTCTGAAGGATGTTGAGTAAGCCAATTGACGACTCCGAAAGTTTGTGAGTTCCTAGTTGCCTTCTTAGTGAAAAGTTGCCTCGTGAAATAAAATATATACCCTGACTCTGAATAGACGGACCAGTTTAAAGAAATTAAAATTTTTACTTTACTCCCCCCTTTAACCCCAAAGGAAGACAGACACCGGTTGTATCTTTAGTGGCTTCGGCAGAACCCGCATAGGCTCGTCCCCTAAGCTAAGTTCTCCTAAGCTTAAAGTCCCTGCGCGCCCAATCTTCCGCGAGGCTAACTAAATAAACTAAAACCGAAATATCTTCCGCGGGCCTAACCCTAGGCTAACCTAAAAGAACCTATCTAAAACTAAAACCGAATGATCTTCCGCGATCTAACTCTAACTAAAGAAAAACCCATCCAACCCATCCAGCCCGCTCCTAGTCCCTTAAACTAAACTTGACTTCAACTAAAACCCAACTAAAAGAACATAAGAAGAACGTGCGGTCTCGTGCCTAAGCGGGGTGCCTCTGCCTTTTATTAGGGAACAAACGTGACATCATCATTAGTACTTTAACCAATAAAATCACTGTTGCTGCCCTCCAAAAGGGCGGAAAGCAAGTTTAACGCTCATTAACAACTTTGAACATGACCGGAACTATAAAATAAAGGCGGATTAATCTCGTAAGTGAACCACACTATTCATTCATGCTTTCACTTTCGCTTTTACGCGCAGTTATACCAAAAGTAGACCTCGAAAAACTCATAAAATAACCAAATAAATATGAATCCATGGCGGATCCGTGAAACGTATTCCGACATATCATCTTTCTTTTTTTGTTTTAAATTAAATTAATTTTGATTTAGTTATATATAAAAAAAAGAAGGTTAGAGATATCACAAGCATTTATCTGACACAAACATTACCATTTACTTCGATATAGACCTCGACATGAAAAGGCAAACGTCGACAATGCCGACAGTGTCCACATCAAAGTCTACATCAAAACTGTGATATAAACACCAGCAAAACCATCAACATCCACCCCCTTCATAAGAGGAAATACTTGTACAATAATGTAGCAATAAAGTCATGAAAATAACAAACCACTAGCCGAACATAAAAAGTGATCGATCCGATACACTGTAAACCTTTTAGGCATATATAAATACTTCAATATGTAGTGTAACACAACAAATCACCTCATAAGCATGTATACTTTCGCGTGCAGCGTAAAACAACAAATTACTCCCCAAACACAAGAGAGGACCTGGTACAGGTCCAAAATTAAAAATAACGGATAACGACTGCCCAAACATAAGACAGGTCCCGATCCGGGACCCAAAATTAAAGTATAACTAGAGCTGGGGCTACATAGCCTACCCAGACCCCTCCCCCATTTTTTTAATTTTTATTTGGAAAACTGAAGAAAAATGGATAAGGTAACAGAAAAGGGTTGTGGCTCTGAGGCTACAGAATCGAGGGAACTTTAGATTCTGGACTTACCACAGCGACCACAGGTAACGGGGAACTAGGGCCCGATTCCAGAGAGGGGATTTAGGCCACCTATGTAATGGCTGTCCAGCCGTGAGTTGGGATTTAAACCACCTAAGTAAAGGTTTCCCAACCATGAGGAAGGATTTAAGCCATCTACGCAAGGGTTTCCAGCGAAACAAGATGGGATTTAAACCAGCTACATAAGGGTCTCCCATCAACAGCAGGAAACAGAGTGAAGGGAAAAGCTGGGAACCTGGTTTACTGCCAAAAGGTAGCATATAGAGGGGGATTCTTTAAAAGAAAATAGGGGTACCAAGAGGGTAGGATGTCACCAGACTTAACATATATACTTTGAACAAATCCGAGAATGACCAATTCTTTGACCAAAGGAAATATTTCAAATAAGGTATATAAGTGTTACCACATTTTGAACTACAACTTTTGCAAGCACAACGTGGAGATTTAAGATTATTGAAATAAAACATATATGCATGAATATGTCTATGACTAGAACTGCACAAAGACGATGCTTTGACCTTACATAAACATTTCCATATCATCAAAATTGTGACGCTCTAAGTGGAAACCATTTCAGAAAAGTTTCATATATATAAACATCCATATCATTAATTACCAAGCTATATGGAAAACACATGTAATATGCGGGGCGGATATTTCAAGAAGCATACAAAGGCAAATATGCAATTTTTACAAGTACAATATAAAGTACAAGACAGGTTTAGAACTGCAAAATGGTGTTGGAGAGGAGGATGAAGACGATGAATGAGTTGCCGGTCGTCTTCCTCTCCGATTACACACGACCATGTAGAAGAAATAGTCCTGGAACTCAGGAAAAGTTCATGGAGCTCAGGAAAGTACTGAAACATCGAGTTCTGAAGAAACAACGATACCTGTAGAAGAAAGGAGGTTAAGCAAGCAAATCAAGGTGATCTGCTAGTGAATGCAGGTAAGAGAGTAACTGGAACAAATCCAGGCAGCCAGGAAGCAGAGGGCTGCCCAGGGGCAAACAAAAGGCCTAGGTTGAGGATAGTTGAAGAGTTGCTGCATTTGACACTGGAAACTGGTGTAGTCAAACAACGAGGTGGATATTCTCAACTTGGTTCCTTAGCTCTCCAAGGGCGCACACACCTGGCAGGCACCCAAACAGCCTTTTCTTCAAGGGCAACTGCAGCGTAACCACGACCCCAAGTGATGAGTGGAACTGGTCCTCGCCATTCGATGTCAGGCAAGAGGCGATAAGAGACCAAAGGTCGGGGAAGCTGTTCCTCTTTTTTGAAGTGGAGATCCACCGGGGAATGAGGCTTGTTATGTGGAAAGAGAAGAAAATTTAAGGTGAACAGCACCTTTGCAACTGCCAAAGGGATCTCCGAGGCTGGAAGGTGACGTCCTGCAGTCTGTTTATGGAGCAGAGTTTTGAAAGTGAGGTGTGTCCTTTCAATGAGAGCTTGGCCTGTCGAATTAAACGGAATCCCGTGGGATAGGGAAATATTCCATTGCACACAAAAGTCATTAAAGGCCTGAGAAGCATAGGCCGGACCATTATCTGTTTTAATGGCTTGAGGTTTTCCCATAACTGAAAAGGTTCTCATGCAGTGCTGTATGACGTGCCTCGTAGTTTCTCCCTTCAGTGCTGTAGCCCAAATGAAACCTGAAAAGGTGTCCACTGTGACATGCAACTTAGACATTGGAGCAAGGGCTGGGACATGTGTCACATCCATCTGCCACAGCTGATTCGCCTCCGTGCCTCGAGGATTTACAGCATCAAATGGCAAGCAGATAGGAGACTTGGAGCACGAAGGGCAGCATGAAATAATGTCCCTTGCTTGTGACATTGGAATGTTGAAGGTCTTGTGTAGAACCTTTGCTGATTGGTGGAAAGTTTCATGGCTTGTCACAGGATTGTCGAACAAGGAGAAAGCTAGAGTCCTGAGGGCAGCGTCTGCTACTGCATTTCCTTCCACCAGGAATCCTGGGAGGTTAGAATGAGAGCGCAAGTGTGCAGCAAAAAAGGGAAATGAACGTCTCTGTAATAGTTCTTGAAGCTGCGCGAACAAATTAAAGAGATTTTCGTCCATGGACGGAGACAGATAAGCAACTGGAAGCGATGATAACAGTCTATATACATACTGAGAATCTACAACGAGGTTGAATGCTTCTGCAGTGAAAGTCTGAAAAGCAAGAATCACTGCTGCCAGTTCCGATCTTTGTGCTGAAAGTTGTTTCTCTGTAAACACAGTCTTCCATTGTCCATCCTCCCGCCATGCAAGGACACCATAGGAAGAGGAGCCATCTGTGAACAGAGTTTTTGCAGTGGGAATAGGCTGAAGCACCAACATGGATGAAAGGTAATAGTTTACTTGCTGCAACAAAGTGAATCTTTTGTCCTTAGGGGGATTATACAAGAATGAACCAACAAAATCTGCAATAGCAATCTGGAAACTATCTGAAAACTGAATCAAAGTTAGCACTTGTTCTTGAGAGAAAGGAAGGTAGATGGAAAGCAGATCATTTCCACTCAGGCGAATTGCACGGCCTCTGCACTTAACAAGGAGATCAGCAACAGCGTCCATACTGGGGTACACATTCCTTTGAGGCGTGTGTGAAAGATGAACCCACTCCACGATTGCCACTTTTGAGGAAGTATCCGGAACGTATAAGGCTGCGGTAGGCAATCTTGGTGTAGTGAAGATGGCACATGAAAGAGCGCAGTTAGCTGTTGGCACACGATCTACAGCTATCTGATGTAGTTTTGTGTTTACCCCTTGTAAAGCAAGACGCATCTCAGAGGTGCACGGAATAACATCCGAAGGAGATGTATGTCCCTTAAGAGCAGAAAACAATGGTGAGAGTTCAGATGTTGGAACTGCTAGAGACTTTCGAGCCCAGTTTATCTGTCCCAAGAGATGCTGCAGTTGTGTCAAGGTAAAGGATTCTGGGATGACTATGCTCGGCATCTCTGGCAGGGCTGTATCTTGAAGCAGTTTGTGACCCAAGTAATGAAATGGAGCAGTGCGCTGTACCTTTTCTGGGGCAATACAAAGCCCAAAAGAGTTCAGGATGCGCGTGAGATGCTCAATATGATGCTCTGAGACCTTTTCTCCATGGATCAAGATGTCATCCATGTAATGACAAACTTCTAAGGCTGGATATTGTGTTCTGAAAGGCTGTAATGCTTTATCCACAAAATTCTGGCAGAGAGTCGGTGAATTCACCATTCCTTGAGGGAGTACTTTCCAAGAGTATCTGGAAGCTGGTCTGGTGTTATTGAGCACAGGTAGAGTGAAAGCGAACTTTTCTTGATCTGCAGGTGCCAGTGGGATAGTAAAGAAACAATCTTTGAGATCGATGATTGCAAGCTGATGGTTTCTAGGAATGAGGTTAGGGTTAGGAAGTCCACATTGAAGGGGACCCATTGGAACAATTCTCTCGTTGATCTTTCTCAGGTCTTGAAGCAAACGCCATTTTCCACTTTTCTTCTTGATGACGAAGATTGGAGTGTTCCAAGGGCTATTAGAGGGTTGCACACGATCCTGGTGTAGTAGCTCTTTGATTAGGGCCTCTGCTGCAGCGAGCTTTTCTGACGTCAGCGCCCATTGGTCGACCCATACAGGGGGTCCTTCCTTCCATGTAAGTGGAAGAGCATGTACTGGCGCTGATGCAAAGGCCCACATCAAAAATGTGTATGGACAACAGTTCTTGCTTTAGACAATAAGTCTCTACCCCAAAGGGTGATAGGCACATCCATAACAAGTGGACGGAGCTGCACCATGGAGCCTGAGTCTGACTGGAAGGTAATCGGATGCACGCTCTGGTGGGCGGGTTCGAAACCTCCGACTCCGAAGACTTCCTGGGTGACAGTCGTTGCCCACTGGTCAGGCCAGTCCTTTCTGGCGATCACTGTGACATCTGCGCCTGTATCAAGAAGACCCTTGATCTTTCGTCCACCCATTTCTAAGACGAGATGAGGGCGTTCTTCTGTAATCTTGATTAGCGCCATTGCTGCCTGAGGAGGCAAAGAGTCTACAGGAGCTGTAGGCGTAGAAGTAAGTAAATAGAGTCTGGCAATTTCCAAGCCTTTTGTTAGGACACAAGGAACAGTTGAAAATCCTGGAATCAGCAACTGCGATGAATCTGTGATTCGAACTAGGCCTGCAGTCAGTGTGACTGTGGCAGGGAGGCGATCCATCCTAGGCAGGATAAGGCAAATCGAGGTGTCTGGGAATGGACCAGGAATGGATGTCGGCAATTGCTGAGCAAACCATGGATTTGAAAAGTAACAGTCCTCTGTTAAGAAGAGTGGTATACCTGGGACAGAAGATTCTTCTTGTTCTTCGTTGGCAGTGTCTGAAGACATCTTTTTGGCTTCGGGCTTTTTGCACTGCTGAAGTTGGCAACTCTGAAGCTGCTTGGCGTTGAGTTGGCAAACTTGAGGTTCCTCTGTTGGTAAAAGTTGCTGATGCTGTTGAACCTGCTGGCATTCAGTCAGTTGTGCATCAAACTGGCAGGATGGAACTTCTTCTTTGACACAAGGCAATCGAAGTTGTTGTTCATGATAATTGCTTGGTTGTGGCGGGCTGAGCTTAAAAACTGGAGGTGACACAAAGGTGTGGGCATTGTTAACTGGAGTGATGTTTAAACTTCCACAAGAGGGAGCTGGCTCACTCACTTGCATTCTTTGGCCACACGGAAAGTGATCATCAGCTGGGTTGCAACTTGAACACTGCTGTTTCATCAAGGGCAAATGTTCTTCAATGACAGATTGACCTTGACTCGAAGGTGAGTAAAGCTCAGGTGCTGCAAGGTTGACCTCAGTAGGATGTCTTCTCAACGTTGAAGGCAATTCTGCGATCAGAGACTTGACTGTGATTGCTTGCTGTGAAGCAGGGGTGACATCAGCAGGAACTGAAGGGCGGTTAGCAGAAGGTGAACTGAATGCTGTATTCTCTACTGGAGCCCTTTGAATAGGTAAGGCAGATGATGAAACCTCTGGAACCTGAATGCTTGATGAGGTCACATCTTTTCTCTGGACATCTGGAGAGTAGATATCTCTCTGGATCACTCTTTTTTCCTGATGACCTGGATAAGGAGTAGCGTTGTTCACCTTTCTGGGATGGTTGACCTTCATGATGTTCTTGAACTTGCACCCTATTGTTTTACCGGGGCCGGGGCGCGGCCCGCAGAACCGTTTCCCTGAACTGGAGATGAGGTAGGTGATGTATTTTGTGGATTCAAACGACAATCATTCGCCCAATGAAATCCTTTTTGACAGATGGGACATCTCTCTGGCGGCTTGGCAGAAGGCCTTGGTGTTGTTGTGCACTGCGACCGGAAATGCCCATCGCCTCCACACCCATAGCACTTCTTGACTGGCGTAGAGCTGTCTTGACGTGGCATCTGTACCGCAGCTGCCAAGAGTTGTGCTTTGTAGGAGTGGGTACCAACATTCTGGCAGACGCGTAGCATCTCAGTCAATGTGGCGTCTGGACGAGCTGCAACTGCTGTTAGGGCATTCTTGCAGTCATCATTGGCATTTTCAAAGGCGAGTTGTTTTGTCAGCATGTTTCTGGCATGACGATCTTCTATCTGGCGTTCCATTGCAACAATCAGGCGATCCACGAAGTCCCCATAAGGCTCCTTTGGACCTTGCCTAACTGCAGCGAACCCTGATACTGAGCTAGCATCTGTGCGATTGGGTAATCTGCGCCAAGCCTTGACCACGATGTCTGCTATGGTGACAAGTGCAGCATCAGGTATGGCTAGCTGTTGATTGAGATTGGAGTAATGTCCTGATCCTGTGAGCATATCTTCTGTGGCGAGTGGCGTTGCACGTCTGGCTGCTACTTCTTTCCACTCTTGCAGGCACAGAAGAGCATCTGTAGGCGACAGGAAGGTGCGAAGAATCAACTTCCAATCAGATGGCAGAAGTCTACTAGTGGACAGTCCTTCAAGTAAACTTCTAGTGTAAGGAGCTTGAAGTCCATTTTCGCGTATGGCTTTTCGCAGTTCACGTAGTGTTTCAAAAGGGATGGCTTGATATCTTGCAGGTTGTCCTCCATTGGCACGAATCACTGGAAAGATGTGCATTGGATCAGCACTAAAGTCTATTTGTCCCAAAGCTGCTTCCAAAGCTTGGGTTCTGCAGATGGGTTGCATTGCTGTTGGATCTGTAGGTGGCATCAGTGAGTTTAAATCTTCTTGATGCTTTCCAAATGATGAGCCACTAGATGGTGCTAAAGAGTCTTTGACATCTGGATGCCTTGAAGATGGCTGACTATGAAGACAAGATGGCTGACTTGAGGTTGGATGAAGACAAGATGGCTGACTTGAAGTTGGATGAAGACAAGATGGCTGACTTGAAGTTGGAGCATAAGGTTGTTGGCTCTGTACTGCAAGTCCTGGCATCTGGATCGTCATTGTTTGGCTTTGCTCTTGTCTTGGAATCTGCATTGGCATTGGAGGTGCTGAAGGGTTGGTAAATTGCTGTTGTGCTGCTTGCATTGAAGCTTGGATTGCTGTTGATTGGAAATCAGCTTGCTGCAAAACTGGAGCTGCTGGCTTGAGTGCGGCCTGCAGGGCAGCAGGGTTTGCTGGCAAAAAAGCTGCTTGCTGCTGCTGCTGCTGGATCGCTGGCAAAAGCGCGGCTTGCGATGGAGGAAGCGGGACCGTTGCTTGGAGCGAGGTCCGCGGCTGCTGCTGACTTGAGATCGCTGGCTGGTAAAAGGCCTGCGATGACTGCTGAGCGACTGGCGGTGGGGCAGTCCGCGGCGGGGCTTGAAAGGCCGACGGCGTCTGCTGCACCGGCACAGGCGGCAATGAATCTGGCAATGACAAATTGGACAAGGGCGAGTGCGTGTACGACAACGGGGCCTGAACTGGCTGCTGCGAGGGGGCCGAAAATGGCACAACCGCAAGCGGCAGCACAGGGGCACTATTAAAAGCAGTATTTCCCAAATTCACTGTTCCATTAAGCAAAACATTTCTTGGAGCGATTTGTTGAAAGCAGTTTCTTACTTTGCTCCATACTAATTGTACAGGAATTCCGATTTTCGGGTTGGCCATAAATTCTAACCCGATCCTTTCCCATGAAGCTAAATCTTTCGTTCCCTCCTTAGGGACCCAAGGGCAAACTTCCCCAATAGTTTTAACTAAAAGCTCTACTTCTGATTCAGAGACAGGGTGACCATTTCTTTTCAAAAGGTACAATAAATCTTCACAAAATTTAACTTGAGCAGTTGAGAGTGAGGAGCCCATTTTTTAACACTTTTCCAAAACTTTTCCTCCCCCACCCGTAGGCTTCTACTAGGGGACACCGGTCCTACCCGTAGGCTTTAACCGAAAAACCTGGCACCCGTAGGCTTTAGCCAGAAAACCTCCGCCCCCACCCGTGGGCTTCTACTAGGGGCTACCGGCCCTACCCGTAGGCTTTGACCGAAAAACCTGGCACCCGTAGGCTTTAGCCAGAAAACCTTTCCCTCCCACCCGTAGGCTTTTTCGGGAGACACCGGCCCTACCCGTAGGCTTTGACCGAAAAACCCTGGCACCCGTAGGCTTTAGCCAGAACCCTTCCCACCCGTAGGCTTTAGGGAAGACCTTACCCTGCCCGTAGGCTTACACTAAACTCCTTGCCGCTCTACCCGGGGACCCCTTGGGGCAAAATACACGCGCGCAATTTCTATTTACACTACTTTGGGCAAGCGGTGGATTCGCGCTACTGCAGCGAAATCCTGGATAAACCGGGCCGTTATACCTCACCTCTCAATGTCTGTTTCCGAGCCACTTCCGATATGTTGCCTTTAACCGGAGTCTTCGTGGAAGCGATTTTCGACTGCGCTTTGCCTCACACGGGGCACCACTTGTCGGGGTTTGGGTGCTGGAGCTCCTCGTGCACGGCCTTGGACTGGTTATGCACGAGGTACCAGTTGCGGGGAAAGCGGCCAGCGTTCCGCGTGCTTTTGAGCACGGTCGCCGGCCAAGCCTCACAGTCTGAAGGATGTTGAGTAAGCCAATTGACGACTCCGAAAGTTTGTGAGTTCCTAGTTGCCTTCTTAGTGAAAAGTTGCCTCGTGAAATAAAATATATACCCTGACTCTGAATAGACGGACCAGTTTAAAGAAATTAAAATTTTTAGTTTACTCCCCCCTTTAACCCCAAAGGAAGACAGACACCGGTTGTATCTTTAGTGGCTTCGGCAGAACCCGCATAGGCTCGTCCCCTAAGCTAAGTTCTCCTAAGCTTAAAGTCCCTGCGCGCCCAATCTTCCGCGAGGCTAACTAAATAAACTAAAACCGAAATATCTTCCGCGGGCCTAACCCTAGGCTAACCTAAAAGAACCTATCTAAAACTAAAACCGAATGATCTTCCGCGATCTAACTCTAACTAAAGAAAAACCCATCCAACCCATCCAGCCCGCTCCTAGTCCCTTAAACTAAACTTGACTTCAACTAAAACCCAACTAAAAGAACATAAGAAGAACGTGCGGTCTCGTGCCTAAGCGGGGTGCCTCTGCCTTTTATTAGGGAACAAACGTGACATCATCATTAGTACTTTAACCAATAAAATCACTGTTGCTGCCCTCCAAAAGGGCGGGAAGCAAGTTTAACGCTCATTAACAACTTTGAACATGACCGGAACTATAAAATAAAGGCGGATTAATCTCGTAAGTGAACCACACTATTCATTCATGCTTTCACTTTCGCTTTTATGCGCAGTTATACCAAAAGTAGACCTCGAAAAACTCATAAAATAACCAAATAAATATGAATCCATGGCGGATCCGTGAAACGTATTCCGACATAGCTATACAACTTTAAGAAGACATCTGAAGGCAGCCTTTTATAGGGAAGTTTTAAAAAATGTTTTACTATGTTTTTATATATGTTGGAAGCTGCCTAGAGTGGCCAGGACAACCCACTCAGATGGGTGGGATATTATTACTGTATTATTATTATTATTATTATTGAATAGGACTTCCCTATTTTTGTAGGAGAAACGTTGGAGGGCATGACACACTTTGAATGTGAGACAGGACTAAGGCCCATTGCCCCCTCCCACTTCCCTCAGGAGGCCCAACCGTTTATGGGCTCCAGGTGACTGACTTGACAGGGCAAACAGGCCAGTGGGTACAAAAGGAAGCAGGAAGCCTCAACATCCATCTTATTGAAAGCTACAGGAAGGTGGTACTCTGTGGCTTGAGTGGCAGTGGGGCTTCTTGAGTGGCAGCGAGGGGCGGAGGTGCTTACATGGATTTTGACCTATTGGAGAATGGCAGGGTGGGGGGGGACCAATCAGGGAGGTGCGTTCGCTCAACCTCAAGCCCCGCCCTCCATTGGAGAAATTGAGGCAGATACATCATGGGGCCGATTGCTCTTTTTTCCACCAAAGTCACCATGTGAGATCTGCTTAACATTCAGAAATAAGGACAAATGGGGGTTCCTTTTAAGGTGCAAACGGAGCAGGGGGCACCTTGACCCCCCCCCCCCCCCCAAGGAACAAATGCTACCTGGAGAGCTGTATTTGGGCCCTGGAGTTGAGATTCCCCACTCCTGCAATAGGATTAGGAAGCAGGACAATGAATAAGGAGATCATCATGATCTTAGAGAACGCTACGAGGTGATCTAACCTTTCTGTAGGTCCTTCCTTGCTTCTCCTGTTGCAGTTTTGCATCAGTTTCCCAGTCACCTGAGGTTCATATTTGAGAAAACAAAAGTGTGGGCAACTTTACCCTGCACTCCCCAGAAGCTCCAAGCAATGTCTGTTTACTCTTTGCTTCCAGGATCCCGGAGGGCCCCGATTCCTCTCCTCGTTTTCTCGGTTCTGCAGTCTCAGATGCAGAGAAGCTGTTCCTTGAATCCACAACCCGGGCTATTGCTGGTTTCAGAAATTTGCAATTGGCGAATGGTCTCTGAGATGCATTTTGGAGATATGCACCCAGGCTTCCATGGGGGCAGTGAAGCCCCGGCCTAGCCTGAAGGAGAACCACCTCCCCAGGCAACCATGGTAAGTAAGGGGCTGCATGAGGTGTCCAGCGGGGAGGTGGGCAGGAGGCCCCGGGGATGGGATTTGGGGGGGGGTGTTATGTGAAAGGAAGACATCTGAAGGCAGCTTTGTTCAGGGAAGTTTTTAATTGTTAATGTTTTATAGTTTTTTAAATATTTTGTTGGGAGCCACCCAGAGTGGCTGGGGTAACCCAGTCAGATGGGCGGCATATAAATAATTTTTTTAAAAAAGTATTTTTAAATTATTATTAAATTGCCAACTCCAGTTGAAATTCAACCCTGGGCCTGGAATTTGGGCCTGGAGCAGTCCTCCTGGTGTCCACAGGGAACTAACTTTTCTCTTTTGCTCTTAGGTGTCTCTCAGGACATTATGGGAAAATGTGCCGGTTTTCAAGAGCATAGGAGCATGGTAACAGTGGCACTTTGAAGCCATATTCAGACCGCAGAAGACTGACTTTTCTACTTGGATGGAAACGGTCTTCACAAATCACCTGTCAGCCTTATGCTTAGGGGTCTTTTCTCTGTGATGCCCCGATCAGAAGCAAGTGTGTTGATGGCATCAGGGGTTGCTGCACCTAAGGAGAGCCTTGCAGAGAGAAGTACCACCTGGCAACCACCATGCACTCCTTGGGCCTGGCCCCTCTTGGCAGGCAAGCTGAGCATCATCATACCACTTTTCTGGTGACAGACAAGGAGTCAGCATTGCAAAGGCCCAACCAGAGGTGGATGGCGGCGGCCTGCCTCTTTGGCACCATCAGTGAGCCCCCCGATGCTGAGCTGCTGCTTCCTCCCACAGGACCCGAGCGGTTACACAAGTAGCAAAACAGGGAAGAAATTGTGGAGGCAGTCCGGAACCCCTTTAGGCTGCAGGCACAATATGGCCAACCCGAAGGCAGACGTTTTGCCTTTATTTATTGAGAATCCTTGCATCTCACTTTATAGCTCCAAGAGGCTAGAAATTGGCTTACGAAAGATACTCCCTGTAGTATCAGGAACACAAATAATGATGTGTCAGGATTATTCCGGTGGTGTTCTCTGCCCTCTTTCTTGGTGTTGTTCTTCAGCCTCAGCCTACTAGGCCTCGGGACCTATTGAGGAATCGGGATGGGCAGCGGTGGAGCTAGTTTCTTCGGCACCTGGAGCGGCACACACACCGATCGGGGGGCCGGTCGGTGCGCGGCAATGCACCCGGGGGTGGATTTTGTTACCCCCCTCTTGGATGACACCCGGGGTGGGCCGCCCCCACCGCCCCACTTCCTACACCCCTGGGGGTGGGTGGGTAAGGGATTGGGGCTAAGCAGATGGATCTCACTCAGCCTGTGAAAGAGAGAAGTCTTTCTTCACATCCTTACTATGGCTTGGTTATGTGTCAGTGTTTCCTTACACCCATTATTTGGGGAGGCATTTTTTGCAAAAGCTTGCCAATTCTTCCAGAGCCCCGGAAGACCTTTGCAATGACACTTGAAGCCATCTTCAAACTGAGGTACATTGCTTTTATGCATATCTTTTAAATGTTATAAACAAAATTTGATCCAATATTGCATTCGTCCTTCCTTGTGATCTCTGTTGTGTTCGTTAGATGGTGATGCTTTGGGTGGCTGTGGCTGCAGGACGAGGGGCTGGAAAAGGACCTGGATAAATGTTTGTTCCCTAAAATAACCCTGTTTGGTGGATGTGGGTCCTTGTCCACCAGGGGCTGCTGCAGCCTCCAAAATAAATGAGATGCTCAAATGTTGGGACAAAACTTTTGTAACCTTTGATAGCTCTTTTATGAACCTTTCCCAGTTCTGCAATATACCCTTTTGAGGTGCAGCAGCCAGAAAATTACATGGCATTCCAAGTGTGGCCACACCATAGATTGGTATAGAGACATTATGGTATTGACAGTTTTATTTTCAACCCCTTTCCTAAGGATCCTCAGCATGGAAACCAGCTTTTTCACAGTTGTATTCCGTTATCATAGATAGCAGTTGTTGGCCAAAGATCTCCAGAGTTTCTTTTAAGAAAAAATAAAACATATCTTGTAAACTCTTTAAGCTCCTATGCTTCACAAGAAGCCAAAAAGTTAGGACCCCCCCCCGAGTCTCTTAGACCTTTTGATCATTTCCAAATACTGTAGCAAGAAGTTCCAGTGTTACTCCAGCCCTCCACTAGAACTCAGATATTCACACAAAAGTATCTTTAAGCTTCTTGAGTTTGATAAAAGCAGGGATTTGCTTAACTCAAAACTTAATCTGCTCAGCCACGAAGGTCCCTGGGTGACCTTGGACCAGCCACAGTCTTTTAGCAAGACCAACCTCACAGGACAAAATGGAAAGGGAGAAAACCAGGTATCCCACCTTGAACTCCTTGAAGGAAAGGTGCAATATAGACACAATAAATAAGTAAATGTTCATCAGCCATTCCCTCCTAGCTACATAGATCAAGACATCATTCCATCCAAGGTCATATTGAGGCATGGAAGTGAGCAACAGCCCTGACGGAGTTGGCCTGGGGAAAGGAGAAAGGTCTGCTTATGGAAAGTACCTGCAGCCCTTACCAAGCAACGGTCAGCGGGACAGAATGAGAGGCAAGGAAAGGTTATGTTGTGATCCACCTCTGAATTACCTGATGCAATTTGCCAGGAAGGCCACTGGGTGGCAGCACATTACAAGAGACCGAAGCAAAATGACTGAGACATGAAAAGAGGTTGCCGAGATTGTTTGCAAGGGCAAAAGCCCACCTGTAGTTTAGCAGAGCTCTTTACTTTGGGACCTGTGAGCTTAGTGCCGGGACTGAAAATAACACAGTGAATAAAACACACGAGTGAATAACAGCATCAATGTGCTCCTGTGCGTGTACAGATTGCACCCCCCACCCCTGCACAACCTATCCATATAGAATCTGGCAGGTGATGGGAACGTCTCGGTGGGCATGAAGAGGAGGAGGAATTAACATTGTGCTCTCTCTATGGTGTTCTGTGGCATTTTTTCTTTCTGAGCCCAGGTTGAAACACAGTCCTGGGGAGGGATGCGTGTGTAAATCTGCTGTGAACTGCCAAAGCAAGATCTGGGTGATCAGATGCGATAAAAGGGGTGCAGGGCAGGTGTTCTCCCCTTTAACACCTGTGTAAAAGCAGGTATAGTCTTTCCCTAGCTTTCCAGTAGTGTCATGTAGAGGATAACCCAAAAGAGGTCTTTTCATAGCAGGAAAACTCGGAGTTTAATTAATCCTTTCTGTGGGCAATGAATGAGTTGATAATGAGACTTTCAGGTTTCATTATTGATTGTGAAAGATTAACATCCAGGAAGTGGGGCTGGCAGGGATAAGCAGAGGTTGGATAGCTCTTTTCTTTTATTCAACAGGGTTCCTTCTTCACCTTAGGTAAAGGTAAAGGGACCCCTGACCATTAGGTCCAGTTATGTCCAACTCTGGGGTTGCGGTGCTCATCTCGTGTTACTGGCCGAGGGAGCCGGCAAACAGCTTCCGGGTCATGTGGCCAGCATTACAAAGCCGCTTCTGGCGAACCAGAGCAGTGCACGGAAACGCCGTTTACCTTCCTGCCGGAGCGGTACCTTTTTATCTCCTTGCACTTTGACATGCTTTCGAACTGCTATGTGGGCAGGAGGTGGGACCGAGCAACGGGAGCTCACCCCGTTGCGGGGATTCAAACCGCTGACCTTCTGCAAGCCCTAGGCTCTGTGGTTTAACCCACAGCGCCACCCGCGTCCTGCTTCTTCACCTTAGCAGCTAGTAAAAGGTAAAGGTAAAGGACCCCTGGACGGTTAAGTCCAGTCAGAGACAACAATGGTTGGCATGCATACCTTTGGTATGACAAAGTTAAAATTCACAGAACTTTTAAGAGTCATATAATCAGGAAATCTCTGTATCAGGTTTGGATTAGGTATAAAGACTTATTGGAGAGAAAGACACCTAGATGGATATCGCCAGTGGAGGCTAAGGCCTACAAGAGACCAAATATGTCTGCTAGATGGTTGAGATATATGGACATATTGCAACAAGAAGGGGACTCATTTAAGCTGAAAAGCTATGATCAAGTCAAAAGTCAAGTCCCTGACTGGTTGCAATATCATCAAGTACATGAGACTTTTAAACTAGATAAAAAAGTTGGTTTTCAGGTGGAGAAATCAAAACTGGAAACAGAACTGATTGAATCGAACTCAAAAAACCTTTCCAAGATGTACAATTTGTTGCTAGAGTGGCATACTAAAGATGAGTTGGTTAAATCAACAATGATAGATTGGGCAAAAGATGTTGGTCATAATATTATGATGGATGACTGGGAGAGATTGTGGAGGAAAGATATTAATTTCACAGCTTGTAATAGTTTAAGAGAAAATGTAATGAAAATGATATATAGATGGTATCTGACACCAGTTAAGCTAGCTAGAATGAATTCTAAAATGTCGGATGTGTGTTGGAAATGTAAATCGTCAAAAGGTACTTTTTATCACATGTGGTGGTCGTGTTCAGGGGTAAAGGCCTTCTGGGATAAGATTTATAATGAGCTTAAGAAGGTAATGAAAATTACCTTTTGTAAGAAACCAGAGGCTTTTCTCTTGAGCATGACCAATGAGGAGATACCCAGTCAGGACAGAGTATTTTTTATGTATGCCACAACAGCTGCTAGAATTCTATTGGCAAGAACTTGGAAGGGCGAAGAGATACCGACTATTGAAGAATGGCAGATGAAATTGATGGAGTACATGGAGCTTGCAGACCTTACCGCCAGAATCCGAGACCAGAGGGAGGAGAAGGTGTCACAAGATTGGAAGAAATATAAAGACTATTTAGTTAATCATGCTAAAATGAATGTCTGAATGTTTGTGCAGAAATATATAAAAGAATCGGCTTTTGAAGTCTAAGTAGAGTTATAAATGTCAAAGAAGATAATATTCGATTGGATAGATCTATTTGTATAAGAAGATGATAAAATGTAGAATATAAGTTAAGGAATATTTTTGTCTAGATAGTTTTAAGAAATATTAGAATGTTGAGTTTAAGTTAATGATAAAAGAAATGAAGCTACCTTAAAAGTATATAGGTTTTTGAAGACAGAGGAGGGACCAGGGGAAGTCCCCCTAAGAAGTTAAAACAAGTTTAGAAACAGAGATAAGGATTGAGTAAGGTTTGTATAAGTTTGTCTTGTTATATGGTTTTATTGTACTTTTTTGGTTATTGTTTGTTTATTATGTTTTTATGGTGTTTATATATGTAGGTTTAATGTTGTTTTGTTTGTTTCATGGAAAAATAATAAAATCTTATTAAAAAAAAAAAAACAATGGGGTTGCGGCGCTCATCTCACTTTCAGGCTGAGGGAGCCGGCGTTTGTCCGCAGACAGCTTTCTGGGTCATGTGGCCAGCAGTACTAAACCACTTCTGGCGCAACAGAACACTGACAGAAACCAGAGCGCACGGAAACGCCGTTTACCTTCCCATCACTGCAGTACCTGTTTATCTACTTGCAATGGTGTGCTTTCAAGCTGCTAGGTTGGCAGGAGCTGGGACAGAGCAACGGGAGCTCATCCCTTTGCGGGGATTCGAACCGCCAACCTTCCGATCGGCAAGCCCAAGAGGCTCAGTGGTTTAGACCACAGTGCCACCCACAGCTCCTTTGTAAGATTGTTAGCATTTCTAATTAAACGGGGTTGGGGAGAGGGGCTCAAACTGCTGGGCTCAAACTCATCAGCTGGAACTAGCATGGCCAATGAAGTGGATAATGACAGAGGCAGTCCAGCAACAATGGGAGGATAACTTGTTCCCTGATCCTGAATTAAATACTAAACGTTGAATTTGGGCTGGCTGGATATCTTCCTTTAAAGTTCAATGTGTCTTACAACAAGCCAAATCTTCATAGTCAGAGGTTGTTAGCATCAGTGAGCTGTGCGGCTTACACCCAGTAAACTTCGCGTAGGACTAGAGCCCTGCAGATAATAATCACAGTGGGTGTTGTGCTATGTCTGGGGCCCTCCAGGTGCTGCTGGACTACAGTTCCCATCAGCCCTGATCACTGGCACTGCTTGCTGGCACGGAAAGCAGTTGGGAGTTCAACATCTAGATGGCACTTCTCTTCCAGATGTGGGTAATCATGGATCAACACCGCTACCTGGATTTTCGGATTTGGGGTGCCTGCCTGGCACTAGGAGCTGTCGGGATGAGCTCCTGAAATTCAAAAATGCACCACTATGCCACCAATGGTGCCGTGGCACATTTCCCCCACCAAAGGCTGTTTTAATTAATAAAAAAAAATATTTTCCAAAATAATAAAACTTTTAACAACAGTAACTGGATACAAGTGTGTAGTTATACAATCTCCACACACACAAAAATGACATTGAGTTTGTGGTGTCAAGAATATTCTTAAGACATTAATAATTAGTATAGCTTCTCCACAGACAAATTTGAGTAGTTATCCACCAAAATTAAGTTTTCCTAGAGCACAGGGGCCCCAAACTTCTGTGTCACCCAGTGATGCTGAACGTGCTGAAAATTTCGATTCCTTTGTGTTTCTCATTTCCCCCCGATCTTTAAGTTCAAGTCCTCCCCACTGCCACATCACTTTGCATTATTATTATTATTATTAAAATCCTCCTGGCGTGAATTTCTCCCAATATTCACATTTTTGTATGCACTTCTGCCTAACATGACACATTTCTGCAAAGCAGTTTCCTTTAAAAATGCATTTTTGTATGTCATTTTCACACGGACACAAACACACACATCATTTTTTTAATGCATTTATTGAATAGCAAAGTGAATTTTGAAGGCGAACTATATTTTGGTTCACGTTTTTGTTTCAGCAAGTATGATTCGGTGGATTTTTCCTTTAAATGCGAACTGAATCCAATTCCTCCTCCATTCCCATTGGCAGCAGAGGATGACTGTGACTAAAAAAAAAACAAGAAGCAAGGGAGCCTAAGTTAGAACAGTCACAATGTGCTTGGAGCAGTGCTGCTATTTAGAGCAGTGGAAATGGAGGCTGCTAGGAAGAGTTCATAGGGGCTTGTCAGCATGGAACGGAAAGGTAAACAGGCCTCGAGATGCATAAGGGGACGACGACGACTGCAATGCTTTGAAGAAGAAGAAGAAGAAGAAGAAGAAGAAGAAGAAGAAGAAGAAGAAGAAGAGTTTGGATTTGATATCCCGCTTTTCACTACCCGAAGGAGTCTTAAAGCGGCTAACATTCTCCTTTCCCTTCCTCCCCCACAACAAACACTCTGTGAGGTGAGTGGGGCTGAAAGACTTCAGAGAAGTGTGACTAGCCCAAGGTCACCCAGCAGCTGCATGTGGAGGAGTGGAGACGCGAATCCGGTTCACCAAATAACGAGTCTACCGCTCTTAACCACTACACCACACTTTTGAGCCAAAAACACCACATTTGAGCCAAAATGCAGAGACCATTGGAACCCAGTGGCAGTTTTTATCCCACAGTTGGGACTACAGTCCTACTAGGATGGAAACTTCCCCCAAAGCACAGGATCATGCCAAAAGGGCTGGTAAATCCTGCAAATTATTCTGCTTTTTGAGAGTGATCGCCCCGCCAGCATTTGCAAAATGCCGTCCGCTTAAAAGAGTACGACTGGAGCCAACACTACAATCATTTCGAAGCCGGGTCAGATCTTATTTAATTAACCAGGCATTTTCATATTAAAGCAGTTCTTCAGTCTGGTCCACTTGTTTTTCATAGAGCAAGGGTGGGGACCGTGTGACCTCCCCCCCCCCAAGTTTGCTTAGGCAACAACTCCCATCATTCCTTAAGACTGGTGGTGGTTGGCTGGGGCTGAGGCAAGTTGGAAGTCCAACACTTGGAGGGCCACAGGTTCCCCGCTGCTTGTGTAGATGGGAGGATGGCTAAATCTGTTCGATAAATAAAATAATAAATAGTCCTCGGCCCTGACTCCCTGGGATTCAGCTCCACACTACCTCTATAAAACATGGAGGCTTAATTTAACCATCATGGCTAAGAGCCGCCCGTAGCCTTTTCCTTCATGAATTTGCCCAACCACCTTTAAAGCCACATTGGCCAGTGGCCATTGCCGCTTCTTGAATTCCACCAATCAGGGATGAGGAAGCTGTGGCCTCTGAAGTGTTGGCTGGACTTCAACTCCCATCAGCCCCAGCAAGCAGGGCTAATGGCAATGGAGTAGGGGAGATGTGCAGTCCAGCATAAGTTACCCCTACCCCCAAATGATGCATTTTGCGAAGAAGTGTTTCTGTGTGGTGAAGTAGTCCTGATTCCGTGCTTTATTTCTGGGGAGACGCAAGGGTACGCATACCCCTAAACATTTTGTGAATCTTTGTACTTTTGTCCATTTACTGTATGCATTTATTTTTCCCGATTTGAACTATAAAATGGTGATTTTCTTGAGTGAAAATGAGAGTACCCCTAAACTTTTTTGTGTGAAGAAAAAAAAGCACTGGTTCTCCTCAAGAAGCTGACTTGGGTGTCATGAAAGGGCAGAAAATTTTTCTGTTTATTTAATTTTATTGTTGTTTATTTTTTTATTTTTTTTACTGCCAGAGAGGCGTGCATGACGTTTTCTGCCTCAGCCGCCAAAATGACTTGGCTGGCCTTGAGTACTAGGCACCTTGACTTTGTAGGTGGCGCCGTTCGGTTTTCCGCCTCAGGTGGCGAAATGTCTTGGACGACTCTTCTACCTTGCCGTCTTGCAGTCCCCTCTTTCCCATCCCACACTCCTGGTTTTATGCCTGGCTGCATTTCCCCTCCAGCTTCCCCCGCAGAGAGCGCGTTTCTCCCACTCTGCCACACAGTTGCAGTCACCAACAAAACAGGCTGTCACAAACACCTTCTCCAGTCGCCCCATTCCCAGTTACTCACTGCCCTTTCTCTAGCCTCCGTCACATCCGCACTGTTATACCTCTTTAACAATCATGGCTGCCCCCCCAAAGGATTCTGGGAACAGTCATCTGTTAAGGCTGCTGAGAGCTGCTAGGCCACCCTATTCCCCTCAAAGAGCTACTATTTCCAGCATTCCCTGGGAAGAGGGATTGATGGCTAAGCCACTCTAGAAATGGTAGTTCTTTGAGAGAAAAAGGAGTCTCCTAATAGCTCTCAGCATGCTTAACAATCTATAGTTCCCAGGATTCCTTGGGGGAAGCCATAACGGCTACAAGTGGCATCATAGCGTTTTAAATGGTGAGGTCCAGATGTGGTCTGTGATTGTGTTTCATATCCTGCTAGAGTCCCCCCACTTCTCCCTCCCAAAACCAGTCCGCAAAAAAAATGACAATCCTTCCGATCATGTCGAGAACAATTTTTAATTTGGCCAGCTAATACAATCTCAGAAGAAGAATTTGTGTGAAGCTAGGAAGAGATGGTTTCCTTTGGCTAAGGCTGGGCTTAGCAGGCAGAGGTCCCTATTATTATTATTATTATTATTATTATTATTATTATTATTATTATTATTTTGTGCCCGGAGTGGGGAGGGGGTCACATTTGGAAATCGCATTACCTGTCATGGGTACCACAAAATTTCACAGAAGTGTCAATGCAAATAAAAAATAGGCAAGGCTCCTATACCCCTTCCCCCCCCCCCAAAAAAAAATCCAGAAGGCAAAAACAAAACAGGCAACTCTTAAGGGCAGGAGGCCTTGATAGGCTCTAAAGATGTCTGAGGATGCCACGCTGGGAACCTTATCAGCAGAGCCAGTGGTTATGAGTGAGCGCAGGGAGAAGATGAGGCTGCCTGGCTTTCAGAGCTGGTTGAAGGGAAGAGGGTGCTGGAAGATGCTGGCTTATAGCTGTCATCAGAGTTGAGGAGGGAAGGCTCCAAAGAGGACTGTGTCTCTGCACCACCCTTCCTTCCATCCTCTGTACCAGTGGGGGACACATTTGGCACTGGTACAAGGGTTGGGAGAGAGGGGGGCGAGAGTTCTGCACACTCCCTTCCTTGTGCAGTGGGCGGGAAGAGATGTCCATCCGAGTGTAATGATCTGTAGGGGGTTTATAAAAAGAGAGAGAGGAGTTGAGTACGGTCAGCAAAGTCTAGGCTGCAAGAGAGTAGCTGCAAGGACAAAACGGAAGAGGCAGAAAATGGCAAGCACTATTTAAATGCCAACAATCCCGTGGCCCTCCAAATGTTGTTGGATTACAACTCCCACTGTCCCTAATGGTTGGCCATGCTGGCTGGGGCTGATGGGAGTCCAACAACACGTGGAGGGTCCATTATTGTTGTTGTTGTTGTTGTTGTTATTATTATTACCACCACCCGCTCTTCACTCTAAGGTCCCAGGGCAGGTTACAACCAATAAAACACAATGCTTAAAAGAGTTCAAAACAATTTACAATCACAGAAATAAGGTGGGTCCTCAATATTTATCTGAAGCCAGGTTTCAGCATTTGCTGAAAAGTTGTGCCGTGGAGAACCCAGGCACACCTCTTTTGGGAGGTTTGCCACGGAGAAGGCTCTCTCCCAGGCTGCTGCCGCCACCCCGAGTTTCTGAGGGTGGTGGGACAACCAAGGGAGACCCCTCTGTCGATCTTAACACCTTAGGGGGGGGTCTGTATTGGGAGATGGTCTTTCAGGTCTTTGAGGCCAGCCCTGGGTTACAGTATTGGACCTAGCACTGGAGAGGCCCAGATTCAAATCCTCACTGAGGCGTGAGGGTCACTGGCTGACCAGGGTCAAGCCGCTTCTGGACTTCATCTGAACCACTCATTTAGGTGAACACCACACATGTGTTACCTAACCTCGCAGTGTCCTTCTATTAGAAAGACGGCTGGGTTTTCTCCACTGAAGGTCTTCACCAAAGGTCAGCGAAGCGTAATGAACTTGGCACAGATGTAATATGGGAAACACTGAGGGGGAAACCGCAAGGTTTCTGTATGAGGTCGGATCGTTTCGCCGCAGATGCGTTTAAATTTGGCTCCGAGGGCCAACCTTGTTATTCCAAGAGGATTCTGGGTGAAGGAGATGGACCAGGCGGGGAATGAGAGGAGAATAAGTGTTTTTGAGGTCTTCAGCCGAAACCCTCCTTGATCCAAAATCTCCTGAAGGACTCACACCTTAATTCAAATCTTAAAGGGTGTGTGTGTGTGTGTGTGTGTGTGTGTGTACGAAAGAGCGAGAGAGTGTGTGTGCAGTTATGCAAAACTGTCTCTATCTCTAGATCTCTGTGTAACCTGGCACTTGGCTGTGAGCACCAGGTGTTTCCTTTAGGGCTACTAAGAGCATATCAAGCAAGGCTTTTGTTCTTTGATTATTATTTAAAACAAAACAAAACCCCAGTTTGGAAAATAACTGAAGCACCATCTACCTTCAAGGTGGGGGAACTGAAAGGTTTGTGAGTTATAAATTTGGCAAGAAGAAAGAGAAAGCAGCTCTACGATTCTGCTTTATTTTTTAATATCGTACGCTAGGAGTGCTGCTGCAATCGCCACTTTGGTTTGGAAACTCTGCTTGCCTAAATATTGCTTATTATGCTTCTCGCGTGCGGTGCTGCACGGCAGGTCACAGCTTCTTAAAATAACGTTGTTGTTATTATTATAATCAGTGCTATTTTTCTAGAGAAAGAGGTGCCAGAACTCACCATGGACACCTCCCTTGTTCTCTTATAATGGCAATGGAGCCACCTGTGAGGTGCTGGAATTGAGTTCCGGTGAGCCCTGATTATTATTATTTATTAGATTTACATGCCGCCGTTCTTCCTAAGACCTCACGGCAGTTGGCAGAATAATCAGGGCGGTTCACAGAATAAAATCTCAACAAAATAACCAAAGCTAACAAACATTTAAAAATAAACCACACACATTAGTAAAGGATCCTAAAATGTCAACATGCTTCAATTAAGTTTTTTTTTTTTTTAACGCTGTTAAATGCCCAGGCAAAAATTAAACAGGTTTTTTTAAAAAAATGCTGGTGCTTAAATGCTAAGGAAGTAGGTTGTTCTCTGCCTATTTGTGCAGCAACAGGCTTTTAAAAATCTTGAAGATTCCTTCCCTGCAAGAAACTGGTCCTGCACCCTAGAATGCTCTGCTACTCAGAGGAACATGAAACTGTGTATGTACTGGTACTCAATAAGATCCAGAAAGTTATTAAATACATTTAATACAAATAAACCAGTTGAAATTACAGTAAAAACAAAAGCAGATCAAATCAAGCCAATTCATATCGGACCATAAAACCAAAAAGCAGGCTAAAACAACTTAGCATAAAAACAAAGAGTTTCGCCCATATTAACAGCTTTGCGGTTTTCGCTTTTTAAAAAAAGATTATTAGTGGCTCTCTTGGAAGTTTAAGAGCTGTTTCTGGGTGGGATTCAGTCACATGTCGGCAATCCCAGGCTGTGCAATTATAGTTTGTTTTGCTCAGCCTTGCTCAGTAAACCTACTACCCCAAAAGATTGGTTTTGCAATAAGCAAAGGGATGGGAAGATGTGCTGGAAAGGGCGGGATAACACTTTGACTTCGCTGCAAATAAATCAGAACGACACCCCCCCCCCCAACAAAAAACACCCAACCAGGTTGTCTAGTAGCAGCCTAAGACAGAAGGAACAGACCAGATCTCTAGTTCATGGTACTGTAGGAAAGAGGTTGATGCTGGTACTGTATATGGGATTTTCTTACGAGGGAGGGACAGGGTGTCTCTCTTGCAGAAGATAATGGGTTGCTTTCCTCATAGCCGTACGCAGAAAAACTTTTGTCTTTCTGCCAGATGGGGGAAAGGATTCCAGCCTTGCTGGGACTTTGCCAAACGGGACCAGGATATAAAAACTCAAAACATTCCATTTTTAAACAAAAAAAAGGATGGGGGTGGGGGAAGCACCAGGATTTTACAAAGCAGGTCTTCCTGCAACCATAAGAATTTCCTGTAAAGTTATGCTCCAGTCCAAGAAATTCACTGTATTTATTATATTTAAAATGAGTCACCCCCCCCCCGCGGTTCTACCATGTAACAGCTTACAGGTTAAAACCCAATTATAACAAATTAAAATTGATTAATTGTAGGAGTTGAAGGCTGCAGTCGAATGCACACTTATCTAGGAATTAGTTGGCTGAGTTCAACAGGACTCTGAGTAAACATGCATAGGATTGTGCTGTACATATTTAATGACAGTGTAATCTGCGATATATCTGCTCAGAAGCAAGTTCCATCGAGTTCAGTGGGGCTTACTCCCAGGTTAAGTGGCTATAGGATTCCAGAGGCTTATTTCCACATATTCCCCTGTTTTCACATAAAGGACAGATTGCTTCCTTTCAAAGAGGTTTCCTGCCATCTGCAGTTTTTAATAAGCACTGCTGTAAAACAAATTTTTTTGGGGGGGGGGAACAGAACAAAAAAATCTGCTGTCTGGTTAATTGGGGGCAACCCTTTGGTCGATAAACGTGTTTTGCATTGATACACCAGTGAAATCAGCCAACTGCACGTCACACCCCTAGTTGTAATGCACTTTGCTGTTCAAGAAATACGACAACAAATATTTACGCTTACCTCCATCAATCACAGGGAAGTTAAGTGCTCTCCAAAGGGAAAGGCTTAAGTCCAGAACTCTGCTGGGAGGCAGGATAGCCCCAACTCGAAATCATCTCTGGCAGGTTAGCCTTGCGAAGATGAAGATGCCGCAATCGCCACTTGGGAACTGATCAGCTCTCACGATTTAGGAAATCCTTTCTGAGCTATTCATCTTAGAGGTGCAGAACCGAAATAAATTCTTGCACTCCCAGCCCTCCGCCTATAATGCAAAGGCAAAGCCTGCATTGGCTATAGCATGTAAATTCGAGGTTTGGTTTGAAAAACAACAACAACCACTTTCTGTCCCGCATTAGAAACGGCCGCGCATGTACACAAATAGATCCGAAGACTTGCCTCTAGTGAGCTCGCGGCAGAGGTGAGATTTGAAATGAGGTCTCCTCAACTCGGTCTCAGCCACTATGCTGCACCACACCACTGTGGCTATTCACAGGCGCATGTATGAAAATGCTTTGCAAGCATAATAGCTCCAAGCACATGGGTCCCAAGTCTTGGACTGCCTACACCAAGGGTAGCCAAAGTCGTTGACGGACTCCAGCTCCCATCAGCACCAGCAAGCAGGGACAATGGGCATGGAGGATAGACTCTGAAGCAGAGCTGGGATAGCTCAGCAGTAGAGCATGAGGCTCTTAAATCTCAGGGTCGTGGGTTCGAGCCCCATCTTGGGCAAAAGATTTCTACATTGCAGGGGGTTGGACTGGATGATCCTGAGGGTCCCTTCCAACTCCACAGTTCTATGATTGCTGCCCATCACTTGTTATCTGTCCCTCTTAACTGGAGATTTGTTTGCTGTTGTTATTATTACTTTTACCCCATGTTCCTCTAAGGAGGTCAGGGTGCATAACACGGTTTTTCCACCACCATCCCTTTTGTTGCATTTAATCCTCACAACAACCCTGTGAGGGAGGTCAGGCTGAGAGACAGGGTCAGGCCCAAGGCTACCTAGCAAGCGTGATGGCCAAGTGGGGGGCCTGAACCTGGATCTCCCTGGTCCTAATCCAAACGCTCTGCCCACTATACCACACTGCCTGGGAGTTGAGCTTGGGGGTCTTCTGCATGCATGGCAGGTGCTCTGCGACTGAGCTAGGAACCCTGTTCTCGTGGCAGGGATCTGCACTGGCATCCACCCTGCACATGGGACCATCTGGGTCCAGCCCCACAGCCCAAGTGGGTCAGGAATTGTATGCAAGCCGGTGGCAGCAATCCTGGTTGGAGCTTTTAAGTTTGGGCAGGCCGAGGGGAAAGGAGGTTTATTAAAATTCTGCATAGCATGGAGGACAGACAGAACAGGGAGAGCCTTTGAGATTCTGCAGGGCTCCAGCTTGTGACGAAGGAGGGGTGCCCAAGAGAGCGTTCCCTGCCCTTTTCATTGCCCAGCGGAAACACAACAACCCTGCAGTGCTGCTACTTGGTCTTAACTTTCCAGCAGTTTACTGCCACCAGCCTCCCACTTACTCCTGCAGCCCCAGATGGGAGGGAACCTGGGATACGACTAAAGCAATGACTTCTTTAAAAGTTTTGAGGCTGTGCCCCAGCGCTCATCAGCTCAACCTGAACCTTTGTGGTTTAACTCATCAAGGGGACAAGCAGCCTGAACGCTCTCCGAGTCTCTATCAGACCTCAGAGAAGAGTGCACTGGTCACTTCCAACTCCAATCATAAACTCCCAATAGCCCGAACGCCAAGCATCGTGGGGAATCTAAGATCCTGAGGTTGCCAAACACGCACACTTTAGGATTCAAGGTAAGAGGGGAAGCATAGGGGAAGAAGGTCTATACCAGGGTTTCCCAAACTTGGGCCTCCAGCTGTTTTGGGACTACAAACCCCATCATCCCTGACCACCGGTCCCACTAGCTAGGCATGATGGGAGTTGTAGTCCAAAAACAGCTGGAGGCCCAAGTTTGGGAAACCCTAAACAGAATGCAAAATAAGCCCAAGCACGGTGGCGCTACGACTGAACTAATCCTAGTCTATTCACTACATTCGCCCAAGTTCGGTATCCCAGAACTGCAGGGCTGGAAGGGACCACGGGGGTCATCTAGGCCAACCCTCTGCAATGCAGGTTTCAGACATGGGTCCCTCCCAGCCCTACCTGGAGATGCCAGGGATTGAACCAGAGACCTTCTGCATGCAAGGCAGATAGATGTACTTTTTGGATAGTTGGGAGATACCCTGCTTCTGGATTTCTTGCAAACGCACCCTTTTCAAATCTCCGATTCAGAGGTCAGCGACAAGATGGAAGACTTTGCCTGTCTGCGTCTCTCTCCCTCTTGCATACACAACCATTTTTGAAGATGGGGAAGATAGTGATGTGCTAACCTGCCCTTCCCTCCACGCTTTGCGGCTCCCACAGCTTATTTTTAGCAATGCACACAAGGTGTAAGCAAAGTGTGTGTGTTGCAAACACAGGTTGTGCAGCAGGGCCCTGAGCAATTGTTATTTAGCTCCTTCCCCCAACCTCAAACACAGAGCACCATTTGCCTAAACACTCATGCTTGGCTTGCCAGGGGCAGAACAGACCTGACCTCCAAGGGCTGTGAGGACCAACAGGAACAGGAAGACAGTCCGACAACCCTTCCCCACTGCATTCACAGAATTGTTGAGTTGGAAGGGACCCTGAGGATCATCTAGTCCAAGCCCCTGCAATGCAGGAATATGCAGCTGTCCTATACGGGGATCGAACCTGCAACCTTGGCGTTACTAGCAACATGCTCTAAACAACGGAGCTATCTGCTCTCCCTCTCCCCCAAGCCGCACAACCCCAATGATTGGAGGGGGGATATATGGGCATGCCTCCCCCGGTTCTACTGCAAGTTTAGCAGTCACTTAGGGGTGAGAAGGGTGGCTCCAATCAAAATGGAAGCTCCCCAACATCAGTTCAAAGTTAAAAAAGAAAAAGAAAGTCAGGAGGCCCAGTCACAGGACTTCAGCATCTCCTCTGCATCAGACCCCAGAAGCTACTTTTCTCAGCCGATTTCAAATCAATACAGACTGATGCACACAGTGTGGATTTGTACAAGACGCGCAATCATTGTGTTCCAAGCCAGCCCTCCGGTTTGACGTTATTGCCAGACACATTTGCTAGAATCTAGGACAGGCATAGGCAAACTCGGCCCTCCAGATGTTTTGAGACTACAATTCCCATCATCCCTGACCACTGGTCCTGTTAGCTAGGGATGGTGGGAGTTGTAGTCCCAAAACATCTGGAGGTCCGAGTGTGCCTATGCCTGATGTAGGAGATGCTAAGGATGCAGGTGAGAGACAGCAAGGAAGAGACAGGAAAGGTTGGACAGAGATGGAGACACTAGGCAGATACAGATGAGGGGTGGGGAGGGCATTGCCCTCCACATGTTCCTGGATTCCAACTCCCATTAGCCCTAGCCAGCATGATGGGAATTGTAGTCCAAGAACAAGTTCTCCACTGCCTGACATAGACAATCACTTCTGTATTGGTACACGTACACACACACACACACACACACACACACACTCTAACAAGAGCACAGGAAGGTGAACAAAGTAAAGCAGACAGGTGAGAGCTTCCAGAAATGGGGGCCAGCTGCCTTGGTGCACCTGGAAGACTTGCATATTGGCAATGCAATCCCAGAGAGGCCTTCTCGGGAGTAAGCACCGCTGAGTTCAACGAGACTTGGTCCCAGGTACATGGTGTGTGGGTATGATTTCAACCACATATTTACATGCGGATCTCAGGTGGCGCAATGGAGTCAGTGCACCTGGCTGTTAGCCAGAAGGTTGGTGGTTCGAGGGACGGCTGTGGGCAGGATTCCTGCACTGCAGGGGGTTGGGTTAGATGACCCTCCGGGGTCCCTTCCAACTCTACAGTTCAGTGATTCCTACACTAAGCTGCTCCAGCAAGGGATCACTTGACTTTTGTTGCCTGTGAGTAGACTGGGAATTATTCCTTGGTTGGTTGCAGAAAATAAGGCCCTTCTCAGGCAATTTAAAGAAGAAAACACCACCAGCACTAGAATTTTATCCTTGCCACAGCATTTGCACCAGCCCCAGTCTTGCGGCACCTACTCATGTTGGTCTCTTTCCCACCCCTGCTCCAAGTCAATGGAGACATGGGAGGTTGTATGACGTGGAGCGGCCTGCACTCAAAAGGAAGGGAAAGAATAAAATGGTACATGACAGAGATTAGTTGGAGATACAGTGGTACCTCGGGTTACAGACGCTTCAGGTTTACAGACGCTTCAGGTTACAGACTCTGCTAACCCAGAAATAGTACCTCGGGTTAAGAACTTTACCTCAGGATGAGAACAGAAAGTGGTACCTCAGGTTAAGAACAGTTTCAGGTTAAGAACGGACCTCCAGAACGAATTAAGTTCTTAACCCGAGGTACCACTGTACAGGGCCAAAAGAGATGGAGCCAGGATGAGCTCTAACAGGTGCGGGAAACAATTGGCCCTCCGGGTGTTGCAGAACTACAACTCCCATAATTCCTGGCCTTGCCTGCTGGGGTTGATGGGAGCTTCAAAACAAAAAACCAAAACTTTAAAGTAGCGGGTTTCTTATTTCGATCAAAGTAGCAATACTGGAGAAGGGGGGCATTAAGCTCTTCCCTCTGACACACACACACACAAACCACAATTTTCCTGAAATGAATTGCACTCCTAAACCTGGTATTAGCCTCAATAGGGGTAATTAATACAGAACACACACACACACACACAAATAGTTTAATTATACAGGAACCTGATTCATTCTTACATGATTTCCCTTTGTGAGGATAATAGATCACTGAGGGAAGTGATTCAGAGCAGGAAAATAGAATTTGAGGGGGGGGGGAGGGAAGCAAAGTAAAACAAAGGGCGGGGGGAGAGATTCAGGAAATTGAATCCTGGATCGCTTGCACCACAGTTGTTTTGGCCCACGAGGATGTGGCTTCAAACATGCTTATGAAAATACGTGTTGTTATTATGACCAAGTTACTCCCAGCCTGGTTGATAGCGTGGTGTTGATAAAAAGCCAAGGTTGCAAGTTCGATCCCCATATGGGACAGTTGCATATTCCTGCATTGCAGGGGGTTGGACTAGATGATCCTTGGGGTCTCTTCTTACCCCACAATTCTACAATTTATTGATTCTATAAAGTTATCCTGCCCCAGCTTCTTGTATAACTTGCTGGTTCACGGTGAACAATAGGCATTTATTTCATAGTCACTAATGGCCTATCTTGGTCATCTCTAGCTTAGGGTTGACATATCGCAAAAAGTAAAAACCAGAACACCCCGAAAGTTGTTGTTGAACTTACTTTAAGAAGAAAACCACCCCAAAAAATGTTGAGCTCTTTTTAGGAAAACCTGAAAGTTGTTGAGCCCTACCTACTCTAGCTAAACCAGGGTGCCTTAAAACTGTGACCCTCCCAAACGTTGTTAGACTCAGCCTCAGCCAGCAGGAATGATGGTCAGGGATGATGGGAGTTGTAGTCCATCAGCAGTGGAAGGGTCACAGGTTCCCCATCCAGGGTGGATAAAAACAAATGATTTTTTTAACAAAAAAATGGATTTTTAAAAAAATTTAAATCAGATTTTTTTATTTAAATTGGATTTTTAAAGTAAAATGCTTTTGGAGGAAAAAATCTTTCTAAAAATAGTTTTCTATTTAACTTACATTATAGTCCAAAGGCTATTCATCTGGAAATAAGGAATTGTTTTAAGTTTTTCATGTGTGCTAAAACTCAGTCTAAGTTTTTTTTGTTTAAAAAAATGTTTAACCACATCAGTTAACAAACATGGATACATATGCTATAATGTTATTGTTTTAGTTAAATAAATTGTTTAAATTGTTATTAAGGAAATGATTATTCTTCTCCTTCCAATAAAGTACAGCAGAAAAGTTGTCCAAATATAAACAGTTAACTTATTAAACCTCACAATAATTTCATCATTATCTGTCTATGTATTTCTAATAGTATAACCAAATCAGTAATTTTTTATATAACTGTAAAAACTACTCTGAAAATTTACCATTCCAAAAATGAAACCTTCATCTGGTTGTAAATATTAAGATTATACCAGCAAGAATGAATCTTTCTGTAAAAAAACAAACGATTTAAATCAAGTCTTACTGACTAATGATTTAAATCATGATTCAAATCGATTTTATTAAAATCAAATCCACCCTGTCCCCATCCCAGTCTTAAATTATACCTACCTATTTTGGGGGTATTAAGATTGCCGGAAAAAATATCAACAACCTCAGATACGCTGATGATACAACCTTGATGGCAGAAAGGGAGGAGGAATTAAAGAACCTTTTGATGGGGGTGAAAGAGGAGAGCGCAAAATATGGTCTGAAGCTCAACATCAAAAAAACTAAGATCATGGCCACTGGTCCCATCACCTCCTGGCAAATAGAAGGAGAAGAAATGGAGGCAGTGAGAGATTTCACTTTCTTGGGTTCCATGATCACTGCAGATGGTGACAGCAGTCACGAAATTAGAAGATGCCTGCTTATTGGGTGAAAAGCAATGACAAACCTAGACAGCATCTTAAAAAGCAAAGACATCACCCTGCCGACAAAGGTCCGTATAGTTAAAGCTATGGTTTTCCCAGTAGTAATGTACGGAAGTGAGAGCTGGACCATAAAGAAGACTGATCGCCGAAGAATTGATGCTTTTGAATTATGGTGCTGGAGGAGACTCTTGAGAGTCCCATGGACTGCAAGAAGATCAAACCTATCCATTCTTAAAGAAATCGGCCCTGAGTGCTCACTAGAAGGACAGATCCAGTACTTTGGCCACTTCAAGAGAAGGGAAGACTCCCTGGAAAAGACCCTGATGTTGGGAAAGATGGAGGGCACAAGGAGAAGGGGACGACAGAGGATGAGATGGTTGGACAGTGTTCTCGAAGCTACTAACATGAGTTTGGCCAAACTGTGAGAGGCAGTGAAGGATAGGCGTGCCTGGCGTGCTCTGGTCCATGGGGTCACGAAGAGTCGGACACGACTGAACGACTGAACAACAACAACAACATTTTGGGGGAGAGAAATGGAACTGATTCATAGAATCATAGAATCATAGAGTTGGAAGAGACCACAAGGGCCATCCAGTCCAACCCCCTGCCAAGCAGGAAACACCATCAAAGCATTCCTGACAGATGGCTGTCAAGCCTCTGCTTAAAGACCTCCAAAGAAGGAGACTCCACCACACTCCTTGGTAGCAAATTCCACTTATTATTTGGGGATGGAAAGGGGAAAGGGCACAAGAATTTTGAAGCTAGATGGCAACTTAGGGACTGATGCTACATCAGAACCAAGGCAGCCTGCCTGTCTGCTGCTATTCTCTGCTCCATCACCTATGTACCACAAAAATCCTACAAGCATTCAGCACTCTCCCTTTGCAATGAAACCGACTTTGAACTTCCTAGCTCTTGAGGAAGTGGGGTGCTCAGCACAACGACTGCTGGGTGTTAAACAATGCTTCTCTCTCTCTCTCTCTCTTTTAATGTGGCTCGGCAATTTACCATGTTGAAGAAAAAGGTTTCCAAATGAGTTGCCTCTGTTGCTATATAGAGCAAGCTGCGTGAGAAATATCTGGCAGAACTATCCCAACCAGGCGAATTTGGCAAACCTGTTCACTTCAACATAGCACATTTCTCCAGCAATTAGAGAACACACTATTTTTGGGGAATCCATCTAGTTGCTTAGTGGTCCATCCAGATATGTCTCTGAGGCTTATGCATGTTAAAGCTTCCCAAACCTGCAAAGTCTAGTAAATTCTTAGATCTCCTACATCAGGAAGGAAACGGGGTGGGGGTGGGGGGTTGTCCTTTTAGGTAAATTTATGTGAACATTATTTTTCAGCTGCTGGAATCTATACTGCTGCTTTTATTTCTTTAACTGCCCTGTGTTTTCAATTGATTTTTTTTTTGTACTGCTGACAATTAAATCATCTAGCTTTCTTTTGAATTGTGTTTTTATGCTATGTCAGCTACCTTGTAAGCCCAGAAGGTGGTCTGAAAATAAGGCCATCAAATATTACATCTATATCCCAGCTTTCCTTCAACAAGCTCAGGGGGCGGGGCATGCATGGCTCCCCCCACCAATTCCATCCTCACAACAACCCTGCGAGGCGGACTAGGCTGAAAGTTTGCGATTGGCTCAAAATTGCACAACAGACATCACAGCAGAGTAGGCCTGGTGCCTTCAACAGTAATTTAGCAAGTGACACTTTCCATAGGATAAAGAGAAGAGTATTGGGGGAAATGATACCTGATAAGTTTTGGTACATCAGGCTGCCGCCGGAAACACGGGAGCAAGGCCAGGGGTGAAAGGTGGCAACACTAGCCCTCATCCATCTCAGGTCCTAGACAGGGGGGGCAATCATCACTGCAGCTCCCAATCTTTACATCGCAGTTCAAGGGAGCCGCAAGGAAAGGCAGCACAATTCGAATGTAGAGCAGGGTTTCCCAAGCTTGGGTCTCTCCAGCTGTTTTTGGACTACAACTCCCATCATCCCTAGCTTGCAGGAACAGCGGTCAGGGATGATAGGAATTGTAGTCCCAAAACTGCTGGATTAACCCCCCCCCCCAAATACTGAGGAGCTGCTTGTTACACCCACACCATAAATGGTAACATACACTTCAAGCAGACGTCTTCCCCCACAGAATCAGGGAACCACGGAGCAACATTTCCCTGAAACCCCAGCAAACAACAGTTTCCAGAATTATTTGGGGTGGGTGGGTGGGGGGAACTAAATGGGCAACAGATGTGCTCTAAAACAGTGTTTTCAACCTTTTTGGGGCAAAGGCACACTTGTTTCATGAAAAAAATCACGAGGCACACCACCATTAGAAAATGTTAAAAAATTTAACTTTGTGCCTATATTGACTATATATAAAGTAATTTTTCAATTTTTCCCACGGCACACCAGGCAACATCTCGCGGCACACTAGTGTGCCGCGGAACAGTGGTTGAAAAACACTGCTCTAAAAGTTTGGTGTGCAAGGAGAAGGATCTAGTCCAGGGTTTCCCAAACTGGGGTCTCCAGTTGCTTTTTGAACTACAGCTCCCATTATCCCTGGCTAGCAGGACCAGTCGTCGGGGATGCTAGGAATTGTAGTACCAAAAAAAAAAAAAAGTATTGAGTACATTTGGGCAAATAATTGTGATTGCATGGGAAGCACACAATACAGTCTTGCGGCACAAACTTCCAGACACTACAGCATGCTTCCGATGCATGAGAAGCTTCCATTCCAGGGCTTATTTGCAGCTGTGCAAGCGGCAAGGCATGCACAGAGCTGCTCTGTGCTTCAGCTTTTGCCAGAGCAGAGGGAAACTGCAGGGACAAAGCTGGAGCCAGAGTGGAGGGGAAGGGGAAGCCCACTCACTGGCAAAGCTCCTTCACACACAAGGAATGGCAAGGTCAAGGTTGATGGTTCTATTCCGAAGCGGTAGCTCAGTGAGAAAGACTCTTGCCTGAAATCCCCGAGAACTGCTTGCCAGTGAATGTATTGGCCATACACTGAGTTAGGTGGAGCAATCATGGTCTGAATTAGTCTAAGGCAATTTCCTATGCTCCTGTGCAGTAGGACAGGGCTGGACAGCCACACCCCAAAACTGGAGTGGATTATGTCTGACCATTTGGAAATGAAAATGTGACTTCTAGCTTTCACCCATCTGCCTGGCTTTGGGAAGCCTTTTGCAGAATCTGAAATTCCATTTGCAGGTAGGTAGCCGTGTTGGTCTGCCATAGTCAAAACAAACAAACAAACAAAAAATCCCTTCCAGTAGCACTTTAGAGACCAACTAAGTTTGTTCTTAGTATGAGCTTTCGTGTGCATGCACACTTCTTCAGATATCTGAGAACAAACTTAAGTTGGTCTCTAAGATGCTACTGGAAGGAATTTTTTTTTTTAATTCCACGTTGGGTATCAGTCGTCGGGGATGCTAGGAAATGTAGTCCAAAAAGCAACAACTGGAAACCCAAGTTTGGGAAACCCTGATTTAAAGGCCGTGAAAGCTTTCCCTGGCGGCAAGCCCCGCTGGGGTAATAAGGTGCTGCTGCAAAAGGTGCGATCCTAGAGCACCTTTTCAACTAGGTAAGGAAGTTTCCTCAAGCACAGCAACAGGTTTTACTTCTCATAAGGCAGAGAGAGAGAGAACTGAAGGCACCATGGAGGGGACACCCCACCCAACGTCCTGGGCAAGAGGGGAAAGCAGCCAGCCCAAGCCCCCCACCCCACCCCACCCGCAAAGCCCCCTACCCCACCCCACCCCTCCAAGCTTCTCTTACCCTTCCTGCCTCCTCCAGCCTTTGGCGGAGCTGCTCCCGCATGGCAGCAAGGCTGCGAGGCTCAGCCCTTTAAAGTCCGCTTCCCCGCCCGCCCCGAGCTCCTCTTGCCCTCTCTCTACCCCACCCCGGGGTGGCGGGATGGGGTGTGGCGGGAAGCCGTGTCCTGCAGGGCTTCCTGTTGGGGGGGAAGTGAGCTCAGAAACCCACTGATGAAAGGCTCCCGCTTCAGCTGGTAAACAGGAAACAGCAGCTGGGGAGGGGGAGCCTGGGGGGGGGGTGAAGGGCAGGGCGGGTTAAGCTGTGTCCTCACAAGGGCGGGGGGGGGGGTTGCCTCTGCCTGTGAACTCCAAGCTCCAGATTTTATTTTATTTTATTTTATTTTATTTTATTTTATTTTATTTTATTTTAAACATGGTGTTTTAATGCTGTCACTCACCCCTGGGGCTTTATTAGGTGGGCAATGAATAATGATAATGGATATGGATGCATGCTATTTATTTTGGGGTAGCGTAGGTAGGCCATAGCAAAAGTAATACGCAAGACAGAATGAAACGACATTGCACGGTTAAAATAATGATTAAAAACCAGGTATTCCAAAGAATGCTAACTTATGGTCGCCACCGGCATTTCTCCTTGAAACTGCCACTCTAAAGGCAAAAACACTCTGATAAGGTTGGTTTATGGAAAGTGGTTTTGTTGGATGTTCTGTTGGAGAGGACGAAGTGACTAATTTTTATATATAGCATATAGATGAAGAATCAGAAGTTCTTTAATTTCTGTGCTTTATTTATTTTTTATTCTCTCTTTTAAATTCTTTTCTATCTCTTTCTCCGTATCGCTTCTCTTTTTCTCTTCGTCCTCCTTTTTCTTTCCTCCCGTTTCTCTGTGTTTTAATTCTATTTAGATTAAGGTTGGACAAAGAAAGATATTCAGTATTAAATTTTGTATCTCTCTTTATAAACTCTTAATAAAATGTATTTTTAAAAAAAGGTGAAACCCTTTGCTTTTGCAGAGGGATAGGGGCACCTGTCCCCTAACCAAAAGCTAATCTGATACCCAATTGATCTCCCAAATGGGAAATTTAAATCTTTGAACAAGGCTACTCTTATGTCCCTGCAGTTTGGGCAAACCATTGGCGTAAATTGTCAGGCACATTGCGTGTGGATTGAGACTATTCTCCCCCTTCCCCTGCGTATGTGACTTTTTATAATAGAAAAAAGCTGTCTGATACTAATTGGGAATTAGCATGTACACTAATGTGTTCAAAGTGCGTGTACACAATGCAAGTGACATGCAGATGAACTCCAAGATGTGTTAGTTTAAACCAGGCTTCTCCAACTTCCATGAGACTCTGATCTACTCCCACTATATTAAAAACAAAAAACAAAAACTAACTGGTGGTGATCTACCCACTGGATTGACCAAAGTTGTTGAGCTTCTTTTAGAAAGTCAAAGTAGTTGAGCTTTTTGGGGGGGTGGGAGGGGTCCCACAATCTACCGAAGGCATCCGGCAACCTGCCAGTAGATCGCGATCTACCTGTTGGCCATCCCTGGTTTAAACAATTTAATTCGACTTAAAACACTCAAGATTGGTTTCAAGCCTGCCACATGCGGGCAAATAGCACAGGCACATGTGTGCACCTAAAGGCACACAGCAAAGGGTGTGTTGTCTTTTGCCCTGGAGTAGTGGGGGCCGTGTCTCGGTGGCAGAGCATGTGATTTGCATGGAGAAGGTTCTGGGTTCAAATGCCTGGCCTCTCCAGGGAGGGTTAGCAGTGCCCCCTGCCTGAAACCATGGAAAGCAGCTGCCTATCGAGAATGCTGATCTGAATGGACCAATGCTCTGACTCTGATTGAGGTGTCTTATTGTGTTCCCAACCTTGCTAACAGCTGATGGGATGGGGCAAGAGCTACAGCCCAGTTCTAGAGCAGGTCTCAGAAGATCCCAGGTTCAGTCCTTGCCATCTCCAGCTGGGGCTGAAAGCGTCCCTTCTGAAATCATCCGTCTGTAATCACCACCACTTGTAGTAGCAAATTGCATTGTTTTAAATCTGTGTGCTGCTGTGTGCTTCCTCTTGGGAACCATTGGGCGTCTTCTAATGAAGAGTCATATCCTAGAGCACATTAAAACACATAGCTTCCCCCCCCCCAAAGCATCCTGGGAACTGTAGTTTGTTAAGAGTACGGGGGAGTTATGGTCCTGTGAAAGGTAATCTACAGCTCCCATGATTCTTTGGGGGAGCTCGGTGCTTTAAACTTATGGCATGGGTGTGACCAGAGATAATAATAATAAAAAAACTTCCATCCATTTTCTCTACATCATGAATGATTTTACACACTTATGCATGATTTTATGCACTTCTAGCTTATCGTTAATTTTAATTATTTTTGAAGGTTTTTATTTGTTGTTTGAAACTTGTTTTATTATTTTGTAATTCGCCTTGAGGTCTTGCCTCCCCTTCAATCAAGCAGTATATGAATTTTATATGGTGGGGGTTCCTTCCCCAATTACTTTGCCCCCCCCCCCGATTCGAACGCCCTAGTCCTCTGCTCCAATTCTCAGGAGAGTGCTCACGGAGGGCACATTTCTGCCACAACCCTTTGCGGTGACTCCCAAGTAAGTTGGTGTTACCTTTTGAAAGCTGATGCCCAGTCCCCGCTTCAACTGCACCTTGGCGCATACTCAAAAACACATGCACAAAGTGGTCCCACACCCTTGGCCAACTGCCTTCAACCACTTCCTGCTTGCAGGTGCTCCAATCTCAGGAGGGTGTGGTGTTTTGTGGTTCTCACATCTTGCTGTTGGGAGGACGGGGTGGGGTGGGGTGGGGTGGGGTGGGGGGTCTGCGAATAAACAGGAACTAAGAATAGACCCAGCCATGAGAAGAACGACATCGCAAACAGTACCAAATTACCTTCCGAAGAAAATAGGACCCGGCGTTACTCTTGAGCACAGACTGAGAGCCCAGGATTTGGAACTGCTGCTGTCATCTCCAATTTCCCAGTTCCCCCTTCCCCCTTTTTAAGGAATGCCGGCATTTCTGACTGGGCATCTTACAACTTGTATTAAATAAGCTTGTCCATCCCGGGTTGAAATTCAGCAAGTATAGTTTTCCCTCCAGCATGGATGAGCAGTGATGGGAACAGCTTCACTTATTGAACTTCTGCTTGTTGTGTGACTGCTGAAGCCTAATAGATGATATCCTCATAGAACAAAAAGAATGGGGATTGGATGGGAGGAGATGTACCCCCCCTTTTTTATCCCTCTCCTGTCTGCATAACATCTTATACAGATTTCTTTCTTGCCTCGTGGTCTGCATCACAATGTTGTCATTTTTGTAAACTGCTTTGAGGTTCTTTGTAAGTAGCGTACAAATCTTGTGAAATGAATGAATGAATGAATGAATGAATGATGCAATTTCCCCCATTCTCATGGAAGCAGCAGGTATGCTGCGCTTTAAGACAGCTCAGAAACTTCCAACTGCTTCAGGCGTTTACGGCTCCTCGCAGAGTTACTATTCCCAGCAACCTTTAACAAACAGTGCCCAGAATTCTTTGACTGGGGCGTGAATGTACTTCAAACGTGCTGTGTTAAAAATAATTGCTACGAATCTTGCAAACTGCCTGATTAATTGGGGCACCCTTTTTTAAAGTTGCCCAAAACATTTTAAAATTTATTACTGTAGCTGATCGTTGACAAAAAAATAAATCCCCTTAAAGTCATCACCTAATTTGTCAAGGCTTATTAAAGGTCATGTCACAGCCTACCACCGATTACCCGAGGGCATGTTTGTAAGATGGCTCTTCTGACCTAATGGCTGTTGCAACGCAAGCATCGACTGTGGGAAAAGCAAAGAAATGTTTCTATTAAAAACGTTTTTTCTCACTTGAAAATTTAACCAGCTAACTAGTCTAGTAACTTCTTAATCAACTAAAACTCACACGACTCACTGATAAAGAGGTCTTTAATCAAACAACTGACCTATAAGTTGTGTGACACCCACTGCCCCAAACTCTTTTGTAATACAGTGGTACTTCTGGTTACGAACACCTCAAGTTACGTTTTTTTCCGGGTTACGAATGTTTTTAATCTGGAAGTGAGTGTTCCGAGCTCTCGGAAGCTTCCGCGAATTCCCGGAACCAAGCCCCAACATCCAAGGGGCCTATGGAGGCTCCGCGATCGGCCTCCAGTTGCAGGAGCTCTGCAAGGCCCCCGTGAATGCCCGCAGCCAGGCCCTGACACCTGCAGGATACCCAGCAGGTCGCATCCCAGCCCCAAAGTTAGGTAAGGAACACTTACCTGATGAAGACCAAGAGTAGTGAAGCTGTTAAGAAAACAAAGATGAGCCTGGGCTGAAAAGCCCTTTACCAACCCTTGCCACACCCCCAGGTGTAGCAAGATGGGTGGCACCTAGCCAGGTAAGCCCACCTGTCCTGTGGGAGGGCAGGTAGTGGAAAATTTTGGGATTCTGCAAGGGATTTTGGGATTTGTTTATGTGAGTGCCCTGTGCCTTTTGTCTCTGCTTTGCTCCTTCGTTTTGGGGACCCTGCCTTCTGCCATTGTTTTGGGGATCGTGTGGAGCCCAGTTCAGTCACTGGTTGATTGTGTGACTGCAGAAATGGATAAAAGCCCCCCATCCAAACAATGACTATCATCAGTGCATGTAAGGAAAAAAATTAATGTTATTTTTCCCCCATCTACAGTACTGTCTTATTTATTTCATAGTACAGTACATTGATTATTGCCTTCATTTTATGGATCAATGGTCTCGTTAAGACAGTAAAATTCGTGTTAATTTGCTGTTTTAGGGGGTGTTTTCCATTGTCTGGAACGGATCAATCCACTTTTCCATTACTGTCAATGGGAAAGTGCGCTTCAGGTTAAGAACGCTTCAGGTTAAGAACGGACTTCCGGAACCAATTAAGTACTTAACCTGAGGTACCACTGTATTCTCATGATGAAGGCTCCCAATACCCAATACCTATAGGTTTTGTGTACCAGCTGCTGTTCCAAGTAATGTACTCCTTATACCCTATTTAGCATCAAAACTTTTAGTGTCCAAAATCAAAGCAGCAATTGAGGTTGGTGCCAGGGATAGGCATTACTGAGCAGCAGCACAGGCATATACAGCTGCAATCGGCCAACCCCAATCCCTGGAACTTCCTGTCCTGCTGCTTCTCTTCTGTGTTGTCACTTCCTGCCTCATGCTCTCTCTAATCATGCACTGACAAGAGTGAGATGGAGAAGCAGCATCTACTTGCCTTGGGTGGTTCCATGGCCCAATTTAGAGGTAGAGGGCAACAGGGATGGGCACGAGTACGAGGTGAGGGCCTACTGAGGGCATCGTGCCCAATGGCTGCCCCAAAGCTTGGAGCTGGCGCTGGCACCAATGGGGTGTTAATGGATTTCTCTTCTCACATTGAAGATCTTGTTTGTGTCTACACAGTGAGCTAACCAGGCACTTGTGCTACTGTAGAGTTGCGATTGTCATCTCTGTGAAACCTAGAAACAAGCATCCCTGCAGCCAGGATACAAACTGAAATTTGCACGATTCAATAGTCTGTATTTGCTTTTCCTAATTCAGTCAAAGCTGCTCTGGGTTGCATCCAATGCTAGTCGTTTTCAGAGCAGACCTGTTAAAATTAATGGACACAACTGACTTAGGCCTATCAATTTCAGTACAGTAAGGGGACAACTGAGTTGGCTACAACCTGATGAATTTAAAAATCTGGATTCTTCAATTACACAGCTTCCTGAGAATGCAGAATGCCTTAAACCTATCAAAGTCTACACGTGGTCCAGAGCCACGAGACACACAGCCCTCGCTGCTATTTAGCACCCCAAAACCACAGGCACAGTTGCTTTTCCTTCTCACATGCTCAAGGAAAAAACACCACCCCAAAAAGTGGGGGGAGTGAGGGGCAGGATGCTTGCTGAGCAAAGAGCAAACATAGGACAAACAGAAAACACCCTTGAAATAGCTATAAATGTGTTGATGCACAAGAAGGCATCAGAAAGAGAACAACAGCAAACTGTAATAACGGCATGTAACGGACAGGGTTTTCAAAGTTCACACATAATATCCAAAGCTATAATCCAACCGTATCCGTCTCAAGAGCTTTTGAGTTTTGCTTTGTTTTAATAAATCTTAAAACTTGTGTTTGTTAAATTTTGCTGCCTCCCTTGTTTTATCTGCTTTGCTATCATACTTTGTTGGGGATGGAATGATCTGCCAATGTGTGTTCTCTCCATTTCTCGCACCCCCACCCCCAAAAAATCTGAAATTCAGTTTTCCACATTTCGGCAACAATATGCAATTTTTTTTAAAAAAAAAAAAAGCTCATGAAAATTATTCAGTATTATTTCTCCTAATAAATAATTTTTTGTATGCAATTGTGAGAAGTGCACACATTTTTGCGAGCAGTTTCTCTTAATAGGATGTGTTAATGCACACTTTCCCCTTATATATACATTTTGTAAACTCTGGTTGGAAAACTGCATCACAAAATTCGGATAAGTGAATTTGGAAGAATAGGTATGTTTTGGTTCTCACATTGTTTCGGCAAGTGCAGATTTGAGCGATTCTGCTTCGAATGCAAACTGAATCGAATTTCTCCTGCATCCTTATTTTGATCATCAGTACCATTGTATCACAGATGGGAACCTTCTGCCCTCCAAACGTTGCTGTACTACAACACCCATAACCTTCGGTCATGCTGGCTGGGGCTGATATTAGTTGGAATCCTGAAACATCTGGAGAGCCAAAGTTTCCCCACACTCTTATTTACACCCAGGGTGCCTACAAACTGTCACTATTTCACAGGAGGGATTCAGAGCACAGGAATTTAGCTTTGCATAAATTAAAGCGGAGTAAAGTCCAACAAACCTGCTTTTTATTTTTTAAGGAACTCTTTGCAGATGGGAAACTGCGGAACGGACGAAAAAATTAATGGGAAGATGTGTAAATATCCTGTAAGCAAATCAGGCTGAATGCTTATTGTCATAGAACTGCCCCATAAACAAACAAGAGAGAATGCTCAAATAAAGACCAGGACAACTAAGCTCCAACCAAGCTCTGTGCAGTAAATCAGAATGACTGCCGAACAAACTTCTGAAGGAGCCCACAACTGTTTCTAATTTTCTTTGGTGTGCTTCTCCCAAATGAATAACCACCTCTCTTGACCCAGCAGCCATGGGTGTAGCTAGGTGTTTTTTTTTTGGGGGGGGGAGTCCATTTGTTAGGTGGGCAGGCCTTTTGTTGTAGGGGGCAGAACCTCAGCTAGCTATGTATTTTTATCTATTGGTGGTTCCCTCACTGCGAGAATGTGAGGTTACAGGGAACCAGGCAGAGGGCCTTCTCGGTAGTGGCGCCCGCCCTGTGGAACGCCCTCCCACCAGATATCAAGGAAATAGACAACTACCTGACTTTTAGAAGACATTTGAAGGCAACCCTGTTTAGAGAAGTTTTTAATGTTTAATGTTTTATTGTGTTTTTAATATTCTGTTGGGAGCCGCCCAGGGTGGCTGGGGAAACCAAGCCAGATGGGCGGGGTATAAATTTATTATTATTATTATTATTATTATTATTATTATTATTATTACTACTACTACTACTACTACTACTACTACTACTACTACTGCTATTACTATTCAGGGGGGCAGCTGCCCCCCTTGTGTACGCCCATGACAGCAGCAACAACTGTCCCACCAAGTGCAATTTTCCTTTAAAAAATAGGTGCCGAAACTCCACAAGCACCTCCCTTGTTCTCTTATAATAGCAATGGTGCCCACCTGACAGGTGCCAGAACTGAGTTCTTGTCGAGTTCCAGCTGGTTCCAGACCTCACACCTGTAGGTTGGCCACCTTCTCCCGGGGGGGGGGGGGGTCCTCTTTGCCACTGTGCCACACCAGCCACAACTGACATAGCATTGCGGAACTGCACAGACTCACACGCGTTATTTACACGGGTCCTTTATTAACACACGTGAAAACAGTTTGCGCCTACGGGTGGTAGCGTGCATGTGTGGCTGGACAGAGGGCCATTTTGTGCAGGTCAGAGAGAAGGGGGGTCCCTAGCCCTCCCAGGAACTGTGTGAAAACGCAGCTAAGTGAAATCCATGCGGGGAGCAGGGAGAGGAGAAGAGGGGAACGGAGAAGGCGAGGCAGAGTGAACAAAGAGATAGGTGGGGAACGGTTTATAGGACCGGCTTGCAAAGGGGAAGAGTGACTGAACTCCACACACCCAGGAAGTAACGCTACAGCAACCGTCCCCAATCTGCGGGGTGGGGGGGGCAAGGCCTCATACAAACGCCATCTATCCCATAAGATTCTACGGGGGGGGGGCAGAAAATGGGAAGGGTTAATGCTTGGCACCAACTGACAAGGGTCAGATTGACGAAACTTCCGTCGGGTGGGACATCACGGTGACCACAAAGTCTGTTGGCAATAGTGGGCATTGCTGAGCGGTTAAGCTGCTCCCCGTGCTCTTTCCAGCCGATGTGGGTGGAGACTGTCCCTTGGCAAGTCCTGTCCAACCGAGAGAGAGAGGGAGCGCGATGCAGAAGAGCTGTAAGGAGCTGTTTGATCTTCAGCTGGCAGAACGGCCAAGAAGACACAAGTGGATTTGGAGGTCTAGAACTGATGCTGCTGCTGCTGCTGCGAGTCTAGCAATATATTTTGTCAGAAGTTGCCCAGAGTGGCTGGGGTAACCCAGTCAGATGGGTGGCATATCAATAATAAGATGGTGGTGGTGATTCTTCCAAATGGTAGCAGTTTTATTCCGCCTACCCTCCATCAGCTTGAAAGGGGACTAGTGTGTAAGGTTCCCCATGTGATCTTTCGCTGGTACTCAATTTGACAATTATTTTCACGGGATTCCAATGGCGGCCGTTGCCACATTCCTTCTCCGGGCACTTGCCCCAATGTTTGCTTTAGATTTCAAGGTTTGTCTGCCCTTTTCAAGGTTCAAGTTTTCCTCCAGCTCCCCAAAGGGTCATCGGTTCTCTCCCCCCGTCTGCCCCAAATCCTTTGTGCTGAATCCCCAATGTTTCCTCTCTCTTCCTGCCATACTTCCGGCAGTTCCCCCTCCCCTCGCTCTTAGTGCCATCTAAAGGGCAAGGTGGGAGGTGGAGAGGGAAGAGAGGGAAGGAGAAAGTCACAAGACGGAATGTGGATTGGGAAGAAAGAGACAAGGTGACCAAAAGACAGGTTGCCTAACATAGATACACAAAGTTGAGGAAGGCCCTCTCCAAATGCTCCTTCCCCCAGATATTGCCATTCCCCTCCCCTCCCCGCTGTGGAAGGAAAGCCCCTTCTGTACACACTGTACGTTTAAAGCACATTACGTCCCGCAGAGAATCCTGGGAATCATAGTTTGTTAAGGGTGCAATGAACTGTAGCTCCGGCAGGGATGAACTACACTTCCCAAGATTCTCTGGGGGAAGCCATGCACTTTAAATGTGTGGTGTGTAAGCAGCCGATTCATCTCCCCCTTTCCTTCCGCCGTCCATTTCCATTCCCCCCCCCCCACTGCCCGTTCCACTTCTTTCCTCACTGTAACCTTGGCCAGTACTGGGCAAGGTCAGGGTCCCCACCAGGGACTTGGACAGGAACGGACACTCCTGGAGAGATTAACCCTGGAGAGAGAGAGAGAGAGAGAGAGAGAGAAAGAGAGAGAGGAGAAAAATAGTCAGGAAATAGAAGGAATCCCCCCAAACGTTATAGGCTGCAAAGCTCAGTCTTCTCATTGCAGCAAATAAATGTATAAATATTGGGTTGCAGCACTAAGTAGCTTGTTTCATTGGTGCAAAGCAGTTGCACAATTCTCATACCCCACAAGGTCCCAGGACATTGTTTCCCCGCCCCCCCCCCACGTGCATGGCAATCATTTGGGGTGCCATGATTTTGCACCCCAAAGTGCTTTCTTGGGGGGCTGCAATCTCACATGGCGAGAAAAAAGTGCTTCTTTTGGTCTCCCGTGATCTCCCACAGGTCACATGGCTCCCGCTGGAGCACGGCCAGGAAGCCTTGTGTCCCAGTTTAGAGACTCGACATGCTGGAGGGTATGAACTCTGCCTATTCTCCTCCCTGCTGCGTGCCCACTAAAATCTGTTCCAGGGGCTCCTTCCCCAACCCTCCGCAGCAAATTTGGGATTTGCCCAAGCATCCACCCGTCCTTGCACGGACGAAGTAAATATGTTGGGCACCACCCTTCATGAACCAACTGTGCCAAACTGAAAAACTAAACATGTTGGGGTCAGTGGCCTATTCCAGTCAAAGAGTTTAGGATTTGAGGAGCAATCAAAGTTTTTGCGCTAGTGAACTACCCTGTGTTGTAAGAATACCAAGGTCTTTTATATATATATAATAAATGTTCATAAGTGTGCCAAGCAAACAAGGCCACATGTCTGAAGCAGCGCAGGAAGACAGGCCTGAAAACCAATTTTCACTCCCAAACTGACCAAATGTTCTCTGCAAGGAGAGAGGGGGTGAGGGAACTTCCCAATTGCCCAGGAATTAAATTAAAAGAGATTCTACTGAGAAAAGGCAATCAGATAAGGCATTATCACAAACTGGCAGACAGAAGGTAAACAAGGGCACACAGATTTCTCTTGAAATCTGTTGGAGACCGCCTTTTAGTGTGATGTATGTGTGATGCTTCTGGCGGTGGTCTTGAACTCCAGTGTGGGCAATTTCAAATTTCTATATAAGGAAAGGGAGCCCTTTGTTCTGGGTTCTTCCCTGCTCACCTGTGTGTGAGGAAAGGACCCTATTGCAACAGCGAAAATAAATATTTTGCTTCTCAATCTTCTCTGGTTGGCCTGTTATATTCTCCTACCGATGGAGGGCTCTACAAGGGCTCTTGTGTACCCCATAGGGGAATAAGGGCAGATTTTTTTTCTTATTACACCTGACTGCAGGGAAGGCAACGCAAGAATTAATATTCTGACAAAGGTTAAGGAAGGACAAGTCCCTTGCAGAGGTTTTTGAGGCCCTGAAAGATACGTTGCGAACTGCTCCAAAGCCCTTTGGTTTCAACAACTGCCTTGTTAACGGCAATTTGTGAAAGGAAGGGCAGGTCCGTATACTACCCGCTGCTGTCTAAATCAAGACAGCCAGGAAGGAGGTGAAATGTCCCCTCCCAACAGCTCAATACTTCCACACAAACGCCTGCCTCTTGCTCTGAGAATCCAGAGGTTATAGACAGACATGGCTTCACTAGGCGGAAGAGGGCTTTCTGCTGCACAGTCTAGGTCAGGGGTCAGCAAACTTTTTCAGCAGGGGGCCGGTCTACTCAGACCTTGTGGGGGGCCAGATTACATTTTTTTTTGGGGGGGGGGAGAACAAATTCCTATGCCCCACAAATAATCCAGAGATGCATTTTAAATAAAAGCACACATTCTACTCATGTAAAAACACACTGATTCCCGGACTGTCCGTGGGCCAGATTGAGAAGGCGACTGGGCCGCATCTGGACCCCGGGCCTTAGGTTGCCTACCACTGGTCTAGGTACTCCTTACCTGTCTCCTGAAATATCTTAGCTTTCTTTCTTTCCCCCCAAAGCTTATGTGTACACCTGATTTGCAGAGTGGTCCTATTAAGTCCCACTGTGCTCAATGGAACTTGCTCTCAGGTAAATGTGCACAAGAATACAGCTGCTAATTGTTTACATCCTGGACTGTGCAAAAAAGAAAGAAAGAAAAGAAAGGGGGGTGTCTCAAGACACATCAGCAGCTGCTGGAAGGAAAAAGCAAGAACTTTAAAAAAATATATAAAAGTCCACACTTTGCTTATTAACAGGCCTGAGGAAGAGTTATGGGGGATGTGGGTGCTTCTAAACACGGGTGACTCTAAGGTTAGATTAGAATCGAATCTTAGTAGAGTCTAATAAAGCCATTCAGTATTGCAGTTCTTGCTTTTTGACGGTCATAGCTCACATGGGATGCATACACACCATAGCTTGCCCACAAAGAATCCTGGGAAGTGTAGCTTAGCCTTCACAACGCTGCAATTCCTAGCACCTACCCCAAAAAATTATAGTTCCCAGAATTATCTGCAGGATGCCATGTGCTTTCAGGAGACTCTTGAGAGTCCCATGGACTGCAAGAAGATCCAACCTATCCATTCTGAAGGAAATCAGCCCTGAGTGCTCACTGGAAGGACAGATCCTGAAGCTGAGGCTCCAATACTTTGGCCACCTCATGAGAAGAGAAGAATCCCTGCAAAAGACCCTGATGTTGGGAAAGATTGAGGGCACAAGGAGAAGGAGACGACAGAAGACGAGGTGGTTGGACAGTGTTCTCGAAGCTACCAACATGAGTCTGACCAAACTGCGGGAGGCAGTAGAAGACAGGAGTGCCTGGCATGCTCTGGTCCATGGGGTCACGAAGAGTCGGACACGACTAAAAGACTAAACAACAACATGTGCTTTCAATGCACAGTGCGTATGCAGGTTATGTTACCTTACCCCAATTCTTATATCTGCCTCTCTGTGTCACTCAGGTTTGATAGAGATTTCCCTATCCTTATGAAATTAAAATAAAAACTTACCCTATCTTGCCTGCAGACTATTGGGCAAGAAAGACAGGGAAGATCTGACCTGCGTATTGAGTACACTTCTGCAAATAATATATTGTGCTTGCTTGTATGGGAGGCACACAATAGAGTCCTGTGGCTAAGTGTCCAGACACTACAGCATGCTTCTTGTGCATGAGAAGCTTCCATTCCAGGGCTTATTTGCAGCTGTGCAAGCGGCAAGGCATGCACAGAGATGCTCTGTGCTTCAGCTTTTGCCAGAGCAGAGGGAAACTGCAGGGACAAAGCTGGAGCCAGAGGGGAGGGGGAAGCCCACTCACTGGCAAAGCTCCTTCACACACAAGGAATGGCAAGATCAAGGGGGATGCCTACAGAGCTCAAATGGCAGAGAGCAAAAGCACTGATGCAGCTCTATTCCAATGCGGTAGCTCAGTGAGAAAGACTCTTGCCTGAAATCCCGGAGAACTGCTGCCAGTGAATGTATTGGCCACATACTGAGTTAGGTGGACAAATCATGGTCTGAATTAGTATACTGTATATTCTGGCGTATAAGACTACTTTTTAATCCAGGAAAATCTTCTCAAAAGTCGGGGGTCATCTTATACGCCGGGTGGAGAACCTGCGGTCAAGTATATCTCAAACTCTATATTTTAACTGGAAAAGCTGGGGGTCGTCTTATATGCCCAGTCGTCTTATACGCCAAAAAATACGGTAATTTCTTATGCTCCTAGTTTCAGGTATGTAGCCGTGTTGGTGTGCCATAGTCGAAACAAAATAAAAAATTAAAAAAATCCTTCCAGTAGCACCTTAGAGACCAACTATGTTGTATCTGAAGAAGCGTGCATGCAAACGAAAGCTCATACCAATAACAAACTTAATTGGTCTCTAAGGTGCTACTGGAAGGATTTTTTTTCTTATGCTCCTGTGCAGTAGGACAGGGCTGGACAGCCACACTCCAAAACCCAAAACTGGAGTGGATTATGTCTGACCATTTGAAAGAAAGAAAAAAGTCACTTCCAGCTTTCACCGAGTTGCCTGGCTTTGGGGAGTCTTTTACAGATTTCGAAATTTCATGTTCAGTATCTTTTCCTTCCTGGGGCTGAGTATTGGCTTGTGGTCTCTATAAAGGAAAAGTCTAAGTCAGAGTGCGGTAGCTGAAATTATGCTAGGAGAATGTGCACACCAGCCTTGACAAGTGAAAAACACATTGTGTTTGTTTTAGCAGAAGCTGAAAACACACGTTTTTAACTAGCACTCCAACATCGCGAGGACTGGAAAGTTGTTTTATTTATGCTTTATGCAGAAGGTGGGATTTCTAAAAATGCATACTAGAAGCCACATTATGCATTTCCTTGTGCTTCTTCCTACATGGCTCTAAATGCATTTTAGAGGGGGGGGGGTGTTGTTTGTTTGTTCTACTTCCCATGGCTGTTAAGCAACTGTGGCTGACCAGTGCCCCATCTCCTCTCCCCCACCAGTTGCTGCAAACCCTGCTTTATCCCGGATCCCTGGTGTGCCAAGCTCCCATCCCTTCCCTCGCTCCACACCTGCCATTCCCCCTGCCCTTCCATTACCAGTAGAGGCCCCGTTGCTGGAGCTCAGGTTATGAGAGGAGAGCTGGGAGGGCGTGTATGAATCGTAGCTTCGCACTGACGAGCCGCCGGGGAGCATGCAGGAGTAAGACGACGTCTGGCTGGCCACGGGGGGTACGGCCTGCTGTTGGGGGCAAACAAGATGCGACAGAGGAAAGGAGGTTAGCGGCAGCAAAGGATCTCAATCAGCCCTCCTGCCTGCCTGGCCCTGAGCATGTGCCTTTAAGGCAGGTGTCTTCAGCTCCAGGGTCTGGCACCTCAGGCCACGCCCCTCTCCCCAGGCCACACCTCCTCTCCCCAGGCCACACCTTTTGCTGGTCCTGATTCACATCCCAGGTGTCTTTGCCTGGGTAGGACATGCAATCTTTAAATCCGATAATGCCTCTTCCTCATCTAGATGGAAGACCTCTGAAGACGGCTGGGAAACTTCAGCTGGTGCAGAATTCAGCGGCCAGGTTGCTCACCAGAGCAAGAAGGCGTGAGCATATTACACTGATCCTGGTCCGACTGCACTGGCCACCAATCAGTTTCCAGGCCCAATTCAAAGTGCTGGTTTTGACCTATAAAGCCTTGAGCAGCTCAGTATAGCAATGCCTCAAGGACCGCCTCTTTCCATATGAACCTACCCAGACCCTGAGATCATCTTCTGAGGCCCTCCTTCATGTGCCCCCTCCCTGAGAGGCCCGGAGGCCAGCAACACAAGAACAGGGCCTTCTGTGCAGTGGCTCCCCGTCTGTGGAATGCTCTCCCCAGGGAAGTTCACCGGGTGCCTTCAATATACACCTTTAGGTGCCAGGCAAAAATAGTCCTTTTTAACCAGGCCTTTGGTAGATCTGATTTTACATCCTATGTCCTATTAAAATGGTTTTTTGGGGGGAGGGGGCTATTGGGTTGTTGTTAATATTTTTATTAGGTATTTTGTGGTTTTATATCTTGATTTTATTCTGTGAACCGCCCTTAGACCCCCGGGTATAAGGCGGTATATAAATTCAATAAATAATAATAATAAACTAGCCCAGTGTTTCCCTAAGTGGGCGATACTGCCCTCTGGGTGGGGGTGGCACTGGAATGGTCCAGGGGGGGGGCAATAGTAGCCTCAGGTGCAATTGTGGGGCATTGAATAAAAACAAGGGGGCAGTGGAAGCATTAAGGAAGAAGAGAAGAAAAGAAAATTACGAAAAACCGTTCGTACATGTTTCATCTGTTGTGTAATGACGCTTAACTGCCAGGTCAGGCGCCGTTGCGGGATGACAAAAATGCCCCCCCCCCTGGATCTGGCAGTCGTGTTGGAGACTAGGGGCTTTCCTGGGCTTGGAAGGGGTTCTGAGAAGCTTACCTGGATAGGGAGGCTGTTGGCCATAGAGAAGGTGGGCAAGGGCGGAAGGGCGCCATAGTTGTTGCTGAGGGCGCTTTCCGTACGGCTCAACATGGTGCCTGTAACAGGAGAGAAAAGTCATCTGGTTGTCAATGGTGGATAGCCCTTCTTACTGGGGGCCAGGGCGGTACAGTGCCATGTTCAACGGGGCCTCCCTGAGACAGACAGGGATGGGTTAGCCAAGAAGGAATGGGGGAATGGGAACAAGTGAGCCGGGTCCACAGCCCTCACCTGACCCCGTTGGCTGGGGGAGGGACTGGTAGACAGTGCTGCCCGCGGAGCCAAAACTGCTGTTTATGCTCAGGTGGCCCCCGGTGCCCCCCGCCTGGCGCCTCTGGTTCCTCAGCTTCTCCTCCCGGCGCCACTTAGCTCTGCGGTTGGAGAACCAGACCTGGAAGGGGGGCAAAGAACAGTGGAATGGAATCAACGGGGAATGAGAAGCAAGTGTAGGTTGGCCTGTCCCACAGCCGAGGGGCTCCCCTTGCCATACCTGGATCCGGGCCTCCGGGAGGTCAATCTTTGCTGCCAGGCGTTCGCGGGCGAAGACGTCGGGGTAGTGAGTGCGCTCAAATTCTGAGGAAGATGGGAGGGCGAGGGAGTCAAGAGTTTTGGAGACATGTTCCCCCCCTGTTTTCCCATCATTTATAGCCCCTGGTGAAGTAGAACCTACTCCCATGTTCTTACACCAGGCATGGCCAAACTTGGCCCTCCAGATGTGTTGGGACTGCAACTCCCATCATCCCTAGCTAACAGGACCAGTGGTCAGGGATGATGGGAATTGTAGTCCCAAAACATCTGGAGGGCCATGCCTGTCTTACACCCTGTTACAGCATGCCTTAAGGGCATATTACTTTGTCAGTGCTCAAATTCCTTATCATGCCAGCAAAAGCATATCTGAATCAATCTGCAAAACTGTATCATGGGCTCGTGACTATTTCTTAGCTGAACACAGCAAGAAGGGTATGTATTGGAAGGGTAGAACCATCTCCATCCTGCCCCCTAGTGGAGCACAGGGGTATTGCATCCTCCAGGCAGCTCACGCCTGCTATTCACTTCCGCAGGCATGCTCTCAATCTTCTGCTGGGGTTTAACAACCCTGTAGATGTCACCCACTGTGTCACGTACTGTCATGCCCACAGGATCTAACTTCTCCTCTTCAGGGTATGAGACGTTGGGCTTTTAGGAATTGCCCATGATTAGGCCTGCTTGGACCAGCTCAGGAGGAAGCCACTCTGCCAGCAGCATCGCTTCTCTGACTCCGAGGACTCTGGTCCAGAAGCTCTGGCAGAACCAGCATTCCCTGTGCTGTAGAAATCCACAGCTGCTGAAGCAGGCAAGGCCCCTTTGATCAGAAGCAGGGGTTGTCCACTGACTCCCCACTCCTGCTGCTGCTCATTCCTTCCTGTCTTCTTTTCTGGCTCCCTGGAACTATATTACACAGAAAGACTAGCACATACTACCAGAAGCAGGTGGCATGGGCTGCAGATTCTCTGCTTCCAATACAGGAGGGCCTGGCCAGCCAAGACAACTACCTCTAGACCAATCTGCCCAGCCCTTGACCACACCCCTCCACAGCTCCCCTGCTCTCCCCAGGCCTTCCTTCCCCCATCCCTTCCTTGAGTGTTTTCGCCTGGCTTGAATGTTTCCTTGGACTCTGCTCCTGCCTCTTGTTCGCCCAGATGGAGAATAAGAGAGCGGGGAATGTGTGGGAACTAGACTACGGTACAAAATTCACATCCATAGCTCTGCCTGCTGGCCCTGCCCACCATGCTCGGGTTGGCCAGAAGAGAATGCAGCCTTCAGGGTGAAAATGGTCCCCTATTTCTGCAGAACAGCTTAGTGTTTAAAAGTGGCACGGCTTGCAATGCAGGAGAAGCAAACAAGCTGTGCCTTAAGGCTGCAGCACCACTCTGGCCCACCAGATGGCCACACACATCTTCTCCTCTTAGGTCCCATCTTGATATAAGAAGACTGCCGACAACTGATTAAAAAAAATTATTACATTGTCAGCGAAGTGCCTCTGAACATACACAGAGTTACCGTTTCTCGTGAGAGGAGCCTGGTTTTTCAGAAAACAAAATATCAATCTAAATCACACCGTCCAGTTGTTCGGAAGTTTAAGGATATCCTCTGGGTGCGATTTAGTGCGATCCGTACTGAGCGTAACTGTAGAAGAGACTACAGGAGTCATCCTGATTGACATCATGGTGACACACACCCCATTTGGAGGGAACTGCAACTTGGGAAGACTTGAGAGGCTATACCCATGGAAGGCTAGCGGGGGTCATGGGGTCTCCCACATCAATAAAACACGCACACACGCACACACACGCACACAATCTTTTTCATGGATCATTAGCACCCTTCCTAATTCACACATACACTGTGCAGGCTAACCAAGTAGCAAATCAAATATGGATGGAATAAGATGATTTCCAACCATAACCTGCCAGATAAGGATGGCAGCCGCTCAGCTGAGAGGCACCTCATGGTGAAGGTAAGTGGACTCCAAGCCTAGCCAGCTGGGTGACTCTCTGGATAGCTCAGTTGGTTAGAGCATGGTGCTGACAATGCCAAGGTTGCAGGTTCGATCCCCGTACGGGACAGCTGCATATTCCTGCACTGCGGGGTGGGTGGGGTTGGTCTAAAATTAGGTATGAATTGTGAGGTGGCGACGGCACATAAGTGCAGATAGAAAGCAGTGCTGCCCACCTCTGCACACCGTTTATCACAGACAATTGCCATGTGTTCAATGTGGGATGGATGAGTCTGCATTGTTTACCTTTAAGAAAAGCTCTCTCAGTTGCACCACCTCAGTTAATGCGCACGCACGATGTGCACACGTGTCTGTTAACAGTGTAAACAGCGGACGCCGTTTTTCTTTCCTTCGCTCAAAATGTTCCAGTTCGGGCTGCTAACCAGAAAGATAAAATTCCAGCCAGCTGGAAACCTCACCTGTTCGTCCCTTCCTCACCTTTCTCCAGCGCCTCTATCTGCTCCTGGGTGAAAGATGTCCGGTTCCTTTGCAATTTGCGCTTCAGCTGCAAACGGATTTGGGACTCATCTAGGTCTTGGGTGCTTGCGCCTTGCGGGTGCTCAGGGTCCAGGCCACTCTCCAGCTGCTGGCAACTATCTGGTGGTTGGGATGGAGAACAGAGATATGAAGAAAGGAAGGCGCACACACACACACACACACACACACACACACACACACAAACACCCTTACATCATCTTCATTTATTAATCATAATTCCTATTGCATTTTAAATGTGCAAGGTGGTTGTAATTGTTATTGAGAATGAACTAGTAGTATGGTAGGCTAGGACTGAGGAGATCCAGGTTCAAATCTTGGTCAGCTGTATTATTATTATTATTATTATTATTATTATTATTATTATTATTATTATTATTATTATTATTATTATACCATCCTTCATCCATAGATCTCAGGCCAGTTCACATCATAAAATTACAATATAGTGGTACCTCGGTTCTCGAACGTCTCTGTTGACAAACATTTTGGAACCCAAACGCCGAAAACCCGGAAGTAAACGCTTCCGTTTTCAAACGCGCCTTGGAAGTTGAACGGCTTCCACTGTGTGTTTTTCAATTTTCTCAATTGAATCTGCAGACAGCCCTTTGTACCTCGGTTTTCGAATGTTTCAGAACTCGAACGGTCTTCCGGTACAGATTACGTTCAAGAACCAAGGTACCACCGTGTATATATATATAAAAAATACATAATAAAAATAAGAATAAAAGCAAACCAGTTATTCCCCTCCTCAAGCACATTTAAAAGGACATTTCTTGGCAAAGGCCTGGTTGAAGAGGAATGTTTTCACCCGGGGTCTAAAGGTGTATATCTCACCCTTTCTTTAAGGTGCTCAAGACAATAATGCGCATGGTCCCCCCCTCCCCCTATGTTATCCTCACAACAACCCTGTGAGGGAGGCTAGGCTGAGAGACAGTGACTGGGCCAAAGTCGCCCGGTGAGCTTCGTAGCTGTGCGCTGATTTGAAGCCAAGGATCCACAGTCCTAGCCAGACGCTCAAACTACTAAACCGTGCCAGTTCTCTCAGCACATCAGTGACCCACTGCAAATTTGAACCCAGGACTTCTGAGGAAGGACTACAGTTCATTGGCACAGTGTCTCATTTGCATACAGAAGATCCCGGGTTCAATTCCCCGCATCTTCAGCTAGGCCTTGGAGAAGCCTGTCTGAAACCCTGGACAGTCGTGAATTTGTCCGATCCTCTTTCAAAGCCATTCAGGTCTGTGGCCGTCACTCCATTTCACGGGAGCCAATCCCAGAGTTAAGCCGTGCGCTGTGTGTCTCCCCACCACATCCCACAAACACCTTACTTCCCCCCCAGTTCCCACCCACCCTCCCCAATGAAATCAAATTTCCTGCGTCAGGTGGGGAAGTAGACTATCCTAATAACATCAGGCAGACTCGCCAAAGTCAGGCCAAAATCGAACCTGCATAATTTTTATTCCAACCTTGAGAGGGGAGATTTTAGGGCCGGAGTTTAGAACCTAAGGAAACCCCTGATCGCCTCTGCAAAAACTGGCACAGTTGGGCAGTTGCCCCAATAGGCGCTCCATTTTGATTTCCCATGATGCTCTAGTGTACCATTTCTCTGGGGCACTATGAGACATTGAAACGGCGGCTGGATCCACTCGGTTACTTTGGTTATTATGTGTTTTAATACTATAAACAGCTCTGTGATCTTCGGGTGAAGGGTGGCATATAAATTAAATTAATTTTAAAAATATATAAACGTATTCCCCTCCTCACCTCCCATTAACTCTGCCAAGGCCTTGCTGACCAAGCGAGTCCACCAGAGGGCACCTTGCCCAGGGTACCCTCACACAAAGAGCCAGGCCACATGGAGGCTATACCCCTAATCTCCTCCACCACGAACCCCCCATCTTCCATCTCAGACCTGCACCCCACATGCCTTCATCCTACCGACCAAGAGCTCCAACTCCTGGGGGCCGCTGCACTTTGGGGTCCCCCAATCTTTTTTTGAGGGACACGACCCCCTCAATGTTTAGAGGGCCCATGTCACGACATTGTGACCTGCCCCCTCAAACCTCCAGAGAAGTTGGTGCCTCTGCTACCGACCTCTAAGCCCTGCTTTCCACGCACCCCCTTCCTCTCTCGTCTTGTCTCTTCCCCCCCCAGGGCTAACTGGTATAGTGCTTGTTCACAGTGACAACCGTTCGTTAATAGTTTATAAAGAGTTAATGAATGATTAATTAGTCAGTGTTAAGAATTTGTTAATCCATCGCTGCACACTCAAGGTGCAGAACCGATGCCGGCGTACTCGGTTGCAGCATTGGTGTGTGTGTGTGTGTGTGCAGAAATAGCCAGAGTTTTCCTCCACTGTGACCCCAATACATATGGGGTTAAGAGTCGGGGAGAGGAAAGCCAACAAATGGAGGCAGGAAGGGGAGACAGAGGCCGAGCTGATGAGGCTGAAGAGTTCAGGCCTCTGCAAACGATAAGTTCTCATTCAGCGAAGCGCCTTGTGTCTCCTGAGTTGGGCACGGGGGGAGGCACTTGGCGCAGTGCAAGGGACGGGAGGGACACTGTTTCACCACGGGTTTGGGGACCGGGGTCTCCAGGAAAGGGGGACGGTGGGCCTGGGCGGGTTCGGGGAGCCCACAAGGGTTTAACCTTTTTATCCCAGGGGAGCTGTGGTCTGAACGGTGACCTTTCTTCTGCCGCCGCGAAGCCAGGCACTCAGATCTCCGCAGGCGACGCAGAGCCACGGCATCAGCCGCAGTGCCCTAATGCGAGGCGACACTGCCTGCTCCCTCGCCCCCCCTTCCCCGAGTCCTTTGCAGCCCCCGAAGCAATGAGATCCAAAAGGCCCCCTCGGTGAAGAGTGTCTCTGCTTGGCCCGGGCCCAGACATAGTGTTGTCAGGATCCCTTCCCCCCCTTCCCCGCTGCTCCACTTTCCGCTTCAGCCCCCAACGCACACATTCCCCCCCCCACGACTCGCCCCAGCTCTGTCCCCACATCCCCATCAGCTCTGCTTTTCTCTCTCTTTTATTTTTTGCTGAGAGATCTTTGCAGAATGCAGAAGGAGGAAACACACTTGTATAACCCCGGAGGGGAAATGAGGTGGGAGGGAGGGGCGGTGGTGGTGGTTGATGCGGGGGGGGGGGGGGGAGGTTGAGGAGTGAAGGGAAGTCAGAAGAGGGGAGGCCATGCATAGGATCTAAAAACAGCACAGATGGACGAACACACACACAGAGAGAAAAACACACACAGAGAGAAAAACAGCAGTGGCACGGCCTGTCTTTGTAGAGAACAGAACCCGGAACATCAGGATGGAAGTGGTGTGGGTTGTTAAGGACAGGGCAGAAATGTGTTCAGACGCAACCCTATCCAAGTTGCACCGCGAACCCAAGCACAGCTGCCCTTCAAAATCTGTGCTTTTCTGCATTTTCAAACACAGTTCTTCAAATGCAAAAGAATGTGCACCCCCCCCCAAAAAAGAGGCATATATTGGAGAAAGCATGCATAACAGTGGGTGTGTTTTTTGGGTGGGGGAATTGATAAAAATGTGTTGCGTTTGGGGAACTTGCTCGAGAAGGCGCATCTGTTCAGAGAAAAGAAAACAAAAAGGCACACAAATTTATTTTCGAAAAATAAAATTTGCAAACCGATGCAGAAACGGGGTAAAACGAACGGAAAGGTTGGAAGCAGGTTGAAGGAGAGAAGCCAAAACCGGAGAGATTCCTCCAGTCCGGGTGGGTGATCTAGTGGATCAAGGGGATCAGAAGTTACATAACCAGGGTGGGTCTATAGGCGCCAACTGGACAGGGGCACAAAATGGGCCGCAGAGATTGTGCAGCATATTTAGAGTTAGCTCAGTCGGTAGAGCATGAGACTCTTAATCTCAGGGTTGTAGGTTCGAGCCCCACCTTGGGCAAAAGATTCCTGCATTGTAGGGGGTTGGACTAGATGTCCCTTGTGGTCCCCTCCAACTCTACAATTCCATGAAATCACAGGCTATTTGGTTATCAAAAAATGTGGACATGTTTTTCAGACAATAGATGAAAAGCTATATATTTGCTTCCTGGAAGTCTTGGTGGGGGAAGAAGGCTAGGTCACTAACAAGGCATCTTGTCAGTTCTGCACCCGCCAATGTTTGGTTTAGCTGCTGGAAGGAAATAATCTGTGACACGTGACTCAGCCATGTGAAGGACAGCAGCAGTTGTCAGGGGTTATCACAACTTATGAGTTGTTTCATTATTAGAGAACAATAAGCCACAGGAATAAACTTGGTGGAGGTGATTTAGAATTTCAGCAGCAATTGTCTTAAGGTTATCCACTGATTAATTTTATGCTGTCTTAAAATTCTCTGTTACGTATGCATGTACCCATGTAAGTCACTTTGAGTTACTTTTTGTAAAATAAAAAAGTGACTAATAAGTTTAAATAAATTTAATAAGAATAAGAATAAGAAACCACTCAAAGCATCTCCAGATGTTACCAATCACTCCCCACAGGGGTCAATCTGGGGCACTTCCTCTTCCATCTACATATGATAGATAAACTCTCCCAATAAACAGGATGGACCTCCTGAAACTCTGTGGCCTGGGAAAGGAGGGGGAGGAAAGAGCAGCATATCTCATCTAGATACTAGGCTGGGTGGCAAACAAAGCTGGTGCGGGAACTGAGGCTCTAGGCAGGATTGTTCAATGCTCAAGTGGTAAGGGATCCAGTCCAGCCCCCTTTATGTTATGCAATGGCAGTTCTCATAGTTTTAGAAGGCTGCAGAACCTCATGGGTTAGCAAAAAGCAAGAGGAGTGAGGAGGTTGGGGCTGAGGATTTCATTAAGGAACCCTCTAACTCCCCCCCCCCCGCCCACAAAAACCCAAACATTGGGGATGTTCATCCACCCCAATGAATGAATGCCTCACAACTTAGCACTACTAAGTACATTTGATCCAGCGTCAGGAAAAAAAGGAACAGCCTGCTGCTGTCAAAGATTGCTGGCGCCCAACAGCACCACCGAGGGGCAACTGCTCAAGTGAGATGGTGATTCACTGAGGAGAGCAGTGTCCCTCTAGCCACTTTCCAAACAGATCTCTAGAGTGATGAGGACTAGTAACATACTATTTAATTTTTTAAAAAAACCTATGAAAAGGAAGATTCTATTACCATAATAAGTTGGAGGACCCTAGTTCTCCACTTCTGGGATGTGTATGTGAGATGGGAATGAGAATATTTGTCTACTTATGGGTAGGACAACCGGATAGTTATCCCATATTATTCCAATTGGATTCAATGGGTAATAATTTGAAATCTGCGGTATAAGAATATAAGGGAAGTCCTGCTGCCTCAGGCCAAAGGTCTGTGCAGTCAAACATCCTGCTTCCCAAGTGGCCAAACAGATGCCATTGAGAAGCCCACGATGGAGATGTGAAGGTGCCAACCCTTCATCTCACTTCCCCAGCAACTACAGAGGCATACTGCTCCATAAAGCCACCGTAGAGGCCTATCCTCCATAAATCAACCCAATCCCAGTTCAAGAACATAAGAAGAGCCTGTTGGACCCGGCCAATGGCTCATTGAGTCCATCATCGGTGTTCTCACAGTGGTCCACCTGTGGGAAACCTACAAGCAGGACCCGAGCACAACAGCACTCTCCCCTCCTGCGGCTTCCACCGACTAATATTCAGAAGCGTTACTACTTCCCACTGTGGTCACTGGAACCAATGGCTACTGCCGCAGCTTATGACAGTGGACCCCATAACTGAATTATGGGACTGCAGAGCATGCCTTCTATGGACTCTGTGTGAACATGCCTCATTGCATCCAATGCACGGAGGCAAGCAACCCCTTGAGATAGGGGCATGGGAAGCTGCCCATATACAGAGCCAGAGCACTGGGTCCACTTAGCTCAGCACTGTCTACACTGATGGACAGTGGCTCTCCAAGGTTTCAGACTGAAAACCCAAAATGTTGCCAGGCAAAAGGGCATCACTTCCTTAGGTAAGAACGTTGAGGGAAACCCAGAGTTTGCCTGTTGTTATCAAGAGTATACCCACATCTAGGGATGGGTAAATCTGTTAGCTTTAGCTTCTACTTTTCCCCATCTTCAGTTCAGTTCTCCACATTTTTGCATCAGCTTGCAATTTATTTTGCAAGTCCTCACAAAAACATAGAGCAGGCATAGGCAAACTCGTCCCTCCAGATGTTTTGGGACTACAATTCCCATCATCCCTGACCACTGGTCCTGCTAGCTAGGGATCATGGGAGTTGTAGAGCTAAAACATCTGGAGGGCCGAGAGAGTACGTAGAGAGTACACATTTTCCTGAGCAATCTCTCCCTAACCCCATGCATGTTTCGTATGTTGTTCTCACTTAAGTGCATTTTTAACACAATTTCCCCCCTAACATGCATATTTTTGTGTACATCACTTGATGGGAAAACTGCGTCGCAAAATTAAGAGAAATGCAAGTTTTGGGCAATAGCTGTGTTTTTGGCTTCTGTTTTCTTCCAGTGAATTCAGTAGTTTTGCATTAAAAAGCAAATTGACCTGAACTTCTGTCTCAAACCAACCCAGCAATGATATTTAACACAAGATGCAGGCAGTTCCAAAAGCAGCAACAATTCTCTGAGCAGGACTAGGTGGTTGGCTTCAGCCACTGTAAACGCATCCCACAAAGTCTTGTGAGTGATGTTACATTGTGGGGACATTTAAATGGTGGCTAGACCCAAGCACCTGTTGGCTCTGGGCAGGTGTCAGCACATAGAGGGCACTGGGCCAGGGTGCCAGCTGTTGACACTGGCCCTAGATGTAGAACAAGCAGCCCTGATTGGTTGGGAGCAGCAATGGACTGCCAAGTCCTGGGACATTCCCTCTTTCCTTGACTGCTGCCTCGAGTTTCTCTGAGGGACTAGCTACTTGTTGTTGATACAAAAACCCAGAACAGAGCACTGGGAACCTGAAAGAAGCAAAAGCCACAAAGGAGACACAGCTTAAATTGGAGAAAGGGATAAGAACACAAGCATGAACACCATGCTTACTCAGAAGGGTGGTGGGAATGGGTGATCAGCTGATAGGTGTGGAGCTGATCACCCATTCCCACCACCCTTCTGAGTAATACCCCTCCCCATTCCCTCACCATATTTAAGGATCTGGTGACTTCTGTTTCAGTGTATCTGAAGAAGTGTGCATGCACACGAAAGCTCATACCAAGAACAAACACAGTTGGTCTCTAAGGTGCTACTGAAAAGAATTTTCTATTTTGTTTCAATAATAATAATAATAATAATAATAATAATAATAATAATGTATTATTTTAGAAAGTGCAAATGAAGCAAGTAAACGCGAACTAAATCGAATTCATCCCCCATCCCTTCATACCAGGGTTGGGTGGTCCTGTCACCAAACTGTCTTGGTACCACTCTTGGCGGCTGCCCCACGTGCTGTTCTGTATGTTCAGCATTCTGCTCTTCTCATACATGCCATCCACCCCCATGGAATGGAACTGAAGGCCAGAGGGGTAGGGAGAAGGGAAGTGGGGCTGCTGGATGGATGCCCCCCACCTGGAGGGACACGAGCTGCAGGGCACACGCCCTGCCCCAGATAAACCTGAAAGATAAGAGTGAGAGAGAAACCATTAGTCCACAGGTGCTGAATACAAAGATAAGAGGTGGACGCAGTTACAGGGCCTGGAATTCAGGAATTCACCCACTAAGTCTACGTGCTTTAAAAGCTACGTGCTTTAAAAGTATGGAATATTCTTGCACCCTAGGCGAACCACCTTCTGGCGCCCCCCCCCCCCACCAAAGCCTGCTTTAGCAGGAGGTGGGGGTGGTGGAGAGGCAAGCAGCAGTTTCTCCGCTGTAGCGGAGAAGCTGCTGCTCGCCCGTCCTGCCACCCACCAAAGCCTGCTTTAGCGGGAGCCGGGGTGGTGGTGTAGGGGGCAAGCAGCACCTCTCCGCTACAGCGGAGAAGCTGCTGCTAGCCCCAGGGCCATCTCAGGCACATCTGCCACCGTGGTGCGGCGATCCTTCCGGCGCCCCCATGCATCCGGGGCGTCCAGGGGAGAGCCCGTGGAGGCGGGGGGAGGCCGCCGGTGGGGCCGCGTGGCTCCCCCCGCTCGAAGACGGGGCTTGGCGGCTGGCTCACAGCCCACCCAGGAGCAGCATGGGCGGCAGCAGCACGAGTGCCCGCCCGCCCACCCGCCCGTGGGGGCGGGTTGGGGAGGGGGTGCCCGGTATGCCAGCAGGCTCGTGGGGCGCCCCTGGAGGGGCCGGCGCCCTGGCGCGCTGCACCACCAGCCCCAATGGACGAGACGGGGCTGGCTAGCCCGTCCCGCCCAAGCCTGGCTAGCGCCTCCTCCATTTGGTGCCCTAGGCAATTGCCTAGTTCACCTAAATGGACGCGGCCAAGTTCAACACCTTTAACACACAGCATTTTGTACCAGGCTTTGGTGGAGTGGACAGAAGAGACCAAGAGTGGGTCCAACGGCCGAGAAGTCATTTTCCAAAATAATGATGCCCACTCACATCAAAAAGAGCCCATAACCCACCTACTCTCAGCAGCCAGAAGCACCATAGCCAGAAACTGGAGATACCTGTCAGGAGTAAGCATGGACCATTGGTATCAAATAGTATAGGAAACAGCCTTATTAGAAAAACTAACCAATAATCTGAAACTGACACGGGGACAAATAGAAGAAGGCGCCTTCACCCCGGTATGGCTCCGCTTTATCACATACATAGTCCAACAAGACAACAACAATAATCTGCCGACAGCATACGAATCAATCTAGCTAACCTGATCCAGACACACACAGAAAAACAAATCTCACTACAGCCAATCAAAGACAACCAACCACACTCTAGGGCACCCTCAACTTCTCTCACCACCAAGAAAATACAACAAGCCAATAGTAAGAGAAGCCACACAAGTGATGGTGACACAAAACCCCACACATACACTAAGTAGAAGAACAGAAGCATTGCCACCTGACCCCACCCCAGTTACCATCCCCCCCTCTTTCCCCCTATTCTCTTCCTAACCGAACACTGTAACGCTAATGTCTCACAACAAATGAAACTTATCTGTAGAAAATGCAACTTGGAAAAAGAGACTATGCACGCATTTTTTTGTAAACCAAGAAATCTTTATTAAAATATATCAAAAATTAATTAAAAATAAGGCATTTTCCTAGGTGCCAGAAATCCCCAGGTGCCAAGGAAGGTTATTTATGTACACAACAACTGCGGCCTGTGTTCTGTTAGCCCCAAAGTGGAAAGGGAGCGAGGTCCCGACTAAAAGAAGATTGGCAACTTAAGTTGACAGAATATGCGCAACTGACAGGTGAAACATATAGAATAAGAGGGCAAGAAGAACATACGTTTAAAGTTACAGGTAGGTAGCCGTGTTGGTCTGCCATAGTCAAAACAAAATAAAAAATAAAAAAAATCCTTCCAGTAGCACCTTAGAGACCAACTAAGTTTGTTCTTGGTATGAGCTTTTGTGTGCATGCACACTTCTTCAGATACACTGAAATAGAAGTCACCAGACCCTTATATATTGTTGTTGTTGTTGTTGTTGTTCAGTCGTTCAGTTGTGTCCGACTCTTCGTGACCCCATGGACCAGAGCGCGCCAGGCACGCCTATCCTTCACTGCCTCCTGCAGTTTGGCCAAACTCATGTTAGTAGCTTCGAGAACACTGTCCAACCATCTCATCCTCTGTCGTCCCCTTCTTCTTGTGCCCTCCATCTTTCCCAACATCAGGGTCTTTTCCAGGGAGTCTTCTCTTCTCATGAGGTGGCCAAAGTACTGGAGCCTCAACTTCAGGGTCTGTCCTTCTAGTGAGCACTCAGGGCCGATTTCCTTGAGAATGGATAGGTTTGATCTTCTTGCAGTCCATGGGACTCTCAAGAGTCTCCTCCAGCACCATAATTCAAAAGCAGCAATTCTTCGGCGATCAGCCGTCTTGATGGTCCAGCTCTCACTTCCGTACATTACTACTGGGGAAACCATAGCTTTAACTATACGGACCTTTGTCGGCAAGGTGATGTCTTGCTTTTTAAGATGCTGTCTAGGTTTGTTATTGCTTTTCTCCCAAGAAGCAGGCGTCTTCTAATTTCGTGACTGCTGTCACCATCTGCAGTGATCATGGAACCCAAGAAAGTGAAATCCCTCACTGCCTCCATTTCTTCCCCTTCTATTTGCCAGGAGGTGATGGGACCAGTGGCCATGATCTTAGTTTTTTTGATGTTGAGCTTCAGACCATATTTTGCGCTTTCCTCTTTCACCCTCATTAAAAGGTTCTTCAATTCCTCCTCACTTTCTATAGTGAGAGTTAAAGAAGATTGGAAAATGTTTATCGAGTATATGGAAAATAACTGAGTACAGCTGAAAACACTGGCAGCTTTAAGACAAATTAAACAGAGTAAATAATTATTGATGGATGTAATCAGTGCTTTTTTCTGGCCAGTTGCCAGCCCTCATTCTAACCTACCTCACAGGTGAGGACAAAATGGGCAAGAAACGCCATGTATGCTGTGTCAAATGCCTCGGAAGAAAGACAGGATGCAAATGGAAAGTTTCGTAATAAGGTCTCTGTTACATCCTTTTACATAGAAGGGAATGGGGAGGAATGAGAGCAATAAAATATTTGAATTAATAAAAGACTGTATGTAGTCTTGGGCAGTGCTATTTTTCTAGAAAGTGAAGTGCTGGAACTTCACCCTGAACCTTCACCTTGTTCTCTCATAATGGCAATGGTGCCCACCTAGGAGGTGCTGGAACTGAGTTCTGGTGAGTTCTGGCTGGAAAAAAAGCCCTGGATTTGAATGATAAACTGCATACCCCCCCCCCAAAAAAATCCGATGAAAATAGAGACGTCCCATTCTATATTGATAATTTTACTATTTATAGCCCTCCCACATCATACTGGGTCACCCCAGCCACCCTGGGCAGCTATCAACATACATAAAGGTAAAGGGACCCCTGACCATTAGGTCCAGTCGCAGACGACTCTGGGGTTGCGGTGCTCATCTCACTTTATTGGCTGAGGGAGCCGGCGTACAGCTTCCGGGTCATGTGGTCAGCATGACTAAGCCGCTTCTGGCGAACCAGAGCAGCACACGGAAATGCCGTTTACCTCCCCGCTGGAGTGGTACCTATTTATCTACTTGCACTTGATGTGCTTTCGAACTGCTAGGTGGGCGGGAGCTGGGACCAAACAACAGGAGCTCACCCCGACGCAGGGATTCGAACCGCCAACCTTCTGATCGGCAAGCCCTAGGCTCTGTCGTTTAGACCACAGCGCCACCTGCATCCCATCAACATACATTGTTGTTGTTCAGTCGTTCAGTCGTGTCCGATTCTTCGTGACCCCATGGACCAGTGCACGCCAGGCACGCCTATCCTTCACTGCCTCTCGCAGTTTGGCATAAAAACATAATAAAACTTTAAACTTTAAAAAAAACAAAAAAAAAAACCTTCCCCATACAGGATTGCCTTCAGACGGCTCAGGGGTCAGATAACCCCATACCCTCCAACATTCCTCCAATGAAAATAGGAATGTCCTAAGGAAAAGCTGGACATCCTGGGATCAAATCAGAAACCGGGACGGCTTCTCTAAGTCAGGGACGTCCCTGGAAAATAGGGACACTTGGAGGGTTTGAAACTGAGAATTGTGTGTCTTTCCCTCTGATTTCCTACCCTGCCCCCATTTTTATGCATGGCTACCGCATGCCAGGATTACTGGTGGTGGGGTGCTCAACGAGGACACACAGACACACAGAGCGCAATGTGTCTCTATCCATGCACACTGCACAATCAGAAATCTCCACCGCAGGGACCTGCTGTTCTCAACATGTCAAGGGCCGCTTGCTGTGTCCTTGAAAGCAGTGGCTGCTGATGCAGACCCAGGGTGTATCAACAGGGTCTGGCTGCCCGGCACCACCTGACCCATACCTCCAGCAGGGTCCCTTTCCATGGGCTGTAAAAGCACCAAATTCTTGCCTTTGTCAGTCCTTCGTGTCAGCCAAAGCCCCCCGATATTCCTAGCACTGAAAACCTCATTTGCCCCTCTCTCTCTCGCTCTCTCCAGGTCAGGGGTCAGCAAACTTTTTCAGCAGGGGGCCGGTCCACTGTTCCTCAGACCTTGTGGGGGGCCGGACTATATTTTTTTTTGGGGGGGGGGAATGAACAAATTCCTATGTCCCTCAAATAACCCAGAGATGCATTTTAAATAAAAGGACACATTCTACTCATGTAAAAACACGCTGATTCCCAGACCGTCCGCGGACCGGATTTAGAAGGCGATTGGGCCGGATCCGGAACCCGGGCCTTAGTTTGCTTACCCATGCTCTAGGTGATGGTAGTCCGCAGTTGCTAGCCCCATTCATCCCATCCTGGTCCCCAGCTACCGGTAAATATTCAGGTGGAGGAGAAATATCAGGGTACTGTACTTGGAAAGAGGGAGGGAAAAGCAGGAAGCAGACCCAAGCAGGTGAGCAATATGAATGGATAAAATTGTAGTAGCTGGTTAAGTAAGGGAGAGCAGGCAGGCAGGCAGAAGCTGCATGTGGCTGGGCAGATGAAGTGTTTGTGGATCATGAATTTGGGAGACGGGCATATGTTGCATGAATGTGTTGATATCAGCCCTCCTGCCCCAGGCACCTCCTGCCATACTGACCTGTACGGGCCCTAAACAGCCAATAGCTTGACACCAAGCCTCTCAAACTGGGGTGAGGAACTTTTCACCCCCCAGACGTTGTTGGACTACAACTCCCATCATCCCCTGGTCATGCTTGCAGGGGATGATGGGAGTTGTAGTTCAGCAATGCTTAGCAGTCCAGAGGTTTCCCATCTGCTCTGAAACAACTGACCTTAGCTTGCCACCGCCAGATTTTTAGAACTCGGGTGTGGGCAATTGTTTTGTTGACTCTTTTTAAAAGCACCCATAGTTAATCCGTAGTGCAGCAGCGTCGGATAAGAACTGCAGTGAAAGTTTTGAACAGAGGGCCGTCCTCACCCTTCGCCTTCCCTCTCCCAGGAAAAGCTGGGAGAGAGGGCAGAAAAACAAGGCAGTACCTAGATTAGGAACAGAGTAGGGAGCTGCTCCCCCTAGAGCAGGGGTAGGCAACCTAAGGCCCGGGGCCCAGATGCGGCCCAATAGCCTTCTCAATCCGACCTATGGATGGTCCGGGAATCAGTGTGTTTTTACCTGAGTAGAATGTGTCCTTTTATTTAAAATGCATCTCTGGGTTATTTGTGGGGCATAGGAATTTGTTCATTTTAATTTAAAAAAAAATATAGTCTGGCCCACCACATGGTCTGAGGGACGGTAGACTAGCCTACAGCTGAAAAAGGTTGCTGACCCTAGAGTTTGTATAGCCCAACTGTTGATGGTACCCTGGAATCATCACATCTCAGATGCCTAGGCTGTAAAACTGAAACGTCAGAATTGCAAAATTGCTGAATTAGTGCAATAAGAGAGCAGAGTAGGAATAATAATAATAATAATAATAATAATAATAATAATAATAATAATACAGGTGTGTACTAAGGGTGTGTGCAAGGGAATTGTGACAGCCTGACAACACTGCCTCTCTTTACTCTCCAAAACTGCAGAAATGAAAACATCACTGTTAAGTGATACATTGAAAAGCATTATTATGAAGATTGAAGGGGTTCTAGGTGTGCTTTACCCAGGGTCTGTGTTTCCTTTGGGAATGGGGCAAAGAGGAGACTGGGGTGTCCTTTGGATATGTGGTTTATTTGCACTTATACAATTTTACTCTAGATGGAGAGTGTTCACAGCATTCCCATTCCCAGGACGTCTCTGGCTTCGGTCTCAGAACAGATAAATCAAACATGCTCTCTGTCTCTTTGTTACACCCTACCCCAGTCAGCCCACATGACGCTCTTCACTCCACTTCCTCTGCCTTCTCCAGGGTGTCAGGCAATCATTTGCTTTTCTCAGTCCTGGCTGAGCCTTCTGCATTCGAAACGTGTGCTCTCTACTGGGCTAAGCCCTTCTTTACAAATTGTAAACTGCCCTGATGGCAAACCACCCTTAAATCAAATTTATTTAGGGAGGTGCATGTATGTTTAAAACAAACAAGCAAACAAAAAATGCCTTTGGACACTCAGCCTATCCATTCCTGGGAGCATTATTGTGCTATATTCCAAATAGCTCCCCAGCTCTGTGAAACAGACATTCTGACTTCCGGAGAGTGTAAAAAAAACCCTGTGACTTGACCACATCTGGGAATTTCGTGGTCCCAGCCCAAACTGGAAACTTCGTTATCTGAAACTGGGGCTTAGCTTAGTGAATATTTTAGCTACAGTTCATTCATTTTCAGCTATGTATTCTTGTTATAAAAAAGTGCGCCTAGACATTCTGTTGTTGCGCCCATAACCTAGGTTTAAGGTGCAATTTAGCTCCTAGCTTTCGTTTCTCAGTTTCTAACACTGCCTTGGCGTTATCAGCACCATGCTCTAACCGACTGATCTGACGTGTTTATTAATTTTGCTCAAGAGCATCAGAGGAGACCCAAGAGATTGACTCCATCACTTTATATATCTATTCTTGACCACTATTATTATCAACCTCCCACCCCACCTTCCACCAGCACATCCCAGGTGTGGGGTGATTATAGCAATTTAAATTTCAGAATTTTAAAACAGATGGCAGTCGCAGGAATAGGGTGGGCCCTGAAAATGCACATCGCAGGTGTCATAGGCCAGGGTAAAGGGGTGTGTCTTCAATGTTCACCGATAGTGAAGAAGCCAGATGCAACCTCGGCCAGGAGGGAATTCCAGAAGTCAGGGGCTGCCACAGAGAATGCCGTCTCCTGGGCCGCCAGCACCCCAAACCTCTAAGGGAGGTTTCCTCCTCTTTCCACATGAACCTACTCGGACACTGAGATCAACTTCTGAGGCCCTCCTTTATGTGCCTCCTCCCTGAGAGGTCCGGAGGGTGGCGACACAAGAACGGGGCCTTCTCTGCAGTGGCTTCCCGTCTGTGGAATGCTCTCCCCCAGAGAAGTTCGCCTGGCGCCTTCATTACACACCTTTAGCCGCAAGGGCAAAAATGTTCCTTTTTAACCTGGCCTTTGGTTGACCTGATTGACATCTTATACCCTTTAAAAATGTGGCTCTTTTGGGGGAGGGTGGGTGTTATTGGGTTATTGTTCTGATTCTGATTTTATATATTGTGATCTTTTCTGTGAACTGCCCCCTGAGACCTCTGGGTATAGGGTGGTATATAAATTCAACAAACAAACAAACAAACAAACAAACAAACAAACAAACAAACAAACTACCAAGAGGGCCCCTTTCTGCCAATCATAACACCTGGGAGGGTCTGTAGGGAATGAGGAGGTCTTTCAGATCTTGGGGCCTACGTCATGTACAGCTTTAAAACTAGCAAGAGGACCTTGAAATGGTCCCGGAAACAAACCGCCAGCCACTTACAGAAAGCTCACAGCCACATTCATCAACAGGTGCGTCCCAGAAGTGTACAGACCCAACACTGGGCTTATTCCATGTGGACATCTGCAAGCGTTCAGTGCAAGGCTCCAGTAAGCAGGCAAACCAGCCTGTCCCCGCGACAGAGGCGCCCAGTGCGCGTGACGTGCTTGCGTCACACACACATGCTGTGTGACATGCGCATGTTGTGCATGCACAAGTGTGCACATGTTGCTGCAGAAGATTTAGGGGACCCTGCCCCCCTCCTTGAAACTTTGGGGGGCCCTCGGCCCCCTTGCCAGCAAGTGAAAGATCTGTCCTTACCCTGCTGGGTGTAAAAGGAAGAGAGGGACAGAGAAAAGGGAATGTCAGGAAAAGCAAGAAAAAGGAGGAAGGAGTGGGCTCATGTGTGCTTTTGGCTTTGGTCTTCTCCACTGCTGGCTTGGGCCCAGCTCATAGCAGCCATTGCAGCAGCAGCAGCAACAACAACAACCCAAAAAAGGTTGTTCACCCTTCCTATGAAGTCACTACCACATCTGCACACTGAGGACTTGGCATACAGAGAAAAACACATTGTGCCATCTTCCCCAGCCCAGACTACAATGTTACGTGGATACCATAGCATGCGGATGCCAAAACACATTACACAACCCTTTAGCCTGCAGGACATAGGGTGCTTCCAGACAGTCACTGTTTCCGGGTTGGATTCATTCACCATGCAGGCAAATTCAGGCTGGGCAATTAAAGCTGAATCGGAGTTTTCGTGCAATGAAAATGCTTCCTACCCCACCCCACCCCCCACGGTGGGTGGTTTTTTTTTTTACCGCAATAGGAAAAGCGATGAGGAAATGCACCGCAAAGCACGGGATAACATTTGCTTGAGATGACATCACCTTAAGCTCCCCTCACAAACGAACGCTCAATAAATCACCGACCTGGTCTAACCTGCCTGCAGACGTTGTGCATACAAATCAGGATGAATGCTTGATAAAGAGGTTGTTTGGAAGCGACCAAAGGCAAAGGATACCATACTGGGTTTCACAAATAAGAAATGTACTCAGTTTACAAAGGACGTGTAAAAAGTAGCAAGTATTTTGAATACGGCTCCTTTGCAGCTTTGACAACAGCACTTCCTTTGTACATTGAGGTTTCTTTCCCCCCTTGGCGGCTTCAGACTCGCGGCCAAGTTTAAAATGTTTGCTTCTTGCCTCTGGGCAAAGTTTTCAACCTCAGATGCCAGAAGGGAACAAAGCAATAATGGACACACAGGATCCCTGGCTTGGTTTTAACTTCTCTTTGAACCACTGTTTACATGTTGTGCATTTATAGTCCGGCTGTAAAACTGGTTCTGTCGCTCACTTCTCGCTCGCTGCTGCTGCCTATTCTTTATGCTGCAATTTGTTGCTTTATGATTTCGTGTTTTATCGTTTTACGATGTGAGCTGCCCCAAGTATCAGGTGACCCATATAAATGACTTATATAGTTATATTAAATTAGCATACATTTGAAAGAATTGACAGGGCAGACCAAGGGAATTTTTCTGCCCAAGGCAGAAATAAAATCATGGGATCCGCCATAAAAAAATTTTAAACTTGATTTCTTCTTCTTCTTCTTTTCTTCTTCTTCTTCTTCTTCTTCTTCTTCGATCTAAGGCTGCAACGCCAACAGTGCCTATTCAGAAGTAAGTCCTGTTGAGTTCAGGTAAGTGGGGGTCAGAACTGCAGCTCACTGCACCTCTTGGCAGGGCGAAGCCAGCAGAATTAGTATGTGAAAAGCAAAGCAAGGATAAGAAAGTCCTTTGCACGCATCCTGTATTTAGGAGAGGCCTGTATACATGCATCGCAAGAGAATTTGCCTCACAGCGACATTCAGAGAACACAAATCTGCCAGACACACAGGGGCACAACGGTCAGGGCGTATGCTGCACACATGACTGCACACATGACAATTCGTACCGAACATAGGCAGGGGCTTCCCAAGCACCAAGCACAGGGCTGGCAAAGGACTCTGCCGTCCCTGCAAAGCCTCGTTTGGCCAATCCCTACCTTCACCTGCCCCACACCCTGGTGTCAGTTGTAGGGCAGGTGGGTGTTGCTTCCCCAAAACCGTGTCTAGGCCAAATGGATAGGACTGGAAGGCTGGATTAGGCTCATGGGCTTAGAGGTACATCCCTGCACACACACCCCAGCCTAGAAGGAATATAACGTCATGTGCACAAGCAACAACTCCCAGCCAGGGACATGAGCCCTGATTGACTAGAGTTCCCTTGGAGGAAACTGTACCCCTATTGGAGCAGCTCTGTTCAGCCTGGGCCAAGTAGCAGTTAGCGGATGTTGCCAGCATGTTCAGTATCTTTGTTTATTGGCTTTTGGTTTTTTTGTTCTTGCTTTTATCCTGCATATTGTACTTTTGTGTCGTGTTTTTATGTTGTGAACCGCCCTGAGATCTGCGGATGGAGGGGGCGGTGTACAAATTTAATAAACAATAAAATCACCACCCCCATCTTTGAAGATAGAAGTGCGAATTTTTCAACGGGTGGCTGTGTTTCAGTTCGCATGTTGTCTCTGAAAATGCGAATCCTGAAAGTTCGCCATTGAATGCAAAAGGAATCAAATTTCTCCTTCATTCCTAGAGCTCAGGCTCTCCAACAGTTTCTCTTTGCTTGTTGGAGTCTGAAACAGCCATTGGGGAAGGCCTGGGAATTGGACCGGGACCACGGCACTAGGGGAGGGGCTTAGAATCATAGAGTTGGAAGAGACCACAAGGGCCATGCAGTCCAACCCCCTGCCAAGCAGGAAACACCATCAAAGCATTGCTGACAGATGGCTGTCAAGCCTCTGCTTAAAGACTTCCAAAGAAGGAGACTCCACTGCCGAACAGCTCTCACTGTCAGGAAGTTCTTCCTAATGTTTAGGTGGAATCTTCTTTCTTGTAGTTTGAATCCATTGCCCCGTGTCCGCTTCTCTGGAGCAGCAGAAAACAACCTTTCACCCTCCTCTATATGACATCCTTTTATATATTTGAACATGGCTATCATATCACCCCTTAACCTTCTCTTCTCCAGGCTTAACCGTATCCTCATGCTGTTCCGCCAAGTTGAAAACAAGCTCTATTTTTTTCTATGTGAAAAGCAGCTTTGGTCAGACAAGGGGGTGGACAACCTGTATGTTTTCACCTGCGTGGCAAATAGCAGCTTCGGGGGTGGATTTTAATTGGAAAAACGGCACTGGATAAATGGTAGGAACAACCCACACCTAGTACTCTGGTCCTGTCCAAATTTAGACCCCCACATTGTCAAGAAGCTCCCCACCCCCTTTTTAAAAGGAGATCCTGATTACAGATCTCTTGTATAACATCTAGTCTGGCTATTCCGGGGGCAATCTGAGGGATTTAACCAAGTTCTGAGATATACAGAAATTTTGGGTTTGGAGGCTGTGTTGCTTGAAGCGCGTTATTGTAAAAGAGCAAGGAAGCAAAATAAAAGGCACAATAAAATTAAGAATATTGATGAATCAGTGCTGATGAATGTGCAATATAGCCCCATAAGCAACAGATGGAAATCACAAATCAAATCAGCAGAAAGCTTAGTTAATTCAAGCAAGTTTGCATTCCTTCCTATTTGAACCTTTTGAAACAATGCACTTAAGACAAACCTCTTGGGATAAGATGAAAGCAATTTGAAAATACAAATGCAAAAGGAACATTACAAGAATGGGATTCATTCATCTGAAAGTTGCTATGTTTTCGGACTGATGAACGTCACATACCAGACAAATAGCAGGCAACAGAACCTGATAGCTTAGAGATGAATAAATATCCATTACAACTCAGTTTAATACAGGGTAATAATGCATAGCTGAGTAGAGCAACACAAATGCAAAGGCGCAGCTACAGACAACAGCAGGCAACGCATTCATAATACTTTATGATTTGCCATGGTCCAAATCAAAAAGCAAAGGGATACAAAATGGACCAAAAATATGATGGAGCTAAGCGCACATGAACATGAGTGCAGTACAGAATCAGAAAGAACATCAGAGTTATAAATAAACGGAGAGGAAAGACACAACCTCATGTAAAATTTGTCCGATCCCCTGAAAGATAGGGTATTTCAGAGTTTCTGCTTCAAAATTTATTGTTTAATTTTTCCAAACAGAAATCTTACATGCCTGCATCATTAGAACTTCAGAATGGATAAAAACTCATTGCACTGAATAATCACGCCAGTGTCTTGTTGTTCGCGGGGCTTCCCTCCCCCCTTTTGAGCTATATTTTTCTTAACTAATAAAGGAGGGAAACAGACACACACAAATGCCTTTAACTGCACAGCAAAGCAATGGAACTGCCACATTTTTAAGTCACACGTGTAATTTCAGATAGAAGCCAGCCAAACAGCAGCAACAAGACAAAGAAAATAATGCACACATGACTCCACATTATCCAACAGCAAATTCTACACCCTGAAACTGGTTTCTATCAACCTTTCAGTATCATTCTTGTGCTCAATCTTCATCCACCTTTGTGGGGGAAAATAAAAAAAATTGGTTTTTGGTATACTTTCAAAGAGAAAAGTCATTGGATTGCGTCAAAAATTTGTGGCAGCCCTGCTATTGTTCATCTTGCCAGACTTTCCCTTCATCCACCTTTTGTATTCTAGGCTATCAAAATCATGCCTCCAGGCACTGCTATGTTTTCTCCCCTTCCTACCACCAACAGCACCACTTGCCTCGCTGAGAATGTAAACGGAACCTTTTTTACGAAAGGTGAAGGAGAACATCAGCTTGCAGAATTCTCTGTCCCAAGATGCCGTGGCAGCTGGGGTGTTGCTAGGTACTTAAAAAGAAGTCAGGCACGGGCCCGTGACACAAATTGGTTGGTGGTTAGACTTTGCAAGGTTGTCCTAAGGATGAAATAGAGAGGAGGAGAAGCACACATGCCTCTTTGGGCTACTTGGAGGAAAGGTGGGATATAAATGTAATTAATCAACCAATAAATTTGCCTGTAGGTAGGGATGGGCAAATCTGTCAGTTTCAGTTTCTCTCCAATTTTTCCCCAACCCTAAGTTCAGATCTCCAAATCAATTTTTGCATTTGTTTGGGGGGAGGGGGAATCCTTGTGAAAATTCACCAGCATTTTAGTGTAAATTCCTCCTTATGGGGAAAAATTGCATACAAAAATGTGTCTACTACACAATTCTTTTGCAAAGCACTTTCCCCTAATATAATGCATTTTGGTCTGTTACTTTCATTGATATATTCATTCATTTTCTTCACACTGTACCCTGGCATTTTTGTATACATTGAGCTGGAGAAAGCCTTGCAAAATTCAGAGAACTGCAAATTGCGAAAGCTCATTGTGTTTCACTTCACGTTTTGTTTGGGGAAGTGCCAACCCGGTACGTTCACCTTTAATGGGAACTGAATTGAATTCCTCCCCTGTCTTTACCTCTGGGCATGTTAAGAGTGTAGCATTGCAGTTTGCAGTGAGCCGAGCCACTCTGAAAGCAAAGGGTTGGTTTTGTTTTTTTTTGCCTTTAAATGCTATGAAACAAATATCTAATGTAAAAGATGTGGGGCTCAGGCTACCTTGGGCCACTCCTGAGCAACACCCCTGGTCAGTGATGGCCACTAGCTTAGATGTCTTGAAATGGGGATGAGTCAGATTTATGTAGGATAAGGCTACTAGCCACAATGGCTATATGTACCCTTCAGGTTCAGAGGCAGCTTGTCACTGAATAACATTTGCTGGGAACAACAACAGGCTATTATTGTTTTCTTTCATGCCCTGCCTGCAGGCTTCCTAAGGGCATCTGGTTGGCCTTGGAAATTTAGAAGGCTAGTCTAACTTTGCTTATAAGCCTCATCAAAGTTGTAGGACATACTTCTTCTAAGTAGGCATAGTCAGAACTGCCCTGCTGCTGCTGGGGTACCAAATCATGGGGAATATCCCAGAATGCCTTGGGCACACCCATCCAGGAACAGGCCACACCTGATATGCACCACCACAGCTTCTCCATGGCACACAATGCAAAAAACTGACGTGATACACAATAATATCAAAACAGCAGTCATACAAACACCCGCAAAATCCACAGGCTTTCTGCTGCATTGCTCTCTGGGTCCATATTTTAGAATTTCAGGTTTCATTCAGAAAAAGCAAATAACTAGTCTTCAGGATGTATTTATTTGTCATCATATTTCCTGCCCTGCCTCCATTACAATCAAGGCAGCAGAGGTGGGTTTCCCAACTGGTCTCCCATCTAGGTATAGGCTGGGCCCAGGCTGCTTAGCTTCGGAGAGATGGATCTACATCACGGATGGACCGCCCCCCCCGACCATTCTTGGAATTACCCTTCTCTCCTTTTCTGCTGTCGCAAAGTTACCCTATATCATAGAAGCAGATTCAATAATGCAGAGCCTAGACTGCGTGTACACATATCCAGAACTTAAGTCCGCATCTCGAAGGTCAGCTGGTCCTAGGACTTGACCTCTTTGAGGGGCAGAATGTGCACAGGAACACACACCCCTTCCTCTTTATATGTGTGTTCTGCACACGCAAGCCTTTATTTATGTACTAAGTGGTCTGAATGTGCCAAGGCAGAAATGTTGCTCAAGCTAAGAAGGAATGGGCCTCATATGCACCTCCATGGGAGAAGATTGGGAGCCCCATTATCGGTACAAAAGCAATGCCTCAAGGTTTGCCGCATGCACGCGTTCAGAAACGTAGCAGCCTCTTCCATTTAAGCCCTCGCCATGCTGCATGCGCTTGTTATGGCAGCCGCTGTGTACAAGCCTATTGCAGATGTTATATAAACGCACAGAGAGACTCCAGTACATGCCGCCATACACTAAACTTAAGCAAATTGCATAGTTTTCTCACTGACATACATGCCTGCCTTCCATCATGTACAAACATACCCACTAAGGTGATAACAAAATGCTCACACACACACACACGAATGCCGTTTTGGAAAACACACAAGATTCCTTTTATAAATATACATGGAAACACTCATCTGTCCCCACATACACTGTTTAAAAAGTCATTGGGATTTCACTTTTCGGGTTTCTCATCTTCTTCCTTCAACCCCCACCTGAAACCCATAGGAGCTTTGGATTCATGAGTTCCATCTCACAAAGGTACCTCAAAACCCCATACGGCCATTTTCCTCAGAACAGACAACCTCTCTCTTCACCCTCAGTTGGGAAGCCAGTCCCCCGCTTCTCAACACTCGCACACAAAAACCCAACCGTAGCAGTCCACACTAGCAAGGGTGAGGGTTGCTCCCAGACTGATAAACACACACACAAAAAATGGCTGCCCTCCCTGCCCCATTGCAGAGTAACATGGAAGTAAAGGATCCTTTCAGACCTAAAATGAGGAAATTTGGGGAAGGAAAGAGCAGGGTTTGAATTATGGACACAATCAGGAAAATGTTTGACGGAGCAAAAGTAAGCATGGGGTGAGGGAATCACACAATAACATTTTGAGCAGAAACGAAGTATGGGATTGGAGATTATACAACACTTCCTCGAACATATATCCCCCCACCCCGTGGATCTCGGGGCCAGCAATGTCTCCTCCAGTCCTAGTCCCTTAAATCAGTTTATCCACTGGATTGAGCTCCATTTTCACCTTTGTCCCAAGAGTAGTTGTTTCTATAGAATCCACAATCCATTCCAAGGTGCTTCGATCCACAACATATTTGGATGTGTTCGAGTACCAACAAAAAATTCTACCCTGAAACAGCTGCCTTCTCCCGGAAATTATTTGGTAATTTTTTTTTTGCCAATATTCCACTCCCTTGCCCAGATAACATAGATTGTTTTTATACACAGTAGTCATTAACATAATTAACATAACCATAGTTACCTAGAATCCTCTGGTTCTGAAAACTACAACCGGGCAGAACTTGATGGTAAACAATTAGTGCCTGGCAATATCCGGGTCAGTACCAGTTGCTTGCTTACTTAGTTAAGAACAAAGTGGGTTCAATCCATCTGCAACGAAAGAGAACATTTGTGAACTGGGGAGAAAAAGCAATATTCTCAAGGGCTGTCATCCTGCACATTGCTTAAATGCCATGAACCGATGGGATTTCGCTGGGCTGCTGGGCTGCATCTCGAGACACTGCCCAAACCCAACCTGGGCTTCATGTTGGCTGGAAGGAAGAAAAGGGAAATTGTCCACACACAAACCCAAAAAAGGAACTCTACCAAGCTGTCTCGCAGTTCAGGAATCGGCAGGCGCTTTGTGCTGCCTCTGTGCTAGGAAATGAGAAAAGCAGTTCGGGAACAACAGCTTAATCCCACTCTTGCCCCCAGACCTACCGCCCTTTTCCTCTCCCCCTCCCACTGCCACTCTTGTACCAAGAGCCAAGTTCCTACCTCGCATAGAAGCTTGCAGGCATAATTTCCCCAAACCTGCCCTTTGTTCCCCACCTGTCCAGTTTTAGTTTCCCTTCCCAGCTTGGTCACCCCAGACTTTAAGCTTCTTTTCGCAGTACTTGAATCTCAGCAGGATACCCCCTTTGGGTATGTGACTATGACACACCCTTTGTCTAGGCAGTGCCCACCGCGTTGTGCCCACTTCCTTCTTCCCCCTTTCACCCAGTGGCCAGGCTATACCCCACCATCAAAACCTTTTAATTTTCACCCCTTCCGTTCCTTACCCTCTCATCATGTCAGGCGCCCCCTCAAATGCCCCTCTTTCCTCCGTGGCTACTTTTTAGAAGATCTTGCCCCGGCCTTTGGTCCGTTGCCGTCCAGTTTACATGGCCTCCCAATGGTGGGCTTTTATGCCTCTCTTTCTGCAGCACCTAATGCCCATATGCCCGCACGCTCTTGTTTTGGCGCTGAGAATGGCTTTTGGGCGGGTGTTGTACAGGAATAAATATCATTCCTGGGCACTGAGACGGGGGTGGGGGTGGTTTGGAGGATAGGGATGCGCCAAGGAGGGGGGGGGGAGATGCAATGCTGCTGTGACATTTGTGCTAAGTTGTCGTGTCAGATTTGAACTTAATTCCCTCCAATGGATCGGGGGTGGGGGGTGGGAGAGAGCAAAAGAGAGAGAAGTCCCCAGCTATCCGACCATGCGCCGTTGCTTGCAGAAATCATAGAGAAGGAGCCTGTCATAGCCGGTCAGGGCTACGGGGGATGGGGAGAGAGGGGGGAAATGGGACAGGCGGCATAGAGAGAGGCGCAAGCTCCACCTTCAAGTCAAAGGCTGCAGGGGTGGAAAAAATGAGAAGCCAGGAATCTTTGCTCCCAGCCCCTTTCATCTTAGGCCATCAGCCTCTGAGCACCCCGGAGCCCAAGTTCACACAGGCCCCGCTTACTCCAGCCAAATTACAGGGATGGATGGCTCCGTCTATCTCCAGCCAGCGTCAACCTCACACGTGTTGTTTATTCGTATTAAGCCTCTCCTCTCCCGTTCCCGCAGTCTGTGAATTTTTTTAATCCATACGAAATTTCAATAATACTGAAAATACATAAATAGATACATATTTCATCGCAAAATGTTTGTCGAAATGCATATATTGGCTCCCGACACGCACATCTGTTAATGCAGTTGGTCCTAAAACACGCATTTTTATATGGTTTCTGATCCGAAAACTGAATCACAAAATTTGGGGCAGGGCGAAAAGGCCAAAGGGTAACTGTTTTCTGATTCGTGTACTAGCCCAGGAGCTGCAAATTAGGTCCATTTGCTTAAAAACGTGGACTGAGCAATATTCTCCTCTGTACTGAACTGCCACATAAGCCCCAGATAATGCACTCTCACTGATAACCTAAGAATTTTTGTTACCCACTTCTTATACTCAAGTCCTCTAAATCAGGGGTTGGGAACATCAGACCTGGGGCATACAAGCCTATCTGTTTCCGTAAGATGCTCCCTAAGGTACATCTCAGCCTTGCTTCACATCCTCCTTGAGTTTTTTGCCTGGGTAGAATATGCCTTTAAGTTTGATCATGACTCTTGGTTGCCAGAATACATAGGCCCATGAGAGTATGTGTAGAAATTACCGTATTTTTCGCTCCACAAGACGCACTTTTTTTCTCCTAAAAGGTAAGGGGAGATGTCTGTGCGTCTTATGGAGCGAATGTGTGGTCGGTTGCTGGCTCCCTTTCCGCCCCCGGCCCCTTGCACAGGCCTCCATTGTTGAATGTTCTGCAGACGGAGGCTGTTTGTTTCCCCAGCGACATGTGACTAGCTGATTAGATTATCTGTCTGGAAACTGTAGAAACAGCTCCATTTCCTTTCCTAAAGAAGCTGCAGAACTGTGAGTTGAACCCCATAAAAACAGGATTTTTTCCCTTTGCAAAGTAAGCTCAACAACTTTGAGCTGATCCTCAAAAAGGGTCTTTTCCCCTTTGCAAAAGAAGCTGCACAACTTTGAGCTGATCTCCCAAAAAATGGGGCTTTCCCCCTTTCCTCCTCCAAAAACTAGGTGCGCTTTGTGGTCAGGTGCACCTTATGGAGCGAAAAATACTGCATAAAGGCAGACTAAAGAAACATTCAGTGCCATTCCCAGAGAAACCAGGAGTGCTGATTCCCAACCCTGCAAATGTACTATGCCTTGATCTTCATTCAGACAACCAACAAGCTAGAACAGATTCCATTTCAGCCAGAGACCCAAGAGAAGATTTTGCTCTCATCCTACTCTTCCATCCATAAATCTCAGTCCCAAATCAACGCTGGGAACAGAAGGAAAGAATCTATAGGGCCTGAGGAGAGCAGTGAAAGCTACTGGATTTGACTGAGAAGAGCCAGAGATCCGTGACTTAGCCCAAGGGAGATGACAGGCAGGTAAGCACGGTGGGGCAGGGATTCAAGATGAAAGACAGAAATTGTGGGTCAAGCAGCAGCAACAGATTACAACTAATTAGCTAGAGCAAACAGGAGGAGGTGAATGGGAGGGGGGAAATCAGGTCAGGACTGAACACCCTGAGAGAAAGAAAAAGCCGTGCTAAACCAGACCTAATGTGTAGCATCCGACTTCCATAAAATGATCTACCAGGTGCCTCCGGGAAGCCTGTAAGTAGGACCCTCCTCACTGCTCCCTCTAGCAACTAGTATTCAGTGACAGATTGCCTCTGAAGATGGACATTCCAAATACCTATGAGAACGTAAGATCAGTCCTGTTGGATCAGGCCGAAAGCCCATCTAGTCCAGAATCTTGTTCTTACGGCAACTAATATTCAGAGCCATACAGTCTCCAACAGTGAAGATAGTACATACAGTAGCTATCATGGCTGGTAGCCATCCATTTTGACTAACAATCACTGATGTTAAACAAAACAAGCAGAGGCAAAGCAGGTTGGGTCAGAGCATTGGGTCAGAACCTACCAACTCGCAACGAAAGAACAGAAACAGCAATCCAGTTGGGTCAAGGCTGGAAAATTTGTGAGAGGTGAAAGGAAGGCAGGACGACCTACAGCAGGGTTTCCCAAGCTCTGGCTGTTGTTGGACAACAACTGCCATCATCCTTAGCCAGCGGGACCAGTGGTCAGGGATGATGGAAATTGTAGTCAAAAAACAGCTGGAAAACCTGGCCTACAGAAAAAGGGTTGGTCTGGGAAACAAGCCGAAGAAGAAGAAAAGAGTAGGTAATTAGGACAGGACTCTGGTAGGGATGCGGGAGCAATCTGACTTTGTACTTTAATGAGAAACTACTGAATTTATATGTCTCAAACCAGTACATGAACCACAACACAGCTATCCTTCGAAACCTCCCTTTCTTGCAAGTATCCAAGAAAAATGCCTTAATAATAATAAAATTTTATTTATACCCCTCCCTTCTCAATTTAAAACCGGGCTCAGGGCAGCTAACAGCAAATATAAAGCATTGATTAAAAAAGACTTTAAAAAACAGCTTAAAAACAGCATAAAATTCAACATAAATGTAGCATCCATGTCAATAAAATTTAAAAAAAAATCAGGGTCATTTTTTTGGGGGGGGGGGAAATCCTGGTTCAGTAAACATCAAAGTGATCGCCAGGGCTAACTGGCAAGTTGGTCCTGCTAGGGCCAACAAGGAGACCAGGGAAGAGTTTAAATGTGGGGTCCCAGAAGGGTTTCGTAATAGAAAAGGGAAGGGGAAAGGGAATGGAGGATAAGACTAATTTAAATTGAAGGCCAGGCGGAATAGCTCTGTCTTACAGGCCCTGCGGAAGGAGATCAAATCCTGCAGGGCCCTAGTCTCGTGGGACAGAGCATTCCACCTTAAAAATAACCCATCAATGGTTATTGACTCCAGTCCGCATTGTACATATACTGTAACTGGAGTCGGCTCCCCTATTTCTTGGAGAGAATGCAATGAAAGAGGGACTTATTGGTGCACGTGGTGGTCTTGCAAACATGTACACAAATTTTGGAAAGAGGTAATGAAGGAAGTTTTTGGAACAATAGGTGTACCGTTGACTTTAACCTCCAAGCTGTGCCTTTTATCAATTTTTGATCGGTCAAATGTGGACTTCATATGGAAACAACTTATAATTTTTCTATTAACAGCTGCTCGTTAGACAGTAACACAGGACTGGAAGGAATCTGCATCATAAAACCTTAAAAAAAAAGAAATGAAAATTGTACTTCTCCGAATTTTGTGTTACACCTCCCTAACCAATTCGTACAAAAATGCATATATTAGGGGGAAGATGTGCACAAACGTGTATATTGGAGAAAATAACACAAAAATGCATTAGGGAAAGTTGCAAAAATGTGTAAATTAGTCAAAGCTTGGCACAAAGATGTGTGCATTGGGATAAATTTGCACTAAATTTGAATTAATTTTCATAAGGATTAAAAAAATTTCCTATGGAAATGTGGGGAACTGAAATTTATCCATACCTAATCGGGAACAGCACATAAGGACCCAGTAGCCCAAAACCAGCAATAATGGTGGTGACGGGTTAAGACCAAAGAACCTACAAGAGAGAAAATGTAGTCAGGAGAGGAGCATCAGGCATGGTCCAAACAGCCCAAGTGGGAGAGGAGGCCTTGTAATTCTCATTAGCACTTGGTCAGAATTTAATGATGAACCCTCAAGAGCTACAGAGAGAATCACGAAGCAGCAATAATCTCCCTACAAACTGATCGGCGGTAAGGAAAGTGGGGGACATTGTGGCATGATATTTGGAAAGGAAGAGCACAAACAATGAAGACTTTTCAACAGGAATGCTTGCTGTATATTGAAACAAAAACGAAACTGGTGAGATGCAAATGATGGATATTCTCAGCACAGTGTTTATTTATTATATTCAGCTCCCCCACCTTCCCATAAAAGTGCTCAAGGCGGCTCTCCGTTCCACCATTTTATCCTGTGAGAGGTTAGGCAGAGAGACAGTGGCTGGCCCAAGGTCACCCAGCGGGCTTTACGGGTGAGTAGGGATTTGAACCCAAGTCTCCCAGGTCCTAACCCAACAGCCTAACCACCATGCCACATTTGCTTTAAAACAGGATATTTGATATGACCATATATGATTTAAAGGTATACTGTAGCTAGGGAATTTAGGCAAATGATCCCTTTAAAATATGTATTTTAAAGTTTTGGTATGAAATAATGATAATGAGCTGCAGGACTGAACAGCACTGAAGAGGGCTCATCAGAGCGGATGGTTTTGGGTGGCGGAAAACAACAGTGTCCTGGGGTCAGGACTGAGAAGCCCAAATGAGAGATTGCAGGCAGTTATCACATCAGGACCAAGCAGAGAAAAGAGAAAGAGAGCATTCTGGGCATTTTGGCAGAGACCATCACTGGGAGGCTAAAACTGAGGGAGCCAAAACAAAAAACGGGGCTCTCTAGCAATCCGAAGGGACCTCTTGGTGCACAGCATAACTGGAAGCATCTCTGTGAAGAGAAGGAGGAGGGCTGTCCACATGGCGGCCCGGGGAGTCAGAAAGGGGGGGCGGGCGAGCTAAGTACAATTTTCTGTTGCTGCGACACGCCGTCAATTAAAAATGCAAAGCAGATTGACTCATGTGTGAAGGGGGCCTGGGGGGAGCCAGGGACTGTCAGGCCCGATCTATCTGCCCGGCGACACACACGATTGTAGGGTGGGTGGGTGGAAGTGGCATGGGGAAGGGGTGGGCGAGATGATGCCTGGAGGGAACGGATTGCCGAGGAAGTCTGGAGCACAGAGTCCCTCGCGCTCCTGCTCCTTCTGCATATGCACCGCCGCCACCCCCTTGAGAAATGAAAAAGCAAACCATCTCCAAATCTATCAGGGCCTGGACTCCCCGAGTCCCAAATATTTCTTTGGGTCCAGTTATGGGTTATGGAGACCTCAAGACCCCTTCCGGTGCTGCCTAGGTACCCATACTTGGCTCTGCAGAATATATCCCCCCCACCACCACCAATAAGCCTCAGCCTGCCCCCACGGTGAATTGGGGGAGCCCGCACATCCCCTGCCTTGACTCCCTGTCCTTCGCTGCTCTCCCTTGCCCCCTCCCCTCAGCTCCTTCGCTTCGGATTATCTCCTGCCACTGACAGGGCCCTGATTTCGTTAATTGCGACTTTAAGGTGGTTCTGTTCAAAGGCATGCCTTTACCCCGGCTAATGCATCTCAAGGCTGCCCCAGAAATAGCAGTTTGGACGGGGTGTGTGTGTGTGTGTGTGTGTGTGTGGATTTGGGTAGAAGATCCTCAGCCACATCCCTTCAGGCCAGAAAGAGAAAGAGAGAAAGAAGGAGATTTAACAGTAGCCAGTGATTTCCATAGGTGCAGGTTCAGAAATATGAAACAAGAGTCACAACTAAATGGGGGGGGGGGGTGATGTCATACTGTGCGGGCCACAAGGCTGAAAGGCAGAAAACAGGCCTCTTCGGGGAAATCTGGTAGAGAACGGAGCTGGAAATATTTCCTCGCGTTGCTTCCACACCGCCCCCCCTCCCCACGTCAAGGAACCTCCAAGCAGAGGCCAATGCAAGGTGGCACCCATTGCTTGCTGTCACAAGGCCTGAGCCCTCCCCCCAAACCAGATCCTTAACACGTGTCACTTCGATGTGAGGCAGGGGCTGGGCTAGGGCGATCCAGCGCGGCGGAGCGAGCTGCTGCCGCCCTCCCCCAACCATCTCTCAGGGTCCTAGAGGGGGGGTGCCATCACCCACCCCCGAGGCTTTCTCTACTTCTGCTAGTGTGCCCCTCTCCTTCAGCCTTTGCCAATCTGGTGCCCACTCCAGTTGGGAGTTGTAGCCCAAAACATCAGGCCTGCAGTTTGGAAAAGGCTGCTCTAACTGGAGCCATGGGCTAGCCAAAATACCAAGCTTGGGATCGTGGGACCCACCCCCAGGGCTGGCTTGATACATTTTGCTGCCTGAGGCACAGCAGCAAACAGTGCCCACCTGTGCCACTTAAGGCTCACCATGTTACTTTAGCACCCAATGGCGAAAACCCCACAACTCTTGCCTTGGGGTGTTGCTAGGTCCTTGAAAGCCTCTCTGGGCAAAGGCACATATTTGCACAAGCTAATATAGACATATTAATGCAAATTTAGGCCAGCCTTTTTGGGGAGGGAAGGAAATGACTCCTGCTGAATTATGGGGTGCTGTCACATTCCAGGGGTCCCCATCCGGCTTCTCACTAAAGGACGCAATGACACAGACAAGGTTTCTGGGGCAGCATGGCGCAAACAGACCAAGGTCAAACATGGGGAAGTCATATAGGTCAGGGCTGAATTTTCTAAAATTGGTTAAAATGTCCAGGAAAACCTGGGCGTATGGCAACCCATGTCAAAAGTGTAGATTTTTTTCAGTGAATTTCCTTAAAAGATAGCTTGAAAATTCTTTTTTTGCAAAAAATATTCTCAACAAGTTTTGTGTCCGGATTTTTACTTTTTGAAAATGGGCAAGGTCAAGAAACCATTCAAGGTCTATTTTTTTGCAGAGTAATTCACAAGGTACAACACAGTAAGGGCGGCAAAACTAGAGTCGGTGACAAGAAGCCGGAGGCCTGTTGTTTCAAGGCACTGGAAGGCTCAAGAAGAAGGCCTTAAATACACCAGCTTCCTACATTGTGCCCTAACCACCACTGCTGGCAGTGAAGAGATTATCAGGGCTTGCTTACTCACAAGTAGACCCCTTCCTCACAAGTAACCCAATGACTCTAGATCCCAATACACATACTGTGCTGTTGCTCTTCGGCCTGGACCTGAAGCTTCTGGAGGCCTCGTTCTCAAGGCCTGTGTGGAGTGGCTTCACCTCCTCTTCTGACATTTCCAGAGCTTCTTCCTCAGGTTATCAACGCAGTCCTTGCCTGTTCCTCCAGCTCCTTGACCTGTGGGGTTCATCCTACAACACAACTTACTCCATGCCTGGCACAAGGTCAGGGCTAGGAAGGGCAGCAACTGGCCGTGTGTTTAAATGTACGGTGCGTAGGCAGCCCCCGTTACAGAGCTTTAGTGTTACTTTCATATCTCTGAAATGGTGCAAATGTCTTCAGGAGTGGCTTTTTGATTGCTGAAGCTCTTATAAGACGAAGCATGCTCCACTAACTTCCTTGCATTTGCACATAAGCCATTTTTCAGCTTTCCAGTTGCAGCATAGATTGTGTTGATCCGTGGTTGCTGGAGAACGTGAGCGAATGTATAATATACCGTATTTTTTTGTCTAGAAGACGCCCCCTATTTTGGGGGACTCCTAATTTAAGAAAATGGGGGAGATACTATCTGTGTATAAGACGAGCCCAGATTTTGAACATTATTTTAGAGTAAAAAAAAGTCTTATACACTGAAAAGTACAGTGTGTGCATGTGTGTAATGTGTTGCTAGTGGGATATTTATAATGCAGTCAAACCAACAATGCATGTTTGCTAGATAGGCACATAAAGGAGGTGAAGCTCATAGTTTCCCTGTAAGTTTAACTATTATTTGCTGGTATTTAATTTTACAATTTACTATTGTATTCCAATGGATTATGGGATATTGCTTTATTTGATATAAGTTGTTTATTTTAAGGTTATTGCGACTTTTTTTGTATTGGATCAGATTGTTATGAGGCATGTGATCTTTGCTGTCTGATTTGTTGTTCCTTCAGCTTGTAAACTGCCTTGTGTGTTTAGAAAGGCGCTAGACAAATTAAAAGGGAAATGAAGTGAAATAAACGAGAAACTGAGAGGAACCAAAATGGGCCTATTCACACAACACCACACTTGACTTGCATTTCTGCCTCATGGGCGTAGCCGGGGGGGGGCAGGGAATGGCAGCTGCCCCCATTAATAAAAATACATAGCAAACTGAGGTTCTGCTTCCCCCCCCCCCAACAAAAGGCCTGCCCCCTAACAAAAATCCTGGCTATGCCCATGTTCTGCCTTGCTACACTTTCTCAACATGCCCTCCCCTGGTCAATTTAACCCCCACAAGTGTTGGAGTTTTGTCCAATTTGTGCTTCAGGCAACCTAGTTTCTCCTCTCCTCTGCTATACACACACAAACCCACAAAGACCAATCCCCCCCCCCCCCGCCGCAAAGTCTGAATTTTGTTGCTGGAAAGTTCTACACCTGCCCTCTGGGCCATGGACTGATCCTGCCTGGGGCTGGCCCAGAAAATGCAGCTGAAGTGAGGGCACATGGCAAGGGGGAAAGGGAAGGATATCTTTCCAGCCTGGAGCGGATGCCATCAGCTGGTGTCGAAGACCCCTTGGGAAAGTTTGGCAAGAGCATGCCAGATGGCGCCCGCCCCTCCATGTCCCCACTCTCGGTAGGAATGGAAGGGGACCGCAGGACCAGATGGGAAGGAGCGGCAGCAGAGGCATGGGAGCAGTCAAGAGAGTTGAGACGAGGAACAGCACATCAGGAGATGAGGTGGGGTGGGAAGTTGCGCTGTGGGTCAGGGAGGGGGAGTTGGGAAGCGAGTTAAAAGCAACCAAACAGAGAAGATGGGAACAGAAGAAGCGGGCTCACACCAAAGGCAGACCATCTGTCCCCATTAGGCTCACTGTTGCATGCACCGACCGGCAGCAGGCCTCTGGGGTTTCAGGCAGAGGCCTTCCTTAGACTTACGCGGATATGCCAAGGGTTGAATCTGTGACTTTGGGCATGCAAAACATGTTCTCTGGCCTATAGACTTCTTTCCAAAGCTGTACCTTCAAAAACCCGAAGGGTAAAAAACAATCCCACCTCATTCAAAGCAATGGTTTTATCTTCTCTCACCCCACCCACCAGAAGGAGCGCTTTTAAAGAGTTGATCTCCTGACAACCCACAGCTAATCCATTGAGACCTGGTGGCTCTGCTGCTGGCAGCTGCATGCTTTGAGAGTGTGGGTTGCTGCAAGAGAGCTGGGTTGTCCACGAGAGGCTGGTTGGATGAAATATGGGACATGGCATTGTCGGAAAGAATGGCTTACCAGAATCATGTTGTCAGAGGGATAGCTAAGAAAGACATCATACGGGTGGCCCTTTATATCCTATGCAAACAAGGGTGGATGATTACTACAACAACCTCTATTGAGGCAAGTTACACTATGGAGGGCTTGCATTAGCCAACTGAATCGTGCCTAGTGGATTCTGTTTGTTTCCTATGAAATCTCAATAATGATCATTTCTTTATAAAATAAGCTATGGTTTTATGTATTTGTGAATGGATACGGATTTAACCGGTTAATAAACCAATTACCTCCTGCCAACCTATCAGTTCGAAAGCACGTCAAAGTGCAAGTAGATAAATAGGTACCATTCTGGCGGGAAGGTAAACGGTGTTTTCATGCGCTGCTCTGGTTCGCCAGAAGCGGCTTAGTCATGCTGGCCACGTGACCTGGAAGCTGTATGCCGGCTCCCTCGGCCAATAAAGCGAGATGAGCGCCACAACCCCAGAGTCGGCCGTGACTGGAACTACTGGTCAGGGGTCCCTTTACCTTTAAACCAATTACAACTGATACAGTTAAGCAATTAAGCCCTACCAGAAACTTACCTCCACTTCTAAAGGGATAGAATTATGGTTAGAAACTGAAGTTTCTGATGGCTGATTTCAGGAAAGCAGCAATCCTTTAAGAGACTCCATTGAAGTAAGTCCCAATGAACTTAACGGGACTTGCTTCTGAGTTGACAGATATAGTATTCCATGGTGACTCATTTAATCTTCAGGGTGGAAACCAAAGGCTGAGGCTCCTTGAAAGGGAGGAAACCAGTAACAGGAGTGGGTACTTCTGCTGTTCCCTCTAGAGCTCTCTGTAAACAGGAGTGACCTGAGAATTATATAAGGAAGCCAAATACTTGGGAGGCATTTCCCAGTTTAAACAGGAGCTGTTGACTTGAGGATAACCTCCAAAAAAAGCTCAATGACATAAAATGCTTCTTTGTGGCTAGAATCCCAAAGAGCCCCACAGGTGTGAGACCCGTTGTGGGTCCAGATCCTGGCCTGAATGCATCCAGCTGGAGGGGCAGAAATAGTTATAAATTCCAGTCTGAAAAACTTACAGGGCACAAATGATTTCTGAAGGTTTCCAAACTGAATTCGGAGTAATCCAAAAACCAGGAATTACCTAAATCAGGGATGAGAAACCTGTGGCTTTCAGATCTCCTCAGACTCCCAACTCCCATCATCCCAGATTATTCTCCATCTTGGCTGAGGCTGATGGGAATTGGAGTTTAGCAGCATGTGAATGAGAGTCACAAACTGCTAATCTCTGGGTTGGAGTCGGGAAGACAGAAATTAAATCTGTGTGAATGTTTACAGTGTTCAATGCCTGCTTTTGAGCTTCTCCATAGCGTAAGGTGCTCTAGGCAGAATAATGGTGCCCGCAGGGTCAGAATCGGGAAGTGGAGGAGAATTACAATATGTTATATGAAGAAACAAGGCAATTTCCCCAGTAGCTACAAAGGGAAGCTCGATTATGGGCGCAAGTAGGTTCAGAAGTTGAAGTTGTGGATCAGGGAAGGTGGTGCTAGTCTGACACCTTGTGGAAACAACCGATACTACAGGAGCTCAGTTGAGACTGCCACCAAGATCCAGAGAGATGTTTCTCCAGAAAGAGAGGTTTCCTGAGAGAAGGGAAACGAGCATAGCCCCAAGGAAAATGTGGGGAGGGGAGGATAACAGAGCAAGAGGCAAATGACAATGTTAAGAGGAGGTGTCGGAAGCTGAAGGGTTAACAGGGTTTAGTGAGCAGGAAGAGTCTGTGGCAGAGAGAAATCCAGAATTGGAGACAGAAGCTGAAGCAGGAGTGTGAGAGGAGGAAGGCCAAGAGGCAGAGATGAGTCAGGCTGGTGAAAAGTCATGGGTGTCTTCTCCTCCTGTTGCAACAAGCTCCCCTCCCTCCTGCTCTCCCAGGACCAGGAGAGGCATGAAGTGGGAGTAGCAAAGGCAGGCACACAGATGCAGTCTCAGAATGCTTGGGGGGGGAACCCTGGAGAGGAGGTGACTTAGGCAGCTGTGGAAGTGGGGGACCTTCAGTCTCCACAGCTACCTCATGGGGCAAGACCTACCAAATAACACTTGCTGCACTCATTGGGCCTGGCACCCCTGTGCATATTGTGTTTGTTTTTTCCTAATACAGTTGTACCTTGGAAGGCAAAAGGAATCCGTTCTGGAAGTCCGTTCGACTTCCAAAACGTTTGAAAACCAAATCGCGGCTTCTGATCAGCTACATGAAGCTCCTGCAGCCAATCAGAAGCTGCAGAGGCCCCGTCGGACGTTCGGGTTCCAAAAGAATGTTCGCAAACCAGAACAATCACTTCTGGGTTTGCGGCGTTTGAGAGCCAAAATGTCCGAGTTCCAGGGCGTTCGACAACCAAGGTACGATTGTAAAGAGTTAACCTCACTTACTCTGTGTGATTTACTGCTGGCTTGCTCCTGAGCACTGCAACCTACTTCATCAGATGCACGAAGCCTTGTTTTAAGTTGCAGGCTGATGTACACTAGGTTGCTGGGGCATGGGTGGGACTGAGAACAGTGAGGTCAGCAAAAAAAAAATGAAATGCAGAAAAGCAGCCATTGATAATTATGTTGAAGTGGCTGTGGCTGTTCACAGAAACCCCACACAAATGGGTTGGAGTTGATAATGCAAAGATCCTGGCATTGGTCAGCTAATTCGCATGTGTAAGTGTTGCTGTTATTTTACCCTAATTCGAGCCACAGGACAGAGCATTAAACCTCTTGGTGAATTGTGAAACCAGCAGCTTCACAGGTGCAGCCTCTCTTTGAAGTTCCTTGTTCCAGGAATGCCCACCTTAAGGTGAATTACAAAGTGTCCTGTGAGGTTGAAATGTCCCCCCTCCCGCCCACTTTTTTTTGGATACTGGCATTTCTGATGCTTTAAATACTTTCTGTTCACAAACCATTAGCACCCACTGCTTGCTACATATGCATACACGCTGTGTACCCTGAAGACTACACCTTCATTTTTGTTTCTCACTCAGAAATAGCAGGGTACTTTGGAGAAAAGTACACCCATTTGTTTCAGTCAGCAGTGGGGGGGACCCCCAGGGGCCATCTAGTCCAACCCCCTGCAATGCATGAATCCTGCCCACAGCTGTCCCTAGGTAAGCTTGAACCAACCCAAGGGCTGCATTGTATAATGGTAAGCCTTCTGGGGGCAGCATGCCAGTGGTGTGGGTGGGAGCACAGAAGAGAGAGAGACAAAGCAGCAAATGAGAATTTAGCCTCTGTATACAAGCAACCTAGTTTCTACGCACACCCTTACACGGCTGGTGAGGGGCACCTCTCAGGAAAAGCATGTGTGCCAGAGGAAAGGGTGTGGATTGTGTCGAGTCCTGAGGGTCAAGTAGAAAGAGGCGTGGCGGGGCAGAATTGGCACCAGGGCCTGGGCTCCCTTGTCCCTTGTTTAAATAGAAGCTGATGGAAGCACCGAGCCATTTTCCTCTGCTCCCCTCTTGCTAGCTCAGGTCCTTTCCGGTCCAAAAAATCAACGGTATTTCTAAAGGGTGCCTTGCATCTGAAACAAGACTCTTTCTGATCTTCCTTCTCTGACCCAAATTTACAATAAACGTCCCCAATGGCCACCGTCCCATAATGATGTGATGTGCTTTTCTACAACCTTTGTGGAGCATCATTTCCCACATATCCAGAATGGGTGAACATTTGCAGACTGATGTAAGGCAGAAGAGGAATCGATACACTTTTGGAGGGCAGAAAGATGCAGTCCCACGATTTGGCAAGCAAAAGCAAAATGGCTGCCCGGCCACACGCTTTTTGGAATCAGTGTTGCTTTCCAAAACTCACCTGTACATATGGAAGGGAGAAGTTGGGTTGGGAGGGAGAGAGTCAGGACACTTCCTGAGCTGTTGCTGTTTCACACGGTGGCAAACTTGGGTTGCACAAGTACAGTGGATTGGGAGGTCTTGCGCAACAAACCCACTTCCCCAGAAATAAAGAGGCTTCTGGGGCCTCCTGCTTTGTCTTACCTTAGGCAGCTTTGTCCTCAAACACTGGTGTGGGCCAAGAACGCATCAGGATTGTCACTGTTTTGTGCATGAGATTCAGCAACATACCTGTAAAAAAGGGCCTTTGCCAGCCAGTGCAGATATACGGTTCTGAGGTAGACAGGCCAGTCATCTGACTAGCCATAAAACTGATTCCTACATCCCTAAGGAACTAGCAACCGACTTGAGTCTTGTCACATCCAACCCACTATACTTCAAAAATCCTCGAGAGTTGGCATTCGTTTCGAGAGACAATAGAGTGCGCCTCCAGGAAGAAGAAGAAGAGTTTGGATTTGATATCCCGCTTTATCACTACCCGAAGGAGTCTCAAAGCGGCTAACATTCTCCTTTCCCTTACTCCCCCACAACAAACACTCTGTGAGGTGAGTGGGGCTGAGAGACTTCAAAGAAGTGTGACTAGCCCAAGGTCACCCAGCAGCTGCATGTAGAGGAGCGGGGACGCGAACCCGGTTCACCAGATTACAAGTCTACTGCTCTTAAACAATACACCACACTGGGTTGAAGTCAAGCCACTGGAGAATCACACCCTGCCTGTAGCTGCAGAGACTGGCAATTTGTAAATGCTGCCTCCTGCGTTGCTTCTGATGAATTCGCAGCACTGAAGTGACCTCTCAGGGGCGTACGCCTGGGCAGTGTGTATGGAGGTCCTGGGCTGCCCAGACAACAAGCCCCCCCCCCCCTTGGCCTCGCTGATGTGGTCCAAAGGCAAGCAGAGCAATAAATTTGGCACCAGCTTGGCTGCAGGAGTTGCTGAAGGGGCGTTTACAAAGCGCTGTCCTACAGAAATATCGGACTTATTCTATGCAGACTTAAGCACCACCTAAACCTGTTCAGATCAAACCTCTCTTCCTTCCTTTGACTTCTGATGGCAAGGACTTGATTCCTACTATGAAGGAGAGCGAAGTGCTGGGTGGTTGCTGGATGCTGCAGGGACAGGTAGTAACCCCCACTCTGTTCTCTCTAAGCCTCTAGCTCAATGGTAGAGCATATGCTTTGCATGCAGAAGGTCCCAGGTTCAACCCCTGGTGTCTCTGGTCAGGGCTAGGAAAAAGCAACCCTGAACCTGATACCCTAGAGAGCTGCTGTGCTGCAAGTCAGAGTAGACATCACTGAGCTTAGACAGACCAATGGACTGACTCAGTAGAAGGCCGCTCCCGGTGCCAGTGTCAAAGTAAGGTTAAAATGCCAAGCAGATCAGTTTCATTGTGTGCAGATCAGCCTGATGTGTGTGTGTGCTTACTTTTATCTTATCTTGTCCTTTGCCTCAAGCAGCAAAACTTCCTGAGGAGGTGAAAGGGAGGCATCTAGGGATGGGAGCTGAAAGTTAACGGGCTGCTGAGTCTCTCTAAGCCCCACCCAACCGAGGAAAAGCCAAAACTGATTTGCGATTCCTGCATTGTAGGGGGTTGGACTACTAGGTGACCCTGGGGAGCGCCTCCAACTCTACAGCTTTGTGGTTTTCCATGATTGCATTCAATGGGGGTTTGCAAGGTCGCTCCACGCACCTCCCCGCCCCCGCCCCCGTTGCCCTTTTACATGCCCCAGGCCCACATTTCGTACCTACTGAAACCCGGGAGCGATTGCCAAGGGGGGAGGGGGTTAAAGGGCGGCGGCGGATCATTGGGGCTGGAGCAACCCTGGGGGGGGGTGGCGGCAGGGGTAGGTGTCTTTCTGCCGTTGGTCGACAAGAAGAGGGGGCGCCCGGAGGAACCCGCCCTGCCTTGCTGTAATGTGTGTGCGGGGTGGAGTTGTGGGGGGGGGGAGAGAAAAAAAACTGTGGGAAGAATGGAACTTTGTGTCAACGTGGCGCCGGTCGGCCAGTCCCGGAGCCCCTCGGCCACGCCCCTCGGCCGACGGCGACCTCCGATTGGGCTCTGCGGGGATGAGGGGCGTCGCCCTGGAGGGCAGGAGGGCGGGGCAGGGAGAGACGAAGCCGGGCTGAAGATGAGACGGGGCGGCACTTGCAGAGGGAGCATCCATCGCACGGGCTGCGGCTACTGGTGAGCTGGGCGAAGGGAGAGGCGCGCTTGCAAGAGGTTTGCATGCTGGGGCTGTGGGGTGCGGAGTTAAATGCAAGGGGCGCTCAGAGGCGTGGAGGAGAGGTGGGGCGGCTCGGAGACTTCGGAGAAGGGGAAGGGGGAAAGCTTTAATAGAGCGGGAAACCCGTGAGAGGGAGGGCTGTTGTTAGAGACACGCGGGCATTGCAATGCACGGATTGTGCTTTTTTTCTTTTTTTGCAGGGTGCGAGGTAAGTGCATCCTGATGGGTGCTGAGCTTGCAGATTACCGCTTGCAGATTGTGATCCCTCCCTCCTTCCCGCCCCCGCCAGCCCCACAACTAGCCTCTTGTGTCCCTCGGAAAAGAACAACGTGGCTGCGCTGCGCTTTGGGTTGTTGCGGCTTTTGGGTCAGAATTGGTGCTTGAGGTTGGCTAAAGTAGAGGGCACTGTTAAGACACTCTTTGGGGGCGGCGTAGGAGGGGCTGTATTGGCCCAGAAGTTTGCTTCAGACCCGCATCCTTTTCCTTTAAGCCACGGACATCTCACGTGGTGCCTTCTGTTGGTCTTCTCTCAACTCCCAGCAGCGAGCATGGCCTATAGTCAAGGATGACCACGTTGGCTATTCTTTTCCCCTTTAGTCCTGGGGTTAGACATGCTTCCCTTCCTTTCTTCAGTGTGGAGTGTAGTTATCAGTGTCCCCTTAGTGTGAAGAAGTGTGCATGCACACGAAAGCTCATACAAAGAACAAACTCAGTTGGTCTCTAAGGTGCTACTGGAAAGAATTTCCTATTTTGTTTCCTATTTTGTTTCCCTTATTCTGAGACACTGTCTTTGTTTAAAGTTGTGGCTTCCAAAGTCTTTGCAGTGTCGGAGGGGAAAGTTGCTTGTGTTTCCTTTTCTCTGTCTTTGGCATGTTAGCTCTGCTTCCCTTCTGAGGCAGGTTGCTTTGTATATCTGGAAGGGCTCGGTTTTCGTTTTGCACATTTCACAGCAGTGCGGTAGTCTGCAAGTGTGGGTTAGTGAAGAGCAGTAGTTGGGAGATGGAGGATAGGAGTGTTGTCCAGCTTGTTTCAAGCCCCGAAGTTGCCTTTGCTGGTGGTTTAAATAATTTGGCATCGGATGTGTCTTCTTTGTACCGCAGCCCAGGAAGTAATGTGTTGTTCTGATTCTGCTGTCACTTTCTTCCTCAATAAGCTTTGTTCCCAGCAAAGTGGGGACAGCTTTAATTCAGATGCCTCCAGGAATTGAACATTCTGTATTTTGGGCAGCACAGTTGGGAACTGGCCTAGTTCCCCTATGCTGCTGGGATTACTGAATTTATTCTTCTCCTTTTTTTAGTTTGCCCTCAAAATAGCAGACGCAGTCCTTGTTTCTGAACTTCATCTCTCACTCCAGGTCCTTAGAGCTCAAGAGATCCAATGGTGTTCTGGGTTAAAATGTATGTAGGAGAACAGATTACAAGCTGGGACTCCTGGGTTCTCTTTGTGGGTCAAAACTCCCAATGCTCTCTAAAAGAGAAACTTGTATGCATGGCTGGGTGAAACAGAGTCAAATAAGGTGGAAACTCCTTGTTTCTTTGGTATGGGAGAGCGGGAACAATTGATGGGCTTGGGGGCGTCTTATCTGTGGTGTTCAAGAGACAGTGGTTAGAGTGTTCGACTGAGGAGAACCAAGTTCAAAACTGAACATTGGATGAATGTACGCCATTCACTCTTATTCAGCCCATCCTACCTCACTAGGCATTGTGGTGATGAAACTGGGGTGCTGGTTTTGGGAAATAACCATGCATGTGGTCCTGAGCTCTTCGGGAAAATATTGAGAAGGCTGTGTGATGTTTGCTGCCCCCCATGTATACTCTTCCAGTAGAGATTCCATAGACATCCTCACATTTGACTTTCTTTTTCTTTTTTAAATAATTTTTTATTATTTTCCAAATATACCAAATTACTACCAATTCAACATCAAATACACATTACATTATCCATTGCTCTGCCGAGCTATGACTTCCCTCCCCCTCATCAGCAGGTTTTCTAGTCCAGTTCTTGTCGCGCAGTTTATATTGCGTCCATATTAAACTATGTCAAAGGTTTATTCCAGTCCTACTAGTGTTTTTAAACTTCCTCTATTCAATCTTAAGTACTCCACAAATTTACTCCAATCTCTTTGAAACCTCGAGTCCTCCTGGTTTGACCCTACCGGTCAGTTTTGCAAGTTCAGCATATTCCACCATCTTCGTCTGCCACTCATCAATCGTTGGTAACTCCTGTAATTTCCACTTTTGGGCAAGCAATATTCTCGCTGCTGTTGTCGCATACATGAACAATCTTTTATCTTTCTTAGCTATTTCATCTCCCATCAACCCCAACAAAAGGGCTTCAGGTTTTTTTGGGAAAGTATATTTAAACATCTTCTTAAGTTCATTGTAAATAGATTCCCAAAACACCTTGACCTTATTGCAAGTCCACCACATGTGATAGAAGTTCCCTTCTTCTTGTATACATTATCATGCATTCTATACATTTTTGACAATTTTACTGGAGTCAAATACCATCTATACATCATCTTATAAACACTCACATTTGACTTTCAGCTGCCTCTTGAAGACTCCTCCCCACCCCTCCCCACAAACAGACCTATGCAGTTGTTTAAAATCTTCTCAAGTAGCCAGTCATTTTAGTAATTGTTTTCTCCTGCATTGAATGCTTTTGTTTTGTTTTTAATTATACTGCTGCGTTTCTGAGAGGGCAATATATAAATGCTTATATAAATAACAGGAAGAAACTGTAATAAATAAATACCTGTTTAAAAGGAGTGTAGTGGGATGAAGCATGTAGCAAGCATTGAGAATCATAGAATTGGAGAGCTGGAAGGAACCCGGAGGATCATCTTAGTTCAACCTCCTGCAGGAATATGCAGCTGTCCCATACGGGGATCGAACCTTGGCGTTATTAGCACCACGCTCCAATCAACTGAGCTAAGTCAGATGATTTTGAAATGTAGGCAGTGGGACTTCCTGGCATGTGAGGAACTGGAATAGCATTCTTTCTCCACCGTCAGTTACATTGCACTTTACGGAGTATAAGAGGACAGGTCCCTGCCCACAGGAGCTTACAAGCTAAAATTGACACAGGGCAGATGACGGAGAAAGGGGTAAACGGGGAAGCAATATTTAGGTTGCTTCAGTTGCACGTGCTTAGACTTAGTTATGGGCTGAGTTGTAACAGGGCGTGGGAACCAGGGGTGTGCGCCAAAGGCTTTGTGGGGGGAGTGGGTTTTGAGAGGGCGTTTGAATGAAATGAGAGAGGTGGGTCCAGGACAGGTGTTCTCGAAGGCAGTTCAAAGCATCTGGGGCAGCAAAGGAGGAGGGACAGAGCTTTTTGAGGGAGCAGAAGACCTTTATATGTTGGAGGGGGGTGAAGCTAAGGAGCAAAGATATCTGTTCGTTAGAGTGCGGTGCTGATGTAATGCCAAGGTCGCAGGTTTGATTTCCGGGGGGTGGGGGGGTTGGACTAGAAAGATCCTCAGTGCCCCTTCCAACTTTGATTCTATGAAATTTCACAAGGCAGTATGCCAACCAAAAAAAATACAGTATTGCAGTGAAAATAAAGAAACACCAGTAAAAGCTGGATGTGAAAGAATCTCAGATTTGAAAGTCCAGAGCGTCACAGTTTTTAGAAGGCACCTGAAAATGAGCAGAGGCCCTCCTGCCAAACTTCTATTGGCAAGGAATTCCACAGGAAAAGGGCTTACCAGACTAAAGGCTTGGCGCCTGGTAAAGGCTAGTCAAACCGGAGGGGGGGGCACATGGGACCCCAAAAGCCAACAGATGGCGGCTAATATTCCCTTGTCACCTTCCTGTCTTGGAAGCGGTGTGGAATGTAGACCCATTTGGAGCAAAGTGGGCTGGCTCATGATTTATATATGCACCATGTGTGTTTCTTTCCTTACTGACCTTTTTTCCTTGTTCCCAAGTTGTGTACAATGGCTTGGCAGAAGATGCTGTTTTCCTCCTGCCTGTTGACTGTGTGCCTCACGTGGGTCTTGGCCAAGCCTCCCCCCGACAAAAAGGACCGTGTCCACCATAACCAAGACTTGAGCGACCACCCTCACGATGACAACCAAGATTTCCAGTATGATCACGAAGCCTTTCTGGGCAAGGAGGATGCCAAAACGTTTGACCAGTTGACTCCTGAAGAGAGCAAACAGCGGCTTGGGTAACTGGAACTCGGCTGTTGGGTGAAGGGTTTTGCATCTTGAGGAACTGAGGGAGGAGAAGCAAGCTTCTAGTCCTCTAGAAGTGTGTGGTTGATGGCATCTCATGGGTTAAGTGGGGGGCATATGAGTAGCTTTCCCCATGTTCTATGGGTAAGGCTTTAGTGCTTTGTATGGTACATTGCCCATCTTCACAAGCTAGTGAAACTAGAATACATTTTGCACAATAAGCAACCTTAACTAGCATTGATTTACATCAACTTTCCACAACCTGGTACTCCAACTCCCATCAGCCCCAGCCAAAGGTCAGGAATGATGGGAGTTATAGTCCTAAACATATAGGTTGAGGAAGGCTATTTTAGACAGATTGCATAATCTATGTGTTCTTGATACAGAATGTGGGTCATCCCAATGTCATTCACAGGCAGTTTTGAAGCACCTGAGTATTGCCACTTGCCTGCCACTAGGGCTTCCAGCTCATTGCTGATATGGCGGTTAACCTTTGACCCTTTCCAGATGTTGAACTCCAGTACGGCCCGTGGTCAGGGCTGAGGGGAGTTACAGTCCAGCAACATCTCAAAAGCCGCAGGTTCCCCACTCCTGCTTAATAGCATAACACAAGCACCCCATTACGATTAGACAGACATTATGCAAAACGCGGTAATTTGAGAAATGCGCAGTGCCTTAAATTTCATCGCATTGACCACAGACAGTGCTTGCTTTCATCATGTTACCCTCTTTTATTATTGGCCAAACACACACAAAAGCGTGCTGCAGAAGCCCTGTCACACATTCCTCAAATGCGTAAATGGGCATAAAGTGTTCAGGGGTGGGAACACATGGTTCTCCCTGCTTCCTTTAAAGGAGCCCATAAATGGAGCCCATAATCAATGGTAATCTGAACTCAATTCTTCCCAGACCAAGAAAGTCCTGAGGTAAACTGGATTTTTTGCAGGCGTTCTTCAATTTAAAAAGCCAGTAATGGTGAACATGCTTCCTTGGAAACTAGTGTATCCACGGTTACCAACCTTACCTTGCACACACACGCGCGCGCGCGCATGGAGGTGTTCCACAGAATATCCTCTTAATTCACACAGGGCAAGTGGTGAGGCTCAAAAAGCCAGGCCAGGCCCCTGTACGAACCAAATATGTGGCCTATGTATACCCTGGAAACTTCTAGAATTCACAGCAGTTCCTGTGGCAGACATGTTGGGAGTACCTTAGCACAGGAAAGGCCTGGCTTGAGGCAGGACGTTTGAAAGCTATAGTTCTCTTCACTATGCCACACTGGCTCTCCACGTTCCAGGCAGAACGCCTCACTGCCCAGTCTGTTTTCTGCTCCGCCGGGCAGAAAACCTGATGCCTTAAGGAAACTAGTTTGAAATGGCTGGGAGGTCTCATCTCTAAAATTAAGTTTGGGGCCTCTTTGGAAGAACACCAAAGACTGGCTTAGTGGGAACACAAAATCCCTCTTTGTGCATCCAGAGGAACGCATGTGGGCATGAAATGTGAGGTTGGGGGGGGGGTCAAGCAGGTGTGCACACCCTGCTCCACCCTGGACATGGGTGGTGCTTCCCATTATAACACATTGAACAAGTAAACAAGCTTACTTGGTTTTGTTTCCAGTGGGCACTTTGAATTTCATCCTGTGCCACACAGGTGTAATTTTCCAAAAAGTCGACCTTAGAATGCAAAATTTGAGCACATAATTGCGGTAACTCACGTTACACATTTTGATAGTGTTTGTAGGGCACAAACTGTAACATAAAATTATAATGTTTACATGATTACATTGCATCTATTGCCTAGAAGGAAAATGCAGAAAAGTTTAATTCTGAAGCTCCAATTCAGGAAGATATTCTAAAAATAACTTGTTTTGGTAACTCACGTTACAGCTTCATCCTCAATAATTAAAATCAATCAATACCAATGAAAAATGTAATTGGAGCAATATAAACTATTTGCAATCAAAAGATGACATTTTAAGCTTTCAGTATACATATTACAATAATTGTTTACATGGTTTGAATAGATTTTATCTTACCTTTAATGTATGTCTAACTTCAAAAACAAATTCATTTGCAACATGTGCTACATTCAGGTGGTGGCCATCTTGGAATGAAGCATTCTGGGAATAATTTGTTTTGTTGCCAAAACAATTTGATACGTGTACACAAACTTAACATGTAAAAAACTTTATTCAGACTTAAATTAAGAGTTTAAATAAATAAAGAGGACAGCAAAGGAAAAGAAAGAGCAGTGGATGAAAGAAAAAAATAAACACTTTTGCAAAACTAGCTAAATCTAGGAGCTTTACATTCACACCAAACAAGGATCCTCCTCGCAAGTAATTCAGCGTCTTGGGTGGTCAGAGAGCAAGTAAAGGACAAGGAAGGATGACAAAATGTTGGCAATGTTCCATTTTTAAGAGCTTTGGACCCTGGTTGCTTCAGATTGGAAACTGGCTCTGGCCAATCACAGGAGTTGCCCATAACCCCAAAAAATGCAGAGGGGTGAAAGGAGGAGGAAAACCAAGGTGGCAGAGGCAGGAAGGTGGGGGGGGGGGACAGCTGTCAGAGTCAGAGAACAACTTTTACTTTGTGTATTGGGAACGTGGTGGAAGCTACATGGTCTGCCTGCCTCTAGAAAATGGAAGCTGAGTGAATGCAGACCTTTAAAGGCTGGGCGTAATGCCAGATGCGGGTGGCGCTGTGGTCTAAACCACTGAACTTCTTGGGCTTGCCGATAAGGAGGTTGATGGTTTGAATCCCCACAGAGCTCCCGTTGCTCTGTCCTAGCTACTGTCAACCTAGCAGTTTGAAAGCACGCCAGTGCATGTAGATAAATAAGTACCGCTGTGGCGGGAAGGTAAACGGCGTTTCCATGTGCTCTGACACTTGTCACGGTCCTCTGTGCACTAGTAGCGGTTTAGTCCTGCTGGCCACATGACCCAGAGAGCTGTCTATGGACAAACACCGGCTCCCTTGCCCTGAAAGCGAGATGAGCTCCGCAACCCCATAGTCACCTTTGACTGGACTTAACCGCCCAGGGGTCCTTTAACTTTAGCTTTGCCTGCCTCTGAATACTAGCTATTGGGACTCACAAATAGAGACATCTCCATTGCCAAAACAAAATAATAAATAAATAAAATCCTTCCAGTAGCACACTTCTTCAGTTCCTGTTTTGGAACTTCTCAAAAGCATCTGGGTGACCAACTGAGAGAACAGGAAGTTTGACTAGATTAGCTGGGCCTTTGGAGTGATCTAGCAAGGCCTTTCTCATACTAATATTACGGACGTATCTTGGCCATTTCCCTGTTCTCTAAGCCTCTTTGTTCTTGAACCAATACCTTCCCTCTGCAGAAAGATCGTGGATCGAATCGACCGGGATGGGGACGGTTTTGTGACTCAGCCTGAGCTGAAGGAATGGATCAAGCACACTCAAAACCGCTACATCTACGAGAACGTGAACAAGAACTGGAAGGACTATGACAAGAATAGTGATGGCCACATCACCTGGACTGAGTTCAAGAACGCCACTTATGGCTACTATGAAGGTGTGGGCGGAGGAAGTGGTGTGTGTACACACAGGAGAGTGGGAAGGGTGTGTAGCAGATGTAGGCCACCTGGGAGATTTCGGCAGGTTCTAGTTCAATTCTGGAATCAGGTGGAAGAGCTGTTTAGCAGGAGGGAATGGCTGGCATTGTAGCATATATAAAAAGCAGCTTGTGTCCCGAGTAGTGTTGTGGAGCAGCCCGAGACCCCAGGCCAAAATATGTCTACATTATTTAAGAAACTGGAGTGGATGGTAAAATGTTGGTTCATGCTTCCCCCCCCCCCCAACATCATCCTGGAACATTGGGAGAGGGGAATGCACCCACCCCACACCAAAATTGTAGAGGATATTTGAAGAAAGTTCCTCTTTCTAAGAGGGCAAGCAGAAAAAAAAGGAAAATCTCAGAAATCTTCTCCGGTGTTGGGGGAAGGCCTTCTGAGGGATGTTAGCTTGGCTCTGCCTTAAATGTCCAGTTATCTGGGGATAACAGGCTCCAAATGCTCTCTGATCTGTATCTAGTGATTCTAGCGAAATTGGCTGATGGGCACAAGGACAAGTGCTCAAGCTAATCTGCTTGCTCTCCATCACTTGTTGCTAGCAACCTAGTTGTAGCTGGCCAGGGCTCCCAAGGCTGGCCTGCTGCCTTGGGAGGGAGGGCAAAACATTGGCCTCTCTCTGCTTTTGGCAGTTTTGTCACCTCCTAGTGCCAGCTCTGAGGAAGCAAGCTGGCTGGCTGTGAGAAGCTAGTTTCATCTCCCAGAAATGCAGAGGACTCACGGGCTGGCGTCTGGTTGAGAGAGGGCTACATTGGTCCCATTAACCATCAGCATTATTTAAAAAAAAAAAAACAGATTTAATGGCACAGTCGTATCATTGGTGCTACCCAGCTATTGGGCAGCAGTGGGGGAAACCATTGCTGAAACAATGAAAAGGTTGGTGCCAGGCAGGCCTTCCTAGAGAGAGCATTTCATTAAACAAGGGGCTACCACAGAGAAGGCTTGTTCTCTTGTTGTCACCCTCTGGGCCGCCCTTGAGAACGGCCTCGGATGATGATCTTGGATTTGTCGGAACACGCCAGGGGGTCACACGCAGCCCCTGGGATGAGACAAACCCCTCTGGTGTTTTGCTGATGAAACACAGTCCCAGGACACTTATAAATCATCAGCGACACATATCTTGAAGACTATGTGCAAACGCTTATCAGCAGAGTTTAGCAGAAACAAAGTGCAGTTTTGGTGTGTGCATTCTAAGTATTTATTAAGCGATATATACAGCACAAAGCAATCATGGCGTCTCTCCTCTTTCTTCTCCAAGAGAGAGAGAAAGTAAGTACAAAAGTACAGTAGAACGGAAGAGATAAGACTAGCTTCCATTCTCACACGTTCCAAGTCTAGAAAGTAAACACAGACATATGATATAACCATCACACATCCAGCAACAGAGGAGTGAAATGCTAACAGGGTCCTGGCAGGTTCATAGGGGGAAAGCTGAACATCTGCAGCAAGGACTGCCAACTAGTCGTGTAAAATCCCACTGTGATTTAGAACCCTGGAAGGTCAGGGTTCTAGATCGTGCAGGGAGCAGAAATAGCTCCCTGCTGCAGATGCAATACTCCCAACGGGGAGAACCAGTGATGCAAGCCCTTGTTCTCCACCCCACCCACCCCAGTGTGTGAATGCCTGCGCATGACACAGCACCTTTGGGCTTCACGTATACTTCTTGTCTTTGATGCTGTTAGGAGAGGAGTTTGGCGATCTAGAAGACAAACACTCCTACCGGAAGATGCTGGCCCGGGATGAGAGGCGGTTCAAGGCAGCTGACAAGGATGGGGACATGACCGCGACGAGGGAGGAGTTCACGGCCTTCCTCCACCCCGAAGCGTTCGACTACATGAAGGACATTGTGGTGACGGTGAGGCTGGAGATGGTGAACTCTTGGTGGGAGGAGAAGGCTCTGGTAGACTAGGGCTGCACACACTCTATGCCTTTACAAAGCACACCCGAAATGTATTTCCCCACCCTCAAAGAATTCTGGGCATTGTAGTTTAACCCTCACAGAGTTACAGTTCACATAAAGCGTTAAACTACAGGGCCCTGAATTGACTCTTCCCTTGTGGCTTTCAGAGGACTAAGCCAGCTGGGGGTCCCTGCCAGGGGGTCTCGTGCATCCCAGTCGACCAGGGACTCCTGCCCTGGGCCTCAGACAAGCTCTGTACAGGCTTAGATGGCAGCCATTTTGTGTCACTCTTTGTTTCCCTGCATCCAGTCCAAAACCTCTTTTTTCCTCTCCACAACTGGCCATGACTTTTTTGTGGGGGGGGGGCTACTCCACCACTACCACGAAGTCCTTCTAGGTGAGCTGCTAAAGCAGGTGGGAAGCAGCTGTGGCTCAGTGGCAGAAGGTCCCAAGTTCAATCTCTCTGCCGTCTCTAGGCAAGGCTGGGAAAGAACCCCATCTGAGACCCTGCCAGTCAGAGCAAGCAATACTGAACTGGATGGAGCAAGTGACGAGAATGGTCTCTATTCTGCATAGCAAGAAACCCTCTAGTTCTCCCCAACTCCACCCCATTCACTTTTCAGGACTTTCCTGCGTTACTGTGGGCGTCCCATACCAAACAGCAAGTAATGATTACAAATCACCGTTATTTCTTGCGTTTCGCTGGGCTGTGGTGTCCTCCATGCACAAGTCTCTGTGGGGAGGAGGATGCATCTCCTTTTATCATGATCCATCACACTGGTGTAAGCTGCTTTCCTCCCCCCCCCCCCCCGCAGGAAACCATTGAGGACATCGACAAGAACGGGGATGGCTTTGTCGAAGTAGAAGAATATCTTGGTAAGGTGGAAGGGCAGTGAATGCACAGGTTTTGTTTCTTTGCTCATCTGCCTAATTTGACTCCTAGGAAAGTGCCCTGGTCGTAGGACAGAGCATAATAATTATTATTTAGAACAAGAGGAAAATAAATAAATATTTATTTATTTATTTTTAAAAAGTCAAATGAAGTAGGGTGCTGCCAGACTGTCAGTATTCTGCAGGAGGGATTCAACAACTACAGAAATTTTGCAGGTTGAAGCGACAAGGAAATGGCATGGAAAAGTAGGGAGAAGAGATGATTAATGGGAAGACATGTAAACACCCCACGAGCAAATCGAGAGGAATGCTTACTGCCATAGAACCACAACAGAACGTTCAGTAAAGACTGGGCATAGTCTAACCTCCGCATAAGCATTGCGCAAGTAAATCAGAATGATGAGTGTTGAATAGAATGCCACCTGGAGGAGCCTATACAGTAAGAACGGCAACACAAAAAACCTCCCAAATCTAGTAGAACGTGTAGCTTAGCTGATTTGCTAAGGCAAATCGAGCCAGTCTTTCCAAATCATGCTGAGTGTAGCCGGTAGTTGTGAAAGGCTGTCCTCCATTTTCATATATGCTATTAAATAGTGCCATTGTTGTCCATAGTCATTGTCCAGCCTTTTTGCCTCTCTCAACTAAGTTGTTGGTTTCTCTGGGGCAGGGTTCTTGTGGGGAGAGGGAGAAGGTTGTCTGCCCCTTATTGAACAAGGGCTTGGAAAGTAATAGTGAAGTTGGAAATACAAGAAGAAATTAGGAAATTTGAAAATCTTGAGAAGTGGTTGATCGAAGTCAAAAATATGTATAAGAGATGAATATTATCGGATGTTTAAAAGAATGTATGTAAAACTTAATAAAAATTATTTATAAAAAAGAGAGGGGCCACTTGCTTTGGTCTTCCCAAAAAAGTAACACCTCACTTATTTATTTTGCTTATTCTTAGCATTTGTATCCTGTTTTTCCTCCAAAGAGTTTAAAGTCGTATGCATTCCTTCCCCAATTTCATTCTCACAATAACCCCGTGAGGATAGGATGAGAGACTTATGACCAGCCCAAAGTCACCCAGTGAGCTGCTTGGCAGAGTTGGGATTTGAACCGCTGTCTTCCATGTCCTAGTCTTAACACACTAACCACTACACCAAACCAGCTGTTTTCTTGTTTTCTGATCAGGTGACATGTACAGTCCTGAAACAGGGGAGCCCGAACCTGACTGGGTGAAGACGGAGCGACAACAGTTCTTGGATTTCCGGGACCTCAACAAAGATGGCAAAATGGATCGGGAGGAGATCGGGCACTGGATCCTGCCAACAGACTATGACCACGCCGAGGTGGAGTCAAAGCACCTCCTTATCGAGTCGGACAAGGACAAGGTGAGGGTAGAACCAGGCACGGAAAGGAAACCAGAGAGGGGAAAGCACTAGGATTGTTTTGCTTTTAGCAGACAAGGAAAAGAGAGAAAGATGGGCGAGTTACAGGCAGAGTTGGATGGGGCGAAGTATTAGAACAGGAGAGATTAACACCTATGAGCAGGTAACATGAGCTGGAGCTTTTTAATTCCTAGTACTGATAGGATGGCTTTCATTCTAAATCTCCTGTCCTGTAAGTGGGAATTTAGAATGGATGAGTCTCAGCAGAAGGGATGCTTAATCCTTTCCCCACCAGCTATTTCTCTGCTTCCAAATTGTGCTTGCTTCCCATGGGGTTGTCTATATGCCGGCACCTTTATAACGCTGCAGGGGAGTGAGCCCATTTGGTGGAGACGAGCAGAAGCAGAGAAATGGCAGGTAGGGAAAGGATTAAGCACCCCTCCCCTAGGCATTTTCCCCACTCAAAATTTCCTCCTCCCATAGTTACCTTCCTTACATAAAAACAGAAGGGAGACTCTTGACAGCTGGAGCTGCCATCCCCATACTTTCTCATCCGAATGAAGGGAGAACCATTTTTTTTTTGAGGGGGGGTGTGCCTCACCATTCCTGACCCTGGCCTAGCCAGAACTCCTGCTGTTGCTTGTCATAGCCATTCTGCCTCAAACCAGAGGCTGTATTTCTTGGTTTGCGGAAGATGGAAATGGGACTGTGGTTGCTAAGCAACCACAGAACATATTTCTTATCTCTGGAAAGTCAGAGCTAATGGGCTTGATCTGGGGGGGAAAGCACACAGTCAGACTCTATCTATGGGTACAGGTCTGGCTCAGTTTTGACTAACAGGGGAGAGCTCTCCTGTTTTGAGTATTCCATTTTGGCACAAGGCTATAAACAAATCCAGTTTCTGGGGCAGGAAATCTAGATCAACAATGTTTAGTCCTGCCTTTGCCAATGTCAGAAAAGAAACAGATTTCATCCTAAGGAGGGAGATTTTCAATCTGCCCATCAAATGAGCTCATTAATATTTGGACTAACTATGCTTTGAAGATACCTTTTTGGTACCCTCTGCTGAAAGCCTCTGCACTTCTCCCCAAGGGAGAGTTGAAAACAGGATCTCAAATAGGTGTTTTTTGCACTTGGGGTTGCAGTATCTCTTGATGGGGAGCAAACAAATTTTATCAGGCTGTCACAGGTAAAAACAAGTGAAAACCATACATATTTTTTTAAAACTGCACATAGTTAAAAATATATGGCACTTATATAAACTAAGGACAGAAGCAAGCTAAATAAAATAAAATGCCGAATTCCCTTTATGGGGTAAACTTTGCAGCAGAAAGAAGAAATCTAGCAATGTTGTTCATGCCAGACAAATATATAGGCCAAATACCATTCAAAAGTCCTTCCTGGCTATTTTAATAGGACAGGAGTAAACAACCTATTCGCTTATCTCTGGTAAAAGTTGCATACAAAAAGGGCATGTGTTAATACCCCAAAACATGTATTAGTATCCCAAAACAGTAATCTAGAACAGCAGAAGGAAGGCGATTAAATCTAGCCCTAAATTTGTAAAGAGTTAAATCGGAACATTGAGGATTTAGCAGTAAGCATAATCTGTCTGCCTTCTAATATAGTGGACATCTTGTCCAAGGCTGTGGCCTGTAGCCGGCACTGTGGCAAGCTGCCCAAGTTCCTCTCGCAAGTTTTCCATTATATAAAGAGGCAGGAGGGAAGCTTGCAAGTAACCAAATTAGCATCCCTTAGACCACCCTCCCACTTCTCTTCCTCAAAGAAAAATACATGCCTACACAGGTGTACGTCCCATGGAGTTCAGTGTGGAGTATAACCAGGTAGGTTGGTAAAGGATTGCAGCCCTGCTAGATCGGACCAAAGGCTCCTGTTCACACACCAGCCAGCCAGATGCCCATGGGAAATCTCCAGGCAGGGCATGAGTGGTGCTGTCCTGCCCTTGATCCCAACAACTGGTATTTGAGACTCTAATATAGCTATCGGGACTTGTGGGCATTGTTAGGTAGAATTCACAGAGGGTAAGACTAGCCCCCTTTTTACAGCTGCCCAAGTTGGAGGCCATCTCTACATATTGTAGTGAAATTCCAGAGTTTATCTAAGGACCTAAAACAGCAACCCCTACACAAGGGATGGGGAATCTGTGGCCCTGCAAATGCTGATTACCCCATTCCTTCGTCCCCGACTGCTGGCTGGGGCTGATGAGAGTTGTGGTCTAGCAACATCTGGAGGGCTGCAGGTTCCCCATCCCTGCTGGACACACTTAACCTAGGAATAGATCCTACACACATAGGATTGCACATATTCTCAAAGCACGCACATAGGATTGCAGTAAGTCTTAAAACGACGGAATGGTAGAAAGTTTTATACAAGGTTCTTTATTTCCTGGTTGTTGAATTGGGGGGGGGGGAGTGCCGTAGCTAGGAACTATTAAGTGTGAGGGTGGCATTCCTGTTTTCTCTCATCTTCCTTCAAATCTTGAACAGGTAGCTCGAATGATTCCAATAATCAAGTCCCTTAATACGTAATTGACTAACAAGGCACACATGATTTAGGGGTGGGGAGTTCAGAATAAAATTATCAGGGGTGTTAATTGGGTTGTAATTCTGTCCTTCTCTGCTTGCCTCCCGTTTCTCTCTCTCCTCCTCCTCCTCCCTTTCCTTCCCCATCGCAGGATGACAAAATAACCAAGGAAGAGATTTTGGACAATTGGAACATGTTTGTGGGGAGCCAGGCCACAAACTACGGCGAAGACTTGACAAAGGATCATGACGAGCTGTGATCCAAGCGGGAGGGAAACATACATTAGAGCATCCTCCCGCAACTGAGGGCCAAGGGGTGGGGTGGGGGACAAAGCACACTCCAGAAGGAAATTTTGTTCTTATTTATTGGTATGAGGGCCTGCTTAAGCTTTCTGAGAAAACTAGTGGTGGCTGGCATACCTGGGTGGGTTTTCCTTTTACACTCCATTCTTGCTCGCCTGCACACTCCCACCTCGACAAAGCACTGTGAAGCTTGCTACACTACAAAATTGTGTCTTACACTCCAAACGACTAACAGAAGGCGGCAGCTTAAACGTTATTTTCAACCCACCTCCCCTGGCTATTGTGGCATTCAATCTATTCTGCAAGGGCTAATGTTGTGTTCATGTTTGCGGATCTCAAGGGACCCACTGACTCCCTCATATAGGCTCCTGCTCCTGCCTCTCTAAGGGGCAAAATTTTAACACACACACACAGTGCTTCCCACAAGCCGATTTTACCTTTCTAACACTCATCTGGGACCCTCTTGAGGGCGCTGATGACCTGAAGAGGGTCAACTGAGAGCAGAAAACCAACAGCTAGTAGTGCGTACTAAATCTCCTCCCACAAGCTACTTTCTGTTGATGTAAAACCGCCGCGGGCGTGTTGCCTGCAGCTCTGTTGTAATGTCTAGTTCGCCCTGTGACTTGGGTTAAGCATTGCTCTCTTGAGGTTCTGTGGTTCCTCTATGTTTCCCCTTCCTCTCTAGGATGGCAAGCTTTCACGGGAGGAGTTTGTGGAGTTTCTTCGGCAAAGTATCGCCAGCGCCAAAGACTATGAAGAAACAGTCAAGACGCTGAAGAGCCACCAAGAGCTGTGACCTCATGACTGTAACACTCTGGATTATTAATAAAACTATTCCCCACCCCCTCGATTTTTATGTGGTATGGACAGACTAAGGTGGAGGGCCAAAGGGATAACAAGGCTATGTAGGACTAAGCCGAGAGAAGAGCTCTTTCCCACCCCCCTAGAAGTGTTTGTTTAAAAAAGGACACATTTCCTAATCCTCATTCCAGTTTAAGATGGAGATGGAGCTGTTCACCACAGTTCTGAAATTTTACAAAGGCAACAGCCCACAACCCACTTACTTGAGGGTAGGGCTGGGCGATATGTTGTGGTATCAGTTTCATAATTATTTTACCTGGCAATATATAGCAAAACGTGTTGTGTTCTATGCAAAAATCACAACGTGAGGAAAACTCTGAATCCAGCCAATGCTTCTCTCGATTCCTGCTGCTGGCACATCTTTCCCCTGCCTCCTGCAGGGGGTAGCAAATCACAAGAGCAGGCGCCTGCAGGAAAAAAACATGAAGGCAGCCAATGCCTCTAAGTAGCTCCATCCTTATTTCAGACATTGTGATATATCAGTATAGTGATGTTTAGCTGGTGATATAGCATGATGTTGAAAACCAGATATCACTCTGCCCTACTTGGGAGTAAGTCTTGTTGAACTTCAGGAGGTCTACTTCCGAGTAGACCTGTATAAGACTGCAAGTAGACTATTGTCTCCTTGTCCTTGCATTAATAACTTCATTTATTCTGGCTTTTATTACCAGCACTGGTGCTTTTGGGGGGACGGGGACGGGACATTTCTATGTCTTTTGAACATGTAGAGCAAGTATCAAAACGCAGCAGACACTGACTTACACCCAACACAGTGCTGTTTACAAATAATTTTTAAAGTGCATTGTCACCGTGGCAAAACATCCACTTAAAAAAAAAAATGAAACGAGACTTTGCTTGGTTAAGAAAGTGGCAGAAATGCACTGAAAAGTGTGGGATGAACAAATATATATACACACAAGTGAACTGCCCTGTAAACAAATCCAAACAAGGGCTCAGAAAAGACTGAACCTAGTCCAAACAATGCAATGTTCGGCGCTTTCAGGGAGCACGTCTTGGGCAGCCTAGAGCGGCATGCTGGCTGTTCCTCTCTTCCACAGACAGTCGCACAGATATGTTACGCTTGCATGACAGGGCGGGACTTCTTGGCCTCCAGCTCCACGCCTGACCCTGCAAATCCTGTGCCACCCTAGAAGAAGAGAACACAGGTGGATGGCAGCAGCTGTAGACCGTGGAATTTGCTTTACCTGTGGTATATACAGTGTCTCTGTTCTGTTTCTGAATGCTTATCTACCACGTTGATTGGTTCTGGGACTCAAGTCCCAGTTGAAGACCTGCAACAGGCCCTGATTCCCAATCCCAGATGAATAAGTCAAAGCAAGAGTCTCCCAATCTTGCCTTGTGATGCTAATGCATGTGAGAGGTGCATTTGCAAAGGGAAAATGGGAGCTTGGAGAGGGATGCTTAACCCTTCTCCCTTGATTATCCCTTACAAAAAACAACAACAACCTCCATACATCACAGGAAACTCCTGTGATCTCTCCTGAATCTGCGTCTTCCCCAGCTAAAGCTTCACTTCCATAGATGCCTCCCTGCCATGTTGCTATGAAACCTTGGTTTGTCTTTTGTTGCATGAGGGCCAAAATATGACAAAATCAAAGCAGAGATACAACCAGAATTATTATTGCCCATGTGTCAAAAAGCACTGGCAAAGAAAGTCCCGCAGCTTGCCCAAGATTAAAAACACAAAAACATCAGTTTAACATGACTTCAAGCTTCATGAATGGGCAACGGGGCATGCAAAATTTCAGGCTTTGGGTTGTATCCAACTAACACTGGTTGTACGACTAGCATTAGCACACAACCCTTTATTTTTGTATTGTGTTGCCACACAGGAGAATATAGATAATTTCAGCTCAAAGACTACGGCTCTCTGGCTAGCTGCAGGACAGAAATGACTAGGACTATCAAGTTCTCTAAATTCACATATCTTAGGGTTTTTTTGGGGGGTGGGGTGTTAAGTAGTTTGGGAGTCCCTAAAAATGCAGAACACTTCTGGATTTGGCTTGCGGAGAAGATCTTGAGCACTGCTTACGTTGCAAACAAATACATGACATGAGTAAATTGATGGTGCTGCTTGAAGCTAAGTTCAGGGAGTTATCCTGCAAACATAGCATGCCAGCAGTACAGTGGTGCCTTGGTTCTCAAACTTAATCCGTTCCGAAAGTCCGTTCCAAAACCAAGGTGCGCTTTCCCATAGAAAGTAATGCAAAATGGATTAATCCATTCCAGACTTTTAAAAACAACCCCTAAAACAGCCATTTAACATGAATTTTACTATCTAACAAGACCATTGCTCCATAAAATGAACGCAATAAACAATGTACTGCAGTCACACAATCAATCAATCCGTAGCTGAACTGGGTTCCACACACACAGTCACAAAAACAAAACAAAAAAGAGCTGCAAAAAGAAAAGAAAAAACCCGCAAAATAAATAGCAAAAACAGACAGACCTCAGCGTAACGCTCAAAACAGATGTGTGGCACTCTAAACGGAGCATGTTTGGCTTCTGAAAAAAGTTTGCAAACCGGAACACTTACTTCCGGGTTTGCAGTGTTTGGGTTCCAAGCTGTTTGAGTACCAAGGCGTTTGAGAACCAAGGCACCACTCTACTGAAGGGATTAGCAATACTGAGGGAAACTTGGGTGTGTTGATCATCTGTAGCTTCAATCACATGGGGCAGGTCTACAGGCAGGGGCGTAGCAAGTGGGGGGGGGGGCGAACCGCCCCGGGTTCCATAATGGAGGGGGTGACAATTATAAAGGAACTTTTTTTTTGAATTTTTTTTTGGGGGGAAAATACCTGCTCCGAAGGTCTTATTTTACTATACTAGGGACTATATAGGTATATATGAAATTTCATGCATATCGGTTAATATCTTGACCCTCCTCCACCAAAATAGCTGTTCACTTGGCTATTTTCCTATGTCATAAAGGCTGAAATTTCAGTTCAGAGAACACTTTACTGTTCCCAACCCTAACCCTGTGGAAAGCCATCTAATTAGACTTTAATTTGATTTTGAGATGTTTTTAGGAGGCAATTTAATTATTGTTTGATTTTATACCAATGTTATGTATCTGATGTTAGCCATCCTGAGCCCGACTTTGACTGGGGAGGATGGGATATAAATAAAAGTTTTTTTATTATTACTTGTTATTATTCCTTTGTAAGAAAATATGAAATAACGTAAAACAATTTTTGCGGGGGGGGGATCAATGGGGGGGTTGACAAGAAATTTTCCACACCGGGTACCACCTGACCTTCCCATGCCTGGGGGGGGGGGACAATATTTTTTTTTGCCCCCGGGTACCAATTTACCTTGCTACGCCCCTGTCTACAGGGACGGAAGAAGTGGTTCCTAAAGCATAGTTAAAGAGCTGCAGCATCGTGGAATGGCTCTTCCTGCAATGCCACAGGTGACAAGTAAAGATGGGATTGATTTCTCAGGAGGTGAAATCAACCCTGAATTAATGATGCCTTTTGACACCTTGGATACAGCACTGGGAGTTTATGAGGGATTGCAGAAGGAGGTTAGACAGTCACTCTCACCCGCTGTAGAACAATGATGTCCTTATCAGTCAGCTTCTCTCCATTCACAGGATCAACCATGTCCTTCTTGATGAGTCTCTCCACACACTCCAGAGTCACCACAGAGCCCCTTTGGGGAAGGAAGGAAGGACACACCTATTATTTGTTGCCAAGTATAAGGCCTGGATTCCCACACTTTGCTACTTACAACCATTCCATATCTCGCATACATCCCCATCCCCTATAAAATTTACATAATGTTATGGTTTAAGAGAAAATTATATGAAAATGATATATCGTTGGTATCTAACACTGAGTAAATTGGCAAAAATGTATAAATCTAAATCGAACAAATGTTGGAAATGTAAAAAGAAAGAAGGTTCTTTTTATCGTGTGTGGTGGTCTTGTAGTAAGGTTAAAGCTTACTGGGAAATGATATACAATGAACTGAAAAGGATGTTCAAAATAACTTTTATTAAAAAAAAAAACCCAAAAGCTTTTCTTTTTGGGAATTTTAGGGACAGAACTACCTAAATCATATAGAAATTTATTTATGTATGCTGCTACAGCAGCAAGAACGCTACTTGCCCCAAAGTGGAAAGAAGCAGAAGTCCCAGTAAAGGAAGAACGGATACAAAAACTCGCGGAATATGCATGTAAGGTTTCTGTAGTGGCTTCTCATGAGTAAAGAGTTCTGACTCCGGATCCTCTTATTTACAGGATTTATTGTACAACTATATACACTGCAGAGCTCCAAAGTCTGTGACCGTCTTAGTCACTCTCAGATCCTGGAAGTGGTGCCTTTTGAGAGCGCCCCCAACAAAAGAACTTGGACACCCCAAGTCTCCTCCTCTTATCCCTGCGTTTCACCCCTCTATGCAATTGGGGCGACGGAACTGCTGTTGCCCCCTCCTCCACTGAGCCGCTTGGTAGGTGTTGGGAACCTGGAGCCTCTTCCCCACTGAGCTCTTCCTCCCTGTCGCTCACTGAGCCGCTTGGTAGGTGTTGGGAACCTGGAGCATCCTACAGCCCCTTCCCGTCTGTCGCTCCCGCAGGGTGTCTCCCTGCTGCTCCGGTGGTGTTGGGAACCTTCACCCTCGCAGAGCCCTTCCACCACCCCGCTGGGCTCTGACGGTTCCCTGACAATGCAGAAATGGCGAAACTTACCAAAGGAATAAGAAATCAAGATGATGAACTTTTTATAAAAGAATGGAAATGGTTTACTGAGTATTTACAGATAAATTGTAAACAGATAAAAAGATTAGCAGGATTATTGTGACTACCTGCAAAAGTATATATTTAGAGTAGATAATTAAATGAGAAAGTGAAATGAAATTGGATATGCAGAAGATACTAAAAATATATATATTTTAAGGAACCGCAGAAAGAGGGGGAAGGAAGTCAAATTTTGAAATGTTAAATTGATTGTAAAACTAATGAAATGTATAAACTTGAAAAGTATAAAAACTTTTTTTTAAAAAAAGAAGACGACCTCCCATCCCTGAGATGTCCCATCCCATCACTCACGATGGACGCAGAACAGCACACGGGACAGAGTTTCCAAGCATGTCTCGAGTGACAGCACATACGTAGCGGTCCTGCCGGTTGATCAGCCCTACTCGATCCACGCTAGCATCCACTGGGGTGAAGTGCACCGGGATCAGGTCCTTCAACTTCAGGGGCTTCATACTCATGGGACAGTATACACACTTGTCCTAGAATGACAAAGAGCACAGCAAGTTGAGAGGCAGAGTATGAATTAGAAACAATAGAGGCAAATGGGTTCGAGCAAATAATGACACTGTCTGAAACACCCACACACATCTATTCCAGGACGCTACAGAGCTTGGTCAAATATTCAAGATACTGAAGATTTTGAGACGCAAGATATTAAAATCCTGGGAATAAACCTGGAAGCAGAAGCTACTCATGGCCAGCGAATCAGAACTGGGCACACTCCAGCTTGCGCTGATCAAAGTGAACAAAACTCAACAGAAACTTCACACTAGTTGGACCTTCTGTACACTAGTTGGACCTTCTGATACCTTTCAACTTCACAGCCACACAGGAGGGAAAAACAGGACAATCTCAGCTGGAAGGACAAAAAAGGACAATCTCAGCTGGAAGACAGTATCTTCCTAATCTCAAAGACAGCAACTAGCTCAATGCAGTTAACTCCTCAGGACTTCTCCCAAGAACTCTGGAAGTGCAGTTTTGTGACCATGACAGAAGTTCTCTATTCCAAGAGTTTCACTTTTCTGGGTGTGTTGGAGACACTGTGACAGGTAAATTGGTTTAAATTTGTAGTGTAGACACTCCCCAAGGAAGACACGTTCCCATCAGAAACAGGGCAATGCGTGAGCTGGGAAAAGGAATGACAAAAGGAACTCACTGGCTTCGGAATGACTTTGGTCTTGGCCTCTGGGGTCAGCGAAGGAATCCAAAAGCTAGGCAGTTGTTTGGCTTTGTCTTCATTGCTGGGTCCAGGCTGAGCATCTCCTGTAATCCACAGAACAGGGCAGTTATTAAGTGCAATAGTTTCCCAAGAAAGAGGTGAAAATCTAAGGTGGTGTGTGGAAAGACATGGCTGTATAGCAGGAGCAGAAAACCTTCATGCAGGCCAATCTTGGCCCATGAAGCCATTTCTCCAAAACCACAGCCACCTGCCAATCAGTGGAGGCCACGGGGGGCGGGGAAGGTTCAATCCTGCAGAGTGCTACTTATTTAATAATAATAATAATAATAACAACAATTTATTTATACCCTGCCCATCTGGCTGGATTTCTCCAGCCACTCTGGGCGGCTCCCAACAGAATTAATGATAATAATAAAAAAGTGATTAAACATCAGACATTAAAAACTTCCCTGAACAGGGCTGCCTTCAGATGTCTTCTAAAAGTCAGATGGTTGTTTATTTCCTTGACATCCAGGGCCGTCTCAAAGGGATCGTGCGCCCTGGCGCGACGATCCCTCAGCGCCCCCGGTGGGCCGCCTCTCCGCCCACCTCCCTCCCGCGCTGGCCGCCCCTCGGGAGGGGGGGTGGGCGAGCGGGGGATGGGGGCGTGGCGCTGCAAGCCGGCCACCCTCCGGCGCCCCAGCTGGAGCGCTGGGAAGGGCGCGCAAAGCCCCGCGCTGCTCCAGCGCCACGTCCATCATCCCCCGAGGGGCGGCCAGCGCGGGAGGGAGGTGGGCGAGCGGGGGATGAGGGGCGTGGCGCTGCAAGCCGGCCACCCTCCGGAGCCCCAGCTGGAGCGCTGGGAAGGGCGCGCAAAGCCCCGCGCTGCTCCAGCGCCACGTCCATCATCCCCCGAGGGGCAGCCAGCGCGGGAGGGAGGCGGGCGAGCGGGGGATGAGGGGCGTGGCGCTGGAGCGGCGCGGAGCTTTGCGCGCCCTTCCCAGCACTCCAGCTGGGGCTCCGGAGGGTGGCCGGCTTGCAGCGCCACGCCCCTCATCCCCCACTCGCCCACCTCCCTCCCGCGCTGGCCGCCCCTCGGGAGATGATGGACGTGGCGCTGGAGCAGCGCGGGGCTTTGCGCGCCCTTCCCAGCGCTCCAGCTGGGGCTCCGGAGGGTGGCTGGCTTGCAGTGCCAGGCCCCTCAGGGCGGGGGCAGGTTGGGGAGGGGGCGCCCGGTATGCCGGCGGGCTCGCGGGGGCGCCCCTGGGGGGCCTGGCGCCCTGGTGCACCGCGCCACCTGCCCCTATGAATGAGACGGCTCTGTTGACATCTGATAGGAGGGTGTTCCACAGGGCGGGCGCCACTACTGAGAAGGCCCTGCGCCTGGTTCCCTGTAACTTCGCTTCTCGCAGTGAGGGAAGCGCCAGAAGGCCCTCGGAGCTGCACCTCAGTGTCCGGACTGGACAATGGAGATGGAGATGCTCCTTTAGATATACTGGGCAAAGGTCGTTTAGGGCTTTAAGGGTCAGCGCCAACACTTGAATTGTGCTCGGAAATGTACTGGAAGCCAAGGCAGGTCTTTCAAGACCAGTGTTATATGGTCTTGCCGGCCATTCCCAGTCTAGCTGCCACATTCTGGATTAGTTGTAGTTTCCAGGTTGCTTTGCCATTGTGTTCCCTGCAGGGAACGTGCTGACACAGCAGACCCCTGAAGAGAGCAGGACTGTACCAGCTAGTGAGCAGAGTTCAGTCCTGCTGCTTCATTCCTTGTGGGGAATGCACTGGCGGAACAGTCCCCTCCCACCTATCAGACCCCTGACCACATCGTGATGTCAGATGAATGACAGGTGGGTGGGCCTACCCACCTGTCAAAGTTAGCTTGCAGGGGTGCAGGGAGATAAAGATCTAGCCCTCTGAGTGAAAAAAGATTCCCCAACCCTGCTGTACAAGATTAGGGACACTGGAGCTCACCTACAGACTTGCCCTGCTGAGTTTTTGACAGGATCCAGCACATACTGACTTAGGCATCCCTGAAGCCGAACCCCAGTAGTCCAGTTGACCACAACCCCCAGCAAAAGCTTTAAACACCGTAACAAAACTCAGCAGGTACCCAGGACCATGCAACCCTCTTTGCCCTACGCTTGGGAGAAGGGTTCACACCTCATTGCGGCCACCCACAATTCCCCCAGGAGTTTCACTTCACACATGAGGAGTTGCGGGTGAGAGACAAATATTCAAAGAGGCTGACAGCTGGAGAGCTACAAAGAATAGGGGGGCTGTGGAGATGTGGGAAGAGCTTTAAAACAGGGTGAAAAACATATGGTCGTGGCAATGGGATATAAACTGTGGACAGCATGTGATCCAGCGACACTCGAGCCACAGTGTTGTGTTTTAGGGCACTGCCAAAACCCAAAGAAAACCTAAGAACACTGCATCACTGCAGAACAGATAGGACCAGAATGGAGAAGGGTGGGGAGAGATATTACTATGAAGCACAGGTAAGATGTACATGGCTCTGTCTAAGGAGTAAACTGGGAGGTGTAATTCACTCTCTTTACACTTTTCTTATTTCTCACACTTTTGTCACTCGGCCCTGTCCCAAATCCTCCGCTCCTCTGCACTTACCAGCCTTGCGATCAAAGGGGTTGAGTGGTTTGCTGACAATGCTCATCTCTTTGTCGAGGAAATTCTTCACTTTGGACTCTTTGGCAGCCTTGCTCAACTCCGCCAACTCCGTCTTCTTCTCATTCTTCTGCTTTTCGTAGGCCTGCAGTTGTGCACAGGAATAAAAATTGTCATGACAAAGACAAAACTCTCCTGCTAAAATACGGAAGGGGCACACTCCTTGCCTTGATCCAAGTGAGAGAGATGCGATGAAAGTGAAGAGAACAGGCATTGGGTATGAAAAGAAATCAGCAGAAAGCACAGAGTAGCCTTCAGCTGTTTTGGAGTACCACCTTAAGCACTTTACATTAATTAAAAAAAAAACACCTATTGAGAAACAATTAAACCATCACAGTTCTGAAGTTCTCACTACACTTTCTGTTATACCCTTCTGTGAAGTCCTCCCCTTAGACTTGTAGGCCCCACTGGGCAGATGGCATCAGTGGCTCCTGGTTCTTCAATTCCTGTTGAAGGCACTGGAGCAAGAGTGATGTTTTAAGTGCCCTCTTCCCTGCCCTATATGGCTGTCTTGCACTGGGTCGGAAGCAAGGCAAACGGGAGAGCATCCCCAAAGGAAGGGTGCTACACGAGGCGAGCCTATTTCACACAGGTTCTTAACAAAGATGGAAGCACCTGCCTGAGCTCCTTGGAGAAAACAAATGTAGCAGATGGAAAAGATCTCTACTTCAGCTAGCCTGGTTTCCATGTGGCTCGGCATATATATTTCATTTTACCAGTTCTTTTGAGTGCCACCTCCTCCCCTTTTGATGCAGTGCTCTCTCACCCATCTATTAAACCAGCTTACAGGTGTGAACATAAAAATCTGGCTCTTCAGATTAGCATACCAGCCACTTCTCTAGTTACCTTCATTTGCCGGGCAATCTCCTTTTTCTGGTGCAGGATGTACTCCAAGATGGCTTCTTTCTCATACAGGTATCCATCAGGGCTGGAGAGTGACACAGGCAGGATGAGAATCACAATTAAATGCCACTTCCATAAAGGCTCTCATGCAAGCTGCAGAGCACCACAGGAGTATCCATATGAACCCCACAGGTCAAGGGTACACCTGGGAGGTCATGCCACCATATCATTCTACAGCAGAAGGGGACATTATAGTCCTGTGATAAATACTAGACTTTGGTTGGGGTTCAAGTTCCTGCTCAGTTATGGACAGGTATATGTTAGCCACAATTTGCCATCTGTGAAACGGGAATGTAATCACCGCTTCCCAGCGGCAGAAGAGAATTTGACTCTACAGTCGTACCTTGGACATCAAACAGAATCTGTACTGGGGGTCTGTTCAACTTTCAAAACGTTCGGAAACCAAAGCACGGCTCCTGATTGGCTGCAGGAAGCTCCTGCAGCCAATCGGAAGCAGCGTCGGACGTTCGGCTTCCGAAAATCATTCGAAAACCGGAACACTCTATTCTGGGTTTCGATTGTTCGGGAGCCAAGGTGTTTGAGATCCAAGGTACAATTTGCATGAAAAAGAACAAAAATTATTATTATGTCTACAGGCATATATAGCGAGTGAACAAATAATTTCACTTAACTCTGCGAGTCCAACTTTGTATCCATGTTGGATACAGGTTTAGAGATCCACTGCTTTATTAGCGAACTACAAAAAAGGCCTGTGGTTAAGTAGTGTAGCAGATCTCCGGTTTAATACACTGAACACTCTCCCATGGGCATCGCCAGATATTTACGTCACAACAGGGTCCTTGCAGGGCTGCAGGGAGAGGCAACAGCAGTCAAAATCCTTGACAGCATCTTTGCTCAGACGGACGTTCTGTGTCCCGTATCCAGAGGCAGCTGGGGAAAGGTGGGGGGAGCAATGGTCAAATTAAGGCTGCATTAATGAAAAGAGCCTGCCTGCCTAAGTGGCTCTGCTAAATCTCTAAATCCAGAAAGGAAAAACAGTTGGTAAAATATCTGCCCAGAGAAGTCCAGGTTGTCAAGTGACCTGCTCAGGACTGCTCACCTGATTGCTAACAGTTTAAGGGCTGGCAACCTATAATCTCCTCCAGCAATAGACATAGAGAAGGCGGAATTAAGCCTGGAGTTACATACCGGTAGCTTAATTTCCACCTGAGTTTCAACGAAACACTGGGTGGTGTTAAATCAGACCACGGGGTGTGCCCAATACTCTTGACTATCCTGGAGCTTCTCCCAATTCTCACCTGGCTATAAGCTAACATACCAGTGATTTGACTCCCTGTTTTGACCTTTATTCTCTCACTGCACTAGCCCTGGAGCAGTGCTCAAATTCCATAGTGATGAAAGGGAGGCTGCTGGTCCCAAGCTTTGGTGGTAGCTCCCTTAACCACTGCTTTTATGAAGGCTACAGGGAAGGGGGACCATTTTCACAATTAAGTTGGATGGTAGGGCTTGTAGATTTCACTAAGGGCCCCCCAACCCCCAGCTTCCCCTGTAGATTCAAGTACTGCCTCAACTTCCCTATCTACTAACAGTCCTGGCTTTAGTTGCCCCAACTCACAATTTTGTTCTCCCACAACCTAGCCAGGGCTTCCCCTTCATTCAGAATCCTGGGGTCCTCACCTGCAGCCCCCACCACTGCGATCGTAGCACAAGGTTCCCTTCAAGTCTCAGTCCAGAGTCCCACAGAAAGCAGCCTCCTCACCTGTGTCCTTTTTCTTTTCATGGTAGGTGTAGACAGCTCCTGCTGTGCAGTTCTTGCCATGGCGTGTCATGCCGGCTTAGATGGGCAATCCAGGAAGAAGCCAGCAGCTCCTCCCTACCTTCATAAGGATATGTTTTGGTTAAGCACATTGTCAGGGCCTGATCCAATACAGTGCTAGACACAAAGAAGCTCATGGACTGTGTTGGATACGGATGCAGGTTAGAAGAGCCACAGGGTTGGAAGGGGGAGGATTAAGGAGGAGGGAATGGGGTACATGAACAGAAAGCTCAGGAAATGTTCATGGGGTGGCTCAACAGGCTGCACCCACCTTCTTAACTGGAGGATTCAAAGATTCCTCTCTGGACAGTCAAGAACCCTAGTTTTAACATCTCCAAATCTATTCCCCCGCTATATTCCCAAATCTACCACAGGCAGACTCATGCCCCATTCATTAAATATTTTGCTAAGGGTTCCTTTGCCTTTAATTATTGTGCAGCAGAGCGATTTTCAACAGGTACAGCTTTATACCCCCCCCCCCGAAAAACAAGCTGCATCTCCTGCAATTCCCCAGGATGAAGCTGTCTATTCTTTTGTACCTGCTAATCCTAAATACCAAGGAGCTCTCGCTGTCATGCCAAGGTATCAATTACCAATTGTCCCACAACCCATCCTGGTGTTCTCAGATGTGCCTTCTATCATGGGGTGCCAGCTCTCAAGTTCTCCTTATTTTGAAGTCTAGGACCTCTGTCATACCAAGACTTGAGACCACTGAAATTCACCCCTCTTCACATGAGGAGGAATACATTCATTATGAGCCACACTCCCAAGAAGGAAAGGTCAGATACACCCTAAAAAACCAGCAACAAAAGTGGTTTCTTCTGTTGTTTAATGGCACAAGATGTACGACTGCCACCTAGCGGAGGTTAGCTAACCATTTTGCAAGCATCTACCGGTATATGGGGTGAGGGGGAGCTGCAGCCCTCCAGAGGTTGCTGGACTACAAGTGCCACCATCCTTGACCACTGGCCCCTCCCCAACAGCACATACAATCACTAAAATGATCTAAACATCTAATAGCTTTGTAAAAACTCTACTTGAGAATCGCCTCCACATCACCCTCAATCCTTTTTCCCTTACAAACCAAGTAGCAGTGGGGAAATAATTGCTCCCCATGCTATCTTCCTGTAAAAATGCCCAAAACGCATTTACCAGTGATAGTACTAGCTGCTATTCCCAAACAAATAAGGGAATAAGAGTCTGCGGCAGAATTAAGTCTTGCAGGAGAAACATCAAATGATATCACTAATTAATATCAAATAATTGCTCCCAGACAACTTCATTCCTGCCTGTGTTCCCATTTCCCCAAAGACCATTCTGACTATTAAAATCCCCAAAACACAACAAATCTCAAACTCCCCAGCAGAGCAAACAATACAAGGATTATAAACATTAAGACTCCTATTTTTAAAAAGTTCTGGAGAGGTATCAGCAGCATAGTACCTGAAAGTCTCACAGTTCAGTGTCCCTCAGTGAAAGACACAAAACACCCCAACTGTAAACTACCGGTAGCTATAGAGTCCTCCAACATATTAGTCTTTAGCGGTTGCATTAGATCTCCATTTTGCACACCTCCTGCATTACACAATATCCTCTCTGCCAATTTTAAAACACTTCCAACTTTAATACAGTACCACTGATTTGACAACTGCAAAGCCTTATCTGGCTCACAAGTACTCTGACTTATTTCCCTAGGCTGCAACCCTACACACACTTACCTTCCGGGCGCCCAGATGCAACCCATTTTAATCATATTGAAGGGCAAAATGTCAGACAGCAGCTATAACCTTGCACAAGATGCTGCAAGCACTTAAACCGTCTCTTCCATGCAACGGTTTCGGGTGCAGGAGCCCTGACCACTTTTTCACCTGGCCACCACACTCCTCACCCACCACTCACACACACACATCCCGCCATAAACTCAATCTCTTCCCAAGACGGTTTCCCCAGCAAGTTTCCAGTCCTCATTTGCACCTGCGACCCGATCATTCCACCAAAAAGACAAACATAAGTTGCTCTGTCACCATCTCCACCGCCAATGTTTCTCTCGCAAGAACCGGGGTTGCCCTCGCCTCCCTCTGGCAACCTTAGACCAGTATCACTGGGCTATTGTTATTGTTATCATTATTATTATTTAATAAATAATATCACTGGGCTAGGAAACGACGACGACAGCAGCCCTGCCCTTGCGCCTCCCCCATCTATAGTGATACAGTACATGGAATTCAGCCGGCGAAGCTTTTCAAGGAGCGGAGACCAGTGCGAAAGCCACAGCTGCAGCGACAAGTTCAAAACCTGGGAACCGCCATCAACTCCTGGTCCCAACCCACACCCGCGCACCTTCCTCTCTGCCGTGCATAAGGGGCGGGCGGGTGGGGGTTTACCGTAAAACAAGCAACGTTTCTCTCTCCCCCACCTCTGCCAAGGGATCCGGAAGCAGGAAGTGCACAACCTCCGGAAGTACTTTGAAGTCCCGCCGCTCTGGAGCTGTGCATTAGCCAAAGTGTTCCCGTCACGGAGGAAACAAGGTGCGGGAGGCAGAGGAGCCGCGGCATTGAGGTTCCTATGTAGAAAGGAGGCCACAAGCCGAGGCGTTATTGTTTAATGCCTTCAGGGAGTGCGAGAGAGAGAGCGAGAGACATACACATACCGGTATATACACAGGTATATGTGTGTGTGTATGAAACATATCAAAAAATTACATATAAAAGTTACATATATATATATATGAGAAAAGTATTGAACACACACACACACACACACACACACATATATATATATATATATATATATATATATATAATATGAGAAAAGTATTGAACACACACACACACACACATATATATATATATATATATATATATATATATATATATATATATATGAAAAGTATCAAACTATCATTTTACTCGAGGGCCTCCTATATACTAGTCTTATTTCTGTATTTTTCAGATCACTGTTCTGATATTATGACTCTATTTTGCCCATTGCTCTTTTTTTGTCGGGAATTTTTTGGTGATGCACTTATATCATTGGGTGTTTGTTTTAACGTAGTGTATATGCTCATTTACTAGAGTTGCTATTCCTTTGTTTTCATTTCACCTCCTCTTTTCTTAAGTCCCTAGAAGTTAAATAGGGATTGATAAGATGTACATATTGACTTAAGGAACTCTGGGGTGTTATCTGTATACTGGGGTGTCCCGAGGGCCACATTAGCTAATGGGGAACTTTCTGAGGGCCACATGCCAGTGCTGGATGTGAGGACAGGGGTCCAATACGCGCGGCGCAAAGAAAAAAGTGGGTGGAGCAACGGCTGTGACTTGTACAGTGAGGGCAAAAAACACTCCAGGGGTATGTGGAGAGGGACCAGTGAGATGTGTGGCCTAGGAAGTTGGTATGTAGCTTAGGGAAGAGTCTTGAAGATCGGAAGAAGAAGCCTGGAGGTTTACACTGGGTCTGAGGCTCCCTTATCCGTAGGGCTCCCTGCCCCCAGCACTTCTCAGGTGGGCACCATTGCCATTATAAGAGAACAAGGGAGGTGTTCATTGTGAGTTCTGGCACCTCTTTGTCTGGAAAAGCAGCACTGTTCTCTGTTATGTCTATGACTACAACACTAACAGATATGCATACAAACCTATGTGGGAAGAAGTCCTACTGAACCTAGTGGAACCTACTTATGACTTGATTGCGCACTAGACGATGGACGTTGCGATCTGCCGTTTACGAGTTGCAACTGATGAGGTACATTTTTAACCGTCAAATACGATAATATGTTTTAGGAGCATTACGATGTTTTAAGTATAGGATCTTTTTTCGCTTTTAAATCATGTGATCTTCTAAAATCCAACTGAAAAGCTGTTGTTACTGTTACTTAAAGGTAAAGGTAAAGGGGCCCCTGACCATCAGGTCCAGTCATGTCCGACTCTGGGGTTGCGGCGCTCATCTCGCTCTATAGGCCGAGGGAGCCGGCGTTTGTCTGCAGACAGCTTCCAGGTCATGTGGCCAGCATGACAAAGCCGCTTCTGGCGAACCAGAGCAGCACATGGAAACGCCGTTTACCTTCCCGCTGGAGCGGTCCCTATTTATCTACTACTTTTGAACTGCTAGGTAGGCAGGAGCTGGGACCGAGCAACGGGAGCTCACCCCGTGGCAGGGATTCGAACCACCAACCTTCTGATCAGCAAGCCCTAGACTCTGTGGTTTAACCCACAGTGCCACCTGGGTCCCATTTACTGTTACTTATCTACACACAAAATCCCACTCTACTGCTTATCCTCTACTCCTCACACAGCCACCTATGTACTGGCAGTCCTCTTGCACTGGGAGTACCCCATTTAAAGCAGTGGTTCTTACAGTACTTCTAAATAAACATGCGTAACATAGGGGGAAATATTTATTGCTTAAGGCATTTGTGTTGTAACTATTTGCGATATAAGAAGTGCAACCAGATCACTGGAAGGTTGGTAATAAACCTTCAGTTGTATCTTTCCAAAGGAAACCAAAATTGATTAATTGCTGTACTTCTGAAACTTAGTCCTGCTTAGAGAAGTGAGACACCTTTAATAATATAAGGGAGGGGCAGGGGCAGAATGGTGTTGATGAGAGAAAGAAGAATGGCAAAAACAAAGTTACCCTTATTCTAATTTGTGAAAAGTAGAAGGTTATGTCTATGCGCTGAGTTTCCATTGTGCAGCTAAACAGAGAAGAAGAAGAAGAAGAAGAAGAAGAAGAAGAAGGGGAGGAGGAGGAGGAGTTTGGATTTGATATCCCGCTTTATCACTACCAGAAGGAGTCTCAAAGCAGCTAACATTCTCCTTTCACTCTGTGAGGTGAGTGGGACTGAGAGACTTCAAAAAAGTGTGACTAGCCCAGAGAGGTGTGTGCTTGCATGGTTTTGTTGTGTGTGTGTTTTTAAATTGATTTCACTTCACTTTAAACACGGATTAGGCATGCCTGTGAGTGTGAAGGGGTGGAATTGTGGAAGAAGAGCATGAAAAGAACCTGGAACCTGGATGTGGGGCGGGGGGGAAGGAGGGGCAGGTGACGCTCCCTGTCCCCCTTAAATAAATGAAAAATCAATAAAAATACATAGCTAACTGAGGTTCTGTTCCCCCCCCCCCAACAAAAGGCCTGCCCCGCCCCAACAAAAATCCTGGCTTCGCCCATGACCCAGAGTATCAAATATCATTCATTATATGTGTGAATGAGCCATTACAGAACTGTCATATCATTACAGTGGTACCTCTGTTTACGTACTTAATTCGTTCCGGAGGTCCGTTCTTAACCTGAAACTGTTCTTAACCTTAAGCGTTATTTCTGGGTTAGCGGAGTATGTAACCTGAAGCGTATGTAACCTGAAGCGTATGTAACCTGAGGTACCACTGTATATGTTGCCTTAAAACACAATTCAATGGAATCAGTTGACACATTCTGCTGCAAGTCAGATTGTAGTCAGTAAGTAGTCAGAGATAACAGTAGTCAAGTGATGCTTGTGTGAATCAACCCTAATTTCAAAATTCAAACCTTGGCAGGTAGCTGCTATTCAAAAACACAGACAAAATACATTCCACTTATGTCTCAGCTCATGTTCCTGGCACTACAGACCTCAATAGATTCTTGAACACTGAAAGCCTGTAAGGAAGGACAATCCATTCCTATGGCTCACTGTTCCCCCCCTCCGGGCTAAAAAACCCGGCTGATTGATTGAGCAATCAAAACTGGAAAGTGCTGGTGTTTCTAAACAAACAACAGTCACAGAAACACTATACACATCAGTAATACAGAAAAGCCACAAGCTGGATCCCTGCCAAAATAAGATTTCTCTCCATAGTGAAATATGCAGAATTAAGATCAGGGTACAGGTGTAATCACACCAGCTTGCTGACAGACTACAGCTACCCAATTGTAAGTGATCTCTCCACCCCGACAATTAGAACAGCTTACAGTGTAGAATGTTTTGATCAGGGGTCAGCAAACTTTTTCAGCAGGGGGCGGGTCCACTGTCTCTCAGATCTTGTGGGGGGCCAGTCTGTTTTCTTTTTGGGGGGAGGAACAATTCCTATGCCCCACAATTAACCCAGAGATGCATTTTAAATAAAAGCACACATTCTACTCATGTAAAAACACCAGGCAGGCCCCACAAATAACCCAGAGATGCATTTAAAATAAAAGGGCACATTCTACTCATGTAAAAACACACGGATTCCTGGACCATCCGCAGGCCAGATTTAGAAGGCAATTGGGCCGGATCTGGCCCCCGGGCCTTAGTTTGCCTACCCATGGTTTTGATCTTTTGATGTGTTCCTCCCCATCATTGGCTGATGCGAATGTTTGGCGGGAACATGGAGATCCACAGCATGTTGAGATCTGATTTGCATAGTCAGCAATCTGAGATGCTTTGATTAAGGATGAGTAAATCTGTCCATTTCGGTTCCTCACTTTTCCAACCTTAAATTCAGTTCTCCACATTAGTTTGTGATTTATTGATTTTTTTAAGTCCTCATGAAAATTCATCAGCATTTTAATGCTGCTCCTAAAATACTCATTTTTGTATGCAGTTTTCCATAACAAGCACATTTTTGCAAAGTAATTTCCCCTACTGTAATGTATTTGTGTGTGTAATTTCCACTAATATATGCATTTTTATGCACAGCTTACCCTAGTAGGTGCAAGAATAGTGCAAAGTGGTGGATTATAGGCTACTGGACCATCCACATATCATTCTGTTTTCGGAGTCGTTCTGTTATGCTTCTCCATTGCTACTGCATCAAACATTTAAAGTATGATCTTACCACTTGAAACAATCATGGCTACCCAAAAAAAACCCTGGGAAATGTAGTTTGTTTAGGGTTCTTCTAGGGTCTTAGCCCACCAAAGGAAGATGAGCAAAGCGAACCCAGAACCTCGTCAGATATGTTTATTGGGGACTGAAAGGTAAAATGGAAAGTGGGGGAGCTAAGTCTGGGCTCTTTTCCCTGCATCACGGTACCTGCCTCTATGACACCAAAGTCAGATGTGGGGCAGGCTGGGGGGGGGAATAAACCACAGCAAACATAAAGCTCAGTGATGTGAAAACTCTTGGTGAGAAGTGGAGCTCCCAGCCTTGCTTGGTAAATAGACCGTACAGGAAACTGAAGAGCAATATTTGGTTTCAGCGACACAAACATGAGGAAGTGGAACTCATAATATGTATTATAGGTCAGGTTATGACCGTAACAGCTATCTTGCTGAAAAGGAGTGAAACCGTGAGCAAAGGGGTAAGGAAAAAAGCATGTCATCACAACAGGGAAGGGGCTTTTTCAAGTGTTTTGACCATATGCTTCTCCTACTCATAATGCAGTACTTTTAACTTCAGTATCCAACTCGGCATTACCATAATTAACACATTTCCCCTCCAATTGTTTTAGTTGTATGTCCTCAGCTTGTCAATAATATGACTGTTGTATCTGCAACCCCAGTCTCCAGGGTTTCCTGTGCTTACCCAGGGTTCTGTTTCCTTGGAATCAAGGTCAGTGAAAACAGTGGTATCTTTAGGATATATGGTTCTGTGTGCAGGATAGAGGGGCTCACAGCAGGATAGGTCTTGCTTCCCTATCAGGTTTCCAGGGAAGCTCCCAGCCTAGCCATAGCTTGGGTTCAGCACATCAGAGCTGTGTTTCCAGCTTCCAGCATCACCCAAAAACTCTCATGTACCCCTCTGGCCTACACCAGAGCCTATTGTTCTCCAACCTTGGAATATATCCCATCCAGCCACATGAGGTGGGGGGAAAGGCCCAGCCACTTGTCTCTGTTGCAGCAGAGCAACCTCTCTGCATATTGCAAATAGCAGTACTTAACTGGGCAGCCAAAGCCATCAGCTTTCCCTTTATAGAGTCTTCCCCACTGCACAGGATCACAGGCTTGAAAAGGGCCCTGGTGATCATCCAGCCTGACCCCCTCACCAACTCATAACAATGACAATAATGAAAGCATGAATCATGAAATAAAAGACCACCCGGGTAGTAAAGAACATTTTAACTTTACAAAACAAAATTCTCGGTCTGGTACCTACTGTGGCAAACAGTTTCATCTATAGGCAGCAGTTATATTCTTTCTGCAGACCAAATGATTTATTACCAGACCGATAAGAGGCTATATTCAAAGCATGGCACAATCTGGGGGAAGGCCAGGGGGATGCAATTCCCACACCATGGTGGTAAATTCTATTGGGTCCATTTAAGACAAAGAAGTGGGACGCAGGTGGTGCTGTGGGTTAAACCACAGAGCCTAGGGCTTGCTGATCAGAAGGTCGGCAGTTCGAATCCCCGCGATGGGGTGAGCTCCCGTTGCTCGGTCCCTGCTCCTGCCAACCTAGCAGTTCAAAAGCATGTCAAAGTGCAAGTAGATAAATAGGTACCGCTCCAGCGGGAAGGTAAACAGCGTTTCCATGCGCTGCTCTGGTTCACCAGAAGTGGCTTAGTCATGCTGGCCACATGACCCGGAAGCTGTACGCCGGCTACCTCGGCCATTAATGCGAGATGAGCGCCGCAACCCCAGAGTCGGACACGACTGGACCTAATGGTCAGGGGTCCCTTTACCTTTACCTTCAAGACAAAGAAATGCCAAGGATTTTAAAAGAAGTTCCAATTAGCAACACAATCCTATACATGTCTACTCAGAAGTAAAGGCCCATTGATTTCCCAGGTAAGTGTTATAGGATTGCAGCTGGAAGCGATCCAAAAAATGTCACAAAGTTGTCAGAAAAGGGGGCGGAACAGGGAGTTTTTGAGTATTGTTTCAAATATACGAGTGTTGAGGCTTTTTAAATGTTGTTTCAAATATACGTGATTTCACTTAAATGCGTGGTACCTTGGAATGTAAACCCCACATAAATTGGGAGTTGCCTGTATTCCATGAGTGGTGGAATTGTATTGGATCGTCCATCCATCGCTCTACTTTATTAGCCGTCTTGCGATGCTTCCCCAATCTTACGGCTTTGAAGGGCACTCTTGCTCTACTGCACAACAAAAGAGACAAGGTTGGAATTTTTGTGGCATGAATAGTTACCAGATTTCAGCAGGAAAATATCAAACATGCACCAAATGGAAATGCAGTCCAGCCCCAAACTTCTGCAAGCACAAAATCATCAATAATATAATCGTATCTCATAAGTCAAACGGAATCCGTTCCAGAAGTTCGTTCGACTTCCAAAACGTTCGGAAACCAAGGTGCAGCTTCCAGTTGGCTGCAGGAAGTTCCTGCAGCCAATCGGAAGCCGCGTTGGACATTCAGGTTCCAAAGAATGTTCGCAAACCAGAACACTCACTTCCAGGTTTGCGGCTTTCGGGAGCCAAAGCCTTCGGCTCACAAGGTGTTTGTCAACCAAGGTACGACTGTACACAATAAAAAGGATATCTGGAGAAGGCCAAGAATCTCAGGCAAGGGGTTGGGGAGGCACCAAACAACATACGCAGCGGCAGAATACTGTACGATTTCTAGCCTCTGAACATCCGACGCTGACTTTGGATGTGATATATTATCAACCTTAAGACCAACCATGCCGCTGATGGATCCCTGTAGAAAACGAACAATTGCTTGTGTGCAACAAATGTACAACTGCTTGTGTGGCTTAGCTGTTGCCTTTGCTCCAGGAAACTGGCATCGAACAAAGAGAAAATTGGGAGGGCAGCCAGCTCACTTCACACCTTAGCCCTGGAACCTGTTTCTAAAGCCTCAGGACTTGTGCTGTATTAAACACTTCCGAGTAAACCAGCGATCTCTATTATACTGTGAGGGCTGTGTGTGACCAGAGTGTAGGCTTTCTCTGTAGAAATGGCTAGACAAATTTACAAAGCAACACTCACACAGGAATTCTGGCAGTGGAACCTTTAGACTCCTCCTACAACCTGCTCTCTCTCCCCCCCACCCCCGGCTTTACCTGTCTCTCCTCTGACCATGTGACCTTTGGACCCACCCACATTCACCTGGAGCTCTCCGGCAGCTCCTGATTCTCTCCAGGAGACCTCAGCTTTGTTCCGGAGAGTTTTTCCTTTGCACTGGACTGCCATGGACTGCGGCTATATGTCATTTCTTCCCTTCCCCTCTAACCGTTGACACCGGGGTCGTCTTGCAGTTATTCCCACCTGACTTTCTACTGCGGGAGAGCAAAACCAGGGGCTCTTTGGGAACAGCCAGGTGCTTCCATCCAGGTCATCGGCGTACCTGTTTTCCACCTGCGATTTCCGCACAGGTGAGTTGGCAGCACTCAGGCAGCTTGGAAACCAAGCTGGCTTTAAAAAAGGAAAGAACAAAAGGACGCTTTGCTTTCCAAACGGGTTGTGATTTGTTTTGGTTTTTTGTTCTGTGCCTTTACGGTCCAAGGAATTGCTATGTCTTCCTGGACCTGGATCATCAGAATGCTTCAATAAACAGGATGCTGAATCTTTTTAGTCTTATGTTGCTCCGACACAGGGTGTTCTGAACTTTGGTCCCCAGACCCCAGCTAATTTGGAGTACAATTCCTATCGTCCCTGACCACTGGTGCTACTAGCTAGGGATGATGGGAGTTGTAGTCCAAAAACAGCTGGAGACCCAAGTTTGGAAAACTCTGCTCTAACAGCAGAGGTAAATGTAAAGGGACCCCTGACCATTAGATCCAGTCGCGGACGACTCTGGGGTTGTGGCGCTCATCTCGCTTTATTGGCCGAGGGAGCCGGCGTACAGCTTCCGGGTCATGTGGCCAGCATGACTAAGCTGCTTCTGGCGAACCAGAGCAGCGCACAGAAACGCCGTTTACCTTCCTGCCGGAGCGGTACCTATTTATCTACTTGCACTTTGACATGCTTTCAAACTGCTAGGTTGGCAAGGAGCAGGGACCGAGCAATGGGAGCTCACCCCGTCATGGGGATTCGAACCGCCAACCTTCTGATCGGCAAGCCCTAGGCTCTCTGGTTTAACCCACAGTGCCACCCACAGCACCACAACAGCACAATACTGCATGTCTAATCAGATGTGAGCCCTGTTGTTTTCAAAGGGGCATACTTCCAGAAATATGTGCATGGGACTGCAGCCTAACTTGGTTTGTCTGAAAGGAAGTTATAGTCTCCCTGGGGCAGTGTCTATCAGGGCTGCTTACCTGTGGCTTTCCAGGCACTTTTTGCAACTCCCATCAACCCCACCTAGGGTCCAATAGTCAGGGAGGGCAGGAGGTCACGGGTCAGCCATCCCTACTTGGGATTGTATTCTCTGTGATCACACATCCATACCGTACCTTTAAAGCATTCTTATACCATTCTAACAGTCACGAATCCCGGGAACCGTAGTTTGATGAGGGTGCTGGGAATTGTAGCGCGGTGATGATTAAGCCCAGGATCTTTTTGGGGAGATGCCATGACTGTTAAAGTGGTATAAATGCGCTTTAAATGTGTGGTGTGGATGTGATCGTAGTGGTTATTAATCTACGTCTCTGCTTATTGGAGCAGAAACTCTCCAACCTAGAGGACTCATCCTCACAGCCCTACAGATTTTTCTTCAAAATGGTAAAAGTTGGCAACCTGATCAATATAGGAATGATAATAATACTCGCCTACCTTACAGGGTTGTTGTCAGGATTAGGAGATGATGTTATGTGAAGCGCTCTGACCGTCTGAAAGGACTATATGAATGTTAAGTATTATTCTACATGTGGCCCCTTAGCAAACATCCCCTAAAACTACAGCACGGAAATTTGTTAACAGGAACGTTATTTGCTGATGCTCGATTCTGTCTGACGTAAACCGTTGGGGCTATATCAACAGTTCCTTGTTGGGCAGCAAGGGGAAGCGGTTGGTTTTCTTTCACTTTTGATTATGCTGAAAATAATTTCTAAAAATCCTAAGCACTCTTGTTTGCAAATAACTTCTGCAATTCTAAGCACTCTTGTTTGGAGGGAAGTCCGGGGTCAGTCCCTTCCTAAAGGCTTCCCAAGCCATCATTAGGGCAGTAATTATTTTTAAAGACTTAAAAAAAACAAAGCTGTGTGCAATCTGATAATTACTTTACAACACTTATCTGTGACTTTGCAAAGGATCCTGGGAGGACACACCTCTTGGATCGTGCAGAGCCTGGCACAACAGAGAGCGCTTTTCTGCCAGCCTGGAGGAGCAAGCCTTCCAGGGCGCAGTGGGGTGACCTTTGGAGGAAATATGCACAAGTTCAGGCTGCGAATGATTAACTGGCTTGATAAATCTATAGGCAGGAAGCTAAGCTCGTGCCATTTCAAGTGGTGGATTTCTGAAAACGGCTGAGTAACAGCTCTGCCCTGTTCCCTCAAGGACTTCTCTTTAAGAACGGACACGCAGGAGAGTGGCAATAGGGTTGTTGTTTTGTAACACACTCTGGTTTCGGATTCCTCCTAAGGAGCGTAATTACCACGCCTCCTGTGTTGTCTTGCTGGTCAGTTCCACTGTTGTTAGGTAAAGGTAAAGGGACCCCTGACCATTAGGGCCTGTCGTGTTCGACTCTGGGGTTGCAGCACTCATTTCGCTTTACTGGCCGAGGGAGCTGGCGTACAGCTTCCGGGTCATGTGGCCAGCATGACTAAGCAGCTTCTGGCGAACCAGAGCAGCGCACGGAAACGCTGTTTACCTTCCCGCCGGAGCGGTACCTATTTATCTACTTGCACTTTGACATGCTTTTGAACTGCTAGGTGGACAGGAGCAGGGACCAAGCAATGGGAGCTCACCCCTTTGCGGGGGATTCGAACCGCCGACCTTCTGATCAGCAAGCCCTAGGCTCTGTGGTTTAACCCACAGCGCCACCCACATCCCGGTTGTGAGGAAACCCCTATTTCCTTCCCAGAAATACTACTGTATTTTGCAGAGTTTCCCATGAAGAGGGACATTTGGGAATTGTAGCACCAAGAAGGGAATCAGGATCCCCTAACAACTCTTAGCACCTTAACAAACTATAGCTCCCATAATTATTTGCGGGAAGCTATAATTGTTTAAAGTGCTTTGAATTTATAGCGCTTTGAATTTATGATGTGAACGTGGCCTTATTTGAAGTTGTTGACTCCTCTATCCATCTAAGGCTGCAAATCCTATGCACACAGACTTGGGAGCAAATTCTGTTCAACTCAGACTTTGGAGGAGTTACTTCTGAGTAAACAGAAGCAAGCAGGCATTGACATAATAGGGCTTACTTCTGAGTGAACATGCTTAGGTTCACACTATAGTACAGGTTGTAAATGCCCTCAGAAGGAATACCAGTGTGGTGTTCACATGTTGGACTAGGACCTAGGAGATCCGAGTTCAAATCCCCACTCAGCCATGATGCTCATTGGTTGATATTAGTTCAGTCCATCATCTCTCAGCCTAACTTTCATCAGACACTATCCATTTAAAGCATATGGCTTCCTCCCCCAAAATCTGGGAATTGTAGTTTATCCCTCACAGGGCTACAGTTCCCAGCACCATTAACAAACTACGGTTCCCAGGATTCTGTGGAGAAAGCCATGTGTGGGTGTTGTTGTGAGGATAAAATGGGGAAAGAGCCTTGAGGTACCTGGAGAAAAGGCAGGACAGAAAAATAATGAGAAATACATAAATAAATTTCTGTATTCCAGCACATTTACAACTCCTGGCTTCTGAACCTGCTCCTGGTAAGCGTTCTTTTAACTGCAGTTTCATCTGCACCAATTAGCAGGTATTAATGTTTAGCACCACGCTATGAAGTGCTTCGCCTGCTGATTTCTACAGATCAGACTTCTGTTAACAGGAACCGAGAGAAAGCCAGACCCAGTTGGGAATCCAATTTAAAATGGAAAATGATTAAAAAATAAAACCAATTACCTGGTCAGGTTCCGCGTTGGTAATGCTTTTTTAACCACCTGGCAGATTCCCTCTCCACAGGACTGGCCCAAGATATTTAGCTGCCTGAGGCGAAGAAGGAACCCCCACTCTTTGTCAAAATAGACAGTACCCAAAGCCAGATATTTTGGTACCAGAGAGGTAGAAAAATCCCACCTCTTCTCCCTCACTCCCCAGCAGTAAAAACAACAATAATGAATCAATTTACTAACAGCTTGCTGCCTTTCCATGACACCCCCAAATCAGCTGCCTGAGGCAGTTGCTTTGCCCTGCCTAATTGCTGGAGCGACTCTGTCTCTCCAGCTTTCTTGTTGCATTGGGCACTTGTCAAGTTCCCAGCAGTTGTCCCCATGTTATCAGACAGTAGAGCAGCAACTTTTTTTCTCTGTGGGGAGGAACCAGTTGTATGATACCAGCAGTGTGTTGTGTCTAAGGACCGTGTTGTTGTTTTTGGTAAGTGAAGGCTGGCGGGTAAGAGAGAGCTACTGCATCACGCGAATGGGTGGTGTTACCACAAAATATATATTGGAGGACTCTCTTGAACCCAGATCTTTGCCACTGTCTCATGTCCTCCTTTCAGGGCCCGTCATGCGGAGTCCTCCATGTCTTCTTTTGCTGTTCCAAGCCCTCAGCCCCGGCCTTGCCGTTTCGCTCCACAAGCAGCTGAAACACCAGCAGACTCTAGAGGATCAAGGTAAGTTGAGGGTTGGCGTACGCACGCACGCACACACACACACACACCCTTGCCATGGCTGCCTGCACCTGTTTTCAAATGGAATCGCACTGTGGGATAACGCAGAATCCATCTGCTTTTATTCTGGGAATGATGAAGCCGCTTTGTCGAGAAGCACATTTCAGGGGCAAAGATGCAACAGGGATTGTGTGTGTGGACTAGGTGGGGGCGGGGGGGAAACAAGAACTTGCTTTTCACTGATTGTAAAAGAAAATGTCGTTCTTACGCAGCCTAAAGGAACAAAGAACCTGGAGGGCACAGGTGACTTTGTAAGGTTATTTGAAGTGAGGAAAATGCCTACATAAGAGCTGCAAAGTAGAATGATGTTGTTGTTGTTGTTCAGTCGTTCAGTCGTGTCCGACTCTTCGTGACCCCATGGACCAGAGCACGCTAGGCACGCCTATCCTTCACTGCCTCTCGCAGTTTGGCCAAACTCATGTTAGTAGCTTCAAGAACACTGTCCAACCATCTCATCCTCTGTCGTCCCCTTCTCCTTGTGCCCTCCATCTTTCCCAGCATCAGGGTCTTTTCTAGGGATTCTTCTCTTCTCATGAGGTGGCCAAAGTACTGGAGCCTCAACTTCAGGATCTGTCCTTCTAGTGAGTACTCAGGGCTGATTTCTTTGAGAATGGATAGGTTTGATCTTCTTGCAGTCCATGGGACTCTCAAGAGTCTCCTCCAGCACCATAATTCAAAAGCATCAATTCTACGGCGATCAGCCTTCTTTATGGTCCAGCTCTCACTTCCGTACATTACTACTGGGAAAACCATAGCTTTAACTATACGGACCTTTGTCGGCAAGGTGATGTCTTTGCTTTTTAAGATGCTGTCTAGGTTTGTCATTGCTTTTCTCCCAAGAAGCAGGCGTCTTCTAATTTCGTGACTGCTGTCACCATCTGCAGTGATCATGGAACCCAAGAAAGTGAAATCTCTCACTGCCTCCATTTCTTCCCCTTCTATTTGCCAGGAGGTGATGGGACCAGTGGCCATGATCTTAGTTTTTTTGATGTTGAGCTTCAGACCATATTTTGCGCTCTCCTCTTTCACCCTCATTAAAAGGTTCTTTAATTCTTCCTCACTTTCTGCCATCAAGGTAGTATCATCAGCATATCTGAGGTTGTTGATATTTTTTCCGGCAATCTTAATTCCGGTTGGGGATTCATCCAGTCCAGCCTTTCGCATGATGAATTCTGTATATAAGTTAAATAAGCAGGGAGACAATATACAGCCTTGTCGTACTCCGCAAAGTAGAATGACTTGCCCTAATGACTTGCCCCTAAAGATGCCTAAGCTTTCTTTATTGACGTTTGTACCTTCATGAGAAGAGAAGACTCCCTGGAGAAGACCCTGATGTTGGGAAAGATGGAGGGCACAAGGAGAAGGGGACGACAGAGGATGAGATGGTTGGACAGTGTTCTCGAAGCGACTAACATGAGTTTGGCCAAACTGCGAGAGGCAGTGAAGGATAGGTGTGCCTGGCGTGCTCTGGTCCATGGGGTCACAAAGAGTCGGACACAACTGAACAACAACAACACCTTCCTCCTGGCAGCTAGGATATCATGCAAGGATCTTCTCATCCCAGCCACTCATGTCTCCCCACCCCAGAAACTCTATAATTTGACTTTCTGCACTGAGCTTCATGGCTGAGTGAGGATTTGAACCCCTTTCTCCAGCACTTTTAACCACTGGACACCACCACCAGCTCTCTTACTGTCTTTAATGAGAGGTTTGTCCCACCGGCTGTGGTAGCAGTGAGAAGCACAAGCTCCCTGCACTGCCCCTCTCATTCCTAAACACAGACGTCACAGCAAGCAAATAGCCAATGAGTGCATTGGACCCTTGCAGAACCACATTCCACATTTCCCAATGAATACAATATATTGGAGGGGGGAGCATCTCATTTCCTCAAACTGTGTGCAATAAGCTTTTGAGTTCTAACGAAATGTTTGGAGGTTCATTCAACCAGGAAGTGAAGGCATGTGACTGTGAGCAACGGAAAAAAGCAACAATGCCTCATGCATGGTGTCTAAAACAGCTCACCTGGAAAGGTTGGGAAAGTATGAAAGCAAGCAGCGATATCTGAAGAAAGGAGGAGGACCTGATGGGTGCAGCTGTTGGCTCCCAGGCCTTTCCAGAGCTCCCAGAAGCCTCTGCTTTGCCTGCAAAAAATGCTGCAGTTCTCATATGCAACCTCCCCTAGAGGGTGGAAAGTGTATGCTAACTGGCTGGGGTTGATGGGAGTTGTCGTCAAAAACAAATGGAGGGCACCATGTTGGCAAAGGCTGATGTATGTGAAAATAACTGAGGCCTTCAGCGTGACACACCCAAGAATACTGGGAGCTGGTGTTTGCTAAGGGTACCGAGAGTTGCTGGGAGACTCTAGTTCCCCCATGGACTGCAAGAAGATCCAACCTATCCATTCTTAAGGAAATCAGCCCTGAGTGCTCACTGGAAGGACAGATCCTGAAGCTGAGGCTCCAGTACTTTGGCCACCTCATGAGAAGAGAAGACTCCCTGGAAAAGACCATGATGTTGGGAAAGATGGAGGGCACAAGGAGAAGGGGATGACAGTGGATGAGATGGTCGGACAGTGTTCTTGAAGCTACCAACATGAGTCTGACCAAACTGCGGGAGGCAGTAGAAGACAGGAGTGCCTGGCGTGCTCTGGTCCAGGAGGTCACGAAGAGTCGGACACGACTAAACAAACAAAAAAAGAGTTCCCTGGGAAGAGGGATTGACTGTTAAACCACTCTGGGAACTGCAGAGGGGAATGTGAGTCTCCCATGCCGTCCAACTTTTTTACTACGCAAAATCGGGGTGAGAGTGCGAGATTGCGGCACCCCCCAATGGCCACTGAGATCTCATACGAATGTCTCATTTTTCCCGGGGCAACTTGGAAGGCATGGGCTCCTAACAACTCTGTTTCCTTGATGAATTACAGTCCCCAGAATTCTGTAGGGCAGTGGTGCCCAACTTCCAAAAGACTGCAATCTATTCCCACTATAAATAAACTGGTGGTGATCTACCCATTGGATTGACCGGAGTTGTTGAGCTTTTTGCGGGGAGGATGAGCCAAACTTGGTCAGGTTTTTTTTTGGGGGGGGGAGGATGAGCCAAAGTGGTTATTGAGCTTTTTTTTAGTTGGGGGGGCATCAGGGTCCAGCGATCGACCAGGTGCATCCCATGATCGACAGGTGGGGATCAGTCTAGCTTGGAGGGTACAGCACAGGGCGGAGGGCACACACAGGGTCAAAGGTTCCCCACTTCTGCTGTAGCATCAACTCCCCTTTCTTTGAGAGAACGAATGACTCTTGGTCCTAGGACATCTTGCCTTCTCTAAACTCCGGGATAATATTTTATGGTTTCTGTTCTCAGTGTTCCTGGATGACTCTACTGCACATCGATTCCTGGGTCGTAAGCCTCTTTATAACCACTGGGATTTCGAGCTGATCACTCCAGGCAACTTGGAGCGTGAATGCATAGAGGAAGTTTGCAGCTACGAAGAAGCCCGCGAAGTCTTTGAGGACGACTTCAAAACAGCTGAGTATGGGGAAAGCCTTGGGCTTGGGAGCATCATAGCATCTAGTATAGAGATTTTGAAACTCTGTTCTGCTGCACTTCTAGGTAGTTGCGAAAACCACACCCAGAATTATAGAGGGGGAAATGATTCAGGGCCAACAGGGATAAATGCCAAATTAAAATCTGATGCAGCTGTCTGATTGTACCTGCTGAGTGAAAGGAGAACCTAGCGACACCTGTCTACTACATAGCAACGTGTCTTCATGACTGCACCAGGGCGACTGGAGAAAAACTGGAGTTTTAATTCAATGGTCTTTCTAGCAACCTGCCAAATGGCTATAATGTCAGGAATGTGGTTAGCAAAAAAAAAAGCAAATCAAAATACAGTAGTTTTCCGCCATCATACAGCAAACTTAAAGGCTTACTAAGGTAGTGGACTGGTTGCGGAGTGAGGGAGAGAGAGCATTCGAAAACCAGGACGTCCGCTCTTCCAGGAAGAGATTAAATAAATTAATAGCAAGAGGGTTGTTTATACAGACATGAGGGTGGGGGTGGGGGTAAAGCCTAATTGCTAGGTTCTCTAGGAAGGAGTTTAATATTGGGGGCAGACCAACTCTGGCCCCCCATGCTAGGCCCAACATTTTATATTTTTAAAAAATAAACCACACTCATTGCACTGCACATTTAAAATAATATTTCCTGCCTTCATCTGTGCACCTAGATTTATGAAGTTGAAAACTGACAGGGCGGAAGACAAAAGCAGACAAAAAGCAGCTCTGCTTTACCTGCTGTACATTTGGAAACTGAAATTGTGATTGGTGTAAACTGAGGGATGAGGAAAGTTGTGATTTTGTGTTGCCTTCAGTGTGTGTGCAGGGTCCTCATACAGCAAGAGAGGGGCCAAGACTCCATGCTTCCCTTAGAAGGCAATAGCGCCCTGGTGCTTCAGAGCCAAGGAAAACCAGGGAACATCGTTTGTCATTAACTACAGCGCTCCATGCCAGGACTCGTCTAGGGAATTTGGAGCAGGTAGATTCCTGGCATAGTAAAAGAGCCACGTGCAAACAGGCCTCAGGCTTCCTATTACAGAGCTATGTCCGGGCATCTCTGGTGGTTCAGGGTAGGCAGAGAGTGAAACCAGCAGCAGCCAGAGATGGCCGGCTGATATAATTAGGTGACTAGGCTAGGGCTCATTTGCATCTCAGTTTCATGGGGGAGAGGGAGAAGGGCTGCATCAAATTGGGAAATTGGTGTGTGTGTGTGAGGTCAGTTTAAACACACCACCCTATTCTGAACTGTGAAGGGGATTCAAGCTGAAACGTGTGTGTGTTTGTGTGGTTTCTGGGATATCTTCTCCTTTGTATATTTAGATTTTGTGTCTCTTCCTATCTTGACGGGCTATGCAGTTTCCAACATTTCCATGTAACTAAACGCAAGAGAAGCCAAAGTAGATTCTCGGCAGAAACTGCCCAATATTATTTCTCCTCTCTCTCTAAATACACTCTCTCCTGAATCCAAGGCCTTTCATCCCCTTCTTTGCCATCCACACCAGGAGATCCTTCTCCTTTCCTCAGTTCCTGTGTTCCCCCACAATGGAGACTGGTCCATAGAATCATAGAGTTGGAAGAGACCACAAGGGCCATCCAGTCCAACCCCCTGCCAAGCAGGAAACACCATCAAAGCATTCCTGACAGATGGCTGTCAAGCCTCTGCTTAAAGACCTCCAAAGAAGGAGACTCCACCACACTCCTTGGCAGCAAATTCCACTGTCGAACAGCTCTTACTGTCAGGAAGTTCTTCCTAATGTTTAGGTGGAATCTTCTTTCTTGTAGTTTGAATCCATTGCCAACTGCATCCAGCCCTCAGCTTAGACCCCCCCCCCCACCTGCCTGCCTGCCTGCCTGCTTGCAACCAGTCAAGGGACTTGCCCTGGCTGTCAGTTTTCTCTTCCATCATCTCAGTGTTTCCCTTGCACAGCTCGGCAGGGAGGAGGAGGGCAACAAAAATGGGAAATAGTTGGCTCTCAATGGCTCTAGCGCCACCTAGAGTTGGCCTCCCTGCCTTCGGACCTACCAGTCCTAAATAGGCACCAGCTGCCACTGTTCCCCCTCTGCTCTCATTGGTTGAGAGCATTTCTCTAGTAAGTGCATCCCTTTAGTCCGGGGATGAGGAATTTGTGTTCCTCCAGACATTCGGCTGCATTTGCCACGATCCCTGACCATTGGTCATGCCAGCTGGGGCTGATGAGAGTTGCAATCCGACAACATCTGGAGGGCCACAGGTTCCCTGTCCTTCCTTGCACCAGTCCCCTTAAATCCCCAAATACTGAACTGAATGTGTGAATGCTCCAACACATGCCACAGTGGCAGGTCGCCAGTGCTTGAACTGGCTCGGTTAATACTAAGAATTTGTTTTCTGGGTTTCTGTGGGGAAGCATTTGCAGGACCAGAATTGGGGGAACTGCTGTTTATAAAAATAACGTGTGCACCCTCGTGCACTTCTTCAAGGGGCTAGGAGCTTTCCCCCATTGTTTTTTGCTGGTGCTGCCAGGGCATAGACACAGACAATAGAACTGGCTTATTCACGCCTTATCTTTGTGCCAGCTAGCATTATCTCGAGGAAGCGCTGTGTTGTTTTCTCTGTAGTATTCATGTTTATTGACATCTTACATCTTTATTTCACACCAGCACGTCCTTAAATGCAGAGTACTACATCATGGTAATCGTGATTCAGAACCCTTGTAGCCCAAGGTGATTTGTTTGTAGTTTAAAAACCAGAAGAACCGCAAATACGTGTGACCTTCCTTTACTGTAGTCAAGAGGTTAGTTATCGCAGTATTCGCCCTTGATAGTGGAAGACCTAAACAGCCCTAGAGGGGCGAGTCCGTTGCAGCAATTGAGGCGGTGGTTTCCTGTCCCGCTGCAGGTGCTAATTAGCTGAGCAATGCTAAGCTGATTGTGTTAATCGACAATTACTGCTGTTGTAAATGGCGGCTGAACTGGTTTCGCTTATATTTCAGCTTTAATTAAATTGTCACAGTCTGCACCTTCTGCATTTCATTACCATTTGCCTCTACTGTCTATGCCTCTTTGTCCCCCCCCCTTTAAACCTGTGTATGTTTGTCTGCCACCAAAGCTCATGCCACAATAAACTGGTCTGTTTTAACACCACTTCCCATACAATGCTAGGGATATGTAAGCTCTTTCATGATTCCTCCTGTGAGGGATCCTATTCCCCCCCCCAATACTTCCCCAACAGTGACTCTCCCTAGGTTTCACTGACAACTAGGATGAATCCTTCATTGTTCATATGGGAGTTGTCTCTGGGGTACCTCAGGCCTCTACGGTTGAAAACCTTTTGCCACCTATGGGATCTCCCTACCAGGGTTCCCAACTACTGCAGTTTGCCTCCCCTTTAGGCAAATACGTGGCACACTTGGCTTCACTGTCCAGCCCTCTGTATGACAGGAGAATAAGCAAACAGTTTCCTCTTCCACAGGAAAGCTTTGTTCTCTCCTCTTAGTCACACCTCTTAAGGTACTGGTACACTGCCACAGTCAGCGAACGTTTAAGCACATTTAACTTTATTAGGTAACTAGAAAACATGGATGTCTCGGGTTATTACTGGTACAAATCTTCTTCTCATGTAATTCAGCTTTGTTATAATATTTCCTGCATCCCTTTAGCAATGGTAATTACCTTTCCTCCCAATCCCCAAAGCCTAACCTCTCATTTTCTCTCTCTCTAACCCTCCACCCCCAACTGCCAAACCCCCAACTGCCTTTCAATGGTTGTTCCCCCTCCTTTTAGAATGCCAACTAGCTCCGCCTCCCAGGGAACACCTACCTAACATGGGAGTGATAGGTTAACCCATGATGAACCTGAATCATCCGCAGGCATTATTCCGCCACACCCACTCCTTTGCTTTTTTTAAAAAAAATGGATGTGCTCAGGTTTTGTCATCGCTTGCCACTTATAGTGGAATAGTCACTGTTTGCTCTGATGTTGTGAAGAGTGCATTTGTTTGCGGCACCATACTTTCTTCCTCCTGGTATTTCCATTTTCCTCCCCGCTGTCCAAGTCCCCCAGCTAATTTCCCTTTCCTTCCTACCCTTGTTGGTCATTCTGTTGCCTACCTGGATCTTGAAAAGCGTATAGCGCTGAAAGAGGAAGTGGGAAAGTGTTGTTCTTCGAACTTCCTCCTCCAGCTCTCAGTACTTTTCAAGAAGGGGATGGAAGGACGGTGAAGGAGACAGTGAGCAGCGGGGAGGTTCAGGGGGTTTGTGGGCTCCGGGTGTGGCATTGCGCCCACGGGCACCATGTTGGCAACATCAGCATTAAATTCTGCAGAAGGGTGAATGCCAGGAGGTGCCACTTTCCCCAGCGCTGCACCTTGGCAGGAGAAGCTGTCCCTGCTTTAATCTTTCTCCAATATTCTGGACACAGCTGCCAGCCGCCCTGTCCCTTACTAATATGACAAATCTCCCAAGTAATTGCAAGCAGAGGTTTGGGCTGTGCAGTTTTGCATGTCTGTAGGATTGCATGGCACAGTTTATTGTGTGCTCGCAGCCAGTTCAGAATCTGGACTGGTTTCAGCTCCTGACTCAGAGAGAGAGAGAAAGAAAGAGGCAACGCCTTTAGCGTTAACATTAATTTGTCGCGTAGGGATAGATACACAGTTTAAAAGATTTACGGTTCCTTCAGCTAAACAGATCTACGGAGAGTTGACTTCTGAGGACTGCGGTTAAGTTAGCCTGTTGTTTGCAGTCAAGAATGCCAAGGGTCCTGTGGCAAGGATTAATTTAGTGCGAAGTGAACTTTCGTTAGCCGATTTCGTGAATCCGAGGGATATGAGGTTGTCCTCCCTCCCGCCTATTTAAAAGGACTTTATTTTGCGATAGACTGATGCCATCTAGAGTGCGTATTGCAAATGACAATTGAGGAAATAAGGCAGCATTGCTGGAGAAGCAGTCTTAGGCTGTGTACACACCAGGGTGTCATTGCACATGTGGGTGGCACAGATGCCATTTTTTCTGTGTGTGCTTCAGTGCACACCTAAGCTGGTTCCATTTAAACCTTGACTAGCAGACAGTGACTGGTGGAATGCATTCGCTCTGTCCATTATGGAAACCTGATGTTGACGTACTACGCATGAGTATTTGCTTACCTGTGTGCATACCCAAAGCCAAAGTGTCAAGCATGTTTCACAGTGGGCAAAATGGCCATTTATTTATTTAGTCAGAAAGGTATGTTTTCCAATTTTTCCAGGTTCGTGCAAAGCAACACTTTCAAAAATAAGTACGCGTTTGTGACTCACACCTGGCATTGCCAGGTAAGGAGCCAGCAGCCCACCAAGAAGGGGCTCACCAGGGCAAAAAACGGCCCCTCCCGCAGCTACGCTGGAACTGGTTGTAAAATCACTCTGGGAGTTGTAGCTGTGTGAGGGGAATAGGTGTTTCCAAAAACGCTCAGCACCCTTAACAAACTACAGTTCCCAGGATCCTGGAGGGGGGAGCCATGAATGTTTAAAGTGGAGTGATATTGCTTTAAATGTATAGTGCAGATAGCACCCAGTGGTTACCACCACCAGAACTCGGGATGTGAATTTCAAAATGGCGGGAAGGCTGTTATTTGCTATCATGCCATGTTAACCTCCCTTTTTTTGTTCTCTCTTGCAGAAACAATTTTGGGAGAGCTACGAACACAACGGGAAGGGAGGCGCAAGTGAGTAAGGGTAGAAAATGGCAGCGGGAAAGTCCCAAGCATCCCTCTTACCTGATGCTTTACTGCCCATTGTGAGTCAGCTAATGACAGAAGGAAACAAACTCCTGGTTTCCCAGAGGCTCATCCTTGAGGAGCAAACAGGCCACAAACACCCACGTGGATAGTTTATTTTGCCCAATGTGGGACTCGAACCCACAACCCTGAGATTAAAAGTCTCGTGCTCTACCAGCTGAGCTATCCCAGGCCAAATTTCAGTAGGGGAAATCAAGAACAGACTTTGGCACTTGCGCCAGGAGCTTACTCTGAGCCGAGGGGTGTCAACAGGGTTTTCAAGGTCCAGTACACTCTGCGGATTGGGCCCTCTGCAAAATAAGTTGGTGGGCTCTCATCGCCACTGTGCTTTGCAGCACCCCGAGCTGTCCTCCTACAAGGAAAATACAAAGCATGTTATACTCCTTTTAAAAAGGGGGATAGAAAGGGTCTGGTGAAAATCAGCCAGAGTTTGGAGGATAAGGTTTTGAATGGCTGCGGATACAATGGCAGTGTTCTATCTCCACCGTCAGAGGCAATATGCTTCTTAGTTGCAGGGAATTGCTGGTGGGCAGAGTGCTGTTTAAAGTGCAGTCGTACCTTGGAAGTCGAACGGAATCCATTCCGGAAGTCCGTTCGACTTCCAAAACATTTGGAAACCAAAGCACGGCTTCTGATTGGCTGCAGGAAGCTCCTGCAGCCAATCGGAAGCCACACCGGACATTCAGTTTCCAAAAATTGTTCAAAAACTGGAACACTCACTTTTGGATTTCTATTGTTCGGGAGCCGATTTATTAAGGAGCCAAGGCATTCGAGATCCAAGGTACGACTGTATTTATTTATATACTGCCCTCTTCCAAAGATCTCGGGGTGGCTCCCAAGATAAAAACACGAGATAAAAGCACAGACAGCTAAAACAGAAACAACAAAGCAATAACCGCCCCCTCCCACAAGCACATTTAAAAGGCTGCAGAATATTATTATCCTGCTGTTATTTAGTTGCGACTGTGTTCAATACTACAGTCATACCACGGGTTGCGCTCGCTGCGGGTTGCGTGTTTTCGGGATACGGAGGTGCCGAACCCGGAAGTACCGGAACGGGTTACTTCCGGGTTTCGGCACTTGCGCAGAAGCGCTAAATCGCACTTTGCGCAGAAGCACCAAATTGTGTCACGCGCGTGCGCAGACACAACGGCGCGGGTTGCGAACGCGCCTCCCGCACAGATTGCGTTCGCAACCTGAGCGTCCACTGTATAGTGTTTGATGCCATGTTTGCTTGTTTTTAATGCGGCTTTGACCTCGACATCTGTTGCTGGGAAAGCGGAATACAAAGATCGAATCAAACCCAACGGCAAGCCAACAGCCAGCAGAGGAACTCAGGCACCTTTAGCGCTAGCCACACATAACATGGATCACTGTGATGCTTTCTGCGACAGATTTTTACTTTTGCAACCCAGCGCCCTGTGGTCAAGGCTGTAGGGTGGAGTGTAGGAAAGGCACACACACACACACACAGAGAGAGAGAGAGAGACTGCCGACCCCATTCCTTTGCACCTATTCTGGATCTATGACCTTGGTTTTTTTAGGTGTTATTCCCCATTCCTTTGCAGTCATAGAGTCATAGAACTGCAAAATTGGAAGATACCCAACTCTGTGCACATATCCCGCTTGCAGGCTTCCCGCAGGCATCTGGTCGGCCACTGTGAGAACAGGATGGTGGAATGGATGGACCATTGTCCTGATCCAGTAACGTTCTTCTTAAGTTCTTATGACCCCTGCAGGTTCCAGAGAGCTGTTTGTATAAGTTGGCCTGCTGTGCAGGTGCAGTGTCGGGAAACAAAAGCCAAAGCTACTTTTGCGCAGCTGACGAGCTTCTACACACAGCTCTCTGTCCTCTGTCCAGGCCAACAAGAATTGAAGGCCACATTCCAGCCAGGCAAAAGGCACTTGAGGATGTGAAGCAAGGCTGGAAAGGTGTGTGGCCTGGGAAGGTCCCAAGGGCCAGGTAGAGAGGCCTGGAGAGCCAGTATCTATAGGCAACTTTAATTTATTTATTTTTGGCCAAGTCATTTTTACTGATTTCCCCAGTTTTACCAAATCAGCCACAAATTAAGAAAATTTACGTAATACAGTTTCCCCAAAAATTGGTTTCCCACACTCGGTTCTTGATGCGTCCAAGGTTTCCTCCGGTTGCTGCTTTATTTTTTGTAGTTGTTTCTAGTTTGCATTCTGTTCTTTGCAGTTAACCTTATTTTACAATAGTTGGTTGTTGTTGTTTTTTAACTTATTTATCCTTAACCATCAGCTCCCCACCTGCCAATTCCTGCATGTACAATATTTTACCATTTGCAATATCCAGTCTCCCCCCCCCCTAGAATAACGTTTAGGGGTACTTTCATTTTGGCTCAAGAAAACCACCATTTTATAGTTCAAATCGGGGAAAATAAATACAGTAAATGGACAGAAGTACAAAATGTTTAGGGGTATATGTACCCCTGTGTACCCCCCAGGAGAAAAAAAGCACTGGCAATATCTAAAAGTGAGTACAAGGAATTTATTTTAGAAACGATTATTGCTGATTTATTGTGGATTTGATAATTTGTGATTATCAAATCCACGATAAATCAGCAACAATCATTTCTAAAATAAATTCCTTTCCTTCCTTCTGCATGTATGAAAAAGCCCAATAGTTAACTTTTACCAGTTGTTTTCCCTTTCCTTCTTATCTGCGCAGTCCACTCTGCCAAAGATCCTGCCCAGAACTCTTACTAAATTCCCAGTCGAAATATCTCCTGTTGTTGTCCCTTCTAAAACAGGAATTCCAAGGACGACCTTCTGCCTCGGTGTTTTCCCACGGCTCCTTCACAAGCAGCCCGTAATAGCAAGGGAGGGCAGATTGTACTTCCTAGAGAGAAGGCAACTTTAATATCTCTGAAGCCCCTCTGAATCAGGGTGGCAGTGCCCACAACAGGGCTCCTATTAGGGCAATTTGTGGAGGAAGACACCAGATATCGCTGCTAACCTTCCCTCAATCTCTCCTGCTTCCACAGGAACACCTGGTGTCGACGTGGCTGGCCTGGTGGCTGGCCTTGTAGCAGCGTTGGTGTCTGCAGTCATGTTTGTGATTGTGGCCATGTATTGTGTGAAATACCGGAGTAAGCACAGGAGCCGCTCCAGGTACGGATCAGGGTCCAAGGATAGGTGCTCTGGGGGCATGCATGCATGCATACATACATGCAAGGGAATGAGAAGCAGTTCCAGGCAGCTTTCAACATCAGGGTCAGCATGAACGATGCAGGGCTCCATTGTCAGGGAAGTTAACTCTTTATTCAAGGAAACAGCATACAAATCAGCAACAGTTCCCGGTAGGTCTTGCCCCCGTGGAGAAGTCGCCAGGACTGAATGTCCCTGCCTTCTGCCCCTTCTAAGGCTCCTGCTCTCCTGGATGTTTCCCAAGCAGTCTCAAACAGTGTCTGTGTACCTGTAGTCTCTATTCTGCTCTCCTTATAATCTTGGAGACCAGGGTGGAGGGGAGCTTGTTGCAACAAGAGAGGGAGACTCCCTGGATTCTTCTGCAGCCTCTTGAAGCCTTCTGCTTCAGCCTCAGAGTCTGAACTGCTCCCTGCCACAGGCTGTTTCTGCTCCCAAGCCCTGTTGTCTATTCATCACCCAGCCCCTCCTCGCAATCTTCTCCCTCTGACCTCTCCTTGTGTCCCACCACCAATCCCCTGGCTCTGAGCCTTCCTCCTCTGGACTTTCCCTTGGGGGTTCCCTGCTGGTGCCTCCCATCACTCCTCTTCAGCCAGCCAGTCCCTGACAGTCCTTGAGTGGATCTCCCACAGTTGATCACACTCCAGTGGGTTCTCTCAACATCAGGGTCCCAGCTCCAGGAGGTACAGTCATACCTTGGAAGTCGAACGGAATCCGTCCCGGAAGTCCGTTCGGCTTCCAAAATGTTCAGAAACCCAAGCGCGGCTTCTGAGGAAGCTCCTGCAGCCAATCAGAAGCCACGGAAGCGCTGCCAGACGTAGGGGTTCCAAAGAACGTTCGCAAACCGGAACACCCACTTCCAGGTTTGCGGCGTTCGGGAGCCAAAATGTCCGAGAACCAAGGCGTTTTGGATCCAAGGTACGACTGTATGAGCCTCTTAGCAAAACATCCGCCAACAAGGGCAAGATTGCAAACGCCGTGGAATCCAAACAAGCCCAAGGTCAAGCGGAGAAGATCAGCCTAGGTCTAGAGCCCAAGGTCAAACAACAGCCCAGAGTTAATATCACAAGCAGGTCAGGCAAACTACCTGCACAAGAATGCAGACTGGTATTGTTCGCAGCTAGCAGAGGCTTCCCAGACCACAACCCTACCCTGCCACACTAGGCTCCTTTGGGAAAGGGTGAGATATAAATTCAGCGGCCAGGTTGCTCACCGGAGCAAGACGGCTTGAGCATATTACACTGATCCTGTTTCGACTGCACTGGCTACCAATTAGTTTCCGGGCCCAATTCAAAGTGGTGCTTTTGACCTATAAAGCCTTAAATGGCTCAGGACCACAATACCTCAAGGACCGTCTCTTTCCATATGAACCTACCCAGACCCTGAGATCATCTTCTGAGGCCCTCCTTCGTGTGCCTCCTTCCCGAGAGGTTCGGAGGGTGGCAACACAAGAATGGGCCTTCTCTGCAGTGGCTCCCCATCTGTGGAATGCTCTCCCCAGGGAAGTTCACCTGGCACCTTCATTATACACCTTTAGGCGCCAGGCAAAAACATTCCTTTTTAACCAGGCCTTTGGTTGATATGATTGCCACCTATGCCCTTTCAAAATGTGGGGTTTTTGGGGGGTGAGGGGTTATTGGCTCGTTTTTATTTTTATTTTGGATTTTGTGGTTTTATATTGTGATTTTATTCTGTAAACTGCCCTGAGACCTGCGGGTATAGGGTGGTAAAATGAAATGAAATGAAATGATTCCATCTGCTATGCTGGCTGAGACCCTGCCTGCCTGCCCACTGTCTTGCCAGGGTGGTGCATGCTCTGGTTATCTCCCGCTTAGACTATTGCAATGCACTTTACGTGGGGCTACCTTTGAATGTGACTCGGAAACTACAACTAATCCAGAATGCAGCTGCCAGACTGGCGAATGTGAGCAGCCGCCAGGACCATATATAACACTGGACCTTAGATCTTTATTGGCTCCCAGTACATTTCCAGGCACAATTCAAAGTGTTGGTGCTGACCTTTAAAGCCCTAAATGGCTTCGGCCCTGTATACCTGAAGGAGCATCTCCACCCCCATCATTCAGCCCAGACATTGAGATCCAGCTCCGAGGGTCTTTGGGTGGTCCCCTCATTGCGAGAAGTAAGTTACAGGGAACCAGGCAGAGGGCCTTCTCTGTAGTGGAATGCCCTCCTGCCAGATGTCCAAGAGGTAACTAATTAGATGACCTTCTGTAGATGTCTGAAGGCAGCCCCGTAGTAGGAAGTTTTTAATGTGTGATGTTCTGTTGTGTCTTTGTATATTTTGTTGGAGGGTGCCCAGAGGGGCTGGGGCAACCCAGTCATATGGGCGAGGTACAAAAGATATTATTAAAATAAATACTTCAGCTGCTGGTAGTTGAGGCATTTTAAGGATTGCTTACCAACAACCATTGGTTGATGGATGTTGGAGTCAAGTATCACCACCATCTCCATCCTAGATCATTCTTTCTGTAATTCTTGGGCTTAAGAAAATGTTTCTTTCCTAAGCAGTACATGCGAAGCCCTTCTGAAGTCAGCGTGTTATTTATGATTATATAACTGAGCTTGTCAGCAAGCAACCAGAATCCATTGGAGTATTTTGTGATGTGCTCTCGCCATTCTGAGTCATCTCCTTCCTTCGCCAGGGCTCAAAGCAACCTGTATCCTGCCGTGCCCCTCGCCAACTTTGACGAGGAGCCAAAGCCAGAGTCGGCACCGGGACTTCCATCCTATGAGCAAGCGCTGGCATCTTCAGGTGTGCACGATGCACCTCCTCCACCTTACCACAGGTACAAGTTTTTTTGAGATCTTACTCCCGAGCCTCTTGCCCAAGCTGCATCCAGAGTTTGCGTCAAGTGTGCAAGACAGAAAGCTGGAATGGTCCCTCTAGCTCAGCATTGTTTACACCATCTTTTCTCAACCTTAGGTCCCCAGAGGTTGTCGGACTACAGCTCCCATCATCCCTAGCTAGTGGTCAGGGATGGTGGGAGTTGTAGTCCAACAACATCTGGGGGACCCAAGGTTGAGAAAGGCTGGTGGAGCCAGTGTGGTGTAGTGGTTAAGAGCGGCAGACTCGTAATCTGGGGAACCGGGTTCGCGTCTCCGCTCTTCCACATGCAGCTGCTGGGTGACCTTGGGCTAGTCACACTTCTCTGAAGTCTCTCGGCCCCACTCACCTCACAGAGTGTTTGTTGTGGGGGAGGAAGGGAAAGGAGAATGTTAGTCGCTTTGAGACTCCTTTGGGTAGTGAAAAGCAGGATATCAAATCCAAACTCTTCTTCTTCTTCTCTTCTGGTCTACATTGACTGGTAGTGGCTCTCCAGCATTTTCAGACAGGGATTCTCTCCCAGCCCTCCCTAGTGATTGAACGTGGGACCAAGCAGATGCTCCACCACTGAGCTATGGCCTTCCTCCAGCTTGTTTGGCGGAAATGGCTGGAGAATTGGATTTGGGTCTAACGCTGATCATGAACGGGCTGGGTCGGTGGGAAACAAACCCGTCTGTATAGACCACATAGAGGAAGGGCAGAAGATTCCACATCTCGGTTGCAGCTTTGCAGCAGCATTAAACTACCCAGTAAATATAAAAAATGGGCTAGCTCCATGCGCACTGCCCTGAGCTCCTTGCAGGAAGGGTGGGAAACTAATGTGACATGACGGCAACTGACAGAATGCTACTATGCTAGGCAGTTACTGCAGCATGGAACGGCTTCACGAAATGTAACTTTCTGTGTTGGCTCTGGCTGGGCTTAGCTAAAACCGAGGGACTATCCTGCTGTTTTTAAGTTATCTTTATTATTATTATTATTTAAATAATATTTATTGTATTTTTCCAAAAACAACAACAAATACAGACAAAAAACAAAACAAAATAACACTACAACACAAAACATCTATCAAAAATAACAACAAAAATAAACTATCATATTAAAAATCTCCACTTTCTTCACATCTTTAATGGACTTCCTCCTGTTTCCCCTTATTTGCGTCCCTTAAAAAATATTTCACGTAACTTCCCAATTTAAATTTATCACATATTTTACGAATGCTAATAAACCTAAAACATCTTTATCTTTATTTTAGAATATTTTTGTTATTGTGAACAACTTAACGGTCGTGTGTACCGGTATATGTTTAGGAACTGGTAAAAGTGCAGCGCAGAAGGCAGCAGTCCATTTCCTCCTGCCCCTGCTCTGCCTGGCCCTAACCCAAGCAGTGCTTTCCATGCATTCCCCTCTCCTCCTAAGTAGCCTCACAGGCAGCTGGGAATTCCGCTTGTATTTATATGCGAAATTGCGCAGTTCATACTTTCTGAAGTAATATATGAATAAAAATGCAGCTAGGCTTCAAAATTTGCACACCTCCAAATTTCGCAATGCAGTTCTCCAGCCAAGGAATGGGTCCAAAAATGCATATACTGGGGTAACTTTGCATTAAAATGCATACGTTAATGAAAATAGCTTGCAAAAAAAAAAAGCATCCTATAAAGGAAGACTGCTTTGCAAAAATGAGTACTGTATGTAAAAAAATGCACACAAAGATGTGTTTTTGGAGAAATTCACACGAAAATGCTGCTTTATTTTCATGACTTGTGGTTGTTGTTTTTAAAAAAGCAAAATCATAAAGTTATGTGGAAATGTGGAGAACTGGGTTGGATTAGAAAACAGGAATTGACAGACTCGCCAGTCACTGGTCTGAAGTTTTTGCCTGGCTCACCATCTCTTTTGTACTAGGCCGAGAGAGGTCAGTTTTCCTGGTTATTAATAAAGATAAGGGGTGTGTGTGTTTGTCCTGAATATATGATGCAACCTTGCATGAATGTTTTAAGCAAATTAGCATCACCTACTACTGTCATTGTATGGCTTCTTGCTCACTGTTAAGAAACTCTGCTTTTCTTTTTCTCCACTCCCCACCCCAGGAATAGCACCAACACTGCCCCACCAACCTGAGTTGTCAACAGCAAGATCACCACTCCTGGAAGAAAGTGTACCCCCCTCCCCGCCAATTTATGTGCAGAAGAAATGCTGTGAATTCACCTGCAGCACAACTGAGGGGGGGGGGACACACATACACAAATATGTGATGTGGACCACTGAATTATGTATATTGCATATATGTGTGTACTATGTGCAGAGATTGAGAGAGAGTGTGTGTGTCAAGACAGAATGCTGCATTATGTTGAGGAATAAGAATCTAAAATGTGAATAATACGACTGTTCTTCGCTACTCTGGCATAAAAATGAATCACCAACTTTACAGCTCCAAATCCAGCATTTGCACAGGTTTCTGACACAAATCCCTTTCTCCTGCCCACCACCTGTGTCATGTGAACAAGCCTTGTTATAGCTGTCTCTTTATTCTGCCGTGGCTTGCATGTGCTAGTGTTTGGGATACCTGCTTGTTTTCATGCCTGATAAAATAATTCTCAGAGTATGCTTGAACAATAACTCTTAGGGTCTTTAGGGTGTGTTCAAGAGCACTATTAAGATGCAGAAGGGAAGAGGAGTGTATAACATCTGCCCTTGTGGTTGGTTTGCGGTATGGAGTCTCTCCATCAGTATAAATAGTGGTAGCTCGGCCTTCTGCCCCTGCATTCTCAATGGAGCAATGCCTGATCTAGAGAACATCCCGTCCATATCTAACAATGACATAGGGCACACAGGAAGCTGCCCCGTATCGGGTCAGTATTTTCTAACCTAGTATTTTCTGCTGTGATTGGCAGTTGCTTTCCAGGGCTTCAAAGCAGGAGGGCGGGGGGGACCCATTTGCAATGCAAGCTGAACACCCCCACCCGAAGGTATATTTAGAGAAGTGTGAAAATTAGGGAACAAGGAAGAAATACAGTGGGCAGGCAGGTTAGAGGCAGATGTAAGGGTGTTTAAAAGGGAAGGGGAGACATGGGTTGGTGAGAATATACAGATCAGCTGTAGAAAGCAAATGCACCTCTGTGGTGATGTAAGGAGGAGCAAATGATATTTACATGCATTGCCTGCAGCTGTAGTCAGACAAATTTGTGTGGTGGAGGATGTCCAGGAAGACAAGATGATTATCCAGTAAAATGGGCACAAGGTGTTTGCATGCCCGTATGCTAACCTCATATCCATCCATCCTTTTCCACTCATGACCTGAAGTGTTGCTTGCTTGACCCTGAGCACAGTATAACACACCTTTATACTTCTGTGTGAGAAGTTAGCGCTGCTGTGTGGACAAGAATATACCAAAATAACTTGAGCCATCTGTGAATCTGTTATTTTGGCATTTGTAGAAAATAAAATTTGAACTATTCTGTCATTGTCCTTCTTGTTTGAATAGCTGGGCTTGGCACAGGCAGGTTTCACTTACTCTCGGGAAGAAACTAGCCATAGGGTACCAGGTTGCCCAGGGACACAGAGCCTAGGGCTTCCTGATCAGAAGGTCGGTGGTTCGAATCCCCACGACGGGGTGAGCTCCCGTTGCTCGGTCCCAGCTCCTGCCCACCTAGCAGTTTGAAAGCACATCAAAGTGTAAGTAGATAAATAGGTACCGCTCTGGCGGGAAGGTAAACGGCGTTTCCGTGCGCTGCTCTGGTTCACCAGAAGCAGCTTTGTCATGCTGGCCACATGACCCAGAAGCTGTACGCTGGCTCCCTCGGCCAATAACGTGAGAGGAGCGCCGCAACCCAGTCGGACACGACTGGTCAGGGGTCCCTTTACCTTATTACCTTACCAGGTTGCCCAGAACTTGCCAGTTGAGACATTGCTCTAGCACAGGAGTTCCCAAATGGTACTCCTTGGATCATCAATGGTCCACAAGCTTCATTTGGGTGGTCTCCAGAAGGCCGCTCCACCCATGAGCCACAGTGAGGAAACCACTTCAGGCAGCAGGATCCACAGAGCCAACAGATCCTGACGTGGATCTTTATTCCTCTCCCCTTTGTTTGTGTTATAGACCTTCGCTTGCCCTTTCTTCCCTGGTGAGGGAGGAGGGAATTTTGTGGTTCACCTCCGATGCCAAAATTTCTTGGGCCCTGGGTCTGCATTAAACATACTGATGTTTAAAACTGTGTTCTTAGTGTGTCTTTTATTTATTATACTGTTCTATGAAATGCAAATTGCAATGCAATAAAATGCAACGTAAAAGAAGCAATAAAAATACAATTCGAAATCATACAGCATCTAGCACAGTGCATTATCATTGCTACGACAGGCGGGAAAAAACACTAAGCACCTCACCAAGACCATCAGCAATTTTCAGGTGGTCTTAGGGGTACTGCAGCACTCTTTGCCAATGTGAGGATTTGGGAAAGGGTGTATAATAGGGGGAAACACAGCATAGTACTCCATCATATCTGTGCTTTGGCTTGCTCCCTGGTGAAGCACCAACCACAGCTGGGAAACAGGGATAGAGATAAGCAGTACTGTATATTATGTTTAGTCTTTACTAATACCTGCTGTATATTGAGTGACAGGTATTCCAAATATCAAGGTTTTAAACTCTTGAGGGTGTATTTGTTCTGAGTTTCCGAATAGTACAGAAGAGCCCCAACTATGCTGCAATCTCTTGGCTAGTTTGTACCAAATTTAGGTACATGACACTGCCTCCGGCTGTTGCTCCATCTAGCCTACTATTGTCAACTCTGACTAGCAGCAGCTCTCCTCTGTCTTTTGCTACTTGACCATTTAACTGAGGATGCAACAAACTGAACCTGTGTTCTGAATACAACAGAATACAAAGCTTACGCTAAGATTCCGCCCTTCCCTTTCAGCTTTCTGCTGTCTCTCCAGTAAAGACTGGTGAAAGAAACACAACATCCATATTGGTGGCCATCATTACATCTTGTGGCAGTGAATTCTCATGACCAGAAGACACACACACACACACACACACACCTGCCATGTCCAAGTTCTTGGGCTGTTTGTGTGTGAAGGGACAGGACTCTCACTGGCTTGTTCTGCACTGAATGGACCTTGATTATGACTTCCAAATAAATAAAAACCAGCAACAGCATTTACAAACTTTAGTTCTCTCCCTACTGTATTACACAAAGGGGCACACAACTGCAGCTTTGAAAAAAAAGAGATGCAATTCTGGGCACCCCCCTCCATTCAGACTTTTTGCTTAAGCACCCAAGGTGGTTTACTCAAATCAAAGCAGTTGAAAAATTAACATAATGGCAGGCACCAGAAAGCTAATAATGGGAAGGCAATTAGGCAAGCATTCATGCAGGGGCCAAGCCAGGGAGTTGGGGTGGGGGAGCTGTATCTGAATCTCAACCTGGAGAGTATGTTCTCCAGCTGAGTAAGCTCTTTGATGTCAGCAGCTAGAGTGAGGCACAGGGAACATACTACATTGCTGACAGCTAGACAGCAGAGGGACAGGCCAATCCAGAGACTTTGTACAGCCTTCCAATCGCAGGAGCTGACATTGCACACCACTGTTTCTGTCTGCACCTCTAGTGGGCTGAGCACACACAGACCCAGGTGCCTCACTAGGGTATATCTCAGCTTCAGGCCATGAGGTTTCAACCTCTGGAGTCCCTGTCAATTAGTGAACGGAGGCACAGATTTAAACCACTCCTTTGTAGCCACAGTAGCTGCAGGGAGTGTAGAGGATGCAACATTCTGAAAACTAGTCTCAGATTCTTTTGAATACTCTTTTTTTCTGGACAAAATCAGAATGCTGCTCTACTGCAAGTCAGTAAACAGGGCTTGAGAGTCTTGTTGTTGTTGTTCAGTCGTTCAGTCGTGTCCGACTCTTCGTGACCCCATGGACCAGAGCACGCCAGGCACGCCTATCCTTCACTGCCTCTCGCAGTTTGGCCAAACTCATGTTAGTAGCTTCAAGAACACTGTCCAACCATCTCATCCTCTGTCGTCCCCTTCTCCTTGTGCCCTCCATCTTTCCCAACATCAGGGTCTTTTCTAGGGAGTCTTCTCTTCTCATGAGGTGGCCAAAGTACTGGAGCCTCAACTTCAGGATCTGTCCTTCTAGTGAGCATTCAGGGCTGATTTCTTTGAGAATGGATAGGTTTGATCTTCTTGCAGTCCATGGGACTCTCAAGAGTCTCCTCCAGCACCATAATTCCATAAGTCTTACCCTCCCCGTTTCCATTTTAAGATGATGAGTTGGGTGCTTTCAGGCCTGAATTTAAATGGCCTGTAGCTTGCTGTGTCTGAGACCAAGCAAGCTACAGGCCATTTAACTTCCAAGTCTGAGCTGAAAATGGCCTGCTCAGGCCTGAGACCTGCTTTTATCTTGGGCTAAAGTCTTTTAACTGACCTGCAGCCTCCCTCCAGCCAAAGCTGTTGACTGCCTATGGTCTATTAACCATTGCATCTTAAAACCAATTCACCTTCAGAGAGAGGCTACTGGCCATGCATTTGTGTAACTTGCTCTCTTGCAAGGTTTCATTGTCAGATTTTACATTTGCTTTTGCATGTTAATATGAGTGATAATCAGGAGTGCATCAGGAAGCCAATAATTTTCACATTGGTATACAGCAGAGGGGGCTATTACTGAACTACAACTCCCATCAGCCCCAGCCAGCGTGGCCAACAGTTAGGGATGATGGAAGCTGTAGTCCAATAAAATAAAAATAAAATCTGGAGTGTCACAGGTTAGCCACCCTGGTATACACTGTCATTTATGAAAATTGTGTGAGTGTCTATTTCGATCTGTGTATGTAACTATGGACTACGCACAGAGGCGAGTTTAGTATTTTAGTTTGGGCACTTACACAGTTCACCGTGTCCTTGCAGTGTACTTGTTTTCATAGTGTGTACACAGGACTTGAGATTGAAGCCACTTACTGGGCTTGAGACCTACCTTCTATACACCTGTGCACACGGCTAGGATCAAACATCCAGCAAGAACCACTGTTGTACCTTTTCCTACACCTTTGTGTGAAGCAACCCTAAGTGCCCTTGCACAGATCTCCTACTTCCCCACCAGCCAAGGCTTGACTCTCGTCTCCACCGTAACGTTTTGAAGGGCATTCCCACGTGTCGGAAAACACACGCCCGGTGGGGGGGGGAGGGAGAAGAAGCCTTAGCCAATCAGTGCTGCGAAGGCCGAGTTCACCGCGTCTTTTTAAGATATGCGAATGCCCTTCAAACATTACCGGGGGTGGGGAGTTAAAAACAAAGCAAAACAAAACACAAAGCCGCGACGGAAAGGAGTGGAGAGCTGCCCCGTGCGCTCCACGAACTCCCAGCAAAAAGCGGCCAAACTTCCTGGCCCACCTTGTCGGCCTTTTAAGTTCACACGTGGAAAGTAAAGCGGAGAAGACCTCGGCAAAAAAAGAAAGAAAGAAAGAAAGAAAAAGTTCCCATCTTTTGCTGCCCTTTCTGCCCCCACCCCCATCCCTAATTGACCTGCCCCACGGCCTCCACCTCCTGCGCCCCCCTCTCCATCATTTCCCGCTTGTTCTGGCTCTCCCCCCTCCCTCACCGCGACCCGCCTGAACTCCCCCCACATCTCCCCTCCGCCCGTCCACCTCCCCTCCCCCCGGGCGGCTCGGCCATTGCCCGCTCCGGCCGCCGCCGCCGCCGTTGCCTTTGTCCTTCGGCCCCTGCGGGCGCCCTCTCCGTCCAGCCTTGCGCCCCCCCCCTCTCCGCTTCTCCCTCCTTCCTGCTCCATTTCCTGCGTGCAGAGTCTCCCTCCCTTCATCTCCGGCGCCCCTGCCCCTTCCTCCCCGCCTGCCCACCATCCCTCACAGCCGCCCGCCCGACCGCCTCCTCCTCCTCCTCCTCCTCCTCCTCAGCACGGGATTGTGGGAGGAAGCGGAGCGGAGCGCAGACAGACGCCCAGCGAACATGGCTGCACCATGAGCCGCCTCCCAGAGGCTCGCCGCCGCCGCCGCCGCCACCACCGCCGCCGCCTCCTCCCGCCGCCGCCTCAGCGCTAGCGCCAGCCCGAGGCTTGAGCCCAGGCCGAGCGGCGGGGCGGGGCGGCGGGGAGCGCCGCGGCCGAGGGGGGGAGGCGGAGGCAGAGGCGGAGGAGGGACCCCCCCTCTCTCTCCTTGCCTCCCTCCCTCCCTCCCTCCCTCCACGGTCTCCTCCCCGATTGCCCCCCTCCTCCCCCCGTCGACCGACGCCGCTGCCGCCGCCGCACGGGGAGGCGCTGTGGGGACCCAGACTGAGCGCGGAGACGGGCCGACGGACCGAGGCCGGCCCCAGGCGCCCGCTCCCCGGCGCCCTCTCCCCATGGATAGGAACTACCCCAGCGCCGGCTTCGGGGATCCGCTGGGCGCCGGCCCGGGATGGAGCTACGAGCGCTCGGCCAAGGCCAGGTCAGGCCGACGGAAGGGGGAGGATGGGGAGACGGGGAGGGGAATGGGAAAGGGAGAACCCCCTCCCCCGCAGTCCCGGGCAAGCGCTGGGTGGGGGGGTCAAAGAGGGGAAACCCCCCCCCCCTCTCAGCAAGCCCCTCCTCGCCTGCTGCTTCTGCTTCGCGGGCCTCCACTTCTGGGCCTGGGGAAGCGGGGTGGTGGATGGGTGGGGGGAAGCGGGGTGCAGAGTGCGCGCCCGAGGGAAGGCCAAGAATAACCGGAGGATGTGCGCTTTTTTTTTTTTGCAACCCCCCCTCCCCGCTGAAGGCATTTGGAGGGGACCTTCCTCGCGTCGGGAGGGTTGCCTTGTGCAAAGTGGGGGGAGGGAGGGAGAGAAGAGGCCTCTAGGCCATGCAGAGGAATGGGGGAGCCACTGAGGCGCACAGCTCCCCGCGGCGGCGGCTGGAAGTGGGGGGGGGTGTTTTACACGCGAACGTGTGTGCAAAGGGTAAGGGGGGGGTGCAAGGGAAGGTTAGGCTCCTCGGGCTTCCCCCACCCCCCGTGCAAGGCAACCCGGCAACCTCTGCAGGGAGAAACTGTGCTCTGTTCCACGCAGGTGAGAGAGGAACAGGGAGAGAGAAAAGGCGCTGTGTGATGGGGCTTTTTTGCGGGGGGGGGGGGGTCCTCTGCTTCCCTGCCCCTAGGGATACACACGCTTAGAGGTGTCCGGTGGGGGACACTCCTTATGCCCTTCCATGATGCTGGCGTTGCATCCCCTGGATTTCCTTCATGCGATGCAAGAAGCTTTTGCAACTCCCACCTACATCCGTGTTTGGGGGGGGGGCAGGGAACGTGGCCCTGGGAAAATCAGCCCTCCTTGGAGTATTTTTCTCCATTGCTAGGAGGACTGTGCAGAATTTATCTCCCTCCTGTCTTTCAGGAGGCTTTGCATTTGGAGACCTCTTTCCACATTTCAGCATTCTTGGCACCAGAAGAGAGATCCAGAGCCAGGGTCTCTCACAAAGGGGGAGAAGCTCCCCCTGTTTTATTCACATGGTGGCATGTATGTACCCCATTGTGCAGCGTTGAGGGTGGTTCAGAGTGAGGTACCTTTGAATTTGTGTGTGGATATCTGGTGTTGGAAGTTGTGGAATATAGGACAAGCCCTTTGGTTAGGGGATGGAGCCGAAGATATAGAGGTGTTTGTAAAAGGCTTGGGGAGGTGCGCTCTAAATGAAGGAAGGAAGCACAGGACATTGGGAACCCCCTATGTTTCCAGGGACTTCCCTGTGAAATAAGGCACAGATGGGGGGGGGCAAAGATCCTGTGACCCTCTTTATGCTGTGCTTGTTAACTGGGGCACATATCCTCTGTGTGGTTTTTGCCTGTGATGGCATCATTCAGCCGTAGAAGAGACCTAGTGGAGGAGAGTGGAGGCCTTTGAATCTTCAAACTTTAGATCTCTGGCTATTTGTTCCTGGGAATGCTTCTTAGGAATGAAAATAACTTGGGGGGGGGGGTTCCACCAAGTACAAGATCTGACCCACCCCATTTACTAAGAAAAGTGGGAGAAGATTGGCTACACACATCCCCATCCCCATTGCTACAAACACACGTCCCAGTTGCTCTCTCAGAGAGAAATAAAATAGCCCTGCCCCCCCCCATTTTGAAGAACCCAGTTATTTGGATCCTTATACCCTTTCATACCTCTGCTCTGACAAATTAGGGTCGGCTCCCTCCAGATGTTTTGGACAATACAACTCCGACTGGCTGGGGCTGGTGGGAGTTGTAGTCCAAAACACCTGGAGGGCACCAGGTTGACGAAGACTGTATTAGGCCTTGCTCCCCGCTGGGAGAACCCAGGAATGCTGGATTCCAATAATTCCTGCTCTCTTTCTGTAAGGAGTCCTGGATCCCTAATCCCACCTCTCCTCTAAAGAACCTAGCAGAGTGGAATGGTCTTTACTCCCTTCCAGTAAGTGGGAAGGGTCATAGCTCACCTGCTTTGGATGTGGATGGTCCCAGATTCAATCCCCAGCATCTCCAGGTAGGACTTTCTGGGAGAGACCCCACGTCTGAAAGGCCGGAGAGCCACTGCTGGTCCATGTACACAACACTGAGATGGGTGGACCTAACAGGCTGTCTCGGAATAAGGCAGCTTTCTATGTCCCAATTCTCTTGCTCATTTCCCACAATGTTCAGGAGTTCCATCTCTTTCTCTTTGCACCAGAGGCCAGTTTGCTTCTTCTTCACCCCTTTTCCCAGTAATGCTTTTACAGGTAAGGAGAGCAGAAGGATGGTGTGTTGTGCCATGTTACTTCCACGCATCTTGTGCAAACTGTTTGAGGCAGCCCTTGTACCTTTGATAAGAAAGTGGCAATCTTCATTTAAATGAGACACTGGCCACAAGAAGTGCTCAGCCCATGTAAACATTCCCTGAGGCCGCCATCCATCTCGTATAAATGCACTTACTGCATGTGCTGCCACACATGGGCAGAGCGCAAGCGCAGCAGTGGTCCACGCAAGTGCGTTGCTGGAATGCTTGTGCTGCTGGAACACATGTGTGCCACCACATGCACACTTAAATGTGCATACTTGTTTCCAGTGTGCATTATGGATTTCCCTTGCAGCAAGTGAAGGACCATCGGAGAGGCAAGGCGGTGGGGCCCAGAATTCCTGGCTTCCCTTGAAGTACAGTATATGGTCCAGTGCTTTAAGAATAGGGGATTTTCAGAGGCAGGGCTCTAGAGTTTTCTGGGAAGGGGAACTGGGGTCAAGGGAGGTTGGAGAAATGAGGTATCGGATTCCAGACAAGCCACCTCAAAGATTCTTAGTGAGGCACTGCTCCAGTGTTTATTTGCAGGGGTCATGGCTTTAGACATGTATGTATGTATGTATGTATACATTAATCTCAAATGGGTCAAGGAGCAGAATGAGACCACCTGGGCACAGATTGTCTCCAATGTACAATGTGCATGCAGACATACAGAAAGCAAATCAGGAGGCTACATTTATTATCTCTCACATTTACTGTTGCATTATCTACCCCAAAGGAGCCATCCTCTGGTGCGTACAGGCTTTTGGTTTCTCCTCAGCTTGTCTCCCTGAAGAACCCTCTTCTTCCTTTTTTCTCCTCCTGCCCCTGGGACGAGGGCTTCTGAGGGATGATCTGTATTTATTGTGCAGTTCAGTTACATTTGTGGAACTTTGGAACAGTTGTGTTTGTGGCTTAAGGTGGGGGGCTCATCCTCATCATCGCTATGACAAAACATGGAGAATTCTTGGTCTTTCTAATTTACTGCTGTCTTCAGAAGGTGGGGGTGACCTTTTAGAAGCTGATTGGGATCACCTTCATTTCCTTTTGAAAGCACAGGTATGTGTTTGGTACTGGGCATGGGACAGAACAACTTCTCCCCCTGCTGCAAGGTGCATCTGCGTGTATTTGTACACAGAATACATTTCGTCAAGTCCCTGTTCCCTTTGCTCCCAGTGCAGTAGGACTTTACCTGTCTGAGGTTGGCAATCAGAGTTTCCAGGTTGGAAGGCATGTTTTCTAGGTAGTCTTGAGGCCCGGAAATTTTCTTTGCCTTTGGGCCGGAGGTGAGTTGGTTCTGTGTCTGTGTCTGCAAATGACTTTGAGGCAGTCTTGAAAATCTGTAAAAGTTAATCGCTCAGTAAGTTTGTATTATCTGCCAGCCTGCATGCACAGTCTTTGATGTCAGGCTCATCAGTAGTCTTAAGCGGAAAGTGCTCTTTTTCCAGTTGACAGAGGCTTTCTGGCCTTTCTTAGGAATCACAGCCAACCTAGACCAGTGGCTGTTTAATAAGCCTGTTTGGAGACGGCAAGATGCTGAGTTGGTGTGGTGGGCAAGCTTTTGTGCCGAGGAGTCAAGAATATAACATCCATTGCTTTGTTTCCTGGTCGAGCTTTGTACTTTGGTCTGTTGATTCCCCCTCATTCGTAACTTTAAGTTTTTGACGTGTTTCTCTTAGACTTAATTTCCACCTCACACCCAAACCTACCTCTGGAACTCTGCATCTGACCTTAAAAAGCTCACACTCTCCTTTGCAGGTTTGTGATGCTCATATGTCACAAGGCAGTGATATTCAGTGTGCAGGCTTTGGCTTTGGGGTGTGCTTCCTGTAGATGTTGCAGCCTGCAGAGTGAGTGCTCCTTCTCTCGTAAATTACGCTTTGACTACCGTGCGTGCACCTGAGTGTTATACATTCTGTCTCATAGCATGATGATTCTGTCACCACCACACAAACCCGCAACAGATAAAGTTACTGTGCTTTTTGATACAGTTGTGTATGCCGTGCATCTAGAGAGTACCCCATTGTTGGGACATACATTGATGTGCCATACATTTATTTTTTAAACGTTCTCCAAGGCAATTCAGATTTTGTGTCAAGAAAAGCGGAGTTTGAAAACTTGCATAAATGATGCAGATTTGCATGTGTTTTGCTTATTTTGCCTAATTTGTGCAGCTTCAGATAAAGAGAAAGGCCAAGGAGCTACTAGGCAGACTGCACAAGCGCATAGATCCAACTCTACCAGTTCTGGAGACTTCACTAGGTGCTGAAACCCATCTTTGCATCATCATTACGGGACAGAAGTTTTTCAGGAGACTGTGCCCAGCACACAATATTAAATATTGTGTTTGCACAGTAGTGCATACTATTCACAGCTCATGTCTGCTGCCAGCTTGTATTCCTGCACTTGGGAATACTAAAAAGCTGTGTGGTGTGTTTATATCAGGGGTCAGCAAACTTTTTCAGCAGGGGGCCGGTCCACTGTCCCTCAGACCTTGTGGGGGGCCAGACTATATTTTGGGGGAAAAGAAGAAGAATGAATTCCTATGCCCCACAAATAACCCAGAGATGCATTTTAAATAAAAACACACATTCTACTCATGTAAAAACACCAGGCAGGCCCCCCCAAATAACCCAGAGATGCATTTTAAATAAAAGGACATATTCTACTCATGTAAAAGCATGCTGATTCCCAGACCGTCAGCGGGCCGGATTCAGAAGGCGATTGGGCCGGATCCAGCCCCCGGGCCTTAGTTTGCCTACCCATGGTTTATATCCTGCCACATATGGATTGTTGGACTGGCAATCTCTTGATGTTACCCATGAACTTGCAGCACCACATGCACATTTGTGTTTGCCCTCCCTGAGATGCATCCTACCGTAACTTAAAAATTCCGCTCCCCACTGCCTCCGCTTCCTGCATCCATGTCTTGCTTATTCGTGTGCATCATTTTCCATGGATCACACACCTTGCTCTGCAGGCATTTGAACACAATTAGCCAATAGCTGTTGGATTTGTAGCTGCACCTGCAAGACCTGCATTTAGGGAGTGCACTTGCAGGCTGCACTCATGGATTGCGATACAAAAGTTCTGCAAGTAGAACATTTGGGCCAGTTGTCCTTTCAAGTTATGTTGTGGGTGCACTTCGTGCAATGCATTTTCGCCGACAATGATTGTATTTGCGTATCATGTAGCTTCTGTGGAGGAACTAAGCGGTTGGGACAACGATGCATGTGTTTCTGTGTAGACAGTTGCACCTACAAACCTTATGGCTATCATTGGGCTCCAGAGCTCTTAAGTGCACATGCCATTAGCTTGCATGGAATCCTGCATGTATGTGTGTTTCTCGAAAACTGCAAGTTTCTAGTTCTCATGGGGCTAGGGATTATTTGAACACAGCTCAAGTTGATTCCTTTCCTTGGGGAAAAAATCCTGCAATCTTTCTATGGCAGCCACCTTTCTCTTTCCTGTTTCCTTCCACCTTTTGTTGTTGTTTCTCCACACACACACATACCATATTAAGAAAGACAGGGTGGCAAAGCATGCTCATTTGTACACCTTTATTTTGTTGTTAAAGTTTTCAGGGGATTATCCCACCTTTGCTGTCCCCGTCCCCGCCCCCCCGCAGACAGCTGAACATGCATCTCAGGCTTCAATCACATGTCGTGTATTCTCAAATAATTCCTTACAAACCCTCAATAACCACAACTCCCACCTGTATGATGCTGGAAGCAATCCCTGTAGAAAGGTTGCCCCGCAAGAGAGGAAGAAATCTTGGTAGTATTCTAGGCTGTGGTTTCCTGGAAAGTGGTGTGTGTGTGTCCAACTCAGATAGGTGGTGGTTTTTTTTTAAGTAAACAATCCAGGAGTAGGGATATCTATTTCACTTTAAACTGTAGCATATATTATTCTCCTTCCTAACTTCAGCTCTGTATTAGAAGTGAAGAAAACGGCATTTAACAGTTTCATGAACTGGACTAGTGTTGTTTGCGTGAACATGGTGCTTGCATTTAATGTTAATGATATTTTACTGCTGTTTTGCATTTTTTGCAATAAACCAGGGGCTACATTTAAAGCAACATCATACCACTTTATAAACAGATGAACATTGCTTCCCCCAAAGAATCCTAGGAACTGTAGCCTGTTACAAGCGCTGAGAGCTTTTAGGGGACTCTTAATCTCTTCACAGAGCTGCGGTTTTTAGTGTGATTTAACAGTAAGCCTCTCTTACTGTAAGGGGAATAAGAGTCTCCTAACAACTCTCAGTGCCCTTAACAAACTACAGTTCCCAGGATTCTTTGGTGCGAGCCATGGCAATTTTAAGTGGTATGACACTGCTTTGAATGTATAGTGCAAGTGGGTCCAGTGTTAGGTTTGTAGCCCTCTCTGCCCCAAAGGATTTGTCCTTAACGTCATTCATCCTCATCCTCAAGTTACTCTGGGAAACGGGTCACTCTTCTTCCTCAATTACAGGTGGGGGAAACTGGTTCAATAAGCAAGAGCCACTGATTTGCTCAGCATCCTCTCATAGCTCCCAGAGATCCAGTGGTTTATCAGCTATTGCTTATGTCGTCTAGGTTTTTTTGGAAGGGTGCGACCTCTTTCCTTCTGCCAGGAGCTGTGTAGCTTATTAGTGGCAGACCTTGTAGGCAAGATCCAGTGTCCTGAGCAGGGAGAGGGCGAGGGTAGGTGGTGTTTGGGCCGGGGGGGGGGGGCTGAACTCAAGTGTCGACCCATGTTTGCATTTATTGTGTGGCCTCGGAAAAGTCACACACTCTCAGACTCAATCCCCGGGCTCTGTGCAATGGCCTGCCTAACTGGATTGTTGTGAGAGTGAATTTAACAGAGATCGTAAAGCACTCCTGCAAATTAAAAGTGTTACTATAACATAACTGAAAATGGTATAGATCGTAAAGCACTCCTGCAAATTAAAAGTGTTACTATAACATAACTGAAAATGGTACAGAGCAGAATTGCCTCCTTCTGCAGACACCCGAATGGAGTATGTCTCTCGTGTGTGGATCCATGTATGAGAACAGTCGTCTGCGTCTTTCTGTCTAGTTACTGGAGTTCACTGGTATGATATTCATTTGCTTTGCCATCTCTGCCGAGAGGGCTTTCCCCCATCAGCTACTGTCCGTTTAAGTGAGGAATCGGCGCTTAGTGCAGAATTGGGAGAGTTCTCTGTTCTGCGCTAGCCAGCACCGAGGGAGGATTGATTTCTGTTAGCCATGACAGCTCTTACCTCCACAGTTGGAGGCAGCAATGCTTCTGAAACACCAGTTGCTGGAAATCACAGGAGGGTAGAGTGCTCTTGTGCCCAAACCTTGCTTGCTGCTTCCCTCCAGGCAACTATTTGGCCCCTGTAGGAACAGGACACTGGACTAGATGGGCAACTGGCTCTGATCTGGCAAGCTTTGTTTACGTTTGTGTGTGTCTATCTCTTTCTCTGACTCGGATGGTTTTCCATTCAGCTGTTGACACAGTGCTCTGTAGCAAGCGAGACAGTGATGAGGGTGAATGAAAGACTCTCTTATTTCCTGTTTCCTGTAACCCTTCGCAGAATGGCCCTCTCGTGGTTGCTACAGTGCAGTCCATCCCTCCACCGCCGGCTGCAGGCAGGCAAGCTGTGTGCAAGGGGGGGGGGTTGCCTGCTTTCATGGCGACCCGCCTTCTTCCTTGCCCTCCCTGCCTCGCTTTCTCATTGCAACCTCTGTAGCTCCCTGCGAGTCTCCCCGCCCACTAGCAGGTAGCTGCATTCCTGAGACAGGCGCGCTTGCTGCTGCCGAGATCGTACCAAGATCACTCGTACCACCTGGATTCCTCCCTGCAAAGAGGGGTGCACACCCCACGTGGCTTCTCCTGTCCCAGAGCTCTGCTTGCATTTCCTGCACGGCGCGTGCATAATTGTGTGTGTGTGTGTTGAGGCATGTGCCACATTTCAGAAAATAAGTAACGGTGGCAGGTTGGTTTGGCGCTGGGAGGAGGGGAGTGGCAGCGTTGTACATAATTAGGCACATGAAGTGTTTCCCAAAGGGAGTGCGGAAAGACAGAGAGCATGGCCTGGGTGTTGTTGTGTACAGAAGGCTGGAAGAGTGGCGGGTGTTTTTGTGAAGGAATACCTCTCCCCCCCCCCCAATAAATATTGGCAAACCTGTGTGGCGTACCAGGCCCTTCTGCCACGTTATTTACTGCCCCAAGTGAATAGCTGCCTGCGGTTTAGGGTGCGGTGCTGTACCTTCTTAACTCCATTGACTTGAGTGGGACTTACTTTTGAGTAGCCTGTATAGGATTAAATTGTATGTGTGTTAAGTCCAAGCGGCTGGGAGCTCAAGCACCTGTGATTTCTGATATGAGCAGTAGAACTGTCAGCTGGGCACATGTATTTGGGGTGGGGGCAATGGGAGAGTGTTGACTTTTTCTTTTCTTTTTTTAAAGGGGTGGTAAAATCCAGTTTAGTGGAGATGCTTAAGAGGCAGGGCCTGGGAAAGGGGATTTTTGCAGCTTAGAGCAGGGAGCTGGAAGCAAGGCCTTTTGAGCGCTGTTTTCTTGACCTGGTCATTTTTTTAAGAGTGCATGTGTGTGTGAGAATATTTCTACAAATCATCCAAGGCGGAAATGTGTGTGAAGAGAAGAAGAATTTCAGGTAAAGGACAAGAGAAGAGTCAGCATCAGGAGCAGGGCTGAACTGGCTGGGTTGCAGATAAGGAAAGAGAGAGAGAGAGAGAGAGAGATCTCAGCAGCACCTACAGCTGAGGAAGCAGGTCAGGAATGAGGGGTGTTCTTCTGCAAGCTGCGTTTGCTGCGTTTTGGCCGCTGGGCTAGACAGCTGCGTCTTCCTGTGCAAGTGCGGAGAGGCGGGGGAGTGGAAGGGATGCAGGTCAGATGCAGAGGCTGTGGGAAACCAGGAGGTGGGGGACTACATTTCCCATCATGCATCACTGGTTACACATTCCAGTCTCTTTTCCTGCCTATGTGAGTTGCTAATGAAAGAGGATAGAGTGGGGGGGGGGGAGCATGCTTGGGGTGGTGGGAGGAGGTGCCTTGATCTTTTTCCGAGCATCTAAACAAGGCAAGGCGAAACCTTCTCTTGGTGCCTGTGGTGTTTCAGTATCAACTGTGTGGCACTTTTGAGCGTGCAGCGTGTTTACGCTTCATGTGATTATTTTGTTCCTCTCGAATAAGGGCATTGGTGTGCCCATTTTATGGGTGAGGAGCTCACGCCCATGGCTGCACAAGGTCACCTAGAAAGTTAATAGCCAAGCAGGGTTCTGAACTCTAGAGCGCATGTGCTAGACCCCACACCTCTGTGCACTCGAAATTAAAGAATCCCGTATAATTGGGTTCCTTGACCTTAGCCACTACCAGACTTTCCACTGATAAGCTTTCCATGAAACCTTTTGTGCATATAATCAGGATGTCTAAACCTTGTAAGTGCGTCAGATGATCTCAGCCACATTCCCGGAGAAGTTGCCAAGTCTGACCAAGTCTTTTCTGTGTGTCTTTGTCCTTCAGCCTGGTGTACGGTGGATCCCGGAGCTCACACCCAGACACGGATATCTTGCACCGCCAAGCGTACGCCACCCCCCACCCTCTGCAGGGCTACGCCACAAACCACCACCCGGCAGGTACTGTGGTTCTGTTTATCTCTCTCTCTCTCCATTGGTGTTTCTCTTTATGCACATGTGTTTTAACCAAGCCTCCCCTTCCTTCCTCCTCTCCCCTCTCATTTGTCCTTCTCATGCAAGTGTGAATGGCTGTCATGCCTACGTTCTCTTCCCCTGGTTCACCTTGCTGCACTCCTTTTGCCCTGCGCTTTCGGGGCGAAACTACAGCTTACAGTGACGCAGTCAGCGGTACTTCTGAAATGCAGTTGCTGCGAACCACAGGAGGGTAGGGTGCTCCTGAACTCAGGTCCTGCTTGCGGGCTTCCCACAGGCATCTGGTTGGCCACTCTTGAGAGCAGGGTGCTGGATTAGATGAGTCAGATCCTCTTACAGCGTTTTTTAAAATGTGCTTAGCACGCAGGATATTCTCTTTTAACCCAAAGCAGAGGGTGGGAATCCAGATCGGAAGTGTAGCCTGGGAGAAGGGGGATCTAATCCTTTTCTGCATGCCCTTTCCCTGCCTCTCCACCCAAAGCTATTAATTTTCTAGAACAAATAAACCACGCTTCTCTTTCCCAGTCCCCACTGCTGCTGATTTCGATCAAGAAGTCCCATTTTTTTCCATGTATAAGACGGCCCCTATTTTGGGGGACCACAACAAAAATGGGGGGAGGAGATTGGCCAGAGTTGTTGAGGTTTTTTTGGGGGGGGCACCAATCGTCAGCACGCTCACTGCCGAAAGCCCACCTACCTACTTGACGCAACCACAGCCGATTGCACTCATGACTCACCGCTGTCGTATATCGACCGCCCAGTTGCTGCAGCCAAAGCCAATCCTCAGCAGGCCTTGCTGCAGCAACCAATCACACGCCCAATCGCCGCTGCCAATCTCCTGCTGGCAGCTACCACCCACTATCTGTATATAACATGACCCACAATTTTTGCCTATTATTTCGAAGGAAAAGATATCGTCTTATACACGGAAAAATACGGTAACGTGCTTGTGCTTAGCACACAGAAAGAAACAGACTGGCCAATGTAAATTATAATTTGGCCCTCAGTTTATGGGTTTCCACCAGAGCCAGTTTTCTGACCTTCCAGCCTGTCAGTTTTGTCTCAGTTCCTCATTTGGCCTTCATTTCCTGCTTTCTCGGACTTCTCCCCTCTCCCTTAGCAGCCACCTGTCTAGCTGTCTATAACTTCTCATTTCTCCCCCTTCCCGTCTGTGCATGCTTCGCTCTTGGCTGAGTCTCCCCTTCGCCACCAAAACAAACAAACTTTAAAAACAAACAACCCAAACCCTCTGTGGTTGGTGTGTCTTCTGATGGTGCCAATGTTTCTTCATCCTTTTGCTGCTCCGTACCACTGTCTGTCTCGAGGCTCTCTTGTCTGTTCAAAGTGGTGCTCCTCTTCCTGCCTTCCTTATCAGGCGATTTAGCACTTAAGGCCCGGAGACCAACTGCGGCCCTCAAAACTCTCATCAGACCACACCCCTGACCCACACTCTTCACTGGCTTGCCTTCGTACACAGAAAGGTTTTGCCCTGCTGGAAAACGTCATTGAACTTTGATAATGCCTTCTGTTTCCTGGATGGAAGACAGGGGGGTATGTGTGGGTAGAAACTAGCCTACAGTACAAAGATAAAAATCCACATTTTATTTACAAAGATTTAATTTACCAAGATAAAATTTACACGGACTGAAAATTAAAGAGGATGGGACAGGAAAAATCTTGGACAAAGTGGGCTGTGCAGTTAAGAAGTAAAGGGAAAACATCTAAAGAAAGCGAACTATTAGGTTTTCATACACTCAGAAAGAAGGAAAGGAAATTTATTTTAGAAATAATTACTGATCTTTTGCGGATTGACAATTTGATGAGCAAACTCACTTCTCGATACCTGAAAGGTTACAATATTGTACATGCAGGAATTGGCAAATGGATAGCTGATGGCTAAAGAAAAGAAGTTAAAAATGATAAAAAAAATATTGTAATATAAGGTTAACTATTGGGAATGGAATGTGAATTAGAAATAATTGGGACAATAATGCAGCAACGAGACGATATTATGAACACATCGAGAACAGACTGCAGGAAACCTATTTTGGAAAATCGAATTAATTTTAATTTGTGGTTGATTTGTTGAAATTTGGAAAATTAATAAAAAAAATGTTTTGTTTTGTTTTTACATTTGTTGCTCTGCCCAGATTTGCCTCTGGCCATGCCTACCACTATCATGTGGCCCTTGGATTGTTGCCTAGAATGGAATGCGGCCCTCGGGTAGAAAAAGCCTCTCCGCCTCGGATCTTTCTTTTCTTTCTTGCTTTATTTCAGCACCTTACCTCCTTTCTCTGTCTGCTTGATTTTTCCCCAGGTCTCTCTGGCCTGTTCGAGACAGGGCTCCATCATGCCAGCAGTGCCACCCCGGACGCCTCTGTCATGAATCTCATCTCAGCGCTGGAGTCTCGGGCACCACAGCCGGGCCCTTCTGCCTCCTCCCTCCTCTCCCAGTTCCGCACCCCATCCTGGCAAACAGGTAACTAACCCTGGCACATCTCCTGGTGACACAGAAAGGAGGACAGGGGCTTTTTGCTCATCGTGGGCTGGGCTGAGCTTTCACGAGAGGGCTTTTGTTGATGCACTGATGTACAAAACACATGGTGGCTTTGTTTTACCTCCACTATCAGAGCGCTATGCCTCTGAACACCAGTTACTGGGAATCACAGGTGGGCAGAATGCTCTTGTGCTCGTGTCCTGCTTGCAGGCTTCCTACAGGCATCTGGTTGGCCACTGTAAGAACAGGATGCTGGACTAGATGGGCCATTGGCCTGGTCCAGCAGGACTCTTCTATTCTTATGTTCATATAACACCAGTCTTAAAGGATCTGCATTGGCTCCCAGTACGTTTCCGAGCACAATTCAAAGTGTTGGTGTTGACCTTTAAAGCCCTAAACGGCTTTGGCTCTGCATAGCTGAACGGGCAACTCCACCCCCATCGTTCAGCCCGGATACTGAGATCCAGCTCCGAGGGCCTTTTGGTGGTTCCTTCTCTGCAAGAAGTGAGGTTACAGGGAACCAGGCAGATGGTTTCTCGGTGGTGGCGCCTGCCCCGTGGAAAGCACCAGATGTCAAGGAGATAAACAGCTAACTGACTTTTAGAAGACACCTGAAGTTTTTAATGTTTGATGCTATATTATGTTTTTATATGTGTTGGAAGTAACCAAGAGTGGCTGGGGTAACCCAGTCAGATGGGAGATGGGTGGCATATTAACAACAACAACAACCTCTGATGGGAGGGACCAGGTGGTAGTGTCATCTCTTGAGCAGGGTTCGCCTGCAGCATTGGGTCATGACTCTTGATCCCAGCTCCGCAAGGCAAGAAGCCTTTCCCATAATCTGTACCTGCTCCTGATCTTACTGGGAGCGAACATGGAAGCTTCTGCATGCAAATCACATGCTCTTGCCGCTGAGCTGTACCCTGCATTGCAGAAACCCTTCTCAACAATGAGGCACAAGGCAAGCCTGCCTCAATATGTCTTTCAGGAGTGTGTTCTGTTGACTCTTTGGGCACAGCTTACTCCTCCTCTTGTGAGTGGGCAAAGCTCTGTGCCTTTACCCCCCTCCTCCCGTGTAAGTGCCTTGCAAATCCTGCAGCTCTGTGCAAAGAAATCCAACTGACCCGATGCTCTTGTTTCTTGCAGCCATGCACACTCCAGCGCCCGCCGAGCTCTTCATCTCGGGGGCCCTCCCAGGCTCCGGCACCTTCCCCTCCTCGTCGGCACTCTCCGCTTACCAGCACCCAGCCTCCTTCAGCGGGCGCAGTTTCCCGGTCACTTCCTCGCTCACCCTGCAGGATGCCACCTTCAGCCCCACCTCCAACGGCCTCTTGTCCCCACATGACCCCCTGCTGCACATCAAGTCCTCCCAGCCCAGCGTCCCCTCCTCCCTCAGCTTTGACCGGCTGGGCAGTGCAGTGCTGGGTACGGGCTTGCCCTCCCAGAGCTCAGCGTACCGCAGCGCTCAAGAGTCGGCTTCCCGGCACCTGCCCTCCCAGTTCAACCTCCTGTCGTCCTCGCTGGGGCCCTCCGACCAGACATCCCAGCTGTACAACACCTCCGTCTTCTCCAGCTCGCCCGCCTCCTCCATCGACAGGGCCATCCCGCGCCAGGACAGTGTCATCAAGCATTACCAGAGGCCCTCCAGCGCCCAGCCCCAGCTGCCCGCCGCCCATTCCCTCCAGCACTACCTGAGCTGTGGGGGCAGCTACCAGCAGATGCCCCACCGTTCCAGTCTTTCATGCAGCCCCTTGGGCGAGCAGTCGCCTGCCAGCAGCGAGGGCTCACAGCAGCAGAAGACCTCCCAGGCCACGCGGCAAGAGCCCTCCCAAAGCTACCGCCCCATCATCCAGTCCCCCGGCTACTCTGGCACGGCCTCCTCCTCCAAGTCCAAGAGCTACTCGGCCTCCCGCCAGCCGCCACGCTCCACCGCCACGCCCAAGTGCCAAAGCAACTACAGCTCGTCCACTCCTAAGCCCAGCTCCGTCATCGCGAGCCAGTCGCAGGCCTATTCGCCCGGGCAGCCCCAGAGCCTGCTCTCCATGAGCCAAACGCAGAGCTACTCCGTCAGCCAGCCGCAGAACCTGTCTTCGGTCAGCCAGGCCTCACAAGGCTTCAGCAGCAGCCAGGCCCAAGACCTCACGAGCGTGAGCAAGGCGCAGAGCTACTCAACGACAGGGCAGGCCCAGCAGGGCCAGGCCGGGCAGGGCGGGCAAGGACTGCAGACCTGTCAGAATCAGACTTACTCGCCTGAGCAGCTCCAGGGCCTGTCATACAGCGTCCAGGCAGAGCCCCATGTCTCCGTTAGCCAGACGCCGAGCTACGTGCCGGCTCACTCGCAGGGGATGCCCACGGCCAGCCCGTCGCTGAGCTACAGCACCGGCCACTCGCCAGCCATGCCAGGGCACAGCCAGTCCATTGGCTACTCACACAGTCAGAGCCTCCCGGACTCGAGCCCTTCACAGATCATCCGGCCCCTCCAGTCGCCCACCACAAACCGGCCCCAGAGCGTGGCGTCGCCCGGGCAGTCTCAGAAGTACCTCACCTCCGTGCTGTCTCCTTCGTTCATGCAGCCAGCCCACACCCAGAGCTACCAGAGTTCCCAGGGAGGTCTGGAGAGGGCAGCGTCCTACGGCAAATCCAAGACTGACTCGGACCTGCTGTCCTCGGAGCGGACGGAGGACGAGGAGTTCCTGATCCAGCACTTGCTGCAGTCGCAGAGCCCGCCCCGCGTGCCCCCCGAGGGCATGGTGGAGTGCGAGGAGAGGGCCGGGAAGGGGATGGGCTATGAGATGAGCAAGACGGAGGAACGCTACCACCTGCAGAGCGTCATCCGGACCAACTCCAACCTGGACAACCAAGGCCTCGAGATGTCCCTGCAGGGCCTCAAGGACAAGAAGAAAGGGGAGCGGCAGAAGGAGTATTCGCACACACGCTCGACGCCAGAGTCCCTGGCCACCTCTGTGGTCCACTACAGCCACCAAACCGGCTCCATGGACTCCTACGGGCAGGAGATCAAGAAGTCGGTCGAGCAGCACCTCCAGGGAGGACACATGGACACGGGGGGCAAGGAGATATCGCAAGCACACTCGTACATGCAGAAGACCCCGGAGCACGCCCCCCAGCCGCACCCCATGGAGCCTCACGGGATGATGCCCGGGCAGCAGGGGGGTTCTTTGATGTTGGACTCCCCTCCCGACCTGCCCCCGCTCTCCCTCTCGCAGCAGCAGCAGCAGCAACAACAATCCCAGCTGCTCCAGTCGGTGCTCACTCACACACAGAGCCAGCTGCACTCGCGCGGGAAGGTACGCACCCCGCTGGACGTCCACCTGATGGAGCCGCAGCGCATGCACCAGGCCGAGGCGCCCTCTCCGCAGCTCCAGATGCAGGCGCTGGAAGCCCACCTGCACCAGGCGCATGTGCGCTCGCAGAGCATGGAGGCGCAGCTGCTGGAGCCGCAGCAGTCGCCGCAGCTGCAGGGCCAGCTGCAGCAGGAGAGGATGCAGTCGGAGGGCATGGAGGTGATGCCCCAAGGCAACCTTTCCCAGTCTCAGGAGATCCAGGATTTCCTGGAGCCCGATCTGAGTCTGGAGTCCCACCTGGGGCAGAGTGGCTCGGTTCAAAGCCAGCAGCACCTCCTCCCCGATGGTGGCCTGGACCCCGACTCCTCCCAACAGGTCCCTCAGGGCCAGCTGGAGGGCAAGGACCAGTTCGAAAGCCCCAGCCCGCAGGGGGCCAAGCAGCGCTTTGTCCCCCTCACCTCCATCTGCTTCCCGGACTCTTTGCTGCAAGACGAGGACCGCAGCTTCTTCCCGGGCATGGAGGACATGTTCGGGCCTCCTCCTTGCGCCGGAGACGAGTTCCCCAAGCCGGACGACGGGACCCAGGGCATGGAGAGGGGAGAGGGCATGAAAGGCGGAGGCTACGACATGATGCAAGGGGGACAAGGCTACCAGAGCTACTGCCAGTCAGAGAGCGGAGATGGGCAGCACTTGGGCCTGGACTCTGTCTCTGTGAAGCATGAGCTGCCTTCAACGGTCAACACAGAGCAGCTGGGGTTGATCCAGTCGGGACAGCACGGGACAGCCCCCGTCTCAGAGTCCAAGTCTGGCCTGACGTCGCCCATCTTCTGCTCGTCCAAGCCCAAGAAGCTGCTGAAGACCTCGTCCTTCCACCTGCTCAAGAAGCGGGAGCCCCCCTTCCAGCCGCCCAAGAAGAACTATGCCCAGGAGTACGAGTTCGAAGACGACGAGGACAAGGAGGACGTCCCGGCCGACATCCGCCTCAACAGCCGCCGACTGCCGGACCTGCTGCCGGACCTCATCTCCAGCTGCCGGACCAACCGCACCAGCCTCAGCCCCATGGGTGACATAGACTTCTGCCCGCCCAACAGCGGCCTCCTGGAAGGGCCCAAGCGCCGCGGCCGCAAGCCGACCAAGCCCAAGCGGGAGGGCCCGCCCCGCCCCCGCGGGAGGCCCCGCATCCGGCCCCTGACTGAACCGCCCCATGGCGTGGCTCACGATGGCACCAAGAAGCCCCGTGGCCGGGGGAGAGGGAGGGGCAAGAAAGCCGGGGAGGAGGGGGTTGAGCCAGGAGCAGGCTTGGAGTCCCTCAAACCACTCAAGGTAAGCGGGGACTGGGAGGCAGCGGGGTTCATTTTTTAAGCAGCAGGGCTGGCGGCGGGGGTGGGAGGGCTGTGGCCCCTCTCATTAAGAGGCTGGTTGGATTGGGACCACCCCCCGCCTGCCTTGGCCGAGGCTTTTGGGGGCTACAATCCACCCAAAGCCCAGAGGGGGGAACTCAGGTTCCCCATCCCTGACTTGCAGCGGGAAAAGAATAATTTGAAAAATAAAGAGATCGGTTCTGAGACTAGAGACAGACAATGGGCAGAAACGAGCTGTAGGGAAGTGTGGTTTCTGGCTTCTGCAGAGTGGGCTCAGTGAGAGAACCCAGGGAGTTGCCATAACACCAGCTGAAGTCTATTTGTTTTATCTTGCCAGGGTCCTTGGGCAGGGAGTCTTTCCCATCACTTGCTGCCTGATCCCTTTTAAGTGGAGATGCAAAGGACTGACGCCAAGGCATTCTGCAGGCAGAGCAGGTGTTCTGGCACTGAGCTGTGTCCCCAACTCGCGTACAGGAAAGGGAGCAAGCAGACTAGAGGTGTTGTTGGCTCTGGAGAATCTGTTACAGGCAGTAAACTACTATTGGACTTGCCAAGCGCTGTTCATATGTACCTATAGTGGTGTGCTTGCTGCTGGAAATTGCTTATGCACACTCCGAGCTCCATAGGGCTGCAGGAATGTTGCATCCTGCTTTCCAGGAAACACACCGGTGTCTGAACAGCTCCCATGAATACGTTGCACTGATGTCTGTACTTAGCAATGCTCTCCGTGCAAACACTGGAGGGTTTTTCTGGGGGCAGCCACCGTGCCATGGGTACATGTGAAATGGCTCTCAGAATTCTCTTCTCTGTGGATTACATCAGCGGCATAGCCATATATATGGAGCGGGTAGGTGAATTGTTGGCTGGAAGGATCCGTGAAAGTTTGATGGACATGGTACATATTTGCAGCTGGGTCTTTTTTCATGTGTTGTTCAGCAAGTCTTAACACATTCCACACTTGGAAGTGGCGGCTCTAAAGGATGCTGCTCTCCTGTTCGTTAAAAAGCAAAAACAAAACTGGAAGAGAGTGAATTTGGAGGGAGAAAGTGGCACACTCCTCCCTACCTCTAAATCTAACACCTAAAGTTCCTGTGCCATCCATAAACCTTACCTTGCATAGCTGTTTCAGCATCCAAAGCTCGTCCTTTTATTGCACAGCTTATTCTGTGCTCATGCACTTACAGACTTTTGCCTTAAGTTTGGCAAACGTCATGGAGGTTGCGTTTTTACTCTGCAATCCAAGGCACACCTACATTGAACACTGTGAGTGAGGCTTGCTTTGCAGTTAATTTGCACAGGATTATGCTGAGTTAATGTGCACAGGGCTGTTGTTGTTTTTTTGCTGCCCTCTTCATTATTCCCTTTGCTTATTTGCCCCCATCTCGGCTGTTAATTGTTGCAGAGAGAGGTTTGTGAAGATGCAAAAGGTACCAGATCGTGTCTTGGGCAGGGTTTGCCATGGGTTGCATACAGGCCTCCTCTCTATGGCCTGCTACCTCTCTCCCAACCCCATGCTGGTTGGCTCTGGGTTTGAGGAGGGCCCTCTTTTCTCCTACACCAGTGGGGCCCCATGGCAGGCTTAGCTAGGGATGGCAATAGCCGTCTGGTAGAGGTTGTCTGGTAGCCACCATGTTAAGTTCCTACATTGAGAGCACTCTGGGAAATTAAAACGACAGCGCCTAGAACTCGCTCCACCCACCCTCAGGGCTTCCTGCCACTTGAACAAAAAGGGAGATTTTCAGCAGCGAGCCCTTCCCAGGGCGCTGATGCCAGGTCCGACTGCATGACTCCTAATATCATGCACTTACTCCTTAATACCTTTCCCGTCTCTCCTGAAAACCATGTCACTGCCACTTCTTGAAAAACAGCCATTGAAATGCAGCCAACACACCATGCACATTCAGAGGTGCACAACATGGATGTTTAGTAGCGTATTCTGACGGTAAAAATATTTGGATCTCGCGCCCGTAAAAATTTCCTGTGCTTTATTGCAAAAAAGGAACTTACCCAAGAGTCCTTGCTCCTCTTGTAAAATCTTCAGTTTAACGGTTTTCCTATTTTATTAATTAAAACCGATTGTTCCTTGCCTTTCCATTAAATAACCATCAGGGCAGCTTGCAATATCAAGCGAAATCGTCCTGCCACCAGTTAGGGTGGAGAATTTTGAGAGGCTGATGTGTGCCCAGCTTGAGGCTTGGGGTTTTAAAAGGTTAAGGCCAGCACTCTGAGTCAAAACAGGCAGCCAAGGGTGCTGAAACAGCACTAAAGTGGTGCGATCAGAACACTTTACGCCAGACAATAGTTTGGCTTCCGCATTCTGTGCCCGCTGAAGCTGCAGCTCACTTTTCAGAGGCAGCCCCATGTAGAAAGCACTACAGCAATCCAGTCGGAATATAAGCTAGGATGTGCATCACCGTGACCAGGTCTCCAGGAAGAAATGCACCTGGTGCACTATTCCCAAGTTGCTGAAATGCTGTTTCCGCCAGCTTGAAATTCAGGAGTAGCGCCAGATCCGGAAGCACTGTACCAGATCAGCATACCCCCCTGACCAACAGTTCTTCCATCTTGTAGGGATTAAGCTGTGGATCTTTCCACATATCCAGTCCACCATGGACACCAGGCACCGATTTCAGGACTTCCTCCACCTCCCTAGGGGCAGATGAAATGAGTGGGCATACCGACAGCACCAGCCCAAATCTCCGGATAGCCTCACCCAGCAGCTTAATACACACGTTATGGCAGATGAGATGGGAATTCTTTCTTAAGGACACTGCTTGGAATGCGTTCTTAAAAAAAGAATCCTTTAACCTAGGTGTTTGATTGTTTTTAAAATCTAAGCGGAGTTTGAAAATAAATAAAATAGCACAAGTAAAATAGCTTTGCAAGCTGTTGCTATTTGCACACTTAACATAAGCATAGCTGTTTCATGGCACAAGAGTTTGGGTTTCTAGAATGCAGGATGCTACTAGGACAGGATGGCAGGGTTGGTAGATGGTTGGGGTCCCAGATTGATGTCTTGGGAGTGTATGAAACTAGTTCAGTACATTGTGACTAGTGAGTGAGGCGAGCTTGCTAGTAGTTGCTAGATCTGTGTGTGAGCATGCCATGCATTTCACTCAAGCACAGAATTTGTTGCTGAATGTGGTACCTAGTGTATTTCAGGTTTTGTTTCTCAAAATTTGGTTTCTAGTCCCCGTGTGAGTGGAGAAAATAGGCTGCGTCTACAGAGGGGTGGCTTCAAAGCCAGAGATGAGCAGGGTGGGACTTGCAGTTGGCTGTAGGGTGGCGTCCAGTGCTGCACAGAGCTTTCCTGTTGTTCGCTTCCTTCTTACATGAGCTGACTCCTGGGCATCCTGCAGTTCTCTCACTCTGTTCCCTTTCCATCTGCCACCCAGCTCCTTCAAAACAAAACAAAAACCAAGCCAGAGCTCTCAGAAACCCATAATTTTGGAAGCAGAATAAATGGTGAAGATATATGCAAAATGTATCTTGAGTTGGTTGGAAAATGGTGGGTCCAGAAAGCTGGTGAATGGTGAAACCCTAAAAATAAAAAGCAGAGAGAAAAACGGAGGTCGGTTAAGTCAAGACGCAAAGCCAACATCGGGGGGCGAGTCCAGGAAGTCTCCCTGAGACTCCTCCTCCCCTCCCCCAATTCCTGTCCCTTCTCTTTTCCTCAGATCAAACTTCCAGTCCCCAAAGGTTTGGAGGGGTCTCAGTTGGAGGCTTCCACCCCATCTCATCAGCCCTCTCAAGAGAGCAGTCTGGATAGCAGCCAGACCCGAGAGAAGATCAAACAGAAGATCAAAGAAGTGGAAGAGAAGCAGCCTGAGATGAAGTCGGGGTTCATGGCCTCCTTCCTGGACTTCCTTAAGTCGGGCAAGCGTCAGACGCTGCCTTCCTCTGCCTCCTCCACCTCCTCGGCCGCCACAGTCGGGCCCCCCGGCACGGCGGTTACCATGGTTGCGCCTTCAGGCAGCCCCTCCAAGACGCCACGTCCCCCGTCAGCCACGTCCTCGTCCTCGTCGTCCCAGCCGCCGCCTCCCTTCAGCATGGCGCCCCCGATGCTGCCTGGTGGCTTAGATGGGCCCGAAGGGGACCCTGCCGGGCTCGTGATGAGCTGCACCAGCCCCTGCAAGCGGCTGGATGAGGAGCTGAAGCGCAACCTGGAGACGCTGCCCTCCTTCTCGTCTGACGAGGAGGACTCCGTCAGCAAGAACCAGGACCTCCAGAAGAGCATCTCCTCAGCCATCTCGGCGCTCTACGACCCTACCGACCGCAAAGAGGGAGAACCCAATGGTGAGCGCCGGTCCCCTGCCCAAACCTTGAGTTGGGTCCTGGGCCATTGTTTATCTCCTGATTGACATAACCTATCTCATTTCTTGATTTCGGGAGGGCATTGGTTTCTGAGCAGGATAGACTTCCATCTGATATTTAGTATGCATTTTTTCCTGCATTCTTTTAACAGTTCTTGCATCCTGAATGTAGACATTTTTACTAATCAAATGCCTATCTGCTGCTCACAGCAGTGTTATAAATTAGCCAGGCGTGTTTTGCACCTGGCGTGGGTCCAGTTGCAACCACACAGCTTTGGATGCCAGGTTGGCAACCAGGAAAAGCAAAATGTCACTTAGAGAGGGATCTGAAATATTTCTTTGAAGCTTGAATTGACCGTAGCCTAGGTTTAAGGTGCCATTTGGCAATTAGATTATATATCTGAGTTTCTAAACACTGCACACGTGCTCCCTTATATTTTCCTAATACATAGCTGTCAACTTTCCCATTTTTTGCGGGAAATTCCCTTATTCCAGCGCCGTTTCCCAATGCAAAAAAAAGGAAGGTTGACAGCTCTGCTAATAACCCGTCTACTTACAAAGTTATTTCTCTCTTTCCCGCAAGACCCGAGTGCCTCCCCGCCTCAAAACTCAAACTCTATGTAATTTTATGCAGTATTGATGTGAAGTAAAAAACAATAATCGAAGAAAGCCCTGCTCTCGTCAGCATAAAAGGGAACACATTTACTAATCCAGTTCCAGGCAGAAAATTTTCAGGGGGATTTTCCACTACTAAACTTTCCTTCTGAAAAAAATGTTCCATTCTGAAAAGGAGTACACATAGAATTGTAGAGTTGGAAGGGACTCCAAGGTTCATCTAGTCCAACTCCCTCCAATTCAGGAATCTCAGCTAGATCATACATAACAGTTGGCCTCTGATTAAAAACCTGCAAGGAAGGAGCATCCACCACCTCTCATGGAATCCTGTTCTGCTGGCATACATCTTAAAGACTGATGAATTTATTATGACAGAATTTTTCATGAATTGCAGTCCACTTCATCATATGTGTGAGGTGTGATCCTAGGTTTCAAGTATATATGTGCATGGTTTGCAGGGAGGTAAATTAAATTCCCAAGTACCCATTTCTTTAATTGATTGATGTAGCTTTGCATCAATAAATACTCCCTGGGCATCTTGCAAGCAAAACAACGCTTTAAAAACACCATGTATAATAATTAAAAACCATCCAAGAAACAAATAAAAAAACAGCCAAAAAAACCCCCCAACAAACCTACCCTTTATAGCATGGCATAGTCCTGATATAAAACCACAATTAATTAAAAAGCCTAGGGCAGAGGTGAGGAGTCTGTGACCCTACAGATGTTGCAGGACTACAGTTCCCATCATCCTGACCATTGGCCATTCTTGCTGGGGCTGATGGGAGTTGTAGTCCAACAACAGCTGGAGGACCACATCCCTGGTCTAGGTGAATAAAAAGGTCATTGCCTGACTTTAGAAGTACTGTAGAGAAGGTGTCAGGCAAGACTTTCTGGGGAGACCATTCCCCAGCTAGGAGGCCACTGCTGAATAAGATGAATTTCTGTTCTTGCTTGCTTGCTAACCCCTGCCACTTCCCCCACCCACCATAGATGTGCCACCCGTGGAGGAGAAAATCCCCAGCCCAGCTCCCTCAGTGGAGGCAGATGTCCAGCCAGAGCTACCCCCGCCGCCCATCTCCCCAGCTCCCTCGCCCAAGGAGGCTCCACCTGTCCCCGAGGAGCCACCTGTTCAGGCGTCTCCTGAGCCCGAGGACCCTGAAGACACACGGCCTCTTCACCTTGCCAAGAAGCAGGAGACAGCGGCCATTTGTGGAGAGACAGACGAAGAAGAGGCAGAGAGTGGTGGGGAGGGGATCTTCCGAGAGCGCGATGAGTTTGTCATCCGCGTGGAGGACGTTCAGGCCCTCAAGGTGCGTTAAGGAGATATTATTATTATTATCATCATCATCATTATTAATTTTATTGAGAATTTTTTCAGTGAACAAATAAAGAAGTGAGGAATAAAGCAAGAAAGGGAAAAGTGCTTGAGATTGTAATACAATATATGTTGGTAAATAAGTACTGCTATTACTACAGTGAGTGTACAGTTATTAGCAAGACATAATTTTTATAAATGCGTTCCAAATAACATTATACTTATCCATGCACAATCTGCATTGAAAAGCAAGTCTGTTCATTATGTTGCTGGTGGTGCTGTGGTCTAAACCACTGAGCCTCTTGGGCTTGCCGATCGCAAGGTCGTTGGTTCGAATCCACCTGACGTTGCTTTGTCCCAGCTCCTGCCAACCTATCAGTTAGAAAGCATGCCAGCTTAGTAGATAAATAGGTACCACTGCAGCAGGAAGGTAAATAGCATTTCTGTTGCATCACAGCAGCTAGGCTTGTTTGGGGTTCTTTGCATCCCTGTGACCATCACCCCTTTCTCTGCCCTCCTGCAGCTTGCTCTTCAGACTGGGCGGGAGCCGCCGCCAATCTGGCGGGTTCAGAAAGCTTTGCTCCAGAAGTTCACCCCTGAAATAAAGGATGGGCAGCGACAATTTTGCGCGACCAGCAATGTAAGTGTCCCAATTGCTCGCTCATCATGCAAAAAATCATACTCTCAGTGAATGTGAGCAAAAGAACTTCAAAGGTGGGAGGTCTACATGAGCTTTACACAATTGTATGCGACACAATGGCTTGATCTCTGGGTTTTAACCACTAGTGCCTCTTCCACTTGCGTATCCCTTCTTTTCTTTCTCTTCCCACTGCTGAGGAAATACCTATTTCCACACCAATTAAGTTTCTCTCCCTGCTCCCGGTTCAGCAGGTTTTTTTCTTTTGCTTTTATTGATGAGCATTGCGGTGTTATAGCATTTCCTGATTAAAAGTTTTGATGCAACCCTACTCTGGTATTACTTTTAGCAACAAAGAGTGGATAATAAATATTTAAATAAATAAAATGGTTGCTGTTGTTAATTGTCTGCCCTTCACATTAAGTTTCCAGGGCAGGTGACAACATTAAAACACAATATTAAAACCTAAAACTGTTGGCTGAAGGGCGAACAAACAACAAGCAACTTCCCTCACCTCCCCCCCCCAAGATTTTATTAAAGTTTTCACGATACAGAAATACAGACTAAAGATAATCAGAAATACAAAAAGTAAAAGAGGGGGAAAACAAGAAAAGATAGAGAAAGAGTAAAAAGAAGAAGAGAGGAAGCAAAGAGAGAAGGAAATTAATAATAACACCAATAATAATGATGGTAAAACAAAAATTATATATATCTAGCCCCCATATCATAATTAAACCTTAATCTTCAACCCACATTAAAAAAGTGAACCTTTCCAACTCTCACCTGAAAAAGCTTCCACCTTCCTCAGCCTCACACCCTGAGGAAAACACACTCTGACCTGTCTCCCACCCAGGTCTCTCTCTTTTATCCATTACTTCTCTGTATGAATAATATTAAACAACCTCCAATTATAAAAATAAGGCAGTTCCTAAAAATATACACCTCAAGGATATGAGGTAAGCCAGAGGCAGAAATACTTTTTTGTGCTGGGGAGCAGTAAATCCGCTTGAACTGACTGATACTGTGGGCGAAGGATTGGGTTTTTCTGCTGTGTATCCCCTCATTATTTCTGGAGGTGGGAAAGAGCTGTGTTGCAGACATTCTCTCCCCGCCATCCCCATTTTGATATTCAATTCCTTCTTTCCCTGTCCCCCCCTCAGTATCTGGGCTATTTTGGCGATGCCAAGAACCGGTACCAGCGCCTCTACGTTAAGTTCTTGGAGAACATCAACAAGAAGGATTACGTCCGTGTCTGCTCCAAGAAGCCTTGGCACCGGCCCCTGCAAGCTGTCAGGTAAAGGAGCAGGAAGGGGTGGGGGGTGTCTCCCACAAGAGAGGCCAGTTCCACTCGCAGAGAAGCACCAAAAAGCCTTTGAGCCACTTCCTGGCGTTGATTTATTCCAGTTTGTGAAGTGCCCCTTTTCTAGAATTGCGAGTTCGATGGCCGAAAAACACACCTCCCCGCAAATAACCCCTCCCCTGTATTAAACTGTTCAGGTGATATGCCTGGGGGGAGATTTTTCCTTAGATCCTTTACCTCCCCCTCCACTGCCACCCTCTCTTTCTACAGTTATTTCACCTGACAGAGTATTTAGCTCCTCACCCTGAAGGAGCGAAGAGCTCAGCCTCTTTGTTTTCTCACCTGCCTAGTCATGAAACAGACTCTGTACCACGCCTCTTCCACCTGTCAAAGGGATGGGCTATTCCAGGCATAGGCAAACTCGGCCCTCCAGATGTTTTGAGACTACAATTCCCATCGACCCTGACCACTGGTCCTGTTAACTAGGGATGATGGGAGCTGTAGTCCCAAAACTTCTGAAGGGCCGAGTTTGCCTATGCCTGGGCTATACCATGACTGCTCTCCTCACTAGCCTGTGTTTTTATGTGCCACAGCCTGTTCCCCACTGCCTCTTGACTCCAGCTTGAACTGTGAATCGGATGGTAGCAAACACTCCTTCTTTTCACAGACTTGACAGTATATAAGGCTGGCCTTGTCCTCTCAGCTCCCCAGCCCTCCATCTTCCCGCTTCTCCTTTTCCCCTTAAAGCCTCCTTTGCACCCCAACACACACACACAGACGCCTCAGCAAACCTGGCCCCTGAGGCAGAGCCTGTATTTGGATCTCACGGCTATGTCTGTCCTGCTGCAGGAGACAGAGCCAGCCCAAGGCGTCTGGCCCCAAGGCCCCTGTGCTGCCCAAAGTTGAGAAGCCTGAGAAGCTGGAAGTCCCAGAGAAGACCGAGAAGCCTGAGAAGCCCGAGAAGCCCCCCAAGGCTGAGAAGCCCCCCAAGGCCGAAAAAGCGGACAAAGCCGAGAAGCCCCCCAAGGCTGAGAAAGCGCCGAAGCTGGAAAAGCCCCCCAAGGTCGAGAAGTCTGAAAAGCCCCCCAAGGCAGAAAAAGTGGCCAAAGTAGAAAAGCCCCCCAAGGCAGAGAAAACTGACCCCCCTGTTCCCGTCCCCACAAAAGCTTCCCCAGCTGGCGGAGCGTCTAAACCCAAGCCTAAGCCAGCCAAGGTGAAAGCTGAGCCCCCTCCCAAGAAGAGGAAAAAATGGCTTGCTGAGGCAGCGTCCTCCTCCGACTCAGATTCCAGCCCTGACCAGCAGAGTGAGGAGGGTGAGTAGACTGATGCAGCCCAGCATCCATTGGTGCCGGAAGATGAGGCGGTCCTTGAAGTGAATTGCGGGCCCACGGAGAGTTTTTGAGGGGAGAAACTGTCCATGGTAGAGTTGAAGAGAGAGCCTTTTGACTTGAAAGCTCAGAGGGGGGGGGGGGAAATTCATGAAGGATTGCTCAGTTGGTTAGAGTGTGGTGCTGATAACACCAAGGTTGCAAGTTTGATTCTCATAAGGGTCAGCTGCGTATTCCTCCATTGCAGGGGGTTGGACTAGATCAGTGTTTCCCATCCTTGGGTCTCCAGCTGTTTTTCGACTACAGTTCCCATCATTCCTGACCACTGGTTTTGCTAGCTAGGGATGATGGGAGTTGTAGTCCAAAAAACAGCTGGAGACCCAAAGTTGGGAAACACTGGACTAGATGGTCCTCAGGGTCCCTTCCAACCAATTTCTATGACAGCTTGATGTTTGTTTACTTACTTACTTACTTACTTACTTACTTACTGCCACTTACTTACTTACTTAGCACTGTAGTTTCTAAGCAGTGTACAATGAGTTTTCAAATAGATACAAAGGATAGAATCGTGCGAAGATCTACCTTCTTTATTACATTTATATGTCACCTTTTCCAAGTATCAGAAAGTGGTGTACATGGATCTCCTTCTCCCCATTTCATCCTCACAACAACCCTGTAGGGTAGGCTAGGCTAAGTGATGGTGACTGGCCCCAAGCTTCATGGCTGAGTGGGGATTTGAACTCCGGCCTCCCAGGTCATAGTCCCAGCACTCTAACCATTACACCACACACTGGCTCCAGAGTATTATCTACACTAACTGGTGGCAGCTCTGCGTGGTTTCATGCTGGGGACATTCCCCAACCTTACCTGGAGATGTCAGGCATTGAATCTGGACCCGCTGCATGCAAGGCAGATGCTGTAGCACTGAGTGGCTCTTCTCCATAGTTAAAATCTAAGCAGTTTAAATCAGCCATAAAATCAGAAGAGTGCACTTTAAGAGACTTGCGGAGATAAAAGTCGTTGCCAGGCTCCTGAAGGTTCGGCAGGGTTGGGCCCACAGTACTGAATACCAAGGGAGCACAACTAACCACAACTCTCTCAAAGACCTTGATGATCGAGCAGGGAGATTAGGCACTGAGCAGTCCTTAAGTTCTCCCTGGATCCAAGTTAAGGGCCTTGTAAACAACGTGCGACGAAACTGCAAAGGCAGAGCAGGGTTTAGAGCAGGTGCATTGAACATTTTGCCGTCTGGATGTTGCTGAACTACACCTCCCACAAGGCGTTGACCTCGCTTGCTGCAGCTGATGGGAGCTGTAGTCCAATGATGTCTGAAGAGCTAAAGGTTTAGAGAGCCGCACATTGCGTGTGTTGGTGTTGGGGAGATTCTTAAAGGAGGACTGAAGGAGATTCTTAAAAAGACCTAGATGGTGAGGAGGGAGGAGTGAAAGAAGGAATTCCCCTGTCCCTGAATGGACTTGCCCAGAAAAAAACCACTTTAAAATACTGTTATAAATAAATGAATACGAAAAGTAGTATCCGAAGTGCCAGGTTGGGGGGGAAATTCCACTCCAGTCAGAATGGTAGCTGGACTGCGCTCTCTCTTCCGTTATTTTATTTGTAACTTTTCCCCATGTGTCGTTTTTGTGTCAGCCGCCTCAGAACATTTTTAGGAAAGCCTGGGATGTTAGTGCCTTAAATAAATGCTAAGCTAACGCTCCATCTCCTATCTAGAGCGTGTGCCGACGGGCCGTATTCTGAACACGCGAGCCATGAAGGAGATGTACCGCAGCTACGTGGAAATGCTGGTCAGCACTGCCCTCGACCCAGACATGATCCAAGCTCTTGAGGATACGAACGGTGCGCATTTGTGAATGGTGGTATATCGATCGGCCCTGTGGGTCAGTCACCTGCCCCCACAAATGGCAGAGTTTATTTGCTCAAAATTGGCCAGTCCTTGGGAGATCTCTGGAGCCCTGTGCCTCCTCCTTTCTTTCTCTGCCAGCAGGGCTGAGTTGCTCATCTCTGTTTTGTCATTGTTGGCCTCTTGGAGGTCCAGAGGCTTTTGCTCCCTGTAGAGATGCTTGCTTGGAAAACTCTGAAGCTGCCCGTTGCCATAGTAAAGGCTGTAAGTTTGCTTTTCTTTCAACATGAAATGCTTTAAGGCAGGGGTTACCAAATGGTGGTCTTGCCTTCAGCTTCATTCAGGAAGCCTGCAGCACCTTAAACCTAGGCTGTGGTTGCAACAACGGAATGTCAAGGCACACTTTTTTACATATAAGAAGAATACAAAGCTGAAAATGAATGAACTGGAGCTAAAAGATTATGTTCATTTTTCATATGGTCTAGTCCTTTCCCTGCCCACCCCCCTAATATTCTTAAGAATAAAGGTCTCTTCTCCAGTCTTCAGAGAGTAGCTGGAAGTGGGGAGGCAGAAAAAGGTCCTTCTTTCCTTCCACTCTGCAGTTTTAATCTGAAATCGTAGGCGCAGTCCTGCGCCCAGAGCTCAGAAACTGCTCATGCTAATGAAATTCCCTGTTGCAAAATGTGCCTAGAGCAGTGGGAGTTTTGAACACTGCCTGCAGCCTGTCTGTGAAGAATGCAAACTGCAGTACAGCAAAATACAGTGTAAGAAATTAAAAGGCCAATAAGAATACTATTAAGAATTGCAATTGCTACAACTGGCGGGTGTGTGTGTGTGGAAATCATTAAGTGGTCCTTCAAGTCCACCAGCAGTTTTCAAGTGATCTGTGAGCTGGCGGGTGGGGGGGGGGGAGTTTGGAAGCCACTGTTTTAAGGCCTAGGCCAGCTACTTAGCTGGTACCTTCGTGGGTTGTTGTTTTAATGGGTTTACTGTTGTAAAATTGACTCAAGAACCTTCCCATCTCATGGACTGCCTTGGTGTTGCATTGCAGTGAAGTTACTGTTTGTAAATATACAAACAATAAGCTTTTTTTGTTAAATAAATAATAACAAGTAAATAATGGTTTTAAAATACTGCATAAAGATGCCAGATTTCACACTGCACAGCAGCCTTGTAAACAAGCCCACAAAATGTACTAGTCCACGTAAAATGTTCTACTAGCCTGCTAGGCATAGCTGTCAAGTTCTCCCTTATTTTAAGGGAAATTTCATTATGCCAAATAGGCTTCCTCATGAGAAAAGGTAAAACTTGACATCTATGCTGCTAGGGGCTTCCTGAGGAAGGGGGCTGAGGGCTCTGTTCATCCTCCAGCACGTCTGCACTTTTATGCAGGTGGAAGGTGGCTGTTAGTATTTGTAATGTAGTTTCCTTGGGAATGTATTTCACAAAGAATAGATGGTGCTGGAGAAAGGAGGTGGCCGTTGGAAATTGGCAGTTGGAAATTGGCAGTTGGAAATTGGCAGTTGGGGTTTGGTTGGTTACTCTGCTAGTTCTCTCTTGACTGTGAGGGTGAGAGGTGTGGGGAATTAATGCAGACGCTGTCTGGAGGAGTTTGTAAATCATACTGACAGTGGCTTCCCTCCTTTGCCAGCCTTCTTCCATCACCATCATCAGGTGTTTGTTTGGATGACACTTTCCCACCAAATTCTGCCTGAGCAAATGAACAATTAGCATGACCACTCAAAACGCAGAAATTGCTCCATTTAGTAGGTGCAGAGGCAGGACAGAGAGATCCACTCCTCCTCCACCAGCTCACTCCCTCACATTAAATTTCCTTGTCGCCTCTGGCTACCAGGCCTGTGCTTCAATCCAAAGCTTTTGCACAGTTTAATCACAGCTTTGACCTCTTGCAGGTTAAAGCCTTATGCTTTTCTGGGGCTGGAAAGGAGAGATATGTTGCCACAGCTTCTCAGGGGAATCAAAACACTAAATACCAGTAATACAAGAGACAGTTGAATATGGTTGGCGTTTTCCTTAAAGTGAAATGATTCTCTTATTAATGTGTGGCACAAGCAGCTCCTTTCAAGGAAGTCAGATCCTGATGCCCCGGAGTTCTCACACCATCAGAAAGCAAATGCGGCATTTTAAATATTTTTCTGTAACTTTCCCTTCTCCGCAGAATTCTGGCTGCAGAAAATTGGATCCCCTTAGTGCAAAATGCTAGACATGTCTAGCTTTAGTCACAGGTTTGTTTGTTCGATACTTGTTAAGGGCCTAGAAAAATTACTTAGTAAAAATTGCAGTAACTTTTTAAAATATACCAATGTATGGTAAGAGCCCACGATAAATTTGAAATCCAAGTCAGTATCTCCCCATCCTGATTGACAAAGCCGCAATCAAATTAAAATATAAATTGGCCTTTGCCAAGCATGTGCTGGCTGGGGCTGATGGGAGTTGTAGTCACAATCTTTGGGCAAAGGGTCATATACATCATAGGATTTAAAAACGTGGCTTAACAGCAGCGAGAAAGACTACAAGAGCTACGCATTGAGATGATTCATTTGTTCTATGGAAACACCAACCAAAACATGGTTTTTAAAGCCCTGGGAGGTCAGAAAAAGTCTTGGATGCTGGAAAGAACGCAATGTGGGTGCCAGGCAAGCTTCTCCAAGGAGAGTGCTCCATAGCTGGGGGCCCAAACTGACCACTGAAATACCCACCAAGAACACTATGTGTGATGCTCAAAATCTCTTTTGTCAATCCTCCCCCAGATGAACTTTATCTCCCGCCCATGCGAAAGATTGACGGGATATTGAACGATCACAAGAAAAAGGTGCTGAAGAGAGTATCTCTTAATCCGTCGCTACAGGTATGGAAATGGGGCAAGTGGGAAACGTTTAACTCTTCGCCCCATACCCTGCCTGAGATAGCATTGTGTAGAAATGCTTGTTTTAGATATATAGTTCGCTCTATTGCTAAGGCCTGTCTTGGATACTTCCTTCCAATTTACCCTCGCAACAGCCATGAGAGAGTGAAGGCCGGAAGATTTGTCGTGCGACTGTGGCTTAGGTGAGGGTCCCCCAAATTTCTGAGTTCATTGATGCCACTGAGGAGCTTATAAAGTTGTCGTTGACCCCTTAGGAGCGCAAATGAAGTAAAGTCAGGGAATATCTGTCTCTAATCAGCGTTTGTTAATCCTCAATCAGCATTACTAAGAATCATAAAAATGTAAAAAAATAAAGTAAAACGTGAAAATAATAACGACACCAGACTTCATTTAGCAGCATGGTCTGAGATACTGTTATTGGTATCTTACTCGATACAGAGGCTCATAGTTCTTAATTACATTTTCAACACTATACAACACAAACTACCTCTGGCCCTTTTTGACACAGGGGATCAGTCTGACAGCCGCAGGTTATGTGAAATCTGCTGTCTCACAGTGAATATTTTTGTCCATCATCCAGGAGGCTCTCCACACGTTCCCCCAACTCCACGCCGAGACGTGCGACACCACAGTCAAGTTGCGCCTAGGGGGCGAACCTTACAACCGCAAGACACTCAACAAACTCAAGAAGAATGTATCCAAACAGCAGGTAGGTGGGAGCCAAGATGGAATCAAGGACCTGCAGCAAACTGATCAACACTGAGTACGATTCTAGATGCTGTTTTTTCTAAGTGGGAGAGAGAGATAGAGTCCCTCTCTTCCTGTTTTATCCTCTCCGCCCTGTGAGGTAGGCTAGAGTCTGAGAGAGAGAGACAGGCTCAAGGTCACCCAGGGAGAGCTTCATAGCTGAACGAGGTTGTGAACCTGGCTCTCCCCACTCCTAGTCTGACGCTCTACCCACTGCAGCATATTGGCCACATTTGCGTGCCACGGTAAACTATAAACCATAGCTTACTGTGCCCGAATGAATCACTCTGCTCCTCCCAGCTTGCAGGAGGCAAACTACAACTACTGGCTTAACGTTAGGCCCAAACCAGGGAACGTGGTTCATGTCACTCCTAGCAAATCACAAGTAGTATGTCAGGAGCAAACCTTGGCTACAAATCGTGGTTTGTTGTGAGTGGAACAAGTCATTATCCCTGGTTCAGACAAAACATCTAAGCCAGGGGGTTGTGGTTTGTATCCTCTAGAATAATAGAATTAGAATTAATAATAGAATTAGATTAATAGTGATAGAATTATAACTTCCAAGAAAAGTCTTAACAGTTCAAATATTCATCCAAGAGAAGAGAATATTGGCACTGTTTAAAGCCATGCCATGGTCTCTGTCTCTCTTTCTCTTTCTTTCCCTCCCTAGCTCTCCCGCTCTCCTGATACTTGGGTATGGTAGTTATGTTTCGTAGAGTGCTAGGAATGTCTAATGAAGATTTTTCAGCACCCTCCCAAAAATGCAGTCGCCCAGTGCTTGGAGTGCAATCTCGCATCAGTTGCTCTTCCTTCCTGTGTCTGAAGGCATGGACAAAAAACTCTGAATAAAAACCGCACAGTGGCTTATGCAAGAGGCAAAAGAGGGAAAGCAGGAAGTGCAGAAGCGCAATCCCTAAAGGCCCTAACTGGAATTGGGGGGAGGAAGGAGAGATAAAATCTCCCATTTTAGCATATGAGAGGGCCCTACGCTCCCATCAGTGAACAAAATGGAAATGGAGTGTGTTGACCTTTCTTTCTCATTTAATCAAGAAAGCCAATTGGGCAAGGGATGCCCCAAAAGAGGTTCTGTGCCTGGACGGTGCTCACTCTGGAACACCAACTTAGCATTTTAACAGAACTTTTTATGGTGCCCATCTCCCAAAGGAGGCCTTTGTTTTATACAAGCGGGTCAGCTCTGTAGTGCAGCACAAAGGTGTGAAGTGCAAAGTCCATCCCAAAGACCTGTTGTTATTTCTTCACCCCACCCCCACCCCAGCGCTGCCCCAGCAAAGCTGACAGTGTGATGGCTTGCCTTCCATCAGCAATTCCACCTCAATGGATTTTTAAACCATTAGCATGCAAGTCTCCCTTCTTCTAGTCACCAAGCAGTGATGGTGGTGGAGTCTCTAGTTCCTCATGCCTTTGTGCAGTAAAAATTCAGAGCATGGCATGCATCTCAGTCTAGGGATGGACAAATGGGCTAAATCTGTTTTCATCTGTACCTGCATGTGCACAAAAGTGAGTCTACCGTCCTGGTTTAGTGTACATATTTTTGGGGAAATCCTGCAGCCATTTATTTCTCCCCTGCGTAATGTATCTACAATTACCCGGGGAGCTCACTCCAACCTAAGAGCAGACAAAATCCTCCCTCTTCATACCACTATTTTTCGTGGATGCAACCAGACCGCGTTAACAAAATTAATAGCATCCACATCCTGTGCTGCACTGCTTGTATTTGGAAGAAAAGAGGCATGAAAATTTCTAAAATATGCAATTTTGATTACACACCAGGAAGCCACAGTGTGTTAAAACGTATTTATATTTATATTTTGGAAATGAGAACCGTTGAGCACTGCATCTTCAAACCACAGAACTCTAAGGAATTTATCATTTAGTCTGTATCTCGCATTTCCAGCTCTGAGGAATTAAAACATCCTCAAGGGAGCAAATGTTCAGAACCCACCACTTTCAGTTTTGAAAAATAAATAAGGGGTTTTTGCAAACTTGAATATAGTTCTTCCTCGCCGTTCTCGTTCTTGGTTTCGGCCACAAGAATGCCTGTTGGGTCTCTTGCTGCTTTTGTCGTTTTCTGCTCTTTGGTGCCTGCCAAAATAGTATGATCATAAGGACTTAGAAAAGCCTGCTGGATCAGTCCTGTTCTCAGATCAGATGCCTGTGGGAAATCTCTTTTTTTTTTTTTTTGGCAAGGGGAGCATGCAGTCTTAAGAAAATCAGGCAAAGGAAGGAAAAGAAGGTGAAATTCAATGAAGCAACAGCAGCTGTCAAGGATAAGAGAGGGTTAAGAAGTTCAGAACAGGCCTTGTGGGAGGGAAGGTGTTCTGGAAGGGTGGTGGGCGGCTCAGCATAGAAACAAGAAGGCTGTTTCTGTCGTAGGGAGCAACATTGCAGGAGAGGGGAAGAAGGCAGACTTGGAGCAGATTATGATGATCTGTGGTATGTGCCAGGAGAGGGGAATAAAGGGAGGTGAGTGAGGAAGCATGGGCCTGATGGACACATGGAAGAGAATAAGATGGATTGCACCACTTCAGATGGCAGGCGGGGATCCTATTGTTGGAATATTTCCCTTCATAAGAAAATTCCCTGTAGGTAAAATAACTAATTGGGAAAACAGGATTTTAGTTCACCCCCCCCCCCACTGCCTTTTCACTTGCAGGGAATTGTTTCATTTTTGAAGTGTTGGGAGGGGTTTGAATATTATTATCAATTAAATTCATTAATCTCTTCCTATGAAGCATCTCAAGGCAATTTCACAATACAATGAAAATATGTATAAAGCAATTGCATATGTAAGAACAATTGCAGCAATTGCATAAATAGAAGCAGTTTGAAATCCAGTACAGATACAAACTGAAGTAAAAAAAAACACCAAAAACCTTTGCTTGAAAGTTTTGTTGAAAGAGGAGAGTCCTCAGCAGATGCTGAGAAGACAGTAGAAACAAATAAGTAACAGGAGAGAGTTCCAAAGGAAATTGGATGTCACCCCCCCCCCCCACATACACTCCAGTCTGAAATAGTACATCCTATCAAACCACCTTTGAGTTATTTAATTCCCTTGTCATTCTACTCATTTCAGGCCTCGGTCAGGGCTAGGGAGGTGGAGAACATTGAATATTGAATACAGTGGTACCTCTGGTTACGTACTTAATTCATTCTGGAGGTCCCTTCTTAACCTGAAACTGTTCTTAACCTGAAGCACCACTTTTAGCTAATGGGACCTCCCGCTGCCGCTGCACCGCCAGAGCACAATTTCTGTTCTTATCCTGAAGCAAAGTTCTTAACCTGAAGCATTATTCTGGGTTAGCAGGAGATGTAACCTGAAGCGTCTGTAACCCGAGGTACCACTGTATCTGTAAGCCAAGGCAGACCAGTAGGCACATTCCTAATTTTGTGTGATTGCTGAGGGTGCCAGTCACAAAACGGCTGCCATGAAGTATTGAAACATGGCTGCCAAGGGGTGTGTGACATAACACAATATTGTCATTGCTGCTGTTTCCCACCCCTAGTGGGGAGTCAGCCATGTCCTGCTAGGTCTGATTGTGGAGGTACAGCTGTTAAAGGCATAATAACCTCAGTTCCAACCTTAAAACAAAGCCTACTGCTATCCAGCACCCGCTTACCTGCCAGTAAGCTGCATTAAAAACAGAGACTTACTTATGAAGTACACATGTGTGCCCTTGTATTGTAAGTTAACCATACAAGGAATTTTTAAGGAGTGCCTGCACAGCAGCAGACACACCTGAGCCACTCTGTCAATATTTCACGTTTTGCATTTTCCATTTGGGGATGGGATTCTTTAATAGCCGCACTTACTGTTAAGTAGTAGTTTTCAGAAAACAACTTCTAGGGAATGCATGATCTCGGACGAACCCATCACAGGAAAGATGCATCCTGGTTGCTAGGTAAAAAGAAAGGACTACTAGAAAATAGGAGAGAAGCAAGAAAATTGCACTTAAAGGTGGGGAGGGTGGGTGGCAGGGCAGGAACAGAAGCTATTTAGGACCCCAGGAATTCCTCTTGCCTGTCGTCCAAGCTGCTCGGTTATCAATCACAGCTCTTAACTTCACTCATTGGCTAATGACTCTGAAAGGCAGAAGTAGCCAGGCTGGCTAATTTCACATAAACTGATTAGGATACTTGCACTTTAAAAAAAAAAAAAAAAAGAAGTTATGATATTGAGATATACAGGACTTGACAGATTGTTTGAACGAAAGACTTTGTCCCGATATGCAAGACTAGATGCCAGACCAAGACCAGCCAGCCCCTATGGAAGGAAGAAGCCTCGGCCAAAGAACATAAAGAAGAAGATATAGAAGATATAAATGATTGAACTGTGCAGGACAAATTATTACAAAAAGGGCAATTGTTTAATGCAGTGTTTTTCAACCACTGTTCCGCGGCACACTAGTGTGCCGCAAGATGTTGCCTGGTGTGCCGTGGGAAAAATTCCAGCCAGAATATCAGCTTTGTGTTCAGCCAAACAGGCCCTGGTTGCGCACTGAATAAAGTATTTTATAATTTTTCATATTTCTGTTTACTTACTATTTCATAATAAAGTAATTATAAAATACTTTCTTTGTGTTTATTTGATTCCTATTCAAGAGAATTACTTTATATATAGTCAATATAGGCATAGAGTTACATTTTTTAACATTTTCTAATGGTGGTGTGCCTCGTGATTTTTTTCATGAAACAAGTGTGCCTTTGCCCAAAAAAGGTTGAAAAACACTGGTTTAATGCATATTTTTAAAGCTTTGTGTACAAATTTTTACATTAGTATAATTTTTAAAAGTCACTTGTAATAAGGTGAAGAAGGTTTTAAAATTGGATTGTTAAGTATATAAGGTTTTATGGACGTGCTTAAACGAGTATATTATAATGTAACCAAGAGGGGAAGTGGAGGGAAGTGAAACTGAGGAGCTTGTGAGCAGTGGGCTGTGATTTCTTTAAGTGATTTCTCCCTGTTTTTTCTTCAACCTTATTGCTGACAGGAATTCAGTGTGGAGGTGGAGAAGTCCTTTTTCTACACTCTGTACCATTCCCTTCACCACTACAAGTACCACACATTTCTGCGTTGTAAGGATGAGGTAAGTAAGAACCGTACCATTTTGCTTCCATCACCTGGGATCCTTTTTTTTCTATGGATAGAACTCCCCACCACCACCACCACCTGTAAAGAAGTGAGGAGTGGGCAGGTCTGAGGTGAAATCCAGGCTGCACAACTCCTCTACCTTGGCTGTGCTTATTTGGCGCAACAAAAACACGTATTTGCACAAATAATTCCAGAGGTTGTTGCACAGAGACACTGCTGCATTCTTTGGGAGACAGGTGCTCTTGGGGGAAAACGGCCAACCAAGGTGACTGGAAACTTGCTTCTTAATTTTTTAAAAAATATATTTTTGTGGCAGCTGTGCTTTCGGGAATACCTTGGGTATGCTAGCCTTCTTAGGGGCAGGGAGTCCCTTGCATTGAGGAGAAAGAGATAAAATTGCAAGGCTCAGTCAGACTCCTGGATCTGTTTGGTGGGGTGCATTCTTCCAGGTTCCCATTGCAATGTAGAATCATAGGACTGAAGAGTTGGAAAAGACCCAGAAGGTCATGTCTTCCAACCCCCTGCAATGCAGGACACTTTTTGTCCAACATGGGTCTCAAACCCACAACCCTGAAATTAAGAGTCTCATGCTCTACTGACTTATCCATGGTATTCAGTTAAGGTTTACTCAGAGGTAGACCCATTGAAATTAACGAACACGGCCAAATTGGTTCCATTAATTTCAGTGGTTCTACTCTGAGGAGAACCTAGTTGAATGCCAAAAAAAATAATTCACCATTGTCTTAACCCATAACAGTGTGAGTTGACAACGGTATGGTCGATGATACCACAAGATGTCCCCTCAGTCCTTATGGTAGAACTTAGAGCTTTCACTCTTATACTGAGGATGATGTATATACCGCAGGGTGTGCAGATCATAGAAGTGCAAAACGTGGAATTGGGTTCAGAATTCAGCTACTTTTTTTTTGAAAAAAGTTTCTTGTCCCTGTGGTTGCAAATATATCCTTGTAACTTTGTGATCATGGCCTAGTAAAATCTAAAAAGCCAGAGAGGTGGCAGGATAGGATTTCCAGTGGTTAGAGGGATCTGCCACAGGTGGTTTGCATTAATTTTGTGCCACTCCTGTGTCTAACAAATCAAGAATTAACTTGTGCATTGTAGGGGGTTGGACTAGATGATCCTCAGGGTCCCTTCCAACTCTACAATTCTATGAAATTATTGAGGGGCGTGGGGAGTGAGGAATTGCATGAAGGTGCTTAACTCAGACAAGCGCCTTCAATGCCATCTTTTCAATGCCTGCTGAAAACTTTGCTATTCCCCAAGCCTATGCAGACAATCAAGAGCACACAAAGGCCTATTGATGTTTGCTTTCAACTTCCTTTTGCTTCTAACTTGTTTATGACTTCATTGTTTGACTATGTTTTTATGATGCTGTAAACCATCGTGATATGTTTTTTACGATACAGCGCTATATAAATATTTTTATAAAGAAATAAAACACAATTTCGCTTTTTTGGGTTGCAGAACTTGGTTCGCCTGGTTGCGGAATCCGTTTGTTTTCATAAGCCCTGTCAGTCCTGTGCTGCCCACATGTGTGTCATAGCTGTCAACTTTTCCCTTTTCTTGCGAGGATTCCTGTTCGGAGTAAGGGAATTTACCTTTAAAAAAGGGGGAAAGTTGACAGCTATGGTGTGTGTGCATAATTAAGCCCCTTAGCTAACGTTTTGTCCTTCTCTTGGGGGGCGGGTGGGGCTCTCCTTCTGCAGACAACGGCGATCGAGGGTCAGGACGAGGACCTGGGCCAGGAAGAAGTGGTGCAGCAGTGCATGCGCAACCAGCCGTGGCTGGAGAAACTGTTTGACTCCTTCAGCGAGTTGCTGACTCAGGCACAAAGCAAGTGTGCGTGACGCAGCCGCCGGAGCCACGCCCCGGGAGGGGCCACCTAACGCCCGCCCCTCTGCAGAGCCAGAGCAGGAAGTGGGGAGAGGAAGGTCGAGGGGTACCATCACAGGCAACGAGTTCAGACTCAGCTTACCACCACCACCACCCCTTCCCTTTTCAGGTTTTCTTTTCTTTTTTAAAAAAAATCAGGACCTGGGATGCGCCTCTTTTTTATTTTTGGTGGTGGGGTGTGCGGGAGGTTTGTGATGGCAGAGAGCACACGTTGAGGAGGGTTCTCATCAAAACGAGCGGATGGCTGGACAGCCCCTTTCCCTTTTGCCCTGGCTGTACAGAGAAATATTATTTATATATAAATGTATAAATGTCTAATTGGAGCAGCCTCGCCCCCTGCTCTGGTGGGGACTGAGAGTAGGAGGACCCCCATAGGAAGGTCAGAGGAGTGTTGGTGCCGAGATCTGGAGCTTGTGGGGATGGGATTCAGGAGTCGTAGGTTTCATCGGGGTGACGGGGTGGGAATGGGGAGGCGTGTGTTTTGGCGGGCAGCGTGAATAAACACATACAAGAGGGTCTGGGGTGCCTTCCTGCATCTTGTCCATCAGGAACGTCTGCTTCTCTCCAGGGAAAGCCGAGTGTGTGTGTGGCAGAGGGTGTATTTGGCCACCCTTAACACAGTGCCCAGATCCTTTTATCCACAGTCTGACCAGGCAATGAGACCCCACTTCCTCTCCCTGCCCGCAGCTTACTCTCACCCCATCTCTGCCAAATAAACTGTTGCTTTGAGTTGAGGCTGGGGAGAGGCACTCCACTCATACACTAACAGCGATTGCCTCTGTTATTACTTCCAACAGGAATATTTATTGCCAAGTTGCCTCTTCCCAACCAAACGGTTGCAAAGAGCCACCCCCCAACCCACTCCTGCAGGCTGTCTCTGGAGCACCTTCCTTCTTCACTCAGTCTTTTTCGTGGGGGCGATTGCTGCTGGCGGACCTAGCCACGAGCCACTCTCCCTCCTTTTTTTCTTTTTGCCGCTGAGTTTGGGGTTCTAGCTCTTTGGGACATGTGGAGCATCTCTCCACCCATAACCCTTCAGAATAGGTAACCATAAATGGGGGGGGGCATAGTGACACCCATAGCAACCTGTCTGTATCAAGACTCCCTAAATCTCTCTCCTTCCCATCCCCACCACTTCCCCCATTTTAAAAAAAGACTGTTCAGACTTTCTCAACTGGCCCTCACATGGATCACGGAAAGGGGTGCCCTAGGCCGTAGTTATGTCCCTCTGTGCTTTTCTTAGAACTGAGCTCCTTTGAGGAAAGGATAATTCCCTTCCGCCCCCTTCCTCGTGGTGTTTGACAAGGCAGGATTCTGCTCCCCATCCCTCCCCTCAGCTGTATATACTGTATAGGATAAAAAGTCTATGTATCATATTGTATTTGACTAACTTGAACTTAACGATACGCAGGAGTTTCTCTCTCTCTCTCTCTCTCTCCCTCTCTCTCTCTCCTCACCTGTAGCTGTGACGTTATTTGGTTTGGACTGAAACTTTCATTAGGAGGTCGTTATTATTATTATTTTTAATCACCATTATTGTTGTTGTTGTTATTGAGGGGGGAAGGGAGATTCTGTGTCCCCCACCCCGCAGCCTCCTAAGCAAAGATCCCTCTCTAACCCTGAGCTGAAATGCTAAAATAAACTCTCTTTAGATAGACAATTAGTTCCTTGCCCTGTTTCACACACTTTCTGCTCACAGCCCAGCCTGGTCATTCAGCCAGCCTCTCTCATATATCACCCAAACACACCCATAGTCAAGCCAGTTAGCCAGTTTCCACCTCAGAAGGTTTTTCCTTTTCTCCTCTGGGTCTTCCTAGTGACCTCCCAGATCCATCTCACACCTCCACGTAGATTCCCCTGCTAGATCAGGTCCCCACCCCCCAACCAACGTCTACCTCATTCCCACTGCCCGAGACTACTTCTTCCATCCTATATGCCCTCTGATTTCTCTTTACCAGCCCAGTCTCCCCATGGTTTAGTTTTTGTTTATCCTTTGCTTCTCTCTACAGTCAAAGGTTGCAGGTTTGATTCCCCATATGGGGCAGCTGCACATTCCAGCATTGCAGGGGATGCTGAAAGCACCCACCCACTGGTTTGATTTTTCTTTTTTATCATGGTTCCCACACGCTTCCCATGGAAGAAGTGCAGAAAGGTACTCTAGGGTGGAGGAGAAAACAGATCCCACCTCAGAAGAGGGGTTGGTCCCATTGCCCCAGCAGAGCTTCTTCAGTTGAGTTTCTGGACAGCACAGAAATGTGTTGGGGGCCCATCTGGCTGTGTTAGATCAGGGTCCCTTATATATACACAACTTTCCACATCCCCCTGGATCCTACCCTTTCCCCTTAATTATTTATTGTGGATGAGTAGAGGTTGGCAAGTGTGATTGTTGAGAGTGCATGGAGGGGGGTGGAACTTGGTGTACATGAGCCCCACTCAAAATGGAGTGTTTTTAAAGGGGGAAGAGGGTTGACTGGCTTCCTTTTGGATATTTTAAAAGCTTGCAATTTAGTTTTTAACAGCTTTTCCCCTTGCAAACCCGGTTTACTGATAGCTGTTGGGCCTTAGAGGCGAAGGACTGTAGCTTGAACCTGTGTGTGGAGGTGGGGTTAGTAAGTTGAACATGGGGTTTGGGAAATGAAGGGATGGGGACATAAACGTGGTTTGTTTTTCGAGGGACATTAAGAGCCTCGATACCTCCTGGAACGACAGACTTGCACCATCAATTTCATGCAAAATTTTGCTGAGGCGTTTGCCCCCTGGACGGAGGGGCCAAGCAGCCCAAACCCTGTGCACCAGAATTGGAAAGGCCCAGCTCAGAGTTGTTTAAGAATGTGTGTGTGCACACACACACAAACACACCCCACAGCTTCCTGTGACGAAAAGACTTCTCCTCCTCCTCCCCCACCCGCCCCAAATTTGGATCTTGGAAGGCCCCCTTTTTTACGATGTGTATTTCTGTGTATCTTGTTCGCGCCTCAAGGGTATTGTTCTGAGATAATGGGATTTGTGTTCTGTATTATTGGATGTTCCTATATATTTTTATTGTTTATTATTAGTGTCTGAGACGTTTTTTTCTCTCAATATGTAAAACTCACATTGTATACTGTGTACACAAACAAAATGACAAAAAACACTTTTCTTTGCAAAAATCAAATGCCTGCTGTACAGCTTTATTCCTTGCTTTTGGGGTGGCAGGGGAGAGTAAATCTGTTCAAGCTGGTTCATTTGCAGTGAGCAGTTTGGACAATGAGAGACACCCAGGAGACCCGGCTTCTTAATTCTAGAGCAGGGGGGCAGGACCTTTGGCAATCCAGATGTTGCTGAACTACAACTCCTTGGGGCAGCTGAGTTGTAGTTCAGCAACATCTGGAGGGCCAAAAAATTTCCCATGTCCTAAAGGTTTGTCCCCCACCAAGGTCCCCCATTTTGGTTCGGTGTCTGCCTAACGAACGCACAACCTCTGGCTTAAAAATAAAGCACTCTAAGTCCGTTTAGACTAGTGTTTCCCAAACTTGGGTCTCCAGGACTACAACTCGCATCATCCCAAGCTAGCAGGACCAGTGGTCAGGGATGATGGGAACTGTAGTCCAGAAACAGTTGGAGACCCAAGTTTGGGGAACTGGTTTAGACTTTGGAAACCCCATTCCTTGCTCCAGATAGGTTTTTCCACCCCAAATCTCCAAAAGTCTAGTAATTGTGTCCCTGCTTTAACCCAGTATTCAGTTTGCTTAACTTCTGAAAGGAGGATCGCATCAAAGGACAGCCTCACCAGTACCTGCCCCGAGTTTGATTTTATTTGCAGTACAAATACATTTCTTTTCTTCAGGAACTAGAATACAGAAGTTGACACTCAAAACACTGTTGCCTGAGGATATGGGTCAGTCTTTCCATTAAGTTTTAAGTTACAGGTGTTTTAGGGCCCACCCATGAATTTGTCCAATCCTCTCTTAAAGCCACCCAAATGCCATAGTTCAGTGATGTTCCCTGTGAAGGACTTCCTTTTGTCTATCCTCCATCCCTCAGGTGTAGGTTGATCATGGATAGATCACCTTGAGCACCTATGCTGGTCACTAAAGTCCCGTTGACCAGAGTGCCCATCGCACCTCACCGTTAGCCGTTTTTGCCACAGTTGGTGTGAGCTGGATCCCACATGTTTGGGGATTCCCCATTCTTGCTCCACGAGCTACATCCTGAGACTCCTGAAGCAGCCTGCTCACCCTTTAAATGTGGATGGACCATATCCAAGGGGCCACACTGAATGCAGTCCCATGAATGTCCACTCGGAAGAAAGTTCCACTGAGTTGAAGAACTTGTTTCTCAGGTAAGTGTGTATTGGATTATAGCCTGAATGTCTCCACAGCCTACTCAGTGCTGCCTGCTTCCTGACCCGCCCAATTTTGTGCCGCCACCACAAACAGCAACAGACACTGATTTGGGAATAACTCCCTTTTATTCAAAACCATTTCTGGGTATGTGAGAATTTCACAGCTTCCTACCCTAACATTTCATGGCCCTTCGGCCTCACTGTTTGGGGGAAAGAAAGAAAAAACCTCTGTACCGTGTGTGTGTGTGATTACATATAATTGCCAACAGAGGAGAAGACTTCCTACAGCTGACAATGCGGACTCTATTCCAGGATGGCTTATGCCACAATAAATCTGTTCAAATTTAAAGTGCCACAAGATGATTGTGCTTGAATAGGTGGTAACTCTTTGGTGTTTAACAAGCTGGAATGATCTGCAGCAGGATGGCAGGGGGGTGGGCAGAAGTGACCTTCACACGCATCCCTTAATTGCTTGCGGGGGGGGGGGGGAGAGATGCCTTGCATTTAGGCAGGATTTAATTTAATTATGACCATTTGCTCTTTAGGTGGCAGGTAGAGAATCTAAAATGGGTAGATAGCCCATGGGGTTCATTCAACCCCGTCCTATACGGTTTTTTGTGGGGGGGGGGGGCAGCCTCCCCACAAAACTTTTTCTTTTTTTAAAAAGATTGCTTCTTTGGGTCCCCTGTTTTGTTCTGGACTACAACTCCCATCAGCCCCTGCTATCATGTGTTCTGGCTGGGGCTCATGGGAGTTGCAGTCCAAAGCAGCTGGAAGATAGCAAAAAATAATAATCCTTGTTAAAAAAAATTATTCATTGACTGCTCCTATTAATCGTGCTGTGCATAATGATGGCTGTTATTTTTTAAAAAAAACAACAACACAGACACCCCTTTAAATGCATTTGTACAATACGGCTTTGAACATGTACATAAAAGTGTGTATGTGCAAAAAGCTTGCTGGCTCTGGCTGCATTGAAGAGTCTGAGCCCCTCATTTTCCTGCCCACTCTCTCACCCATCCTAAAACCAGACTATCCTATTCTTTCCGGATTTAAACCCATGAACGCACCTCTCTCATATTGCTTTGCCTTCTACCACAGGCAGATTTAGAGAAGTGTGACCGGTTCACCTGCACTGGGATTTGGGGGCAGGGGGCACGACACCAAATTTTGGCATCTCTGAAAGCCCCAAGTCCGCCTCTGCTCCTACCCCCGGTGTAGGAGATTCCCCTTCTTGCCAGTTTTCTCTGAAGACTTAACAGAGAAAGGTGGCGGAACAGGATAGGAAGGTACTGCACATGCCTCTCGCACCCTGTCCCAGTCATCATGTATATAAACCTATTTCCTGCCTATTAGGTGGGTACATGATTTATCTGCTTCCTGACTTATTCCAGTTTGCAGGAACTCTCTGCGCTAGACATATTGTAGTATTTGGACACAACTGCAGAATACACATTGCCAGCCCTTGTTGCATAGGTGAGGGGAGGTGAGAGGAGTGGGGACGTGGAGATAAGGGAGAAATCCTGCCACTTCCACTCCTTAGGAGGGAACCTGATCAGCTGTTTTTCCCTTTCCGGGCTTCGTAGCTTGGTGTGGGAAGGCAGTTTACAGCAGGGAACAAGGACAGCCTTTGCTTTCTTTCTTCTTAGGGCTGACAGCAGGGGCAGGGGGGGATTCCAGCTCATGAAACCTCCTGCAAATCGAAAGAGGGAAGAGGTGAAAATTTGGACAGGGAGCGGAGAGAGAATACAGCAAACAAACAAAAAGAGAGCCAGCATAGCTCTTACCACTTCAGATTTTCAGGAAAACTTAAGTTTTTCTCATAAGTTCTGAGTTTGCGGGGGGGGGTGGATGACCCCCAGATACCCTTCCAATTCTACAATTCTATGATTTTATTCTATGACTAGGTCACAGGCAGCCCTCCAGTTGTTGTTGGACTACAATTCCCATCAGCCCTAGCCACCATGGCCTTTGGCCAAGGTTGACGAGAGTTAAGAGTCCGATAACATCCACAATAACACCATATTGGGTACCCCTGAGCTTGGAGGCCAAATATAGCAAGGCTCTAATTGGTGGATCTTGAGGATCTAGTAAAAGTAGATACCACAAGCCTCAAAACTGTTTACCCCTAGGCCAAGGACATAGGGTTTTTAAAAAAATTAACTTTCACCAAGCTGTGTTGGCTGGGGCTGATGGAAGCTGTAGACTAAATTATTATTATTATTGTTATTATTATCATCATCAGCAGCAGTAGTAGTATTTCATTTATTTATTGAATTTGTATACAGCCCTATATTAATAGATCTCAGGACTGTTCACAACATAAATTACAAAATAAAAATACAGGATACAAAATAAAAACAAAAACTAACAACCCAATAATATGAAACATCTGGAGGGTACCAGGTTGAAGTAAATGATGAAATACAGTACAAACAGTCACAAACTGCATCCATACTGAAGTTATTATCAAAGGAAACTGCTTTTCCCCCTCCCCCAGGCTTTGGGGAGCCAATTTTATTATTTACTTATTCATTATACAGTCGTACCTTGGATCCCAAACGGCTTGCAAGTCAAACATTTCGGCTCCCAAATGCCACAAACCTGGAAGTGGGTGTTCCGGTTTGCAAACGTTTGGAACCCAAATGTCTAACGGGGCTTCCACAGCTTCTGATTGGCTGCAGGCGCTTCCTGCAGCCAATCGGAAGCCGCGCCTTGGCTTCCGAACGTTTTGGAAGTCGAACGGACTTCTGGAATGGATTACATTCGACATCCGAGGTACCACTGTATTTTGACACCCCTGCAAAAAAAAGATTGCCTCAAAGCAACCGACTTAGTCGTGTTAAGACACAGCACGTCCAACAAGTCACCTGTCCTCTTACCTGATGGCCCTGACCAGCTCATAGAAAGATTCATCCACATTGAGGCGGATTTTGGCAGAGGCTTCCATGTACGGGATCCGATTCTCCCGGGCAAAGCTGAGGGCCTCCTCCTTGGGTACCTGGACAGGAAAAGCAGCAATGAGAAATAGCAACAGATACTGTTACACGACAGAAGAGTGTAGCTGTGGTGGTGGGAGGGAGGGAACAAGAGGAGAAAAACAAAATGGCGGCTGGCATTGGGGAGTTTGAATGTTTGGTTGCACAGCATCCCACATCCAGCTAATTTGTGACCCCTGCCCCACGTTTTTTTAGGGAGCAGGAAATGTGGAGACAGTGAAGGGGCATGTAAGAAGGCATGGGTGCCTCGTGTCAGCCAAATCTTCCCCACTCATGGCTGCTCACAAAGGTACCGGTAAATTTTCTCTCAGCCAAGCTGTCTTCTACTGTAAATACAACACTGCTGTCTGCACACGATATAAAACGGCCAGGGAACGGCAATTATTCAATTTTATTTATTATACTTATTAGTTGCCCAGATTTGGTGACCTGCTAAGGCAAATCACGGCTCAGCTCAGGGCAGCAGCAGAATGAGTGCCTGAGGAACAAAGTGGTCATCATTTCCCTGTAGAAATCCACCCACCTGCACGTTCATCCTAAGCCACGGTTTGGCTTAGCACCATGTAGTCAGAACTTGCAGCAGAGCAAAACAAATGTAGCAGCAGCCAAAGTAAAAGATGTTAAATCAGAGATGGCTTAACCTGTGGCCTTCCACATGCTATTGGATTCCAGTTCCCATCAGCCCCTGCCAGCATGGCCAATGGCTAGGGATGAAGGGAGTTATAGTCCACAACATATGGAGGGCTGACGGTTCGCTCCCTATTATCCATTACAGCCAGCAATGATAAAACACACACACAAAAATCCCCCATCAAAATAAAAGTGCATCCCATCTCTGACAAAACACAAAGAGGGAGCCTGATGAAGTAAAACTGGGAAAGCATTCAGGAGTTGTGGCGCCACCACAAAGAAGGCCTTGTCTCTCAAGCTCATGCCTTGCCCAATCTCCCTAGAGCAAGGCCTTACATACACATTTATCTTAATTCTCACGCAGGCCTACATGGGTTTCCCAAATTGAGACTGCAGAGAGAGGATTCAAAACATTATTGACTCAGAGTCCCACCAATGCAGACACTGGTATCACGATAAGCGATTGAATGCTACAGTAGGCTCACCTGCCGATAAATGTCAAGGTCAGCCTTATTTCCCACAAGGATCATGGGAAAGTCATCACGGTCTTTCACTCGAAGTATCTGAGTGTGAAACTTGTGGATCTCATTGAAACTGTGGCAGAGAGGCAAAGAAGACAGGTGAGACCTTTCAATAAGATGCTCCCTAAAAAGGACACTGTTCAAAATTTGGTTAAAAACTACTAAGGTTAAAGGAACTGGAAACATCGGGTGTGGCTAACCCAGGGTCAAATCCTTTCTTAACTGTAAGCTTACTGGACAGACTAGAATAGGTTACTCTCAATCTCCGATTTCCCAGCTGCAAAGTGGAAATTTGAACAGTCTACTTTGATGTTGTGAGGATAAACAATATAGAATATTCTGCAGAGTACGTGTGCAACGTAAGCTATTAACTGGCAAAACCTGTTTTATTTCAAAACTAGATCTTTGCATCTTTTAAAAATGATTAAATGTACATGTTATAACCTCATAATTAATTGAGGTTTTATTAGTGTTTTAAATTTCATACATTGTGTATTTTATTGCTGTAAGCAGCTTTTGAGATCTACGAGGTGAAATGCAGGATATCCTGTTTTAAATATACAAATAAGAGTCCCGTTGAGCATTCTGGCAACAGTTCTTTCATTCAAGTAAATGTAGATGTTTAATTAGGCACAGCGAGGTGTTTTGTTGTACCTGGCATTATCAAAACTTGCTGCCCTAGCGAAGCGCCAACCATTCTAAATCAACTGCAAATTAAACACCCGCTCAGAAAAGTTCTTTCCAGCTCATCCAGCATTTCTGAGCACCAGAAAAAAACACACCAACCTAACTCAGAACCCACAGAAAGCTCTCCCCCCCCCCCCGCATCCTTTGACCATTGGACTGAGAGGACAGGACCTTCTAATGTAACCATGGCTTGGGTCTTACCTGCCACGATCATTGATGGCATAGACAAGGAGGAAACCTTCCCCAGTACGCATATACTGCTCTCGCATGGCCCCAAACTCCTCCTGGCCAGCTGTGTCCAGAACTGAAATCATAAGGGAAGCAGTTTAGGTCTGAATCATTCCAAATGTGGTGGGTGGGAAACAAGAGACGGCCCTCTGGGACTAATTGGGTCCACCAAGCCTCCCCATTTGGTCTGTGATGATGCCTTGGCCTAGTCGTGCTCACCTGCCCTACACCCAACGTCATAGATGACGCCGGGTGTGGGGCAGGTAAATAGGACAGACTCCAATTCCCATCAGCCCCAGCCAGGAGGGCCAATGGCCAGAGGTGGTGGGATCTGTTGTCCAACAAACGTTTGGAAGGCACAATGTTGGCTATCCCTGCCCTACATTCATGTGCTCTCCCACATTAAAACAGACAAACAAAATATTCCCTGCAAGTAAGAAGCAACCAGCACCACCCCTTCCAACAGCTGAGGGAGAAACCACTAGTTTGTGGGGCTATTTACAGAGTTTAGGGCACGGGTAGGCAAAGTAAGGCCCGGGGGCCAGATTCAGCCCAATCGCCTTCTAAATCCGGCCTGCAGACAGTCCGGGAATCAGTGTGTTTTTACATGAGTAGAATGTGTGCTTTTATTTAAAATGCATCTCTGGGTTATTTGTGGGGCATAGGAATTCGTTCATTATTTTTTTTCAAAATATAGTCTGGCCCCCCACAAGGTCTGAGGGACAGTGGACCGGCTCCCTGTTCAAAAAGTTTGCTGACCCCTGGTTTAGGGTCATTGTCAGTGTGGTTTTAAGTGCAGAACTGGTACATTCACCTGGAGTTCAAAGTGGTACGCTCCACTCTTATCACCTCATTACACTACATTTGCAGACCAGGCCATAACCATTATGACTTCTTTATCTTTATTCTTTGTATATCGTATATTCCATTGGCCGGTGGCTGACGCAAATGAAGATTCATTCATTCATTCCTATGTCCTTCTGATATTGACATGCACCCCTACTAAACATATACTTCCCATTCACCTTTGAGAAAAAACATTGGTTCCAAATTCCTTGATGGTTCCCCCACACCCAATAAGTGCTTCCAGATCTTTAACCCTCCATCTAATAGCATGGGCTACCCTTCTGTCCAATCAGATGATGCCATCAGGGGCAGCTTTCTTGCGAGTTTGTTGCAATAAAGCACTTGGGACATTATACGGTACCTGTCTGAGCTCTCTCAATATGGCACTTCACATCATATTGTTCCTGATCATCCCTTTGTCGTTGGATGATTCTCCTCTCCCAATGCATTCTGTCTAATTTCCCTTCCTCAATTTGCTTTTCATGGAGCTGTTTGTCACACAAACTGAATGTCGTCGCCCCCCCCCCACTCATTTGACCACTGATGGAGGACACTGGAGATGGGGAAAGCATACTAAAAACCCCTCCTACAAAGCTGTGCTCATGATACACTTGACGTTCCTCCATCCCTTTATAAGCAATGCCAAGGAAGGATGCTGCCCATTGCAGAATGCTAGGATCACTTTCTCCCAAGCTTCTGTCTCCCTCAAAACATTTGCATGCAGCCTCCACATCACCTGAATAGGACGCCAGCCCAGTAATACTCACTATCCAGCCGTGTGGAGGTGCCATCGATGTTGCAGATTTTTGTGTACGAGTCCTCAATTGTGGGGTCGTAGTCCGAGACAAAATATGACTTGGGGGGGGGGAATAATGGGCAAGGAAGAAAGGAAGGATGTTAAGGATGACAGAGCTGAACTTGAAGACCCTTGCTACTCCATAAGAGCAAAAAAGGGAAACCCTACAGTATTGATCCTGTGTTCCCCATGAGAACCATGGTTTTCCAGCTCAAGAGTTCCTTCAGGTCTCTTTGACATCAGATCAGTAATTTGGTCACCAGAGGCGACTAGGAATTCCATGCAGGCGAGTGAATGGGCTGGCAGAGGAGAATGAGATTGCTTTCTGTTACTCCCTGGCCAGCAAGGAGATAAAGCAGGCTGCTGGAGGGACTAGGAAGTTAGTAGCCTGGTTTTCTTCCCCATGTTGGCTGCAGAGGATAACTCCTCCATGGTCGTCATGGGATAGCTCAGCTGATAGAGAACGAGACTCTTAAACTCAGGGTTGTGGTTTCGAGCCCCACGTTGGGTGAAAGATTCCTGCATTGGAGCGGGTTTGACTAGATGACTCTTGTGATCCCTTCCAACTTTATGATTCTATACTCTCTTAGCAGACCACTAAAACGAAACAAAAGCATGCTAATAGCGTCTGTGGGTTTATTTGCAAGGATCTCTGCAGTCTGCTACACAAACCTTGGGATTCTGGTCCTCCCTTCCCTTAAGAATATATCATTGCATTCTTAAAAATTTATTAAAAGGTTTGCCTTCCTGGACCAGATCCAAATTTATAAAATAATGCAAGCTTTGCTTTGCTGCATCAGAGCCAAAGGTCAATCTGATCATTTGAAACTGCCTGGTCCACCTAGCCTGGGCACATCAGCTTGAACAGTGACTCTCCAGGGTGTGAGCAGAGATCCCTTTCCAGCCCTCACATGCAAGATCCTTTAGCTGGAAATGCCATCCAGCCCAGCCCTTGTTTACGACAGGGGCCAGCTGCCTCTAGAAAGCTCACAAGCAATGTGATGCTGATGGTCCCAATCCCTGGTACCTCCCTTTTTTCTCCACTTGACTTAGACCTTTCCACTGCATGCCAAAGATAACTCCCCTTCGCCAACCTCCTAGGGGCCAACTCCTGGGGGCCAAGGTCCCTTCACCTCCCAATAAAATATTTGAGGGCCCCCCCAAAGTTGATCGGCATTGCCATTCAAACAGTGTGTGTGTGTGCCGTGACTTGTGATCGATTAAGCGGGGTGGGGCTTACCTAACCCCCCCTCCCCAATATTTTATTCAAGCTGGCACCCTTGCCCACCCTCATCACCTGGTTCCCAATAGGGGAGGTTCAGGAGGACCGCAATCTCAGCGTCTCCAGAGGAAGAATTTGGGGATGCTCAGGATTGAGCAGCAAACCCCAATCGCCCTTCCCCGTTCACCGGGAAACATCAACGCCCTTCTCTCTCACACCGTGGGTCTTGGTTATTGTTTTTTTTGGGGGGGGGGCAGCGACGGGATCGGCTTAGAACAGGATTGAGAAACTTGTAGGACTACAACTCCCATCAGCCCCAACCAGCGTGGCCAACGGTCAGGGATGATGGGAGCTGGAGTCTATCAACATCTAGAGGTCCACAGGGTTTCCTTACGAGAAATCCCTGCGTTCGCCGCTAGGGGGAAGCAGGCGACGGGAGTCCTGCGCACGTTTAATCCGAGCCCCACCGAACTTCCAGGGGGATTACTCCCGAGTAAACGTGCACACAGCGTCGGCAGCCTGGACTTGCTCAAGCCAGGCGGCTACGCTCTTAACGCTTCTCTTGGGGAGGGAAAACGACCCGGCAAAGGCGGCAAAACTTCCTCCCAGTTTTAAAAAAGCTCATCATCATCATCATCAACACAGGATCTTGGCTCAGGTTTCGCTTTCACCACCGCCCTATGTCACCTGAAAGCGAACTTCTGCGCGGAAACATATGGTAAAGTTTGGGGAGGTTTTTAATATATATATTTTTTGTCGCCATCTGCCCACCCGGACCCGCTCTCCCGCCCTCGCCGCCTTGGGCTCTCCATACCTGGATGAATTGGATGGTGAGGGCGCTCTTGCCCACGCCGCCTCCGCCGACCACCACCAGCTTGTATTTCTCCAGCGGCGCCGCGCCTTCCTTGGGATTCATCATGGTCGGGAGCGGGACCGGCGGGGAGGAATCGGTTCGGTGAACTCAGAAGCCCCCCAGCCCTTCCTCTGCCATCGCCGGCTACCGTCCCTGCCGCCCCTCGAAAGATGGCTGAGATCCGGGGTGGGCCCTCCTCCCTGCACGATACGAATCGGCGCTCCGAGAAGCGAAGCGCGGCGATTCCCGGCCGCTCCGCTTCCCTATTTGGCCAACGGGAGCCGCTGCGGGGCGGGTCCCACGTCCGGAACAAACTCCGCCGGCCCCCACACTCCGCCCCCGCCCCGGGGTGGTGGGCCCCGTCGCTAGTGGCGGAGGGAGGCGCTCGGCGGGCGAGGAGGAGGAGGAGGAGGAGGGCTGCTTCTCTCCGGTCGTGCGCTTTTCTCCCTAGGACGCGAGGCGCGCCTTCGGAAGCGCTACTCCCTTTCCGCAAAAGCGCAAAGCAAAAGCAAGGTCGGGTAAAAACAACAACAGCAACAACACGGTTACAACCCTGCGATTAAAAAAAAAATCACACTGGACCTGGAGTGACGGGACTCCTGGGAAAAAGCAGGGACTGTGCGCAACAGGAACTAGTAACTTGCTAAGTGCTTTGCCACTCAGAAGAGCCACTGCAGCTTCCCACGTGGCGACCTCTCGCTGACTTTCTAGGCGCGCCCTTCGCGTCGCCTGCGGCTCGGGATAATGCTTTGAGGGGTGGCGGAGAGGTTCGGCGTTGGAAGCGCGTGGCCGGACTCCTGGGTCTTTTTTGGCGCTCCGGCGGTGGGAGGCGGCAAGTGGACGCTGATCCTTTGGGTGTTGGTGATGATGATTCGAGGTGCATCACGACATCGGAGATTAGTCCATGAGACTTTATTCCCAATGTGGCGCACATAGGATCGGTTGCAGCCATAGCTGCTTAGAATAGTTTGGGGGGGGGTGGGCTTAGGGGTGCCCCAAACCGTATAACACGCAGCGCGCATACACACCATTTGAATGAAAATGCCCAGTGCTTTTTTTTTTCCTTAAAAAAAAATGTTTGGCGGTACTCTCATTTTGACTCAAGAAAATCACCATTTTATAGTTATAATCAGGGAAAATAAATACAGTAAATGGACAAAAGTACAAAGATACACAAAATGTTTCGGGTATGCGTACCCCCAGAAAAAAGCACTGGCAATGCCTATCAACTGGGGGGGGGGGCTTAAATAATTTATGGGGCGGGGTGGCGAATGGACCTCGGCTCCTATGACTCGGAGTCAGGATTTCTGGGTCCTTTGGAAGTGCAGGGATTTGGCCAGCTTCAAGGCTGTGTCCCAACCGCTCTTCTCTTCTCGTTGGACTGAGAGCAGGGCGCTAGGACCCAGCGCGGGGTGTGGCACGCGGGGCTAGGAGCCATGAGCTCACCACCACATTCCTTTCATGTGTTGTGCGAAGGAAGTCGAGGCACCACCCGCTGCTTGTTGCCTCCCTCCCTCCCTGCCTCCCTCCCGCCAGCTGCCTGCACTGGACCCTCCTTGCCATGCACCGAAGAGGAGAGCTCGGGGATCGGCGGAATGCGCTGGCTTTTCAACTTGGCACCTTGTTCTAGCGCACAGGCCGGGCTCGGATTCTGCAGATGTGGAAACAGCTGCGTTCATGTGGGAAACAACAGCAAGAGTTCCACTGAGCCTGGGCTGGTACCCAGGGAAGCACAGATCTCTTTTAGAAATGTTTGTGCAAAACAAAGGGCCACTTTTCTGAGGCCCAGAATAAGTTTTTTTCATACTGTACTGCTTAGTGTTTGTCTATTATTAAAGAGGGGCGGGAAATCAGACAGTCCCAAGGTATAATTGCAGTGCACATGGTTTGCACCATCCTTGGACAACCACATCAAAGCGGTTATCTTTCGTTATCTTTTGTGATTTAGAAATACTTCTACAGATATATAATAAACCTGGCTCCCTGCAGGTGTTTTGTACTACAACTCCCATCAACCCAGCCAGCTCATGTCCAAAGTACCTGGAGGGCACCAGGTTGGTGAATTACGGTTTACAGAGCCAAAGATCAAGCGTGCAGGACATTGTAGAAAAACTCTGCACTCTCACCATGTGCTACAGCAGGAGCAAAACAAGGCTTTATTTCACCCTGGTCAAAGACCGAGTTTGACACACACCCTATGCACATTTGTGTACACACACACGCACACAGGCTGGGAGTCTCAATGGCGCCCCTCGGGAGGCTTCATTTGGGGCAAAAAGCCTGGTCAGCCCTTGCCCCATAGCTGTGGCTACAAACAAGTGGTCAACTCCTCCGGATCAGCACTACCAAAAACTTAAGCAGGATCTAAGAGGCTTGATAGGCTACAAGAGCTCTTGGTAATCTTCAGGTCAGGAGTGTGTTATCCATAGCCAGTATGTAGCCCTCGAGTTAATTTCATATGGCCCTCACCAAGCTGTTGGCTCAGACCTCTAAGAAGAGACATCTGTGCCTCTTCCTACATCCCACTGGATAAAAAGAGAGAGAGAGAGAGCAAAAGGGAGTAGAAGACTGAAAAGAGGGCACTGTTTAGCACTCTGCCCCCCCCCCCTCCAGCAGGCCCCACACACATCTCATATTAACAGGCAAAAGGTTGCTTGCCCATGCTTTTGATGGAGATGATCAACCAAGGACCATTGTGCAGAATGAAAGCAGAAACGTGATGGTACTTAGGGACGTCTGAGACTGGGAGGAGTTGACATTGTAACACATTAATTCACTTTGACCAAAATGAGATGAATTAAACTCTGGAAGTTGGGTAGGGAAATCTGCACTCAGGTTACATTTTGGTAAGACCAGGGCCAAAAGGTCTATTTATTTATCTTATTATACCGCTTCATAGTGGATAATACAGTGTTTTTCAACCTTTTTTGGGCAAAGGCACACTTTTTCATGAAAAAAATCACGAGGCACACCACCATTAGAAAATGTTAAAAAATTTAACTCTGTGCCTATATTGACTATATATAAAGTAATTCTCTTGAATTTTTCAATTTTTCCCACGGCACACCAGGCAACATCTCGCGGCAGACTAGTGTGCCGCGGAACAGTGGTTGAAAAACACTGGGATAATATATCACAGCAAAACTTAAGACACGTGCCTAGCATCGTGAAGTTTAGGCACTGATGTGTAAGCACTACTGAAGATAATTTGGTTTGAGAGTGTGACCCAGTCTTTCATAGGATATTACTTGCTCATTTGGGTTTATTATTTTTATAACAAGTTTTATTGATTTTCAGCATATAACACATAAAAAAGAAAATTCTATAGATATGCTGAATTCCTCCTTTTCCCAATCATCCCCCTTAAAAAGGTAAAGGTACCCCTGACCATAAGGTCCAGTTGCGGACGACTCTGGGGTTGCGGCGCTCATTTCGCTCTATAGGTCAAGGGGAGCCGGCATTTGTCTGCAGACAGCTTCCAGGTCATGTGGCCAGCATGACTAAGCCACTTCTGGCGAACCAGAGCAGCGCACGGAAACACTGTTTACCTTCCCCCTTAGTTCTGGCTTTATTGATTTCTTTTAGAGATTGTAGAAAAAGGTTTTATTGGTTTTAGAGTTTCTATAAATAGTTTAATTGTTTTTTATATATTTTTGTATTTTATCTCATTTTTATCTTAGAAGAAAAGGAACCCAGTACTTATTATTTTATTTTAAAAAGTACCATATTATAGGCTGCATTACCAGATTGCTTTAGGGCTACAGTTTATCTCACAGCCCATACACATTCTGTTTACAATATTTCCTGCTTGATGTAACAGCCATAGTAACACATCTGCTTTATTTATTGTACCTGTATACTGCTTCAGCGCTCATGCTACAAAGTGGTTTATCTTTTAAAAAAAATAAACGAATGATATGAAAAATACAATACAAATCCCACATTCAAAATGAAACAATTGTGATAATTGTTAACGATATTATTAATAATAATTTCACATGTCAAGTTACATAATTAGGCAGCAGTAAATATCTCAAAAACTGCACATAAGTAAAATAAATTAGAACCGCAACAGCACATCATATACAGAACTTCAGCATATATGAAGGTACAATATCAAAATGCAACATAATTACAGTGTATGTCATCCTGACCTCATCAACATAGCAAAAGCTACATATAATGGTACAATCACCAAGATAATTCACTTACACGTTCACATGGCACAAAATGAATCGAAATGCACAAATTCACTCAACAATCACACTTTCCTTACACCCACCACCGCAGTATAGTCACTCAAGTTCTCACTTCAGTATAGCTCTCCTTCAGCTAACCACTAATCCTGCACAGAAAAATATTTCTTCTGCTCAATAAGTGCAATCCAATAACAGCAGCAAAAAAAATGAAATTCATTATGTATGATTGTGTGGCGTCCGACTCGTTATATGTTCTGTACTCTAGGTTGTTGGTTGTAATTCTTATAACTCAAAAATGTATAAAAACATTTTGTTTAAAAAGGCTCCTCTGTTGCAATCTGTTGTACTTAAGCTACTGTATATATCGTCTCAGATTCTTGTAAACTGCTTTGAAAGGCTGTATACTTGAAATGAAGCATACAAATAAACAATATTTAAAAAAGCAAACCCCAACCTTGGTTTGATTAAAAAGGCACCAAAAACCAGGCAGATTTTTTTTTAAAAAAAGTTGCCTTAAGGAGGTAGAAGTAATTAAAAACTGTCAGTCTTTACCATACAGAAACAAAAGCCATCGCAGTGGGCAGGATGTGTCTCAGTGTGGCTGTGAGCTGACTATGACTCTGTGGTCAGCAACTATATAGTTCTATGAGTGGACTTCATTGAAGTGCAGGAAGGAGCTGGATGACTATAGGCCCAGACTTGACTTAGTTTCCCCAGACAGACTCCCAGCAAGTTCTGTTGCTACTGCTGTTGCACTTTGCACAAACACAGAAAACCCTCTTGCTTTAAGTCTAGCGCCGAAGGCTTGCTGTTCATTTATCTTGCCATAGCCTTCCTGCAGTAGCTTTCAAGGCAGGGCAACTAATTCAGATAGGCCAGTGGTTATGGGAGGAAGCTGTGCACACACTGAAAATCCATGTGGATGCGTCCATCTGCACATGTGCTGGAATCCAAGTGCAGCTCTTACAGACTTCGGTAGGAAGGGGTGCTGAAATGGGAAGAAATCTAGTTCATTTGCACACGGGGCAACACCTTTTTAAAAGGACATTCCCTTCACCACCACCAAAGGCAGAAGAATGTGGTGCAATGTTTTATCAATGATAACAATAAAACAGGGACTGTTGTTGATGTATAGGGGCAGCTGGAAAGTATGCATCTGTTGTGTCTATAAAGCAGCTAGCTACGAACCTCAGCTCAGTAGCTGCAGCAGCCAGAAACAGAAGACATGTTTAATTCTAGAAAAGCCAAGAATTGCCAACGTCTGAAGCTAAGGACTTTCTCAGTTGTGGCGTCTTGGCAGTGAAATAAACCTTTCTACAGTGGCTTGCCTCATGACTCCTCCATGGACTTTTTTGCTGCCAGCTTTACCATTTTATTCACCCAGGCCTTTCAACATCTTGCATTATTTAAAGAAAGCTTTCAAGATCTGAAATTTTTGCTGTGAGAAATGAAAGAGTGTTTTTTTAAGCTGCATTTTAATTTTTGTATTGTATTTTTATTCTTTGTCCTCTGAATCTCCCTGAGAACTTGTGTTGATAGGAGGACATACAAATGTGGTTGGTAAATTAAACAACCGGCAGCACCATGTCAAGCATTGCATAATCTAGAGAAGACTACACTCGACAGGACCACTTCTACCATAATTTAAGAAGGATATTGACAAGCTGGAACGTGTGCAGATGAGGGCGACTAAGATGACTAAGGGTCAGGAAATCAGGTTTCTACAATATGCAATGAGGATTCGTCATATTAACAATAACTTTAGTGTTATTTGCAGGTTTTGATGAGTGATTTTATTGTACTGAACCCAACGGAATCTTGCATATATGCCAATCAAGGTTTGAGAATTTGAATTTGGGTCTGGAAACCAAGCCTTATGAGGAGCAGTTGAGGGAGAGTGGTTGAGGGATGTTTAGCCTGAAAAAGAGGAGGCTGAGAGGAGATACGATAGCCATCTTCAAATACCTTAAAAGGGCTGTCACATGAAAGATGGAGCAAGCTTGTTTTCTGCTGCTCTGGAGGGTATCTTCAAGTTACAAGAAAGGAGATTCCCTGAAGGCAAATAGCTGTTCAAGTGTAGAATGGATTCGCTGGGAGGTGCTGGACTTCCGTTCCTTGGAACATTTTAAGCAGAGGTTGGAGGGCCACCTGTCTTGGCTGCTTTAGCATCCATGCACTGCAGGTGGTTGGACTAGATAACCCTTGGGAATCCCTTCCAATTCTGATTCTATGTTGCTTTCAAGATCTGCCTGCATGTGATTATTTTGCATGTGAGTTTTGATTATTATTATTTTTTATTGTTATATTTCAACAAGATCCCACCGATTTCTGCGTGTGCATGTGTGTTTAATTACATATAAACACATCTCTAGTGATACGCCCACAGCACTCAGTGAATCGCGGGTCAAACCCGATCTCTCAGCGCGCCCGTGATGTCATCAAGGAGTGGCCTTTCCCTCCTATGACGACATGCCCTTATCTCTATGGATACGACATTGCCGCTGCGAATGGGCCTTGTCCAACCCAGAAAGATTCCATGTCCCACAACTCCCCAAGGACGAGCTCGTCGCAAAGCATTATGGGACCGGGCAGGGGCGCCTGGAACTCCTGCTCCACAATCCCGTTGCGACTCGAGCTCGGAAACGGGCTGGTCCAGTGCCGGAAGTCCAACCCCCTCCATTCCTACGTTCGAGGAAGTGAGGCGTCTCTCCCTAAGAGATGTAGAAACAGTCAAACGCCTCAGGCACCTCTCACTTCCGGTTCCCGTTAGATTTCCCCTCCATGTGTGGGGTAGGGGCAAAGGATGCCGGACACTATATTGGAGCCGATGTAAACAAACGGAACCGAGCTCTTTTCCTTGCAGTGCTTTGAGATAACCATTGCATGAGACACTTTCCATCTTCCACACTTGCGGGAGGGGGAAAAAAACTTACTTTGGGCCCCGAAAGAGCTTGCATGCTGCCCCCTTGGTGGCTGGAATAGAAGTATTTTGGATTTTTTTTTATGAAATGCAAAAGGTTTGGCTCTGGCACACAAGCGTGGGCGTTAAATCTATTTCGTGCCACGAAGATCACAGGTGTTGCGTGTTGCGTGTTTTGTTTTTTTTTTAAATCGATGAGCTCCCGTGTCTTTTCTTTCCTGGGATCATTTCAAGCGGACAGAACACGGATTTTATTCTGAACCCTGGTTTGCTTTCGGTCGCTTTCCTGGGTGCAGAGCAGATGCTTGCAAAGTCCTGCAACGAAACTTAAGGCGGTGGGGCAGATAACAGGCGCAACAACAGTGCATCCCCGCTTTCGGGGGGTGCATCCCCGCTTTCGGGGGAACTGCTGCCTGTCAGGGAGAGGCGTTTGGAGAAGCGCGAACCGTGATAAAAGTGCCTTAAGCCCCTTTCCTTTACTTCTGGCGGGCAAAAGGGCACGGCCGTTTCGCAGCACTGCAATAAAAAGGAGAGCATAAGCCAGCCTGCCCGTTTTTCAGGCTTTGGGGCGAAATCTCCGCGCCCTGCGGCTGCTCTTGCCCCGCTCACGGAGGCTTCGACCACCTGCCGCGGAGCACTCGATTCCGACCCACGGCCCCGCTCAGCTAAGACTGCAGACCCTCGGCCCTCGCATTGCGGGGAGTGGCCTCCACTCCACACAAGGCCCCGTCAGCGGCGAGGCTTGCAAACTACATCCCCCATCACGCCCTGCGCGCTCCCTACCCACTCCGCCCCCTTTTCCCGTGCCGCCTCGAGGAATTCTGGTCTTTGGAGTCCGGGGTGCCGCCGCGTCCTCCGACGCACTCTCCGGGAGCGGACTGCATCTCCCAGAATGCCGCGGGGGCCGAACACCGCCCTCTCTCGGAGGCCCCGCCCTCCCCGCCGCGGAGCCGAGCGGAGTAAAATGGCTGCCGCAGAGGCCGGGCCCGGACAGTGTCGGCGGCAGCGGCATCGGCCGCGCCTCCTCTTCCTCCTCCTCCTCCTCCACATCTTGTCTTGAAGTGGGCGGGCGGAAAGGCCTAGCTTCCCGGGGGAGCTGGGTAATTATGGCAATAGCTCGGGAGGGGCTGCCGGCCAAAGGGTCTTTCGCGGGGCTGGTGTGCGAGCGCGTGTGTATGTGTGCAAAAAAAGTGTGTTTGTATACATTTATTTATTTATTTTATTTGCGCCGGGAGTGTGATTGTGTGTGGGGTGTGGGGTGGGGTGCGAATATTAAGTGTACGCAATGCAGGGGCGAGGGCTTTAAAAATATAATAAAAATAAAAATGGGGGTGTTTGGTTGTTTTAAAGTAGCGGTGACGGGCGGAGAAGGCCTCGGAGCGCGCCCGTTAAGGACGTGATGTGGGGTCGGGGGGCGGCGGGTTGGTCGGGGGGGGCGGGTTGGGTTCATTTTGTCTTGGAGGCCATTCCCGTAAGCCCTAAAGGAAGGGCAGCTGTCGTGGGGGGGGGGTGGAGGCCCCGAGAGCCGTGCCTTGTCTTGTTTCGGTATTAAAACATTTTTTGGGGGGGGGAATATTGTGAGGAGACCTGTGGGGAAGCGATGCGTGTGGGGCGGCATCCATCCTGCGCCCACTTACCTGAGAAGAAGCGCTGCTGGGGTCATTGGGGCTTGGCGCCCCCACCTCCCCACTACAGTATACAGGCAGCGGATAGGGCTTTGTTTGCACGCCCTGGGAAAGGGGGAAGAGGGCATTCAAGGGGGTGTGCGCTTGCTTCTGGGGCTATACATGGAGGGAAACGGTGGGGCAGAGGAGTTTGAGGCATTTAGAATCTATGGAAGAAGATGGGTGGTGTGGGGGGGTTGTTTTAGTATGGCTTGATGGGGGTTCATTTGGGGTTGTTGGTGGCAGTCAAGGTCCTTTCTTGTGTCAGGAGGAGCTGATTTGACCCTGGGAAAGGGAACTGGATAGCATCAGTTAGACTAAATAGAATTTATCTCGTCATTCCGGGACAAAATGTTTGGACACCTGACATAGCGTCGTCTGCTCTTGAGAGAGTCTCTCAGATCGCAGGCAGGGTTTTTTTTCCTCATTGTCCGTTACTATTGGACTGGAGTTGCCGTGGGCCTTTTGCCTCTTTATCCCTGAGCTGCAGCAGTTGATGGTCAGGTAAATTCTATATTGGGAGTTGTGGACCTGAGATGCGGCTACGGTTAAGGGTACTTTTCGTGACTGAAGATGGCACAGAAGGCTCGTGGGTTGCCCAAAATGTGGTATCATCAATGGGCTGTGGGATCTTGGTTGGTAAGCTGATGGAACGGCATGTCCAGGGTGAAATGACAGAAGAATTGTGAGGTTCCAAATGAAAAAATAAAGAAAATGGGAAGGTTTTTTGGTGCCATGTGGTGAGAAGGTGGGTGGCAGAGGAATGATGGAAGGTTTTTAAGGAAATGTTGGATAAGCAACTTAATGGCAATTTTTAGCTGTAGAATGTCTGAAGTAGAGGATTGGGCAAATGATCTGAAAGGTTGCTTCTAACTCTCTATGCTTATAATTTTACCTGTCTTTTGGGTCTGTTAGTATTTAGAATCTAGCGCAAAATTGTGCAATTTAACCGAATAATTGTTTAGGTAAATAGGGGATTGAGGATTAACAGGTCTCTTTAAGTCTCATTTATCCATACCTACTAGACTAGAAAATATGGTTGTACATACCTTCACACACCCCACATATCTAGGATTTGCAGGTCTCCCAAAGAACCCAACATTCTACAGGTTTCTAACCTGGATCCTGGTCATTCTACCAAAGTTTCTATGTTCTTGGGTCAGCCTCAACATCTGGTGCTGTTCAAGTTCATTCTTAATGCTTTTAGAGGTCTTTCCACATGTGCCTGCTTTCCCCCCAATGGTAGTTCTAGCATGTCATGCAAAGGAAAGGGATTAGAAAGGAAATTATTTAAGACTAGGAATGGTGGGGATGGCACTAGTGTTCTGAGCTGAGAAGATAAGGAACCGGGTTTATAAAACTTAGAGAGTCAGCTCTTGTGAAAGAATGGTGCAGCAGAGAAGAATTATTTATGTGTGAGTAGTCTGTGATGATTAGAAAGTGGGGGAATTTACTGGGTGAAATTCAGACTTGGGGATGGGAAATATGTGGCCTTTCAGATATTGGTGAACTACAGCTCCCATCATCCTTGACCTCTCGCCATGCTGGTTGGGCCTGTGTGAGTTGGAGTCCGTCAGTAACTGGACGGCCACCCCATTCTTGGTGTATGTACTACAGTGGTCGCAATGAACAGTGGAAAGGAACTTGGAATGTTGGGCTCCTAACAGGCTACACGTATAATGACTTTATTTTAAGATAAGCAAATGCTTAAATGTATTGAACTACAAATCAGCTAATCAGCGGGGTTCTAGCACATTATCATTGTTTATCTTAAGGACACTGCAATCACTGTATTTGCTTCTCCCACTTTCTTCACTTGAGAGCACACTGCTCCACACAAACAAAAGTAATTTTAGACATGCCCGGGGACACTCTTCTTTTAGTATTACGTTTATTACCTATTTGGTTCACAAAACAGGGTATGAAACCAAGCTGGTTTTATGGTGTTGAAGCTGGCTCAGAAAATAACCTGGAACATTTCCCTTCTTGAAGGGAGCGCTGGCAGGAGACTGTGATCTGGGTGTGGAGTAGGAAGCCTTTCCTCTTTTGCTGAGCCTGACTTGGGTGCTGTCTTACTGATTTAAATATGCAGACCTCAGGTGAGGCAAGTGGGTTATATGCTGCCATGGCATTTTAGCTACTTCCATTGGGCAACAATTAAAAAAGCATAATTGGAACACTGAAATAGTTTTTACGGAAAGCCAGTTGCTACCTGCTCAGTCCCAGCCCCTCTTCCCTTCGTTGCTTAGCTGAATTGTGGAAAGTGGAGACATAGATCCTGTGTTGCAGCAGTGGGTGCAGGCAGAGTTTTCTCTGAAGGAAGCAGGGCTCTGGCAGATCGAAACATGGGCTGGCAGTCTTGCAAATCTTGAATTCTCTTGGAGGAGCATGAGGTATTGATGGTGAGATGACTTCTTGTGGACTGGCTGTCCGGATTTTAGAGTTCTATGCAAAGGGATTGTATTTCATCTAGTCTAATTGAACAAGCTGTACCTGAAGAGGATAGGTAGGTCAGAAACTGGATTGTCAGTCGCTAATTATCTCACTCCGTCAATATCTAGGATTTGCAGCTCCTGCAGACATGGAAGAGGAGGAGAATCGACGCCCCCCAGTACGGGAGGATCCTGCACGAGGTGGTGAGAAGCCAGCCAGTGAACCTTCTCTCGATGCAGATTGGGACCAATCGGGTGCCCTCTGTGCTGGCCAAGCTATCATTCTGGTAATGACTGCTCAGTTTCTCAAGGGGTTGTGGGCTGGAGTGATGGGCATAGGCATTGCTTAATAATTATGTTTCGAATGAGTAGTTCTTGCTGGGAAGCCTGTGGTTCCTTGAGGTTGAGCACAAATAATAGATCTCTTTTGAGGCATTAGTGGTGGTTTTGCTCAGAGGGTTAATTTGTATTTCCAGATTGTGCTGCTTTGTAGATGCAGATGAGTTTCCGAAAGCAGGACAGTTAAGTCAACGTATGCAAAGTAACCAGTTGGGTATTTGGAGATGCTCTCCCCTGCTTCTTTCTTACAAAAGTTAGTCCAGTGTATTTTCCAATTCAACCCCTTTATGGGCATGTAGCAAGTACTGAAATGATGTATTGATTAAATATGTACATAGCACATTACTGAAAGACACCAAGAAGGGGTTGTGACAATCTGGAAGAGGTGACACAATTGGCATTGGACTGAGTGGCTTCCTGCCATTGGATGAGGAATGGGCAGTGAGAAGGACCCCAGCCCTAGCCAGTATGGCCAGCAGTCAAGTATGATGGGAATTGTAGTCTTAACAGCATATGGAGGGCCCTTCCCTACTCTACACAGTCAACTATAATCTGAAAATGAAGATTGGAGAATGTGGGACTAACATCCTCTTGAAAAGCAGGAGCTCTCACTCAACCTGTTCACACTCTTTTTTAAAAAAATCTGCCAAACAGCCATTTGTTAAAGATACTGGACAATAGCAAGGGTGGAGATCTTGAATGATGTGATTTTATTCAGAAAACAGTTTAATGGACATTGTGAATGGGTTCACTGTAGATAAATGAGAATCATTATCAAGCAGAATCATAATTCATATCATTATCCCCCCCCTTCATCTACGGTCCCATCCCCAAATTTTTATGATCACAACGTATCTTAGCACAAAATAGTTTCTGTGTGAAATAAGTCTGCTGGGCAGTAGTAAAGAGAGAGTGGATACTGAACAATGAGGCACCCTCACAATGAGAAGGTTCGCCCTCCACAGAGAAAGCAGTCTCTTAAGTTGACTATTGCTTAGTTTTTTAACCTGAAAACAAAACTTTTCATTTACTTTTGTGTCAATTCCTAAACATGAAAATTCATCATATGGGCTGAGACCCAAAAGGACTGTGCACTCACTTGTGTTTTGGGGGGGCTTCCCATTGCTGCCTCCTGTGTTACCCAAACACCAAATTCCAAAGGTTTGTCATACAATTGCCCGATTCAAATGTAACGATTAACAGTGGGTATCTAGTATATGTTCACAAGCTTTGGGTTTATGTTTTTTCTTGTACACCTCTCTTCACTGGTGCAGACACAAGGAGGAAATTGGAACTTTATGCGTTCGATTGCGGTTAGCCACAGTTCAGGATTGTGTCTTGAGTGTTAGGTTGAGCTTAAATGTGGCTAGTTAAAGCAAGGTAGCTTCATAAGCTATGAAGCTGGCTTATTTCAATAGATCATAGTTAATATTAACCCTTGTTTAGTGTCATGTCCAAACCCTAAACTGGGGTTATTTGACATTGAAAGCAGTTCAGTTTCCTCCTGCTGATGTTGTGTGTAGAGTGTGCGAAGCTTATTGCAGCTCATTCCTGCCATGATAAAACCATGGTTTACTGTGGTATCCAAACGAAGCTAATACAGGCAGTGAGCATTTTGCATGGGGGTTCTGTATAAGCCCACTCCGCCCCGTTCTCCCCTCTTCTGGTTCCAAAAAGACATGCACGTCAGCACAATTGAACATGCCTAAAATGTTCACTGCCTGTATACATGTATCAGGATGATATTTTTCTATCCATTTGTGTGTCCCAGTCATTGCTTCCTCCCTAACAGTATTATAAATCAATCATTAGGCTTTCCTAACAGAAATTTGTTTAGGCTGTTATGCTTTTTTTTTTAAGTACACATCACTGCCATATAGAGTTTACTTGAAGTAAATATTTTTTCTTTCATTCCTTCCTACATTTGACTTCAGAAACCATAATTTATCCGTTTTCTTTTCCACCTCTCCCTCACTTGCGCGTCGTTGTTCTTTTAACTTCCCTCTTAGTGCTTGCCAATTGTTCTGTGGAACTGTTTGTTTAGTTCTGCCAGCTGGTGTGGCGTTCCAGAAAGAAAGAAAAATCTGTAGAAGAGCATTTTAAAAAAATGGCCTTGCAGATAAGTATACAGACAGAGCTTGTAAAACTCACCAGCCCACACATGTGGCTTCTTGCTTAACCAGCTTTCAGCAAAACAGGCTCCGCTTAGTCTTAGAGCTTGAAAAATAACGGTTTAGAAAACAACTGTTGGGTTTGGAGGGTAGAAGGAGCTGAAGAACAGAGAAATACTGAATATATTTCCCCATCGATATAATAAGCAACTCTTGCCAAAAATAAATAAATAAAATTTTGCCCCAACGTAATATGTGCAACCCAATCTTGTATATGATTAGAAGGAAGTCTAAACCATTTTCATTGGTGCTTACCCCAGGAAAGTGTATATAGCAGGGCATTTATGTATTATTTTAGTGTCCAAATGGAAACTCGGACAAAGGTGTTGGATGTGTGACATTCACAAAGTAGTATGACCTTTTTAATGAAATTAAATAGTACCAGTAGAACACAGCAGTATATCACACACTAATTCTTAAGTTCTTCACAAGCAGTAGCATTTCTGGAAAACATCTGAACAAAATCTTTCAATATGCAGTGTGATAACCTGGTTCTCAATATTTTCTTTCTTTGTAAGAATTCTGCTGTGGTTAATTTTAATTTTTATTTTTCAGGAGTCTCACTTTTGTCAGAACAGAAGTTAGTAGAAAAAGAGATTCATTTAAAGCATTGGGACTCTACATACAAAATGTAGTAGACTATTAATATTTACATTAGTATTAGGATAATATCAAATTTATAAAATAATGTGTGAGTTGGGGTATTTTTCATATATATTCATATAATGCTCTCCCTCCCCCCCTTTACACAATATTGTGGCCTTTATTTGTTTTGGAATCACTTTAATGCTTTATAATTGAAAATTCTTCAATAAAATATCACTTTTTTAAAAAAGCATCAGAGCTTCACTTTTTGGAAGACTTGCTTGCAGACATGCGTAAGTTCATGTAGTTAGATTTTTACCCTCAGTGCACTTACTTGGAAATAAGCCTCATCTTGAAACTTGGTGAGATTTCCTCTTCTATCAGCCACCCATTGTGCATTTAATACGTTTAATTAATAATTACTTCTAAAAGAAATGTCCTAGGGACAGGGAAGTCTGGAACCAGCATGCATTCAGGAAGCATATTTTTAAGCCTTTCCTCCTAAGAGATAAAGAGCAAACATTAAAAGATGCTTGGCCTTGGGGCATGCAGAAGAATGTAGCTGGAAGGGGGGAAACAGCCTACAGCTGTAAACTTGCACAACTAATTAATGATCTTGGATCATTGGATAGGCACAAGATAAATGAGACAGGTGACGGTGACAACCAAGCAGGAGGCTTCGGGTTCAAACTTCAAGGTATTGGCTCAGTCTTGGGTGCTGAAAGCACATTTGAGTGCAGAGAAGACCACATGCAATGGATTTTGGTTAATTTTTAAAAGTCCTGGCTACAAAGCTACAAAGGAGAAATTCTGGATCAACTTTGGCTTCTTGGGGGTGGTTTCTACTTGCCCCACATTGTGGTCTGGTTTTAATAAAAATCATCTATCTCCGTCAGATTCAATTTTCGGGTTACGTTTTTATTATAATTTATTATAATTTAATATTACAATGTATATAAAACAGAACAGTGACAACTACAGGGGGGAAATAAAAGACGAAAAACAAAATTATAAAATAGGCACTTGAAAGAGTTGAAATAATAAAGTCCAGGTAAAGACAATCAGTGTTATCGGATCATCACGTATAATTCCAGATTTGCCAGGCTTGTGACCTGTTGTCTTGAGAATGGTAGTTCCATTGTATATGTCATAAAGGAATGTCAAAATGTATAAAAACTGAATGTTGTAGTCCTTGTCAAAATCTACAGCTGTGTGTAGTTTTCTCCATTATAGCTGCATTCCAGAGCTAGCGATACCAAGCACCCAGTGTAAGATGATTCCATTGAATTGCAGTTAATATTCTTACTGCCAAGATCATATATATAAATAATTTCTAAACAATATATTTACACTGGTGTCATCAAAAATATTCAGTAACATTAATTCTGGACAACGAAAGATTCTTTTTTGACAACCTGCACCGTTTCTAGCAAATCATTCTTTTTTAATGATGAGACATTCATCAATCAATTTAACAACATGCTTAATGTGAGCTTTACGTCCAGTATTGCAGTGTAATAGCTTGCTTGCTTGTTATCATTGTTCCGAAATTTCTTAGGCTGGACACAAGGTCTCCAAAGTTCTTGGGCAGTTTTTGTTTTATTTTGCAAGGTTCTCATGTATATGATTTCATGTCAGCCTTTGACTCTTGCCCCATTGATTGTCCCTGTGCAAACCCATCCAGTGACCGCCATGAAAGCTAGCTGGTCACTTTCAGTTGGGCTTCTGGCAGTTGCAGTACTGGATGTTTCTCAGCAAGAGCTAAGGTGGGGGTTTTTTTTGTCCTTGCAGAAAGCTTTGCAGCAAGCTGTGGGCAGCGGCCTGGCGGGTGAACTGCAGGATCCAGCCAGTGAGAAAGGTAACTCAAAATCAAGAGGCAAACCAATGATTGGAGGGACTGATGGTTGGAGTAGTTGCACTTTCAGCAATAGGGGCCTCTGCTGGGAACATCACAGTTCAACATGAACGTAGCAGATCTCAGACCAGGCTTGAGGGATGTGGGCTTTTTGTAGGGAGGAGTGGTGGAGAATGAGAAGTTGCCTTTTACCAAGTCGCATCAGTTTAGCTCAGTGTTGTCTGCTCTGATTGGTAAGAGTTTCAGACAAGGGTCCCTCCCAGGCCTACCTGGAGACGCCAGGGGTTGAACCAGGGACCTCTAGCATCCAACAGGTGTATTCTTCCACTGAGCTATTCACATTCACCTTAAGTTGAAGCCACATGTTTCTTTTATTTATTAAAAAAAAGTTTACCCACAAGGTGCCTGATGTTCACCAATAAAAAACCTGAACTAAATTATGGGTGCTTAATGCGCCTATTTATTTATTTATACATACATACATACATACATACATACATACCCCACCCATCTGGCTGGGTTTTCCCAGCCACTCTGGGCAGCTCCCAACAGAATATTAAAAACATGATAAAACATCAAACATTAAAAACTTCCCTAAACAGGACTGCCTTCAGATGTCTTCTAAAAGTTGTATGGTTACTTATTTCCTTGACATCTGATGGGAGGGCGTTCCACAGGGAGGGAACCACTACCGAGAAGGCCCCCTGCCTGGTTCCCTGTAACCTCACTTCTTGCAGTGAGGGAACTGCCAGAAGGCCCTCGGAGCTGGACCTCAGTGGGGGCAGAACAATGGGGGTGGAGATGTTCCTTCAGGTATACTGGGCCGAGGCCATTTAGGGCTTTAAAGGTCAGCACCAACACTTTGAACTGTGCTGGAAAACGTACTGGGAGCCAATGTAGGTCTTTCAGGACCGATCTTATGTGGTCTCGGTGGCCACTCCCAGTCACCAGTCTAGCTGCCGGATTCTGGTTCTTTTCATGTGCCTAGTTTTCCAGGGCAACGCAAATGTTAAGAATTGTGAAATGATGCTTCTCAGTACCTGCAATGACTTCAAGACCAGGAAGCATTGAGCTTTCGAATAATACCAGCATCTTTCCCTTCAAGAGGCACAAACTGGCAAGAGATCTAGAATATATAAATACACATACACCTATGTCTATATTTCTTAATTAAAGCTGGTGTCTGCAGGGTTTAAAAGAGCACAACTGTTATCCACAGCTAGTCAAGAGGAGGTGGGCACTGAAGGGGGAAGCTCATCATGCAGACGATCCCTGGTTCAATCGCCGGCATCTTCAGGTAGAAACACTGCCAGTTAAAAGACAGTACTGAGCTAGATGGACCAATGGTTTGACTCTTGTCTAGAGGAAGTTTCATGTGATCTTAGTAGTCTTTGATAATGCTTTTCACTAAATGCTCAAATTCCTCCTCATACCAACCGTTACTGACTTATCTCAGGCTACCCAGCAAGTTCATGACCGAGCTAAGATCTAAGGATTCCCAGGGCATGGCTCTTTAGTACTGAGGTAGAAGTTTGATTGTGGCCTACAGGTGAGCCACTATCTCATTTCTGGTGGATCATGTGGACAAGATCTTGATTTGATCTAGCAAGGCATTTCATGTGCTCATAAGCAAAGAGTGCACCCTATTTGTGATAAGTAGTCTGGGATATGGACTCATTTTTAAATGAGAATTTGCAAAGCAAAAGAAAGAATGAAGTCATCCAGTCTTTGGGCTGTGTAATGGCAAGACTTTAGCTATCTGTATAGTTCATGTGCAGTTGCTTTTTGGAGCAGTATATCCCTGCAAAGCAGGCATGTCATACCTTTCTAGTGGGGTCCCTCTTGCTGTCATTGCCCCTCTTTTTTTCAGATGCTGAATGCAAGCACACAAGCCGGAGGAAATGGTGCAAGAGCTCCAGATCCGAAGGACTCGGAGGAACCTGGCTGGGAACTGGGGACCCTGCACTGGCCTGCGATAGGAATGCCACAACGGGTGAGGTATGTTGGCAGTTTCATACTGTAAACACTGCATCCCTATTATAATGTGTTAACATTGGAAAGCTTGCATGTTCCATTGCAGGTCTGTGCAAGGGCCAAACAGTGTGACTGCTGGAGATTCCTAATGCACTGGGGTCAACTACGCAAGGGTTTGGTCTTCCAAGGCAAATAAATTCTGGTGAATAGTGTGCTCACCTCCTTTTTTCGGTGACAGGGCTTAATTGTACATCTGTGAACAGTTGTGGATTTTCTGTTGTGAATGTGGGCCTGTCATGGTGTTGTGCCTCCTTTCCCCCGCATTCTTTAGAGGAGGAATTGAAGGTCTTGGCCTGTATGTTGATGCCAGCTTCTGTTACCTTCTGGGCTCTTCTTCTAATTATCATCATCATTATCCAAGAAAACAAAAAAACAAAAAATTCTGTTAAAAAGAGAAAATATTACAAAGTGAGAATATGATTTGACTACAAGTATAGTTGTTAAACTCAGTACATTTGGAGATCAAAGAATTGTAGAGTTGGAAGGGACCCTGAGGGTCATCTAGTCCAAGTCCCTGCAATGCAGGAATATGGCAGGTGTCCCATACAGGTATCAAACCTGCAACCTTGGCGTTACCAGCACCATGTTCAGTTACGATTGTTATATTTGGTCAATCAGTACTTTCACTGGAGACAAGACGCACACGATTGCTGTTAATTTACTCTTTATCATATAATTCATACCATTCAAAAGGACATAAAATATGTGGATGATAAGTAACATTATACATTTTCAAAGTAGACCCATTAGGTCAGTGAACTTAAACAAATTGCATCCACTGTTGTTGTTTTTTAACAATATAAGTCTGCTCTGAAAATGACTTCGTTGGCTATCACCCCATGACAATCCCAGCATTGCCTAATTTTTCCTTAATATATATAACCAGAGGGTCCCAGTTACTCAGCACTTATTTATTATCCTATTCCTTCCTCCAGGTCCTTGAGGCTCCTTCTTCTGGCGTGGTGCCTGACTTGGCTGGAGTCTTTGACTACCTGGAGTGGACTTACCATTTGCCGCAGGGAGTGGAGAGCTCCGTAGGAACTCAGGCAGTTTAGTAAGTGGGACTCCTATAGGGCAACCATCTCCATCTCAGGGAGGACAAGTGCCCATTCTTGTGGCTGCGGTATAGAGCTTCACGGCAGAATCTCTGAAATTCTACCATTCAGTAGAAGTTCTGTAAAACGTCGGAGCTGCCCAGCTGGAAGGATAACGGTAATAACGAGGCTTTTAGAAACATAAGCCTGTTGGCAAATTAAATTCAGAAGTGCGTCAAGCAGTAAAATGCACCGATCAAAGTATCCTTTTTTTAGGAACTTCAGAATTAAATCTGAGTGCAGAGGGGAAATTGCAGAAGCCAAATGGATTTGTAGCAAAAGGGGCTCTCATGGGCTATTGCCCTGGCAAATAGAATAGTATTGACTGCTGCTTCTATGCAGTCCCCCCTGTGGAAAGGGAGCTCAGCTAAGGGGGAGAATACACAAAAAACCAAGAACACAAACTAAGGGAGAGAAGCTGCTGGATCATGACCCAGGTCCCCTCAAGGATTTAGACACTGTCAAGCAGAGCTTAGGGATCACAGTGGACCAGAGGGAACGAGATAAATTTCTAAGGTACGTGGGACCGAAATGCCTTGAATTATGCCCGCAAGTCAGTGGAGTTTAGCGCAGACCTCAATAATGCTTCCCTTATTTCTGATCATTGCCCGTGCTAGCTGAGGCTGGTGGGAGCTGGAGTCCAGCAACATCTAGGGGGCAACAGGTTGGGGAAAGGCTGGCTTAGAATGTTGCGCTGGAAATTGGGGTCTCTGGGTCGTCGGTGCGGGATCTGCTTCCTAATTCTTTTTTTTTTTTTTTTTGTATCTTTCAACAGTGGGGATGAAGATATGGAAGAAGTGGAGCTGGTGGCTGAGGTGCGGCTGGGGGATGTGGGCGCCTTGTCTGGCATCTTGAGAAGAAATCTGTCTTGGAGGATGCAGAAGTCTGGTGGGTGTCTGCACATATGCGAGAAAAAAATGAGACAGATGAGGAAAGGGATGCAGACTCTCTAGGATGGAAACTACATTATATGGTAAACCATAGAGAGGGGGTAAGGCAGGATGTATTAACAAGATCCAGGGTGGCGGTGCTATTCAGCAAGTTCCATGTCTTGCACATCCAGAGCCTGCTATCTTATACATAGCAGAGGGAAATGGGCTGCCATACTTGGCGGTAGGGTAGTAAAATGGTTTCTTTTCAGTGTTGGGTCTCTTCCCCATGCCCATTCATAATTGCGTATGTGCTAATAGAAGATCCTCTATTTCAAGTGCTCCAGCCCAGTTTCTCAGGACCCACAAAGATACTCATATTTTAGGGGACCCCCACCCCTGCTGCTCAATCCTGCCCCCATATGACCTGCTAACAGTCCCCTGCAATGGCACCTCTCCCTTTCTGCTGACCTTGGACCTTGAGCCCAGATATGGTGAGGATAAATCCTGCAGTTGGTGGAAACACAGGTCTCTGTAGCTTGAGATTTGGACTGAGACTCTGAGGTTGCTGGCTACAGCTTTAGGTAGCTCCAGGGCTGGATGCCTCTACTGGCTAACAGAGTGCTGTATGCTATCTGAGGCTCATACCCAGTCGATAGCAGCAGAATTGGAAATATCAGAACGACTTTTTTTTTTTTTAAGTTCCCATCTTTTTCTAAATTTGGTTGCACGCCTAACCATTTCTGTTTTTGCTCCCTGCAGCCTGCCTTGGATTATCTGCACCTTGCTGGAGAGGAAGCAGCGCCTGTCCCCTTGGCCACCGTTCCCTTTCAGAGCAGCCTTATCCTCTGGACTCACACAGAACTCTGCCTGTAATGGACCTGGCTCCTTGGACTTCTCTTTTAGCCAGGAGCCAAGTTTCGCAGTCCCCTAAAGCAGACAGGACTTCTCCTTCACCTTGCTTGGGCATGACTCTGGGTACTGGCATGGGGGTATCCAGTGGGGGGCAGCAGCGCCCGCAGAGCGCCGCCAGCCGGGAATCTGAATCCCAGCAGCGTTCCCAGCCACCTCCCGCCAACTCCTTGGACAAGGCCGATTCCAGCACTTCTTCTTCTTCATCCTGCTCTTCATCGTCATCCTCAATCTCCTGCCACCAGGGCCTGCCGGGCGAAGGTGGCGGCGACTCTTCAAACCCCTGCCCCCCAATGCGCTCCCCGGACTTAGATATTTATGATCCCTTCCACCCGACGGATGAGGATAACCTCAATGGTGATTTTGCCTTTGGCGACTCTCCCCACAAAGAGGCAGAGGGTGGGCGGCATGACCAGAAGTACGACCCCTTTGACCCCACAGGCTCTAACCCCAGTTCCTCCATCAGCACCCCTTCGCACGACGAGGATGATGAAGACGAGGACGATGATGAAGACGACCACGACCAACACCCTCCGGACATGTCCCACAGCATCAGCCGCATCTCGGAAACATTGGCTGGGATCTACGATGAAAACAGCCTGAGCCAAGATTTCCCCAGCTCGGACAAAGGGCAGGAAGATTCTGAGCCAGAGGTGGAACCCGGCAGGGATTACGAAACGGAGGCAGCCTGCTCTGCTGAGCTTCCTGAGGGCAAAGAGCCCCCGGGCGCCGATTCCACTCTGCCTGAGGAGCTTCCTTCGGAGCAGGTGGAAGCTAAAGCCCCTGAGCCCCGCCGCCGGGTCTTTGTGGTAGACTTGGCCCCCAAAGGACGCTTGGATGCTGAAACCAAGCCGCAGCTGGAAGGGAAAGTGTCCCTGGAGGTGGTGACTGTTGGAAACGCCAAGCTGAGGAGTGGCGAGAAGACGTCCAAAGGAGGCGGGCATCATCGGGCCGGACGCCGGTCATCCATGGAGTGGGACGGGAGTGGTGGCGGCGACTCGGAAATTGAGGAAGGCGAGATTGTCCAGCCAGAGGATGAGCGCTATAGCCCCATTCGACTTTTCCGGAGCAGGTGCCGGCCTGCCGAACAGCGCACCCTGCGGGTGGTCGAAGGAGACGACTTCCTGTCGCTGCACGCAGACTCAGATGATGAGGGAGCCCTACAGATCGACTTCAGCGAGAGCCAGCCTGACCCCCGTTGGAAGGGCGTGGACTTGAGGAGAAAGATTCTGACCCAGCGACGAGAGCGGTATCATCGAGCTCCCTCGCCCCTGCCTCCGCCACCACCGCCTCCGCCAGCCCCCAAGCGCCCTGCCTCCAAGTCTCACTCCGGCTCGAGCTCTGGCTCCTGCAAGAAATCGAAAAGGGAGCGCAAAAGGTCACGCGAGCGCAAGGCCTCAAAAACCAAGGAGGCTTACGTCTCCCCATGGAACCCCAAGAAGAAATCCAAATCGCGCTCGAAATCCAAGGAGCGCCGGCATTCGCACCACAGGGCTTCGCGGTCCCGCTCACATCACCGAGCCTCCCGGTCCTGGTCGCCGTCGATCAGCACCAGCCTGTCTGCGGTTGGCTCCTCCCATACCTCCGCCGAGCGGCGCAAGAGCAGGAGATCAAAGTCAAAGGAGAAGCGCCGTGGCCGGCGCTCTCGGTCGCGCAGCAGCAGCCGTGCCCATCGCAGCAGGCACAAAGAGAAACATCGGGGGGATGGCGGCAGGAAAAAGAAGAAACGCTCCCGGTCTCACTCGCGGGAGAAGCATCCTTCGCATCGGTTGTCCAAGGACAAGGAACGGGAGGTGCACCTGCAGGAGGAGCCCAAGTCTGAGAAGGTCCTGATGGAACGCCGTAGAGATGCACGGACTGTGGTGCCCCCATCGATCCAGGACCTCAACGACAACGACCTCTTCACCATCAAGAGGACCATCACGGTCAACCAGCAGGAGAAAATGGAAGGTCTCTTGGAGACGCCGGAGAGAGCTAAGCGGGAAGTCCTTTACGATTCCGAAGGGTTGAGCTTCGATGCTTGCTTCTCGGACCGCGAGCCTGCGGAGGAATCCAAATCGGGCGGGGGGCGGCTAGCGGCCAAGGAGGACGTGGTCCCGTCCCGCAAGGACAAGCGGCCGGAGGAGGACATCAAGCAGAAGGTGCCTAAGGAGAAAGAGCGCAAGAGGGCCTACCTGGAGGAGCGCCCTGGTGCCCGCGATAAGTACAAAAAAAAGTTGAAGGAGGGACCGCCCTGTTCAGAACAGCAGGAGTTGCCCAAAGTGGAGAAAAAGGCCCGGCCGGATCGGGACAAGACTGGGAAAAAGATCAAAGCTGGAAGCCACAAGGAAAGTGGCAAGTTGGGCTCAGGCCGGAAGGTGAAGCTCCAGTCCAAGGTGGCCGTTTTGATCCGCGAAGGGGTCAGCAGCACCACGTCGGTCAAGGAAGTGGGTTCCATCGGTGTGAAGTTCAGCCGCGACAAGGAGAGCCGATCGCCTTTCCTCAAGTCGGAGGAGAAGGTACTGATGGTTGGGGCCTCGGCAGCCAGCCAAGGAGAGATTTCCGACGTCAAGGAGCCAGGGTTCAAACCCAAGAAAGTCAAAGGGCTGAAGGCCAAGATGGGCGTGAAGAAGCTGAAGGGCATCAAGCCCAAGGGTGCCTCAGAGCCCAAGAAGAAGAAGAAGCTGAAGGTGAAGACTGGGCTGAAGAAATCCAAAGCCGACAGCTGCAGTCAAGGTGCGAGCAGCCCTTTGAGGGTCAAGGAGGAGCCCTCGTGGTCTGGTTCGGAGAAATCGGAGGTCACCGCCAAACCACCCAGCCCGCAGCCCTTGGCCCCAGGCCAGGAGCTCACGCCCGACTCCCAGACGGTGGACAGCAGCTGCAAGACGCCCGATGTCTCCTTCCTACCTGAAGAGCCCCCCGTCGAGCCCCCCAGGGTGCCGGCAGACGAGCCGGAAGCCGACAGTTTGTCCGAGACCAAAGAGGAACAGCCACTGCAGCCACCCCCTCACCCACCCCGCAGCTTGCCCCAGCCACCGGCCCCCATGTCGTGGAACCTGCAGGGTGGGGTAGACTGCACCAGTGGCGTGTTGGCATGTAGGTATTGGGATGGGGCCAGGGAAGCGGGGAGGGAGTGCTTTCGTGGAACCCTGCTCATTGGGCTTTTTTAACATATTGATACATTGCTTAATACTAAAATAGTTTCCAAGCAGGTTACAAAAAAAAAAAAATCAGTGAAAACTGAAAAACTAAAGCAAAACTAAAACACAACACAGTGCAAAGTAACAAAATCCTAATGAAGCAGAAACATATCAACACATTTTGAAAATGTCTGGAGGGCCAGGTATCCCTTCCCTCTTCTCCCTTTTACCAAAGCACATGCATTGGTGGTTCTAGTATGAATCTAAAATACAGCTCTGCAGACCCCTTTTCTTGCTTGCGTGCCATAATGGCATTGATTTTTTCCCCCTTAATTGATCTTTGCATTATGGAAGTTGTCCCTATCCTTGCCTAGAAGGTAGAGCCCCCTTCGTGTGCCCATACAATTGGAAGAGATCTCAGAGTTCACCTCTTCCGCCCCTCTGCTCAGCACACGTTGCAAGTGCAGCACCCCTGGCAGATGCCCACCAAGTGCTGCTTAAATACCTCCACCAAAGGAGAGTTTGCCGCCTCCCAAGGCAAGCCTTTTCCAATTTTGGGCCACTATCGGCATAACTGATACCTGCTTCCCTCCCAATTCTCACCTGTTGGTTCTGATCCTCTGGAGCGACCTGGGGCCCTAGTCTGCTCTGTTTTCTGCATGACAGCCCTTCAGATATTCAAAGACTGCTGCATCTTGAAAGATTAATCCAGTTTAAGTCCAGATCACCACAAAACTTCACTCTCCACGCACAAAACATTGAACACAGCAGCAGTCTTCACAACCTTTTGTTTCTTGGGGCTGTCGATAAAAGCCTGAAATTCTGCACTGCTCACCCACTAAAAGGGTAAAAATTCAGAGGGTGGGGGTGGGGTGTGGGATATGAAGTGCTTCTCTTCAGCCATAACTTGTGTGACCAAAATTTCCCAAGTCATTAAAAACCTGAACCTTACCAGTATGTATAGGTAAGGGGACCCCTGACCATTAGGTCCAGTCGCGGACGACTCTGGGGTTGCGGCGCTCATCTCGCTTTACTGGCCGAGGGAGCTGGCGTTGAGCTTCCAGGTCATGTGCCCAGCATGACTAAGCCGCTTCTGGCGAACCAGAGCAGTGCACGGAAACGCCGTTTACCTTCCCGCTGGAGCGGTACCTATTTATCTACTTGCACTTTGATGTGCTTTCGAACTGCTAGGTTGGCAAGAGCAGGGACTGAGCAATGGGAGCTCACCCCCTCATGGGGATTCGAACTCCCGACCTTCTGATCGGCAAGCCCATGGCTCTGTGGTTTAACCCACAGTGCCACCCGCGTCCCTACCAGCATGAGAAATCATATAAGGAAAGTACATGCCTCTTGAGTGTATGCCATTTTGCCCTAAAGGCACCTGGAACTTGTGTTCCTTGGAGCAGAACGTTCCCAGCTTTGCTAACAGTCGGAGCCAAGGAGCACAGCCATTTTCATAGATTTGTTTTCATTTTTCAGTGCATCTGTGTTTTTAAACTGCAGAGCAGTGTTAAGGCCTTAGCTATAGGTGTTGTAGGAGATCCACATTTATATTTTAAAGAGCACCTGGGGTGGGATTGAAATTGGACAGTGATAGGATGTTTAGCCCCATCTCAGTTAAAAGTTTATTTCTCCCCCCCCCAGGTGTGCTGTTTTTCCATGCTGAGTTGGTGGACAGGGAGGGGAGAGAGAATAGAATTATAGAGCAGACCATTTCCCTGTTTGATAAGGGAAAATGCCAGGACTTGAGCGTCTGTATATCAGGGGTGAGGAACCTCTTAACTGTCTGCCTGCACTCACTTCTCCACTCCCACCCCATGCCCGTTTGGCAAACCGTTTCTGAGCCTCTTGTTTCTTAACCTAGTGACTGCCCTGCTCTTCAAGATGGAAGAGGCCAACCTTGCAAGCAGGGCAAAAGCCCAGGAGCTTATTCAAGCAACCAATCAGGTACGGAGCAGGTTTGAAACGGTTAAAACCGCTGTTGCAATTCATTTTCATTGTGTAGATAACGGAGATTGATCTACCCAAATATCACAGGGTGTTGGCACTCGGGTTACATCCACAACTAGCATTTTCAGTACAAAAAAAATCTCAAATTCAGCCAAGAGATCTGGCTGCGGCCACTGTATTTCTGGGGATGCATGTGAAACTCCTTTCTATCTATAATGTGGGAGGGGAGGGCAGGAGGTGGAAGGTTGTGGGGCTGACTTGATAACACAAACGGGACGAAGTGCAAACCTCTTGGAAGGTAAGACAAAGATAACCATTGCACACTTAAGGGTTGCGTCAAAGCCCAGAGCACTCTACTCTTGCGAAAGCAAGGTGTGCTGTCTAGCACAGAAGCTGGCACTCATGAGAGTTGCAGCTCTTCCTTTTAAAAATAAATTTATTATTATTAGATTCCTTGTTCTCATGGTAGCAGAGACAAGCTTAGAAGTATGTGGGTGTTTTCTGGTAAAGGACTTGCATACAGTGAGGGCTTGATCTTCTCCAGCGTGAAGAGATGGAGGCTTCATCTCTCCTAGGTCAACAACTGCTTCTCCACCTCCCAAGCTGGCTGCCATGTCCTTCCTCGCCTCCCTGTGCCCCTCTACTCTTTGATAGACTAGTTCCCAAATTTAATACGAACCTGCTTTTAAAAAATGCCAAAAAAAGAGAGCATGGTATATGCAAAATGAGATGATGTGAACATATCACCCATTTGAATAAACAAGCTTTACTAAACAGAGACTCTAGCCCTGTGCCCACTTACCTGGAAACAAACCCCAGCAAGCAAAGTTGGGTTTGCTTTCTGAATACGCTGGAGTGATTGGGTTGTAAATTCCGTCCAATCTCAGAATGTGTGTATTGTTTGGGGTGTCCCTCCCCCGGCATCAGTGACAACTAGATCTTCCTCTCATAATCACATGGTGTTTCGGAGCTGTACAGCTGTTACACCACATTCAGCAGCCAGTTTCTCTTCCTCCAAATCAAGTCTGGTCATTTTCTGTGTTGTTGTTTTTTTAAAGGCCATTCAAAGTCACTGAGGAAGTTAGTTGTATTGCTTTGAAAGTTCTGCTCGAGTGGTGACGCCGGTGTTTAGTTGTCATTGTAGGACCCATTGAACGTATCTCCAATGCCCAGTTTGGGCTGAGAGGACAAATCAGCTTTGGGGAGGTTGTGTTTGTGCCTGTAGCAGGGGCATGGCTAGTGGAGGGGATCTGGCAATGCAGATTCCCTGTGTAAAGGGAGTTGGGTTTATCTCACTAAGAGTGAAGCACATGTGGTCCTAGGCCCAATTTCATGAGGTTGGGGGGAGCCCGGAGGGGAAAGAAAGAAGGCAATAGAGGAAAATGGTGGTAGGAGGAGCCAAAATGAATAGGAGGAGAAGGGGGGGGAAAGCCCTCTGCAATCAACACATTCAGACCTTTGGCAAGTGTGAGCTGGCCCCACACACTTTGGCTTGGGGGCCTGACCCATTGCTCCCAAAGAAATACAGCCCTTACCAAAAAGAGGTTCCCCAGGCCTTGTGTAGCTATTCCCTCAATTGCCATCGGTAGATGTAGCTTCCTCTAAGCTCTTACAGGGAGCATCAACCCTGCTTACTGATTTTGCAATGTGCAGTTGCACCCAATTGGGGTATCTTTTAGGGAAGGGAGATTGACAGGGCACCCTGTCCCATCCACAGCCAGGTATATCCATCCAGTTACCTGATTGCTACTGGGTGGCATCCCAACATCTAGCTCTTGAGTTTGGAAAAATGGAAGGCCAGTGACATGCCGTCTTAACCATCTCCTCCCCTCCCAGATCCTGACCCACACCAAGCCTGCTGCCTCCTTGGGCCCCCCTCAGCCGCCAGCACCGCCGGCCCACCCACCTGCCTCGCACTTGGCTGTACCGCCCGTCTCCTACCTGCTCCAGAGCTCCCTGCCTCTCGGAGGCTGTGGCTCCACCCCCACCACCCCCACTGGAGTCTTGCCCGGGACGTTGAGCCAGGCTTCGTCAGGCCCTCCCTCAGCGGCCATATTTGCCTCTTCCTCTGGCACCGATCTTGGGAGCACCAGCTCTGAAGGGCGCGGAGACAGCGACAAGGTAAAAGAGCCAGGCTTGTTTTTGGAACGAAGCAGCTGGTGCTTTAAGGCAATCTTTCCCCAGCCTAGTGCCCTCCAGAAGCTGCTGGACTCCAGCACTACCATTGGCCATGCCAGCTGGGCTTGTGTCATAGACTGGCTGGACACAGAAGAAGGATGGGACGCATCAGCTGGGGAACCCCCAAGGGAAGAAGGCTCAGAGCCCAGGGAGTGGTGGTGCCATGCCAATGAACAGCCAGAGGGAGAAGACTGGGAAGAGGAGGGGTCAAAAGCTGAAGGGGTAACGGTTTAGTGAGCAGGGAGAGTCTGTGACAGAAAGAAGTCCAGAAGCAGAAACAGGCAAAAGCAGGAGAGGAGGGAGGGCAGAGATTAGTCAGACCGGTGAAGAAGCCAGGGTGTGTCCCTCTCCTGCTTTGACAAGCTCCCCTCCCCCTGGTCTCCCAGGACCAGGAGAGGCATAAAGTGGGAGGAGCAAAGGCAGGCGCATTGGTGTAGTCTCAGATTGGAAAGGACCTTGGAGAGGAGGAGACAGGCAGCTGTGGGAAGGTGCGGGTTTCTTCAGTCTCCAAAATTGCCTCATAGGGGTAAGACCTACCAAAGATGAGTTGCTGTGCTAATTAAGCCCGATACTCCTGTGCAGCTCCTGTTTTTCTAAGAAAGAGTTAACTGAGTGATTTCTTGCTGGCCTGCTTACTTGCAGAATGTCGGAAGTTTGAGAGTCCTGAAACATCAGGAGGGCCACAGGCTCCTTGCTCCTGCGCTAAGCAGCACAGATTGGGACCAGTTGCCCAGCACTAAAATCACCAGGGACGTGAGAATCTGCCTTAGGCCAAGTCAGACCATTGGCTCATCTAGTTCAGGGTTGGCAGCAGAGATCTCTCCCAGCCTTACCCAGAGGTGACAGGGATTAAACCATGGGACCTTCTGCATGCATTGAAAGCAGATGCTGCGCCACTGAGCTAAAGCCCTCCCCTAGATATTCAGCAGTAGACCATGGTCCATAATCCTGGTATTGGACGGGTGCTTTAAACCATCTATGGACGGGGTCAGTTTCCTGGGGGAAGAGAAAGGAGGTTCTTACAGAGGTATCCATTTTGGCTAAGGAACCATTGCTTGCAAGCAACAGAGGAGCGGGGCTTGATCAGGGCTGCTGCTTCTCACACCTATGCCATGCCATCAACACCTTGCTTTACTTCACCTTGCCCCCCCCCCCCCCCCCCGCTTCAGCTAACTCCTGCCTCTGCTCCACTGCAGTACCTGAAAAAGCTCCACACACAGGAACGGGCAGTGGAGGAAGTGAAGCTGGCCATCAAGCCCTATTACCAGAAGAAGGAGATCACCAAGGAAGAATACAAGGACATCCTGCGTAAAGCCGTCCACAAAGTAAGAGGCGCCTGGGGTCGCACGGGAGACTTGGAAGTGGGGAGGCCCACGGTGAGAGGGGGAAAGGTGTTGACTCTTTGTTTTGTCCTCCTCCAATCCTCCTCTAGATCTGCCACAGCAAGAGCGGCGAAATCAACCCCGTCAAAGTGAACAACCTAGTGAAGGCTTACGTCCAGCGATACAAGTACTTTCGAAAACACGGGCGCAAGATGGATGAGGAGCCAGGTCCCCCCAAGGAGATAGCGGGGCTGGACAAGTCTGGCTTGCCCATGCCCCCGCTCTGATTTTTTCCCCCCTCTTGACCACCAGGAAAAAAAGAAATCAAAAAGAACGGCCCTTCTTTATGCAAATAGGCTTGGCTGGGCCCCCCTCCCCCAGCCCCCTATCCTGTGTGTGGGGCGTGTGGAAGGGGAGGGGTTGGGGCGACCCGCTTTGTTTGGGAAGGGGTGGCATTTGGAGAGTGCGGTTCTTGTGCATCTGCTACCTGCCCCTTTACACTCAACAGTTTTAGCCACAAATCGACTTGTGTTTTACCTTGTAAATACAGATGAGAGGATGGGACTAATTTTTAGTTTCATCACTCTCCAACCCCCCTTCCCCCCCCCATGATACAATGGGTGGATGTTATTTCCCCCACCCCCACCCCTTAGTTTTTACTCATTTAGCATGTTTTTGATTTGAAGGTTTTATTCTCGCCCTCCCTCCCGTCAGGAGTCATGAAAGAGCAGTACCGTGGCTGGCCTGTAGATGGCAGCTTCCTGCCACACTGGGTGGGTAGCACACCCCTCATACTCCCCCCAGTTGTAAGTTCGTCTGCCATACTGTTCCCGACCCCTTTCTCTTCATAAAACTGCATTTAGCCATCTAAACTGAGCTCTGTCTCTGTGGTCCTTTAGTGAGGGGTGTATGCATGTCTATGTACTTTTTTGGGGGGGTGCACACCCCCCAGAACGCAGATGGATCACATTTGTTGCTAAAACTACCTTGTGGAAGAACTGCTTTGGTTTTTTTATTTTTTAAAGGGTGCTTGAGGCATCGGGCGAAATCTTGCTTTGCAGAACGCAACCCTCTCCCCACCCTATTCTGAAGGGCAACTGCATCTCTGCACCCCTATTTAAGCCGTCACGTTACGAGTAGGCCTAGCAGCCTGGATCAGCTCTTCAGCCTTTTTTTTTTTTTCCTTCTGGAGTTCCCATTTTCCGAATTCCTCCTCCAGGGCCTAATGTTGATTCTTTGGGCTCATCCCTATCTCATAACTACCCATGAAATCAATATGACACATCGCCTAGGGCTGGGTGATACCAGCTTTTCAACATTGTGATGCGCCGCCAGCCAAACATCGTGATACACCGTGGTGTTGCAAAGCGGAGGGAGGAATGAGCTGCATCGGCCACCTCCCTGCAGAGAAATTGCTGCCTCTCCGGCTGAGGGAGCTGAGGCAGCTTCACCCCAGCGCCTTGTGGGGCTGTGGCCGATGCAGCTTGTTTTTCCGCATGGCGGAAGGGCTCAGGAATGCCCGCAGTTTCACCTGCGATATACTAGTGGGTGAAGGCGCCATCACGGTCTGGCCCTGGGTGATGTATCAATGAATCACCCAGGCCTGGTGTTGCCTGGTACTTGGTTGAACCCGATCACATTGTATATTAATGGCGGGGGTGGGGGCTGTGGCCCTCCAGTTGTCACTGGACTCCAGATTCCATCTGCCCCTGCCAGCATAGTCAGGGATGGGAGGCGTCTGGCAAAATCTGGAGGTCCACAGCTTCGCTTTCCCCCTCCCGTTGCTGTAGTTGGTCGACTGTACCCTTTTGGTCATTGATGTTGCCATCCCCCCTGAGGATGCCCAGGGTCACGTCTCCCAAGAAACACTTGAGGGGTGGGGTAATACAGGGGTAGCCAATGTAGTAGAGGTATTGGGAGAACTACAGTTACCAATATCCCCTAGCAGTGTGACAAATGGCTGAGGATGAAAAGTAAATAGGAGGGCACTACACTGGCTAGCCCTGGAGGAAGTGTATAAACCAGGGTTTCCCAAACCAGGGTCTCCAGCTGTTGTGTTTGGGGTTTTTTTGGACTACAATTCCCATCACCCCTGACCATTGGTCCTGCTAGCTAGGGATGATGGGAGTTGTAGTATATACAACCACCGGTGGACCAGACTGCTGCTGAAAAGGGGTGGGAGGAGAATGTAAGGAAGAAACTTGCAAGGGACTGCAAGGAGAAGGAAATCTATGTAACAGCCCTTCTGAGAATCCAGTATAACATTGCTAAAGGAGTCTTCTAAACAACCCCCACAAACAGCTGCTGGCAAACAAAATTCTCATTTTGAAGATGGCAGGGCAGTATTTCTAAGATTACATCGTTGCTGCTGCTGCTGCTGTTACTTTGACTTCCTGCGCCAGACTATGAATTGGAAAAGTTGAGAGTAAGAATGGGCCGGCAGCCTTGAGCCCAGAGAACCTGAGTTAATTTGCTCAGCGAGGTTCTTGCCAAAAGGGCTGCAGGAGCAGTCGTGTTGGTAGGGCGGGTGCTTCAGCTAACCCTGCAGGGGCTGACACCGGTTAGCGGGAAAGGTGCTATGGTGTAAGAGAGCAAAAATGGGAAATGCTGTCGGGGACAGATGTGGACTTTGTCTGAACTTGCGGCACTCGGGACTCCAGCTCGGATCAGCTGCGGCACCTTCCCTGTAAGGGCGCAACACAAATATTTGAGGCTTTTCAGTTTAGGAAAAAACGTGATCAGCTGGGGGTGAAGAGACCTAATAGAGGCTTACTGCATCACGCATAGTGCAGAGAAAGCAGGTTGAAGTTTTTCTCCCACACAAAATAGTAGAAGTTTTGGTCATTCAGTGAAAACGAACTGGCAGGTTGTTTCAGAGCAGATGAGAGAAAGTGCCACACAGTGTATACTGATTCATGGGATTTGCTGCCACAAGATGAGACAGCCGCAGGCTTAGGTGGCTTTAAAAAGGAGATTAGAAGGATCAATCTGTCAATGGTAACTGATCGTGATGGCTGCGTGGCATTTCCAGGTTCAGAGGTAGGATAGCTCCTTCCCAGTACTAGTTGCTGGACCTCTGATCTGATCCTGCAGGGCTTTTCTTGTATTGAATCCTTCAACTCTTAGCTGCTCTTGCCTTCAAAATCATGGCAGGTTAGGGGTTGAAATGGTGTGCACAGAGTCTTCTGAGTTTTATTTACGAAGTGCCTAAAATTACTGTGTACTGCACATTTTAGAAATACCATTCTCTGCTTCGCAGGGTCACGCTTTGAAATCTAACCAGCATCGTTAGGAAGTGAGGGGAGGGAAGAAACCGAGAGGAAGTACTGTATAGCCAAAACCTGTAATGGCCTGTTGAAAGGAAATGCAGTCCAGAATAAATTGGCTTTCTAAAAGAAGAAACCAGAGAGGCAGAGGTAAAGATCACAGGGTGGTTTACAACATAAAAGCACAAAGTGCATGACATAATAATAAAGAGAAATCCCTCACATTTTAAAAGCCCAGAGTGTGTTTAACAGCCAAAGACCTAGTTAAAGAGTGTTTTCGCCGTGTTCAGCAGCTGATTGTGGTTGTGGCGCCTACGACGAAACCAGCAAACGATATGAACAAGAACGGATGAAGCAAAAAAAAAAAAAAACCAAACGAAATCCCCCCCACAAACTCTTGAATATCCTCTGCATACAGGGATGCTAATAGAAACCGACAGCGACTGCCAGCTGCCTCAGTGGAAGGTTTGTGCAAGAGAGCAGTGACCATCTCCACCAAAGGGCCTGCCGGCATGCCCCTTTCTTAGGAGTCGCAAAAAGGAGTGTCGATTCTGCTGCGTAAGAGAAACACTGAAAGCTGTCTGAGGAAGAGGACCCAAATCTGCAGCTACCTCTGAAAGGAGGGGGATAAAAGTTTTGTGCAGCTAATTAAACTGCACCTCCATCTTCTCTCCCCATTCTCTCAGTTGGTCCAGAAAGGATCCCTGCAGCGAGTCCGATATCCTTAGGTCCGGCTCTGCTCCATTTAATGATGAGGCCCCTTTGCACTGGCTCAACTCGTAGAGAATTTCCAGTGACTTCGGGATGACCTGTAAAAAGGGAGGTTGGGGAGAGAACGAGAACAAAACAGTTGCTGCTACTTGTGTTCCATTCATTTAGTTCTTCCCTGGTACTTAATAGAACTGCCTACCGTGTGTGGCAGGGCAGAGACTATAGCATTGTTCCACCTTATCCCCAGGGCTACATAAAAGGAGGAATGGATGGGCTACCTTAGGGGGAGCTGCGCTCTGCCCACTGCAGTGAAAACAGACTTTGGCTACAGAGTTTTACTGATTAATGGATATATATATACCATATATACTTGAGTATAAGCCTAGTTTTTCAGCACACTTTTTGTGCTTTAAAAGCTGCCCTCGGCTTATACTCAAGTCAACCATTCCTTAAGAAGTGTACAAGAACAGTGGTTCTTTACTCTCCCCAGGCAGCTTGTTCCATTCCTGAACTGCTCACATAAATGCAAACTTTAGACCCCAGAACGCAGAAAGCCTATCAGTTAAGGAAGTATTAAAACCCCACAGGTGCTCACTTTCCCTGGCTCCTGCTTAAACAGGACAGGATCCCAGCCTTCTCTGTATAACACAAGGGAACATTGCGCTGTGAGTTAAACCACAGAGCCCTAGGGCTTGCTGATCAGAAGAATGGCGGTTCAAAACCCTGCGACGGGGTGAGCTCCACAGCAGCAAAGGAGGAAGAGGAAGGAGCAGCCCAAATGGCTGCTTTGGGCTGCTCGTTCCTCCTCTACCACAGTGGCAAAGGTGAACCGGCTTATACTTGAGTCAATAAGCTTTCCCACATTTTTGTAGGGAAATTAGGTGCCTCGGCTTATATTTGGGTCGACTTATACTCGAGTATATACGGTATATATCTTATATCAGCTAAAGAAGTACCCACAGTTGATCAGGTACCAATTTTGCAAAAAGTTAAGTCCCTGTGAAAGCTGCAGATGACGCAACTATCTGTTGCAGGGATGGGGACCTGTGGTCCTTTCGCATGTTTGTTAGGACTCCCATTTCCACTCCTCCCACACCCCCAAGCTGGTTTGGTAAGCCAAGCTACGGTTTAGTGGGATTGCAGGGACTCCCAAAATGGCACTCATAGGCACTTCGTTCTTCCCTGGTTCTCTTTGCTGCCATGCCGTGCCAAGTTTGGCTTGCCATGTCATCTGAACTGGGTATCATTTCAATCGCTCTCCTCCCTAACCATGAGCGACAGCCTTCTCTAATGTCTCTATCTTGTCTGTATCCATATTAAATCTACATGAGAGATGGAAGGTGGGCTTTTCCCTTGATGGCAGTAAGGCAGATGGTGAGCTATTTCGTAGTGACAAGCAACATGTACGTTTTGTACAAATCCAAGAGCACAGCTATACTGCTACAGAAGTTTTAAACAGCAGTATACTTTATACCTGCTATGAGCTACTGTATTTGGTTCTCCATTCACTGAATACTAGGCGCATCCAATTCTGGCAGTAGATTTTCTGCTTCCGTTTTAAAAGAATGACCAAGTTTCTAGGGCTCATTGTTTCAAAGGCCTGCCAGTATCCCAATATTGGGTTCAGACTTTAAAGCCAGGGTAACCAATGTGGTGGGTGCCTTCCAATATTGTGGACTGTGCTTCCCATCAGTGCCAGCTAGCATGGCCAACAGTTGGGGATGATGTAGTACCCAAACTCTGGAGGGCACCATGTCCGTTACCTCTACTTTAACGCATCCAAATTGAGTGGCTTATTCAGAACGATAAAATACAGAATGTAAGCAGTTGTATGGTATTTCATAGAGAGGATCTCACAACAGATGGAAATGCATTTTGTTATGTGTGTATTTAACAAATTTCTAGTCTGCTTAACAATTTTAAACACACAAAAGGCATGGAGTTTGCCTATTGAAAGATACACCATACCTCAATATTACTTCAACTAAGAGATGTAAATATCACACTGCTTTTACCCTTACCACTGAATAATCTTATTCTCTAGCTCAAGCACAGGGAATCTGAGGCTTTGATTTTTAAGATACTTGCAAAACTTAAAGGATCTGTTACTCAATTCAAGAAATCATAGTCAATTTTGGTTTTACATGACCCCGCCTGAGTATAAGACAGTTGTAAAGATTTTCTTATGTGCTTTGATTCAAAAATGATGCATGTGTCGCCCTAGCCAGTATCCTAATTATTTCCCTCTTCTCTCATACGCAATAAAGCAGGGAGGGGAAACCTGTAGTCCTCCAGATGTTGCTGCGCTACAATTTCTATCATCCCTGACCACTGGCCCTTGCTGCCTGCAGCTGATGGGGACTGTAGTCAAACAACATCTGGAGGTCCACAGGCCCCACAGTGAATCCTCAGACAAAGGAACTTTTGCTGCTCATGTCAACATTGTTCTGTTCTAAGTGGTAAAGCTTCTCAAGGTGCGTTAGCAAGATCTGCTTTAGTTATCTCTATGCCTGGGTCAAAGAATGATGGGATAGCCTTTTTGTGAGTACCTCAGATCCACACCAGGTTTGGAATAAACAGGAGGAAGATGGTGTTCCAAGCAACCACCATGGCAGAATTAATCTCCAGGTCTTCCTTCCACTCCAGCTCATAGATGCCCCACCCCAAGAACATACTAAAAGTATACCCCACTGTTCAAACCATGCATGAGCAACCCTGGTTGCAGCGAATCAGCTGTGTTAAATCAGTTAGAGGCAGCACTTGTAGGTTTTTGCTTCTGATCTGCGGGAAAAAAGAGTGGTGTACTGTATTGGACGGTGCTTAAGCAAAGCATGGAAAGGGACAGAAGTACTTACATGCACCATGAGCAGTTTTTTCTTCCAGGGCCGGCCAGTGTCTGGCCAATCTTCCCCAAAGCATAGCCACAAGGTGTAATTAGGAGATCCCCGTTTGCCTTCCATATATCCAACCAGGTCTGGGGAGGCAGGGAGAGAGAGAAAGGGAGGAGAGCCCTATCAGTTCCTCAACTGGTAGTTGCATGCGGATTACTATTTCTGTGGCCTTTAACTCGTCACGAGGGCTGTGGAGGGGCGTCAGTTTTTGCCAAGGTCCACCAAAAAGGCTGCATGTTGGATCACCCTGGTAAAGATGCTAAAATAGTACAGGGGAGAGGACAGAACCCTGCAGCCCAAGTGCCATGGGGCCGAGGAGCGTTCATCCAGTGCCACTCTTGAAACACAACCCTGAAGGTAAGAACAGAACCACTGTAAAAAGGTAAAGGACCCCTGGACGGTTATGTCCAGTCAAAGGCGACGGAGGTTGTGGCACTCATCTCGCTTTTCAGGCCGAGGGAGCTGGCGTTTGTCTGCAGACAGCTTTCCGGGTCACGTGGCCAGCAGAACTAAACTGCTTCTGGAGCAACGGGACACCGTGACGGAAACCAGAGCGCACGGAAACGCCGTTTACCTTCCCGCCACAGTGGTACCTATTTATCTACTTGCAGTGGTGTGCTTTCAAACTGCTAGGTTGGCAGGAGCTGGGACAGAGCAGCGGGAGCTCACCTCGTTGCGGGGATTCGAACGGCACGCCCAAGAGGCTCAGTGGTTTAGACCACAGCGCCACCCGGGTCCCAGAACCACTGTAATAAGTTGCTTTTGATGTTTTCCCCACTGCATCAGCCCCGGAGGACTAGGGAGTCTATGAACATCCGGGGAGCCACAGATTCCCCATCCCTGTCCTGAAGGCACAACCATTTACTTGTATTTCAACTGGCATGTGAGTGAGTGCCTGTCCCTCTAGCAGTGGTGGAAAGAGAATCAAAACTTGTTGCAAAAGTTCTCTTAACAGCGAGGGTGAGCCCTTAAGACACAAACCCTTACCCAGAAGCCCTTATGGGACAGGCAATACAACCCTTGTATACCTTGCACAAACTGCTGCATGCTGTAAATGGGACCCAACTGTTCCTTCGGCAGAACCCCGTGAGGAGTCTTGTCTTCAGGCATCTCCGACTGGCTCCAGGACACATGGCAATGGCCTTGGCGCATGCCGCACAGAGTCGTACCCTCGATACGGAGAAGCACCCCCGGAGCCACGCCTCGCAGAAGGCGCTGAGTGTAGGTCGCTTGCAGACTGTCGTTCAAGCAGACTGGGTCAGGCAGGATCACGTCTGCCAAATCGGGGTAGCGGCCCTGGGAGCCTGGAGGCACGAAGCACAGGCCTCGCACGTTCTGGAATGTGTCGGAGAGGACCAGCCGACCCCGATAGTAGACTCGGACCTCAAAATATGACTCTGAGGAGGAGAGAGGGATAGTTTGGGGGAGCCAGGTGCAAAACCCACCCACTCTTCCTGCCTCCCAGCGGCAGGAGAACAGCCTTTGCTATTCCCCCAGGAGGAGAGCGACTTACTGCTCCGCTCGTGCAGCAGACAGTATCATTCTGGAACGACCACTGAAAACTGAGAGCAGCAAATTGGCGCTTAATCGCCAAACCTCTTCCAGAGAAACTACCCACTCAATGTAACAGCACAGTCTTATACGCAAGTCCTTCAAAGTATGTGGTGCTGCATTCACTCCCAGCTATGTGCAATTGGGACTGCAGAATATCTGCCCCCAACTGGTACTGTTCGTTCATTATTGCATTTATATCCCACCTTTCCTCCAAGGAGCACATAGCTCCCAACTCCTATAATCCTCACAACAGCCCTGTGAATCTTGGGCACTTCTGTCCCAGGAAGGTCACGTTGGTGCTGCCAACGCAGCAAAAAGAACATGGGACGCAACGGTTTTGAGTTACAAGCTCAACCTGATTGGCGAAATGTATGAGCGCTACAGGTTTCCTTCATCGGTGGGAGAGATCATGAGCGAGACAGATGACGGCTGGTGGGTTAGCTCCAGCTTCCAAGCTATTTCCACTGTGCTAAATATGTATTAAACGACAAGCCAACCGATTTCATTTTCACAACTTGTCAGATGGTTCCCCCCCGCCTGCCAATCATCTGATGTCCAAGTTGGCCTAGGAGGGTGGGTGGGAATAAAGATCTGGCCCACCGAGCCAAAGGAGTTCTCCACCTGCTACTTTACACCCTGATTTCTACTACTTAGAAGCACAGCAGCGCCAAGGGGACAAGATAATTTTTTTAGATCCAAGGAGCTCACCGAAGATATTGCTACTCAAGAGGTCCTGCAGGGGAGATGCTGCAGTTGTGGATGGAACTAGATTCAACTCGGATGGGGGCACGCCTCCACAGAAAGCGGGATTCTCTGCTCCTAGTGTTAAACACCATTGAAGAGAAAAAGACAAACAAGCATTTGATACCCAACACAGACACAAAAACAGAATCGAGAGAGAGGGAGGTAAAAAAAGGTAAAGGACCCCTGGACGGTTAAATCCAGTCAAAGGCAACTATGGGGTTGTGGTGCTCCTCTTGCTTTCAGGCCGAGGGAGCCGACGTTTGTCCACAGACAGCTTTCCAGGTTATGTGGCCAGCATGACTAAACCGCTTCTGGTGCAATGGAACACCCTGACAGAAACCAGAGTGCACGGAAATGCCGTTTACCTTCCTGCGACTGCAGTACCTATTTATCTACTTGCACTGGTGTGCTTTCAAACTGCTAGGTTGGCAGAGAGAGGGAGCCTGACAACGCCGCATGTGGGAATCTCTGGGAGAGTGGCCTAGTTTTCAGAACCTAAAGTAATTCCCGCCACTTTCATAACAAAAATCTACTAGATCGTTCCTAAGGAGATGGGAACTGTTTTTTTTTTTGTTGCTGTTCAGCAACTGGGAGTCGGAAAGCCTTGCCAATCTACCACTGAGCACACAGAAGATCTACCTTTGGTTCCTCGCACACTAGATGAAAGGGGAAATGGTTGCAATCTCGGCTTGGCCATGACAATATTTCCTCTAGATCCAAGAAGCTCACCAAACATATCAGCTCCCAGTATCTGATCCAGCTGTGGCTCTGCGATTGCAGGGAGATTCATATCCAAGCTGAATGGGGGCAGGCCTCCAGTGCAAGCTAGATTCTCTGCTCCTGGCAGCAAAAATGAGGTATTTCAGAAGAACAACAAAAAAAGAAAATGTGATACTCGGCAGGTGCACACAGAAATCGAGGTGGATCTAGTTTGAGTGCCTGAGAATGCCAAAATTCTGGAATCTCTGGGGCATTAGGAATGCCTGGTGCATTAGGGCAGAACCTGATAACTTTGGTTGTGGTTTTGGAGCGAATTGGGCAATATAGGGCTGGAATGCAGGACTCCTCTTTCCAGATCTGGAAAGAAAACAGATTCTAGGGGTGGGATGGGAGGTGGAAAGGAGAATTTCATTCACCACCAGCACTCTCAGACTTTCTTCTCTACAGCTCATTTTGCCTCATGCATACCATCTGATCCATGGAGCACAGGCTCGGACAGGTGAATCAAAAAATAATATATATATATATGTGCATAAAACTATGCAGTTAAAACCAGATTGAAATGGTATGTGAAACCCCTAATTACTTGACTACAGAGTGGGGAACCTGTGGCCCTCCAGCAGTTGTTGGACTCCAGTTCCCATCAGCCCCTGCCAGCATGGCAACAGCTAAGCATGATGGGTGTTATAGTCTAACAACCTTTGGAGGGGGGGATACAGCTTACCATTCCCAATTCCATCCCAGTGCTGATTCAGAAAGACAAAAAGTCTGTAACGCTGCTCAGCAGAAAGATGGAATACAATCTTGCATGCTCTAATGATGGAGCTGTGTCAAAAGTTAATACGAAAGCAGCTGCAGAAGGGTGCCAGGGTGTTTTCTGGAGTGGGGGAGGGGGCACAACTTCCATGATGCATATGGTCACCTGCCCCCAAGATTCTCTGTTCAGGTGTCTCCAAGAAAACTGAGCATCTATATATAAAATAAGCAAAACTAAGTAAACTAAGCTTGGTGGTCAAAGTGTTGAATGCGGCTTGATTTAGAATTTCCCCTTCATTTCGTCTCCATGTTATTTATTTATTTATTTGGTGCATTTATACCTCACCTATTTCCTGCAGCATCCGAACCAATCCCTTACTGGGATCCCTTTCCAGTATCCTGGATCACTCACCTTCTGCGGGGCTGGAAAATTCCAGGGAACTCAGCACGCTCTCCAGGATATCGCCCTGAAGGACAGGAGAGAGAAGGTTCACAGACTTGTTTATTCCTCTTTCCCTGTCCTACTCCCACTGGCTTCTCCCCAACAGGCTGCTCTGCTTCTTCTTTCCACTTCCCCATCCCATGGCTGCAGGGACTGGGACAGGGAGGAAAGTAGAAGCACTGACCTGAGAAGAGGAGGAACTGTCCCCGCACAGTCCCGTGCTCCCAGACAGGGTAGGAGAAACGTCCCCGACTGCTGTCCCCTGGGCAGAGTCATTCAGATCTACAAGATTATAAACAGAGGAGATTCTCGGTCTGATCTGTGGCTCCTCCTCGCATCTTTTTCCCAATCGGAAGCCCTCTGTTCTGTCTGATCTACCTACTTGTGGCATGCAGGATTTCAAACACCTTGTGGGGGTCTTCGGAGTCTGTGCTGTTATCCTGAAACATGCGGATCCCATCCTTCCGGTTCAGGGCTGAGCGGAAGTTCCTTTTCCACTCGGAAGGCGTCCGCTGGTCAATGCCTGGGCGATAGCGGCCTCTGGCAATGGCCCAGTCCTGGAAAGAGAGCAGTTAGGTAGGGAGATTTCATACCCCCGCACAGCAGATTTCTAAGCCCAGCTATAGCACCCTGCTCACCACCGCCCATAAAGACAGTCTATCTGAAAGGCCCATGGTCAACTCTTTCCCTCCTTCAACTCTTGTGTCATCTTAACAGATGGACTTAGGTCAGCTGCCCCCAGGACACTTCCACCTGCCACAAAACTGGAGGTCCCTCCAGATTTTACTGCACATTCACGATGATTTGTGCTCATGATGTGGTCAGGGAAGTCACACTGCTTCCTTTCCAATCGGTGGTTATCCTGTAATTTCCTGCTGAAATCCCGTAACGCAGGGGGTCAGCAATGTGCGGCCCATGGGCTGGATGTGGCCCAAAGAGACTGTTTTAACAGCCCACGAGCCGCCCCCGAACCGAGCCACTCGTTCAGTGAGTCCCCCGCGCGCTGCGCCGGTTTAGTGCGCCGAACATTGTGCATGCACAGGTACCGAAAATCATGTCTGCGCATGTCCAGGCGCCGAAAATCACTTCTGCGCAGGTGCAATTTTCGGCATCTGGGCACGCGCAGAAGCAATTTCCAGCACCGCGGACATGGGTAGATGCAATTTCTGGCATCGCACCGTGCCAGTCCGGCCCACGGATATCTCCGTGAGAGTGATCTGGCCCATGGCCGGTAAACCTTGCCGACCCTTGTTGTAACATTTAACACCACAAATTATTATTATTTACTGAATTTATATACTGCCCCTTACCCGGGGGTCTCAGGGCGGTTCACAGAATAAAATCAAGATATAAAACCACAAAATACCTAATAAAAATAAAAACAACAACCAAATAGCGCGTGCACCCCCACAATTTTTTTTTTTTTTTTAAAAGGCATAGGATGTAAATCAGATCAACCAAAGGCCTGGTTAAAATGGAATGTTTTTGCCTGGTGCCTATAGGTGTATAACGAAGGTACCAGGTGAACTTCCCTGGGGAGAGCATTCCACAGACAGGGAGCCACTGCAGAGAAGGCCCTGTTCTTGTGTTGCCACCCTCCGGACCTCTCAGGGAGGGGGCACATGAAGGAGGGCCTCTGAAGATGATCTCAGGGTCTGGGTAGGTTCATATGGAAAGAGGCGGTCCTTGAGGCATTGTGGCCCTGAGCCGCTTAAGGCTTTATAGGTCAAAAGCAGCACTTTGAATTGGGCCCGGAAAGTAATTGGTAGCCAGTGCAGTCGGACCAGGATCGGTGTAATATGCTCAAGCCGTCTTGCTCTGGTGAGCAACCTGGCCGCTGAATTCTGCACCAGCTGAAGTTTCTGAACCGTCTTCAGAGGCAGCCCTATGTAAAAATGCATTGCAGTAATCTAACCTTGAGGTTACCAGAGCATAGACAACAGTAGTTCGGCTATCCCTGTCCAGCTAGGGGCATAGGAGGGCCACAAGCCGAAGCCGATGGAAGGCACTCTGGGCCACTGAGGCCACCTGAGCCTTGAGCGACAGCAATGGATCCAGGAGTACCTCCAAGCTACGAACCTGCTCCTTCAGAGGAAGTGTAACCCCATCAAATGCCCCAGTGCTGTGTTCAGTCCTGAGTGCCGCTATTTAAGAAGGATATTGATAAGTTGGAATGTGTGCAGAGGAGGGTGACCGATACGATAAAGGGTCTGGAAAGCATAAGCATGACCCATTCACCAAATATTCTGAAAGTGAATCTTGGGAGGGATGCGAATGCCCTGTGGGATCCAGTATCCTATCTCTGTCTGTGGATGGTGCAAGGCAGAGGGGAAACCAATGCAAGATCATTGAGGAAGGGAGGGCAGAGACCTTCTTCGCACAAGCTAGCGCCTGCTGCTTCGCTCAGTAAATAATAATAGTAACAATTTGTTTTGCTCTCCCTTGAACCCCGTTCATTCTGCCCACCTCCCACAGCTATTCCAGAACGTTACAGTTAAAACACGAAGGAATCCTCTTCCCCGGCTTTCCCCAACCTGGCGCCCTGAAGACATTTTGAACTACAAATCCCAGCAGCCCAACCAGCATAGCTTGGGACGATGGGAGTTGTAGTTCAAAACAGCTGAAGGGCATCAGGTTGAGGAAGGATGCCTTGCCGGGGCAGTGGGATGCGATGTGGCACGCACACCGAAGGAGACACTACAAGATTACCTCAAAGAGCTGGAAATCCTCGTAGCAAATACTCTGCCGTGAGCCATGTTTCCACGGCACTCGGAACAGGGTCCGTTCTGGGTTCAGCCATGATAGTCCCGGGTACCGCTGGGTGTCCAGCTGTTCCATTAGCCAGGGCACGATGAGAGGTCTTTGAGTACCCATGGGGGAACTGTGGGAGCAGGAGAGTGAAGGGGAGGATGTCATAATGAAACCTGATGGGGAGAGAGAAGGGAGTGGCAGAATAATGAGTCACTGCAACACAGCTGCAAGGCTGTAGGGAGAGAAAAGCTCTCTCTGTGTGTGTGTGTGTGTGTGAGTGAGAGAGAGAGAGTTTGTTTGTTTGTGTGCTTTAGCAAAGGACCCCAAACTCTAGTTTGCAGACCAGCGTGAACTTCATTTAGGTGGTGGTGCACAACGTGCCTGCAAAAACACAATTAAAAACCATACAGCGCCTAGCACTGCATACAACTGTTGCTACAACAGGCAGAAAAAAATCATTAAGTGGTCCGCCAAGTCCCTCAGCCATGTTCAAGCGGTCGGGTGGGGAGTTTGGGGGCCACTATCTTAGAGAGAGCTTGTCCTTGATGGGGAGCGTTATGTATGCCTGACAGCGATTGTGTGTGCGTGTTTGAGAGAGACGGAGAAAGACAGCACGTTACTTTGATCCTTGATCTTTTTAGAGGCCTTTTTTTAAAGTGCTTTCGATCTTCAGGAACACAAAGATCCCCTGCTGGAAACAAACCCATAAACGCCTCCTCCCAGGAGTCCGGGGCTGGATTAAGCTAAAAGAGCCCTTCATTGCAGGGGGTTGGACTAGATGACCCTCGTGGTCCCAAGTCTACAAATTCTATGATTCTATAAACAAGAAGGAAGGAAGACCGCAAAACCGCCGCGCAACAGGCCTATTTGCAACCCAATAATATAGCAACTAGAGGCGGGTCCCACCGAAACTGGCGTCGCTGAATGCCGTGCAGTCATGCATTTACTTCCAAGTTAAACGCGCCTCAACGGGGCTTGAGGTGCCGTTTCGGGATCCCTGCGAAACGGGGTTTGCGGCTGGGCCAGCTTGAAAAGTCTCCCGCTTGGGATCTGGAATGCGGAAGTCGAGGAAGGATCTCCTTTCGGAGTGCGGGGTAGGGAGCCCCTCGTCGCACCCACCCCGCAACCAAGCACCCACCTGTCAGGATCGCTTTTGTTCCGAGACCCCCGTCCAGGCTAGTTCCTCCTCTCCGGCGAGCCGCAAAACGGAGCCTCTTCGCCCTTCTCCGCGGTGCCACGTGATTGCGAAAGTTGCTTTCGGTTTTCAGACCTGAGAGCCATTTTCGCCTGATTCCCCTCCTCCCTCGGTGGCGCACAGAAAAAAGAGGATTTTCTGGGGTTCCTGCGTTTTCGATTCGTTTTATAAACCGCTTCGGGTGCGGGATAGGTTTTAATAGGAGAGGATATATTAATTGCAGTCTATCCCTCCAGGCTCACACGTATGTGACAAGTTGTACAGAGTTCCAAAGTCCTACCCCTGGCAGCAAAATTAAAAACACAGGAATTAGGTTTTTGATCAAGTCCAGATGTAATCTGGCTTCTTCTTCTTCCTCTTCCTCTTCCTCCTCCTCCCCCTCCTCCTCCGCCTCAACCCGCTTTAGAAAGACTCAGGCAGCAACTTCAAAAAAATCTCTACAAAATATAAAATCAGTATTCCTGAACAGTACTGAGCCCATAACCTTTGTGGGATGGGTTTTAATGGACAGGAGAGGGTATATTAATTGCAATTTATCCCTCCAACCCATGAATACCCATTCTGCATCAGGAATTGAGATGGTTTTAGTTGTCATTATGTCCCCTGTTCTTTTGTACATGATGACAATTCCAAAACGATGGATGTGTTCCTTTGCTGCATTGTGTGTGTGCATTATTTATCAAAAATATGTTTTATCCCGCTCTATAGCTGCAGGAGGAGCTCCCAGAGCAGCTTGCAAATATCTTGTGATTTACTTCTCTCAATGTATGAGAATATTCCTGGTGTAAGAGTAGGCCTATCCCTGTTTGGAGAAGATCTGTATATACAGGTGTCCAACCACCTTCACCTAAAAGGAAAGGTTTGAGACAGATGATACTTACAAGATATCCTTCAAACCAGAAGGCAACTTACTTTATTTATTTAAATTATTTTTATTTCACCTTTCAGCCACAAAAGGCTCCCACAGTGACTAACCACTAAAAAAAAAAGGACAGCCCTGGGCCCTGTCCTTGAGCTTAAATTTTTTTAAAAGTCTTGACACAAAAGGAAAATGGATTGGGAGAGAGGAGGAAATAAGCAAACTCAGGTTCATGTTCTTTCTGTTACAAGTGGTTTTAATGACCACCTTCTGGTTTGTATGTGTGTCCATATGTGTCTATGTCTGTGCATTTTGCGTTAGGGGGTTGCTTTACTACAATTTGTGTGAATTACTAGAGTTTTTATTCTTCAGGGCCATCTCAAGGCCCTCCTTGGTCTCTTAACTATTTAGTCTCTAAGTGGGAGGACAGCTGCACATGGGAACAATCACCTTGGACACCACTTGGTAGAAAGGTAAGATACATATCTCACAAAACAAATCCATCATGTCTCTAGTTGACACACAGCTAAATTACTGTACATGAACAATACCTTGTCACATAGTGCATAGCTTCTCATATTCCATCCTGCAGCTGCTGAAATACATTTCTGGAGAAACTTCAAATGGAAACTCCAGCATGAGTTACAACTCCAGCTTCTCAATAAATTGAATAATTACAACTCCAGCTTCTCACTAAATTGAATAATTTAGATGTGAATACAGACAATGGTTTCTTGTTCCACTGAATTTACTCAGCAGCGCTGATTGTTTTAACACCAATTCCTGTTTTGAAATGTCATGTTCGTTTTGCATATATTTAAGCTCTGAATTGTCAATGGCAATGCTCTTTATTGACATTTGTAAAGTAACAAAATAGGAAATTCTTTCCAGTAGCACCTTAGAGATTCTAAGGTGCTACTGGAAAGAATTTCCTATTTTGTTTCGACTATGGCAGACCAACACGGCTACCCACCTGTATTTGTAAAGTAGTTATGCCATAAGAGTTTTGTTGAGGCTTTAAGGATCTGCAAGACTCGGGTTGGTTTCTGCAAGAATATCTTTAACCTAAAGGGCAAACGCCGAGGTTTATTAAATCAACAGAGGACAGATTATTAAAGTGATCTCATTTGGAATACTGCATTCAATTCGGAGTGCAACACTTTAAGGATGTAGACAACTTAGAGAATGTGGTTGGAAGCACAGAACACACACACTGTTAAGAAAGGTGAAGAAAAACTGGGTACGTTTAGTCTGGAGCAGAGAATGGCTGTCACACAGAATAAGACAAACACCTGTACTCTGCTGACCCAGAAAGGAGCACTTACTCTAATGGGCTTAAATTACAGGAGGGTAGATTTTGGCTGACCCTTTGGGGAAACTGATTGTGCACATCATAGGTCGTGTCTGCATATGTTCAGCAAGGTTCCTCTTTACATACATTTCTCGCCCCACCCACAGGGCAGTGGGAGATGCAACAGCAGGGGGCAGGGGCAGGGGCGCACCCCCAATCTCTCCCTCATTGTGATTGTGTGGAAGGCACTATGGGTGAAAGGCTCTTAGGAAAGAACAGGGAAAGCTACCTTGTACCAAAGTCAGATCATCAGTCCATCTAGCTTAGTATGGTTGATACTGACAGGGAGCAGCTTCTCCAGGATTTAAGACAGGGCTCTCTCCCAACCTCACAGGGACCTTCTGCATGTACCGTATATCAGGCAGCTGCTCTACCACTGAGCCACAGCTCTCCTCAAGCTTTTAAATGTTGGAGGATATGTAGAAACATTTGCACTCTGCACTAAGCAATAAGAGCGAGAACTGCAATAAGCTCTGTTCAGTTTTCTGGGAAACTTAACTTACATGAGATCTCTTTAATTCTATGGATTCTTCTTCCCTGTTGTTTTGCTATGCCCTGTCATTCTAATTAAATTAGAAGTTCCTCCTTCAAGTCCTGCTGACAGTACACGAATGTGCCGGGCTGGGTCATTGTGCTGACAGAGCAGGAAGCTGTTTGCCCTTGCTCCACTCTGTGCCTTGTTTCCAGAAAAAGGCAAATATCTGTTCTTTTAAAATGGATGGTGGTGGGAGGGGACAGCCTGAATAGCCAGAAGAAGGGCCGCATTTGCTTTGTGAGATTTCACGGTAAAGCAGAAAGCGGGCACCAGAAACCAGAAGCAGTTTTGATCCAGTGACCTCTGGGTTGGGAGAATAACACAGTTGCACTGTCCCACTCTTGGCAGAGTAGCAGTTCAGCTTCTTTCTTGATGGAGCTGTTGCCCTGGGCACTCCCAGGGCACAAGCAATGACCCAGAGAAGCAGGCTGCTGTCAACAGCACAGTAGCTAGTATTATGGTATTTGTTCTCAGAGCAGAAAACCCTGTTGATGTTTTCGTCCTGTTGTCAGGGGTAGGTGGGCTGAGCAGTTCTTGATTCTAAGAGGGCAGGAATCTGTTATGGGAAGCAGAATCCTTTACCCTTCCCCACCTTTTGCCTAACAAACAAACAAACAAACAGAGGCAGTGTGGTATAAAGTGTCAATCTAGGGTTTGAGAGACTGGGGTTCAAATCCCTGTTCAGCCATGACCTTGGGCCAATCACAGTCTCTCAGCATAGTCAACTTTGTAGGGTTTTTGTGAGGATTAGATGGAGAAAACATGTGTGCTGTTTTGAGCTCCTTGGAGGAAAGTTGGTATATAAATGTAAGAGAATAAATAAATTACATTACATTACAAAGAACACTAAGCTTGTATGAACAGAAGCAAAATACCCATCCTACTAATAAATAAGTTGTTGGATGGATAAGCAAGATGTGTTTCAGAGGAAAGATATTTGTATCCCACTAGAGCCAAAAGATTGTGGGTACGCCCACATTACTCTCTCTCAATCTCTCTCTCTGTGTGTGTGTGTGTGTGTGTGTGTGTGTGCATGTCTTGAAAACAGTTCAAAATTGGAACTGAGAACAGAGGGAACTGCTTCTCTAAAACACATAAAGGGGAGGAAGTAGTAGCCATAGGAGAAGAGGTCCCCCAACACCCACCCCTGAAATTTCAGCAGCAGATACAACCTACGCATTTCCAAGCTTTTATCTACTGTCATGAGGTCTAGAAACTTTGCCATTAATCAATAGTTACATTCTTTGTTTTCTGATACCTGTTGAAGGTGCAAAGACTAAACACAGTGCTGAGTGAATAGCCATTATGATGGGGAACAGATGTAGGGATCTAAGCATATTACTGTTAGTGGCAGGTAAAACCACACTAGCCAAATCCCTTCCTGCCGTACAGCTGTTAAAAACCCAGAAACACACATTAAGGCTACAGTGATATCATGCACACTTATTTGAGAGTAAACAACATTAAGGCCACTGAATCTAGTGCAGTAGATAGCATGTGAGACTAGAATTGGTAAGACCCAGGTACAAATCCCTGTTTAGCCATGAAGCTCACTGGGTGATCCTGGGACATGCACTATCTCTTGGCCTAACCTACACCATAGGTTTGTTTGAGAGTAAATGGTGGGAATAACCATGTTTACTGCCTTGAACTCCTTAAGAGGGGATTGAGCGTAAATGTAAATGTAAGACATAATAGTCAACACATACAGGACTGTATTGTAAGACTGGGAAACCTAGGTCTGTTTGGAGACTGGGGATGGAAGAAGCACAAAATTATTTGACATAGCAGATGCCTTCCTTCTCCAGGAAATACTTCTATTATTTGTTTTTATGTGTAAAAACAGTAGATGTTTCACAACCACAAATATTTCTTTTGACGTTACCAAGATATAACACCAGAGGGTGCCAATGTCCAACATTTGCTGAAGGCATCATATGTTTTGTATTATTGATTGTAAATTGTTGGGTGGTTTAATTTCTTTAAGCAAAAAAAACCCAAGATGGATCCAGTACACAACCAACTGGCTAGAGAATCTTCCTAACAGTCTTTTTCCATTTGTGATTCCAGGCATCTATGCTTTCATGTCAAGAGGCACTGAAGTGGATTTGGAAACACTTGCACAGTAAAACTAGATTGAAACTCAGGGCCAACCTAGTTATAGCTTGGCTCCAGATCTGTGCTTCCAAGTGCAAGTTTTATTGAACACAAATTGTCACTGCAGGGTCACCAATTCAGACCCTAATGAGGAAACCTAACATAGAAGGCTTGTTTCAAGCCTAATAATGGGTGTGTGATGTGGTCATTTACAGGGGAGGAGGCGTAGATGGGAAGAGGTTAATCATCTCCATGTACTCAGATTCCTGGAATATGCCCCCTACCTACTAT